>NC_054848.1:64624768-65824768 GCF_018345385.1 Vulpes lagopus | reverse complement strand
AAATAACTTCTCCCATTCTGTAGGTGGTCTTTCAGTTTTGTTGACTGTTTCTTTTGCTGTGCACAAGCTTCTTATCTTGATGAAGTCCCAATAATTCATTTTTGCTTTTCTTTCTCTTGCTTTCATGGATGTATCTTGCAAGAAATTGCTGTGAACAAATACAAAAAGGGTATTTCCTGTGTTCTCCTCTAGGATTTTGAGGCATTCTTGTCTCACATTAAATCTTTCATCCATTTTGAGTTTAACTTTGTGTATGGTGAAACAGAATGGTCTAGTTTCATTCTTCTGCATGTGGCTGTCTAGTTTTCCCAGCACAATTTACTGAAGAGACTGTCTTTTTTTCCAGTGGATACTCTTTCCTGCTTTGTTGAATATTAGTTGATGATAAAGTTAAGGGTCCACTTCTGGATTCTCTATTCTGTTCCTTTGATCTATGTGTCTGTTTTTGTGCCAGTACCACACTGTCTTGATGACCACAGCTTCGTAGTACAACCTGAAATCCGGCATTGTGATGCCCCCAGCTATGGTTTTCTTTTTTAATATTCCCTTGGTTATTAAGTGTCTTTTCTGTTTCCACACAAATCTTAAGATGATTTGTTCCAACTCTCTGAAGAAAATCCATGGTATTTTGATAGGGATTGCATTGAACGTGTAAATTGCCCTGGTAGCATAGCATTTACACAATATTAATTCTTCCAATCCACGAGCATGGAATATTTTTCCATCTCTTTGTGTCTTCCTCAATTTGTTTCAAAAGTGTTGTGTAGTTTTTAGGGTTGAGATCCTTTACCTCTTTGGTAAGGTTTATTCCTAGGTATCTTATGCTTTTGGGTGGAATCATAAATGGGTTTGATGCCTGAATTTCTCTTTCTTCAGTCTCATTGTTATTATATAGAAATGCTACTGATTTCTGGGCATTGATTTTGTGTACTGCCACACTGCTGAATTGCTGAATGAGTTCTAGCAATCTTGGAGTGGAGTATTTTGGGTTTTCTATGTACAGTATCATGTCATCTGCGAAGAGGGAGTGTTTGACTTCTGCTTGGCCAATTTGAATTCCTTTTATTTCTTTTTCTGCCTGACTGCTGAGAGTAGGACTTCTAGTACTATTTTGAATAGCAGTGGTGAGAGTGGACATACCTGTCTTGTTCCTGCTCTTAGGAGAAAGGCTCCCAGTGTTTCCCCATTGAGAATGATATTTGCTGTGGGCTTTTTGTAGATGGATTTTAAGATGCTGAGGAATGTTCCCTGTATCCCTATATTCCGAAGAGTTTTGATCAGGAATGGATGCTGTATTTTTTCAAATGCTTTCTCTGCATTTATTGAGAGGATCATGTGCTTCTTGTTTTTTCTTTTGTTGATGTGATCTATCACGTTGGTTGTTTTATGAGTGGTGAAGCAGCCTTGCACCCCAGGGATAATTCCCACTTGATCATGGTGAATAATCTTCTTAATGTATTGCTGGATCCTGTTTGCTAATACCTTGTTGAGAATTTTTGCATCCATGTTCATCAGGGATATTGGTCTATAATTCTTTTTGGTGGGATCTTTGTCTGGCTTTGGAATTAAGGTGATGCTGGCCTCATAAAACACGTTTGGAAGTACTCCATCTCTTTCTATCTTTCTGAACAGCATTAGTAGAATAGGTATGCTTTCTTCTTTAAACATTTGATAGAATTCACCTGGGAAGCCATCTGGCCGTGGACTTTTGTGTCTTGGGAGGTTTCTTATGACTGCTTCGGTTTCCTTCTTGGTTATTGGCCTGTTAAGGTTTTCTATTTCTTCCAGTTCCAGTTTTGGTAGTTTGTGGTTTTCCAGAAATACATCCATTTCTTCTAGAGTGCCTAATTTATTGGCGTATAGGGGTTTTTTTTTTTTTATTTTTTTTTTATTTTTTTTTTTATTTTTTTTTTTTAATTAACTTTTATTGGTGTTTAATTTACCAACATACAGAAAAACACCCAGTGCTCATCCCGTCAAGTGTCCACCTCAGTGCCCGTCACCCATTCCCCTCCAACACCCGCCCTCCTCCCCTTCCACCACCCCTAGTTCGTTTCCCCGAGTTAGGAGTCTTTATGTTCTGTCTCCCTTCCTGATATTTCCCAACATTTCTTTTCCCTTCCTTTATATTCCTTTCACTATTATTCATATTCCCCAAATGAATGAGAACATACACTGTTTGTCCTTCTCCGATTGACTTATTTCACTCAGCATAATACCCTCCAGTTCCATCCACGTTGAAGCAAATGGTGGGTATTTGTCGTTTCTAATTGCTGAGTAATATTCCATTGTATACATAAACCACATCTTCTTTATCCATTCATCTTTCGATGGACACCGAGGCTCCTTCCACAGTTTGGCTATTGTGGCCATTGCTGATAGAAACATCGGGGTGCAGGTGTCCCGACGTTTCATTGCATCTGAATCTTTGGGGTAAATCCCCAACAGTGCAATTGCTGGGTCGTAGGGCAGGTCTATTTTTAACTCTTTGAGGAACCTCCACACAGTTTTCCAGAGTGGCTGCACCAGTTCACATTCCCACCAACAGTGTAAGAGGGTTCCCTTTTCTCCGCATCCTCTCCAACATTTGTTGTTTCCTGCCTTGTTAATTTTCCCCATTCTCACTGGTGTGAGGTGGTATCTCATTGTGGTTTTGATTTGTATTTCCCTGATGGCAAGTGATGCAGAGCATTTTCTCATGTGCATGTTGGCCATGTCCATGTCTTCCTCTGTGAGATTTCTCTTCATGTCTTTTGCCCATTTCATGATTGGATTGTTTGTTTCTTTGGTGTTGAGTTTAATAAGTTCTTTATAGATTTTGGAAACTAGCCCTTTATCTGATATGTCATTTGCAAATATCTTCTCCCATTCTGTAGGTTGTCTTTTAGTTTTGCTGACTGTATCCTTTGCTGTGCAAAAGCTTCTTATCTTGATGAAGTCCCAATAGTTCATTTTTGCTTTTGTTTCTTTTGCCTTCGTGGATGTATCTTGCAAGAAGTTACTGTGGCCAAGTTCAAAAAGGGTGTTGCCTGTGTTCTCCTCTAGGATTTTGATGGAATCTTGTCTCACATTTAGATCTCTCATCCATTTTGAGTTTATCTTTGTGTATGGTGAAAGAGAGTGGTCCAGTTTCATTCTTCTGCATGTGGATGTCCAATTTTCCCAGCACCATTTATTGAAGAGACTGTCTTTCTTCCAATGGATAGTCTTTCCTCCTTTATCGAATATTAGATGGCCGTACATTTCAGGGTCCACTTCTGGGTTCTCTATTCTGTTCCATTGATCTATGTGTCTGTTTTTGTGCCAGTACCACACTGTCTTGATGACCACAGCTTTGTAATACAACCTGAAATCTGGCATTGTGATGCCCCCAGCTAAGGTTTTCTTTTTTAAAATTCCCCTGGCTATTCGGGGTCTTTTCTGATTCCACACAAATCTTAAAATAATTTGTTCTAACTCTCTGAAGAAAGTCCATGGTATTTTGATAGGGATTGCATTAAACGTATAAATTGCCCTGGGTAACATTGACATTTTTACAATATTAATTCTGCCAATCCATGAGCATGGAATATTTTTCCATCTCTTTGTGTCTTCCTCAATTTCTTTCAGAAGTGTTCTATAGTTTTTAGGGTATAGATCTTTTACCTCTTTGGTTAGGTTTATTCCTAGGTATCTTATGCTTTTGGGTGCAATTGTAAATGGGATTGACTCCTTAATTTCTCTTTCTTCAGTCTCATTGTTAGTGTATAGAAATGCCATTGATTTCTGGGCATTGATTTTGTATCCTGCCACGCTACCAAATTGCTGTATGAGTTCTAGCAATCTGGGGGTGGAGGCTTTTGGGTTTTCTATGTAGAGTATCATGTCATCGGCGAAGAGGGAGAGTTTGACTTCTTCTTTGCCAATTTGAATGCCTTTAATGTCTTTTTGTTGTCTGATTGCTGAGGCGAGGACTTCCAGAACTATGTTGAACAGCAGTGGTGAGAGTGGACATCCCTGTCTTGTTCCTGATCTTAGGGGAAAGGCTCCCAGTGCTTCCCCATTGAGAATGATATTTGCTGTGGGCTTTTCGTAGATGGCTTTTAAGATGTCGAGGAAAGTTCCCTCTATCCCAACACTCTGAAGGGTTTTGATCAGGAATGGATGCTGTATTTTGTCAAATGCTTTCTCTGCATCTAATGAGAGTATCATATGGTTCTTGGTTTTTCTCTTGCTGATATGATGAATCACATTGATGGTTTTACGAGTGTTGAACCAGCCTTGTGTCCCAGGGATAAATCCTACTTGGTCATGGTGAATAATTTTCTTAATGTGTTGTTGGATCCTATTGGCTAGTATCTTGTTGAGAATTTTTGCATCCATGTTCATCAGGGATATTGGTCTGTAATTCTCCTTTTTGGTGGGGTCTTTGTCTGGTTTCAGAATTAAGGTGATGCTGGCCTCATAGAACGAATTTGGAAGTACTCCATCTCTTTCTATCTTTCCAAACAGCTTTAGTAGAATAGGTATGATTTCTTCTTTAAACGTTTGATAGAATTCCCCTGGGAAGCCATCTGGCCCTGGACTCTTGTGTCTTGGGAGGTTTTTGATGACTGCTTCAATTTCCTCCCTGGTTATTGGCCTGTTCAGGTTTTCTATTTCTTCCTGCTCCAGTTTTGGTAGTTTGTGGCTTTCCAGGAATGCGTCCATTTCTTCTAGATTTCCTAATTTATTGGCGTACAGCTGTTCATAATATGTTTTTAAAATCGTTTGTATTTCCTTGGTGTTGGTAGTGATGTCCCCTTTCTCATTCATGATTTTATTAATTTGAGTCTTCTCTCTCTTCTTTTTAATAAGGTTGGCTAATGGTTTATCTATCTTATTAATTCTTTCAAAGAACCAACTCCTGGTTCTGTTGATCTGTTCCACAGTTCTTTTGGTCTCGATATCATTGAGTTCTGCTCGAATTTTAATTAACTCTCTTCTTCTGCTGGGGGTGGGGTCTATTTGTTGCTTTTTCTCTAGTTCCTTTATGTGTAAGGTGAGCTTTTGAATTTGAGATCTTTCCAGTTTTTGAATGTATGCTTGTATTGCGATGTATTTCCCCCTCAGGACTGCTTTTGCTGCATCCCAAAGATTTTGAACGGTTGTATCTTCATTTTCATTAGTTTCCATGAATCTTTTTAATTCTTCCTTAATTTCCTGGTTGACCTTTTCATCTTTTAGCAGGATGGTCCTTAACCTCCACGTGTTTGTGGTCCTTCCATATTTCTTGTTGTGATTAAGTTCTAATTTCAAGGCATTATGGTCTGAGAATATACAGGGCACTATCCCGATCTTTTGGTATCGGTTCAGACCCGATTTGTGACCCAGTATGTGGTCTATTCTGGAGAAAGTTCCATGTGCACTTGAGAAGAATGTGTATTCAGTTGAGTTTGGATGTAAAGTTCTGTAGATATCTGTGAAATCCATCTGGTCCAGTGTATCATTTAAAGCTCTCGTTTCTTTGGAGATATTGTGCTTAGAAGACCTATCCAGGGTAGAAAGAGCTAGATTGAAGTCACCAAGTATAAGTGTATTATTATCAAGGTATTTCTTGAGTTTGGTTATTAATTGGTTTAAATATTTGGCAGCTCCCACATTCGGGGCATATATATTGAGGAGTGTTAAGTCCTCTTGTTGGATAGATCCTTTGAGTATGAGATAGTGTCCCTCTTCATCTCTCACTATAGTCTTCGGGGTAAATTTTAATTTATCTGATATAAGGATGGCAACCCCTGCTTTCTTTTGAGGACCATTTGAATGGTAAATGGTTCTCCAACCTTTTATTTTCAGGTTGTAGGTGTCCTTCTGTCTAAAATGAGTCTCTTGTAGACAGCAAATAGATGGGTCCTGCTTTTTTATCCAGTCTGAAACCCTGCGCCTTTTGATGGGGTCATTAAGCCCGTTCACATTCAGAGTTACTATTGATAGATATGAGTTTAGTGTCATCATATCTATTCAGTCCTTGTTTTTGTGGATTGTTCCACTGAACTTCTTCTTAAAGGGGAATTTTAAGAGTCCCCCTTAAAATGTCTTGCAGAGCTGGTTTGGAGGTTACATATTCTTTCAGTTCCTGCCTGTCTTGGAAGCTCTTTATCTCTCCTTCCATTTTGAATGAAAGCCTTGCGGGGTAAAGTATTCTTGGTTGCATGTTCTTTTCATTTAGGACCCTGAATATATCCTGCCAGCCCTTTCTGGCCTGCCAGGTCTCTGTGGAGAGGTCTGCTGTTACCCTAATATTCCTCCCCATAAAAGTCAGGGACTTTTTTTCTCTTGCTGCTTTAAGGATCTTCTCCTTATCTTTGGAATTTGCAAGCTTCACTATTAAATGTCGAGGTGTTGAACGGTTTTTGTTGATTTTAGGGGGGGATCTCTCTATTTCCTGGATCTGAATGCCTGTTTCCCTTCCCAGATTCGGAAAGTTTTCAGCTAGGATTTGTTCAAATACATATTCTGGCCCTCTGTCCCTTTCCGCGCCCTCGGGAACCCCAATTAAACGTAGGTTTTTCTTCCTCAGGCTATCATTTATTTCCCTTAATCTATCCTCATGGTCTTTTAATTGCCTGTCTCTTTTTTCCTCAGTTTCCCTCTTTGCCATCAACTTGTCTTCTATGTCACTCACTCGTTCTTCCACCTCGTCAAGCCTCGTCGTTAGGACTTCTAGCTTGGATTGCATCTCATTTAATTGATTTTTAATTTCTGCCTGATTAGATCTAAATTCTGCAGTCATGAAGTCTCTTGAGTCCTTTATGGTTTTTTCTAGAGCCACCAGTAGCTGTAAAATAGTGTTTCTGAATTGGCTTTCTGACATTGAATTGTAATCCATATTTTGTAACTCTGTGGGAGAGTGGGCTGTTTCTGATTCTTTTTTTTGAGGGGTTTTCCTTCTAGTCATTTTGCTCAGTGCAGAGTGGCCAAAAACAAGTTGTATTGGGAAAAGGAGAAAAAGAGAGAGAAGGAAAGAAAAGAGAAAAAGAAAAAAGAGAAAGAAGAAAAAAATAGGGGAAAAAGAGAAGAAAAAGAAAGAAAAAGAAAGAAAGGAGAAAAAAGAAAAAAGGGGGGGTGGGAGAAGCAATCAGAAATCAAGAAGAAAGAGAGAAAAAAAAGCACAAAACAAAACAAAAAAAAAAAAACAAAAAAAAACAAAAACAAAAACAAAAAAAACAAAAAACAAAAAAAAACCACGGGGGAGTATCTTCCGATTCTGTGTAGTTTAAGTCCCTTGACTTCTCTTGGAACTGGTCCGTCTCGCTGGTCTTCTGGGGGAGGGGCCTGCTGTGCTGATTCTCAGGTGTTGGCACTTGGGGGAGCTGCTCTGCCCCTGCCTGGTGCAGGGCTCGGTGGGGGTTGTTGACCCCGTGAGGCCCCGGGAGGAAGCCACAGTGGCGGGGGCAGCTCTGGGACCCTGGATCCAGCCCCCGCAGTAGCTCCGGGGCTCTCCTTCTGCAGGGCCTGGGGGCTCCGGGGCAGGGCCGCTGATCTGCTCAGTTCCAGGCAGGAGCGTCCTTGCTGTCCTGGGCCCTCCCGGCCTCTGCCTGTCCCGGGGGAGGCCGGATCCTGGGCTGTGTCCCGGCGCCCTGTGCTCCGGGGCCTGCGCTGTTGGATTCGCGCTCCCGGCGGTGCAGCCCCCTCCGCGGAGCCGCCGCCCGAGCCTCTCCGAGCTGTTCCCGGAGCCGCGCAGCCCCCTCCGCGCGGAGCTTCTTCCTCTGCGCGAGCCGCCGCCGCTGAGCTGTTCCCGGAGCCGCGCAGCCCCCTCCGCGGAGCCGCCGCCCGAGCCCCTCCGAGCTGTTCCCGGAGCCGCGCAGCCCCCTCCGCGCGGAGCTTCTTCCTCCGCTCGAGCCGCCGCCGCTGAGCTGTTCCCGGAGCCCCGCAGCCCCCTCCGCGGAGCCGCCGCCCGAGCCCCTCCGAGCTGCTCCGGGTCCCGCCGAGCGCTGCAGCCCTTAGGGAGCTCGGCGCACTCTCCGGGGCGCAGTTCCTCTGTTACTGTCCCAGGGAGCCCGAGGGCGTCCCCGCCTTTCTGGGGATCCTGCTCCAATTCCCGGGGAGCCCCTTTCCGCGGGGAAGGTTGGTGCAGCTCCTGCTCCTCCGGGACGGGGCTCTCCTGTCCTGGGGACACTCGCCCCGGCCTCAGCCCGGCTCCTCGGGGCCCCTCCCCCTCGGAGGCCTTTTGTTTCTTTATTTCTTTTTCCCCGTCTTCCTACCTGGATAGAAGCGCGAACTCCTCTCACTGTAGCGTTCCAGCTGGTCTCTCTTTAAATCTCAGGCCGAATTCGTAGGTTTTCAGGATGATTGGATGGTTTTCTAGGTAATTTGCTGAGGACAGGTGACTTGGAGACCCTGCTCCTCCGCCATCTTGCCCCTCCCCCCCGTATAGGGGTTTTTAATACGTTTTTTAAATCGTTCGTATTCCCTTGATATTGATGGTGGTCTCTCCTTTCTCATTCATAATTTTATTAATTTGAGTCATCTCTCTCTTTTTTTAATAAGGCTGGCTAATTGTTTATCTATCTTATTAATTCTTCCAAAGAACAAACTTCTGGTTATGTTGATCTGGTCTATTTCATTGGTTTCTGCTTGAATCATTATTAATTCTCTTCCTCTGCTGGGCATAGGATCTATGCTGTTTTTTTCTCCAGATCCTTTAGGTGCAAGGTTAGGTCTTGTATTTGATTTCTTTCCAGTTTTTAAAGGGATGCTTGTATTACGATATATTTCCCCCTCAGGACTGGTTTTGCTGTATCCCACAGATTTTGAACGGTTGTATCTTAATTCTTATTACTTTCCATGAATCTTTTTAATTCTTCTCTAATTTCCTGGTTGACCCTTTCATCTTTTAGCAGGCTGGTCTTTAATTTCTACATGTTTGAAATCCTTCCAAACTTCTTCTTGTGATTTAGTTCTAATTTCATTTTTTTTATACTTAAAGTTTGTTTTTTTTTTAAATAAATTAATTTATATTGGTGTTCAATTTACCAACATACAGAAAAACACCCAGTGCTCATCCCGTCAAGTGTCCCACTCAGTGCCCGTCACCCATTCCCCCCCACTCTCCGCCCTCCTCCCCTCCTCCACCCCTAGTTCGTTTCCCAGAGTTAGGAGTCTTTATGTTCTGTCTCACTTCCTGATATTTCCCACACATTTATTCTCCCTTCCCTTATATTCCCTTTCACTATTATTTATATTCCCCAAATGAATGAGAATTATGGTATGAAAAATATGCAGGGAATGATCCAAATCTTTTGGTATCAGTTAAGACCTGATTTGTGACCCAGTATATTCTCTATTCTGGAGAAAGTTCCATGTGCCCTTGAGAAGAATATATATTCAGTTGTGTTTGGATGTCAAGTTCTGTAAATATCTGTGAAATCCTTCTGGTCCAGTGTATCAGTTAAAGCTCTTGTTTCTTTGAAGATGTTGTGCTTAGAATATCTGTCGATTATAAAAAGCGATGTGTTCAAGTCACCAAGTATAAGTGTATTATTATCTAAGTATGTTTTAACCTTGGTTTTTAATTGATTGATATACTTGGCAGCTCCCACAGTCGGGGCATAAATATTCATGATTGTTAGTTCCTCTTGTTGGATAGATCCTTGGAGTATGATATAATGTCCCTCTTCATCTCTTACTACAGTCTTTGGGATAAGCTGTAATTTATCTGATATAAGGATGGCTACCCCTGCTTTCTTTTGAGGACCATTTGAATGGTAAATGGTTCTCCAACGTTTTATTTTCAGGCTGTAGGTGTAATTATGTCTAATATGAGTCTCTTGTAGACAGCAAATAGATGGGTCTTGCCTTTTTATCCAGCCTGAAACCCTGCGCCTTTTGATGGGGTCTTTAAGCCCATTCATTTTCAGAGTTACTATTGAGAGATATGAGTTTAGTGTCATCATAATACTCACTCAGTCCCTGTTTTTGTGGATTGTTTCCTTGTACTTCCTCTCTCTTTTACAGAGTCCCTCTTAATATTTCTTGCAGAGCTGGTTTGGTGGTCACATATTCTTTCAGTTTCTGCCTATCTTGGAAGCTCTTTATCTCTCCTTCTATTCTGAATGAGAGCCTTGCTGGATAAAGTATTATTGGCTGCAGGTTCTTCTCATTTAGGACCCTGAATATATCCTGCCAGCCCTTTCTGGCCTGCCAGGACTCTGTGGAGAGGTCTGCTGTTACCCTAGTACTTCTCCCCATAAAGGTTAGGGATTTCTTGTCTCTTGATGCTTTAAGGATATTCTCCTTGTCTTTGGAATTTGCAAGTTTCACTATTTAATGTTGAGGTGTTGAGTGATTTTTATTGATTTTAGGGGGGGGATCTTTCTCCTGTATCTGAATGCTTATTTCCCTTCCCAAATTAGGGAAGTTCTCAGCTATGATTGTTTCAAGTACACTTTCTGGTCCTCTGTCCCTTTCATCGCCCTCAAGAACCCCAATGAAATGTAGATGTTTTCTTTTGAGTGTGTCATTTATTTCCCTTAACCTGTCCTCATGATCTTTTAATTGTTTTCTCTTTTTTCCTCAGCTTCCTTCTTTGCCATCAACTTGTCTTCTTTGTCACTCATTCTTCCACCTCGTTAACCCTCTTTAGGACCTCCAGTTTGGATTGCATCTCATTCAATTGATTTTTAATTTCTGCGTGACTAGATCTAAATTCTGCAGTCATGGAGTCTCTTGAGTCCTTTATGCTTTTTTCTAGAGCCACCAGTAGCTTTATAATAGTGCTTCTGAATTTGCTTTCTGACATTGAATTGTAATCCAAATTTTGTAACTCTGTGGGAGAGAAGACTGTTTCTGAATCTTTTGTGGTGTGGTTTTCCTTCCAGTCATTTTTCTCTGTGCAGAGTGGCTATAAACAGGTTTACTGGAAAAGGGGGAAAAATAGAGGGAAAAAAAGGCGGGGGAAGCAAACAGAACCCAAAAATAAGGGGGAGTATCCTCTCATTCTATATACTGTAAATCCCTCGACTTTCCTTGGAACTTTCAAGTGCTGCTTTGTCAATAACTTGCTATTCTCCTGTCCTTCCACATGGTCTCTTGGGGGGAGGGGCCTGCTGTGCTGATTCTCAGGTGTGTGCACCTGGCAGAGCTTCCCAGCCCCCTGCCAGGTGCACAGCTCGTTGGGAACTGTGTATCCTGTGAGGCCCCTGCTCAGTCCCAGGTACAAGGTGACACCAGGAGGAACAACCACAGTGGAGGCGGCCAGCTCTCCAACTCTGGTATCAGCTTCTGCTTTAACTACTGCATCTCCCAGTTGGCAGGGAACCTTGATGCTCTGGGGATGAGGGGTGCCGATCTGCACAGCTCAGGGCCGACCGGAGGCTGGAGTGTCCTCACTATCCTGGGCCCTCTCGGCCTCCGCCTGTCCCAGGGGAAGTGCCGGATCTTGGACTGTGTCCCCCAATTGCCCTTGGCCCTGGGGCCTGCACCACTGGAATCATGTTCCCAGGGCCGCACAGCCCCCTCCTCGTGCAGAGCAGCTGCCTCATTGGTCTCGCAAGCTGCTCCTGAAAATGCGCTGGCCACGGGCTCCAGCCCTTTAGGAAGCTTGGCCTGCAGTGTGTGGAGCACTCTCCCCGGGGCTCAGGTCCCTGTTAGTGTCCCTGGGAGCCTGAGGGCATCCCCGCCCCTCCTGGGATCCTGCCCGAGCTCCCTGGGAGCGCCTTTCCATCTAGGAAGATTGGAAAAGCTCCTCCTTCTCCAGGACTGGGATTCCTGTCCTGGGGGCACTCACCTGGTAGGCCTTAGTGGGCTCCTCTCGGGGCCCTTCCTCCTTGTATGCTTTTTTATTTCTTTATTTTTTTCCGTCTTCCTACCTTGATAGAACCCGAACTCTTCTCACTGTAGCATTCCAGCTGTTCTCTCTTTAAATCTCAGGCCAGGGGATCCCTGGGTGGCGCAGTGGTTTAGCGCCTGCCTTTGGCCCAGGGCGTGATCCTGTATTCCCGGGATAGAGTCCTGTGTTGGGCTCCCTGCATGGAGCCTGCTTCCCTCTCTCTCTCTCTCTCTCTCTCTCTCTCTCTCTCTCTCTCTCTCTCTCTCATG
Organism: Vulpes lagopus; assembly: GCF_018345385.1. Taxonomy (NCBI): domain Eukaryota; kingdom Metazoa; phylum Chordata; class Mammalia; order Carnivora; family Canidae; genus Vulpes; species Vulpes lagopus. The sequence goes on along the minus strand of NC_054848.1, from coordinate 65,812,711 downwards.
AATAAATAAATAAATTTTTTTTAAAAAGAAAGAAATCCTTTAAAAAATAAATCTCAAACCAAATTCATAGTTTTTCAGGATGATTTGAAAGTTATTTAGGTAAGTTGGTGGGGACAGGTGACTTGGGGACCCTACTCTTCCACCATCTTTCCCTGCCTCTGATAAGTTCTTTATAGACTTTGGATACTAACACTGATAGTCTTTATCTGATAAGTCATTTGCAAATATTTCCTTTCATTCTTTAGGTTATCTTTTGGTTTTGTCTATGCTTTCCTTTGCTGTGCAAAAGCTTTTTATCTTTATGAAGGCCCAATAGTTCAATTTTGCCTTTGTTTCCCTTGCCTTTGGAGACCTTTCTAGCAAGAAATAGCTGCAGAAGGTCAAAGAGGTTGTTGCCCGTGTTTTTCTCTGTTTGATGGATTTGGGTGTCGCATTTAGATCTTTCACCCATTTTGAGTGTATTTTTGTGTATGATGTAAGAAAATGGTCCATTTTCATTCTTCTGCATGTGGCTGTCCAATTTTCTCAACACCATTTGTTGAAGAGGTTGTTCTTTTTTCCATTGAATATTCTTTCCTGCTTTATCAAAGATTAGTTGACCATAGAGTTGAGGGCCCATTTCTGGGTTCTCTATTCTATTTCATTGATCTATATGTGTCTTTTTTTGTGCCAGTGTGATGCTCTCTTGATGATTACCACTTTGTAATACAGCTTGAAGTCCAGGATTGTGATGCCGCCAGCTTTGGTATTCTTTTTCAAATTTCCTTTGCCTATTCATAATGTTTTCTACTTCCATAAAAATTTTAGAATTATTTGTCCCAGCTCTGTGAAAAAAATGTTGATGTTATTTTGATAAGGATTGCTTCCATTTTTTTTGTGTCTTTCTCAATTACTTTCATGAGTGTTGTATAATTTTCTGAGTACAGATACTTTGCCTCTTTGGTTAGATTTATTCCTAGTTATCTTACAAATTTTGATGCAATTGAAAATGGGATTTATTCTTTAATCTCTATTTCTTCTGTCTCATTTTTATTGTATAGAAATGCCACTGATTTCTGTGCATTGATTTTGTATCCTGCCACATTGCTGAATTCCTGTATGACTTCTAGCAAATTTGGGGTGGAATCTTTGGGTTTTTCACTTTTTTAAAGATTTTATTTATTTGTTCCTGAGAGACACACAGAGAGAGGCAGAGACACAGGCCGAGGGAGAAGCAGGCTCCTTGCAAGGAGCCTGATGTGGGACTCAAGACCGGATCTTGCCCTGGGCCAAAGGCAGACACTCAACCGTTGAGCTACCCAGGCATCCCTTTGGGTTTTTCACATAGTGTATCATGTTATCTGTGAGGAGTGAGAGTTTGACTTCTTTCCGATTTAGATGACTTCTTTTCTTTTTTTTTCTGATTAAGTCTTTTTTCTTGTCTGATAATCTTTTTTTCCTTTCATAATTTATTTTTTTGTATATCTTTTGTTGGAGTTCGATTTGATTACATATAGTATAACACCCAGTGCTCAACCCGTCAAGTGCCCCCCTCAGTGTTGTCTGACTGCTGAGGCTAGGACTTCTAGTACTATGTTGAACAACAGTGGTGAGATTCTGCAATCACAGTTAGCAGCTTGAAGAACTGGAGACTTGGAAATGCACTGACAGGCTTAGAACACACAGGGACATCCCTGTTGTATTTCTGACCTTAGGGGAAAAGTTCTCAGTTTTTCCCCATTGAGAATGATATTTGCTGTTGGCTTTTTGTATATGGGTTTTATGATATTGAGGTATGTTCTCTCTGTTGCTACAATGTGAAGAGTTTTTTTTTTTTTTTTTTTTTTTTTTTTTTTTTTTTTTTAATGTGAAGAGTTTTAATCAAGAAAGGATGCTGTACTTTGCCAAATGTTTGTCCTGCATCTATTGAGAAGATCATATGGTTCTTGACCTTATTTTATTAATGCAGTGTATCATACTGATTGATTTGAAGATGTTGAACCGTGCTTGTAGACAAGGAATAAACTCCATTCATCATGATGAATAATCCTTTTAATGTACTGTTGGATCCTATTGGCTAGTATCTTGGTGAGAGTTTTGGCATCCATGTTCATCACGGATACTGGTTTATAATTCTCCTTTTTGGTGGGATCTTTGTCTGGTTTGGGAATTAAGGTGATGCTGGCCTCATAAGAAGAGTTTGGATGATGTCCTTCCATTTCTGTTTTTTGAAACAGTTCAGAAGGTAAGTATTATTGTCCTTTCAATGTTTGGCACAATTCCCCTGAGAAGTCATACAGTCATGGATTCTTGTTTGCTGGGATTTTCTGATTACTGCTTCAATTTGCTTGCTGATTATGAATCTATTCAGGTTTTTAGTTTCTTCCTGTTTCAGTTTTGGTAGTTTATATGTTTCCAGGAATGCTTCCATTTTTTCTATATTACCTAATTTGTTTCCATATTGTTGCTCATAATATGTTCTTTTTTAAAAGAAGGATTTTATTTATTTATTTGAGAGAAAGAGGGAGAGTGCAAGCATGAGTGGGGAGGGAATGAGAAGCAGGCTCCCCACTAAGCAAGAAGCTCAATTTGGGGCTTGATCCCAGATCCCAAGACCATAACCTGAGCTGAACGCTGATGCATAACTGAGTGAGCCACGCAGGTGCCCTCCTAAAAACATGTTCTTATAATTGTTTGTACTTCTTCAGTGTTGATTGTGATATCTCCTCTTTAATTCATGAGTTAATTAATTTGAGTGCTTTCTCTTTTCTTTTTGATAAGTCTGCCAGGAGATTATCAGTCTTATTCTTTCAAAGAACTAGTTCCTAGTTTCTTTGTTCTGTTCTACTTTTCTTTGGGTTTCTATTTCATTGATTTTGCTCTAATATTTATTAATTCTCTTCTCCTGCTGGGTTTATGCTTTATTTGCTCTTTTTTCTCTAGCTGCTTTAGGTGTAAGGTTAGGTTGTGTATTTGAGACCTTTCTTATTTCTTTTTTTTTAAAGATTGTATTTATTTATTCATGAGAGAGAGCAAGAGAGATGCAGAAACACAGGCAAGGGAGGAGCAGGTTCCCCACAAGGATCCCAATGCAGGGCTTGATCTGGGACCCTGGGATTATGCCGTGAGCCAAAGGCAGATGCTCAACCTCTGAGGTGCCCAGGCATCCTGAGGCCTTTCTTATTTCTTGAGAATAGTTGACATTGTTCTATACTTCCCTCTTAGGATTGCCTTTGCTGCATCACAAAGGTTTTGAACTGTTAGTTGTGTCTTCATTTTCATTTTTTTCCATGAATTTTTAAAATCATTCTTTAATTTCCTGATTGGTTCATTTATTCTATAGTAGGATGAGCTTTAACCTCCAAGTATTTGAGTTCCTTCCAAATTTCCTCTTGTGATTGAGTTCAAGGTTCAAAGCATTGAAGTCTGAAAATCGGCAGTGGATAATCCCAATCTTTTGGTACTGATGGAGACCTGATTTGTGACCCAGTATGTGATTTATTCTGGAGGATGTTCCAGTGCACTTGAGAAGAATGTTTATTCTGTTACTTTAGGATGAAATGCTCTGTATATACCTTTGAAATCCATCTGGTTCAGTGTGTCATTCAAAGCCCATGTTGCCTTGTTGATCTTTTGCGTAGATGAGTTGACCACTGCAGTGGGCAGGGTGTTAAAGTTCCCTATTATTTTTATATTATTATCAATGTATTTCTTTAATTTTGTTATACATTGGTTCATATAATTGGCTGCTTCCATGTTAGGGGCATAATTTTTTTGTATATTTTTTATTGGAATTCAATTTGCCAACAATAAATATTTACAATTGTTAGATCTTGTTGGATAGACCCATTAATTATGATATAGTGACCTTCTTTATTTCTTATTAGTCTTTGGTTTAAAATCTAGGTTGTCTGATATAAGGATTACTACCCCAGCTTTCTTTGATGCCCGTTAGCATGATAAATGGTTCTCCACCTCCTCACTGTCAATCTGGAGGTGCCTTTGGGTCTAACTTGAGTCTCTTGTGAAGAACATATGGATAAGTCTTCGTTTTTTATCCATTCTGATTCCTTGTGTCTTTTTATTGGATCATTTTGCCCATTTACATTCAGAGTACCTATGGAAAGATATGCATTTAGTGCCATTGTATTTCCTATAAAGTCACTGTTTCTGTATATTGTTTTTGTTCCTTTCTGGCCTATGTTACTTTTGAGCTCTCTCTTCTCTTTGAGGATCTCCTTTAATATTTCTTGTAGGACTGGTTTAGTGATCACAAATTCTTTTAGTTTCTGTTTGTCCTGGAAACTCTTTATATTTCCTTCTATTCTGAGTATCAGCCTTGTTGTATAAAGTATTCTTGGCTGCATGATTTTCTCATTTAGTACCCTGAATATATCATGCTTGTCCTTTGTGGCCTGCCAGGTCTCTGTGGATAGATCTGCTGCCTGCCTTATGTTTCTACCTCTGTGGATTATGGACCTCTTGTCCTGAGATGCTTTTAGGATTTTCTCTTTGTCTCTAAGTTTTGCAAGCTTCACTCTTATATGTTGGTGTGTTAACCTATTTTTATTGATTTTGAGGGGGGTTCTCTGTTTCTTCTGGAATTGAATATTGCAGCATTTTTTACAGGAGCCAAATTATGGAAGCAGCCTGAATCTCAATTGTTAGATAAATGGATAAAAAATGAGAGGTATATATCTATGGACAGATAGATACAGTTAAGAGTCCAGTTATTATCATGTGCACTGAGTAATGTATAGAAGTTTTGAATCATTAAATTGTACATCTGAAACTAATATAACACTGTATGTTAACTGTAATGTAATTAATATTGAAAAACTTAATACAAATATAAATAAAATACAAAGAACCATTTTAAACTAGTATAATAGAGCCTTAATCTCCTTTAAAAATTCATTTAAAATCTCCTTTAAAAATACACTTTGCTATTCTATGTTTAAATTATTCCTAGCCAGAAGCATCAAATCTAATGAAATTTAGTGGTTGGTTTTTAAATTTTTTTATGTTCAGAAACACTTTTATGTTTTCTAAAGTTTTTATTTAAATTCCAGTCAACAGGGACACCTGGGTGACTCAGTGGTTGAGCGCCTGCCTTCAGCCCAGGGTGTGATCCTGGAGTTCCAGGATCGAATCTCACATTGGGCTCCCTGCATGGAGCCTGCTTCTCTCTCTGCCTGTGTCTCTGCCTCTCTCTCTATGTCTCTCATGAAAAAAAATAAATAAAATCTTTAAAAATAAATAAGTAAAAAATAAATAAAATAAAAAAACAAAAGTAAATAAATAAATAAATAAACAAATAAATTCCAGTTAACATACAGCATAATATTAGTTTCAGGTATACAATATGGTTACTCAACACTTCCATACAAAACCGGTTGCTTGTCACAACAAGTGCACTCCTTAATCCCCATCACCTATTTAACCAGTCTCCTCATCCACCTCCCCTCTGGTAACCATTAGTTTGTTCTCTATAGTTAAGAGTCTGTTTCTTTGTTTGCCTCTCTCTCTCTTTTCTTCTATATGCTTCTTTTTTTGTTTCTTAATTCCACATATGAGTGAAATCATATGATATTTGTCTTTCTCTGACTGTGTATCAGATCTAGCAGTTTTTGTGTTGGAGTCTTTCAGGTTTTCTAAATAGAATATCATGCCTCTGCAAATAGTGAAAGTTTCACTTTGTCTTTGCCAATTTGTATAACTTTTATTTTTTTGTGTTCTCTGATTGCTGTGGCTAGGACTTCTAGTACTATGTTAAACAATGGTGGTGAAAGTGAATATCCTTGTCTTATTACTGTCTGAAGAAGAAAAGCTCTGATTTCCCCATTGAGCATGATATTAGCTGTGTATTTTTCACATATGTTTATGATGTTGAGGTATGTTCACTTTAACCCTACATTGTTGAGAGTTTTTAATCATGAATGGATGGTGTACTTTGTCAAATGCTTTTTCTACATCTATTGAAAAGATCATGTTTCTTTCTTTAAGATTTTATTTATTTATTCATGAGAGACATAGAGAGAGAGGCCAGAGACACAGGCAGAGAGAGAAGCAGGCTCCATGCAGGGAGCCCAACGTGGGACTCGATCCCATGACTCCAGGATCATGCCCTGGGCCAAAGGCAGGTGCTAAACTGCTAAGCCATCCAGGGATCCCTTGAAAAGATCATGTTTCTTATCCTTTCTTTTATTTATGTAGTGTGTCACATTGATTGATTTGTGAATACTGAACCACTTGCAGCCCAGGAATAAATCCCACTTGAATGTGGTGACTGATTCTTTTAATGTACTGTTGGATTCATTTTGCTTGTATTTTATTGAGAATTTTTGCATCCATGGTCATCAGGGATATTGGCCTATAGTTCTCTTTTTCTATAGTGTCTTTATCTGGATTTGGTATCAGGGTAATGCTAGCCTCATAGAATGAATTTTGAAGTTTTCTTTCTGTTTCTCCTTTTTGGAATAGTTTAAGAAGAGTACATATTAACTCCTCTTTACATGTTTGCTAGAATTCACCTGTGAAGTGCTCTGGCCCTGGAGTGTTGTTTATTGGGAGATTTAATGACTGATTCCATTTCTTTGCTGGCTATTAATCTGTTCAAGTTTTCTATTTCTTCCTGTTTCACTTTTGGTAGTTTATGTGTTTCTGGGAATTTACCCAGGTTTTCCAGGTTTTCCAATTCATTGGCATATTGTTTTTCATAATAATCTCTTATAATTGTATTTCTGTGGTGTTGGATATTTCTCCTCTCACTTTTCACTATGAACTTGAATCTTTCTCTTTGATAAATCTAGGTAGGATTTTATTGATTTTATTAATTTTTTTCAATGAACCCACTCCTGGTTTCATTGATCTGTTCTCCTGTTTGGGAGGTTTTGTTTTGTTTTTAAGTGTCTATATCATTCATTTCTGTTCTAAACTTTTTTATTTCCCTACTTCTGCTCACTTTAGGATTAATTTTCTATTCTTTTTCTAGCTCCTTCTTTGTATAAGGTTTGGTTTATTTATTTGAGATTTTTATTGCTTCTTGAGGTAGGTCTGAATTACTATATACTTCCTTCCTAGGACTGCTTTTGCTGCATCCAAGAGTCATTGGACCATAATGTTTTCATTTTCATTTGTTTCCATGTATTTTTTTAATTTCTTCTTTAATTTCCTGGTTGACCTATTCATTCTTTAGTAGCATGTTCTTTAACCTCCATATATTTGTGATCTTTCTAAATATTTTCTTGTGATTGACTGTAAGTTTCATAGCATTGTGCTCAGAATATATCCATGGTATGATCTCAGTTGTTTTGTACTTTTTGAGGCCTGATTTTTGACCTACTATGTGATCTATTCTGGAGAATGTCCCAACTGCACTTGAAAAGAAAAGTGTAGGGCAGCCCCGGTGGCTCAGCAGTTTAGCGCCACCTGCAGCCAAGGGTGTGATCCTGGAGACTCTGGATCCAGTCCCACATCAGGCTCCCTGCATGGATCCTGCTTCTCCCTCTGCCTGTGTCTCTGCTTCTCTCTCTCCTTTCTGTGTATTCTCATGAATAAATAAATAAAATATTTAAAAAAAAAGAAAAGAAAAGAAAAAAAGAAAAGAAAAGAAAAGAAAAGAAAAGAAAAGAAAAGAAAAGAAAAGAAAGTGTATTCTGCTGCTTTAGGATGAAATGTTCTGAATATATCTGTTAAGTTCATCTGGTCCAGTGTGTCATTCAAAACTATTTTTTCCTTGTTGACTTTCTGCCTAGATGATCTGTTCATTGATGTAATTGGGGTGTTGAAGTCCCCTATTCTTATATTATTTTCAATGAATTCCTTTATTTTATTATTGTTTTACATATGTTGGTGCTTCAAAGTTGGGTGCAAAAATATTTACAATTGTTAGATCTTCCTGTGGTATCGACCCCTTTATTATGATATAGTGCCCTTCTTCATCCCTTGCTAGTCTTTGGTCTAAAATCTATTTTGTCTGATATAAGTATCACTACTCAGGCTTTATTTTCATGTCCATTTGCATAATAAATATTTCTCCATCCCCTCACTTTCAATCTGCAGGGATCTTTAGGTCTAAAATAAATCTCTTGATGGAGAGAACGTGGGCAGAAGCCAAAGGATGATACAACCGTGTTGTGCTGTATGAGAAGAAGCAAACTGGTAAAAAAAAAAAATAATGAGAACCAAAAGAACGAACAAGATGACATCAAACCAGAAGATAAAGCTCATAAGGCCTCAGCCAAAATTCAGGCTAAATTCCATGGACACATAAGGAAAAAGCTCAAAGGAGAGAAGAAGGGTGATGCTCAAGCTGCTGAGTCAGAGGCGAACAGAAGGATGAAGCCCCTGTTCCTGACAGCATGGAGAAGGAGGGAGAAAGTTCTACTCCCACGGATGCAGCCCCTACCTCCAGCCCCAAGCCTGAGGAAACTGGCTTCCGAGGAGAAGGGGGGAGAGTTCCCCTGATGCTGCCAAAGAGCAGGCAGTCCCCCAGGCTATGTCCCCTCAGAGGAGGAGCCCAGCTCTGCTGAGACAGAAAGTGCCACTAAAGCTTCCACTAACAACTCATGGTCCTCTGAAGACACCCCAGCCACGGAGGTGCTTAAACAAACCAATGTGCCTGCTGCTCTCACTGTTGCTGCCACTACCCCACTGCAGAAGATGCTGCTGATAAGGCAACAGCCCAGCCTCCAGTGGATGCTGTGGAGAGCAGCCAAGCTGAGGAAAAGGTAGAAACTGTAGGTGAAATTAAACTCAAGGAAAGTGCCTGGCAGGATGAAGGTAAAGGAGAAGAACATGATATGGAATAAGAACATGCCTGATCTTTAAGAAATGGCTTTCCATGTCCCTCCCCTCCCCTCTCCTGAATCCTGTCTCTCCCCACCCTCTTCTCAACTCCACTCTGAAATTTCCCTTCCTGTCTTGCTCACATTCATGAGTCTGTCCTCTCCTACCCACTACCTCATTTTCTGTCAGTGTGGCAATTTTTTTTTTTTAAAAAAAGCAGTAAAGATCCCAAGTCACACAATGTGGTTTAAACTTTTTTTTTTGTTTCTTGATGCGGTTATGGTGAATTTTTGGTAATGATGATCCAACCATTTTGGGAAATCCTTGAACTATATCAAAAATTTTTAATCTGGTGCATGTGGCCTTGTGGGAATCCATTTTCCTCCCTATCTCTGTTCCAATTGTGTGTGCAATGATTTTTTCATTTGAGGAGTCTAAAATATAGAGTGAATTCAAAACCAGTTTTTTATTCTTCCTTTTAATATGATGGAATAAACAAAAAAATTAAGAACCCAGTTTGTTTTGAAAATAAAATAAAAAAAAGCAAATAAAGCAAATGTGAAATTAGAGTGAAAAAATAAAATGAATTTCTTGTAGGCAGCATGTATTCGGGTCTTTTTAAAAATCTATTCTGAAATTCTATGTATTTTGACTGGAATGTTTAGTCAATTTACATTCAGACTAATTATTGGTAAATATGCATTTAATGCCATCTTAATGCTTTTTTTGTCATTGTTTCTGGACATTTTTCCACTCAGAGTCTCCTTTAATATTTGTAGCAGTGTTGGTTTAGTACTTATGAACTCCTTTAGTTTTTGTTTGTCTGGGTAGCTCTTTATATTTCCTTCTATTTTGAACCATGGCCTTGCTAGATAGAGTATTCTTGATTTTAGAGTTTTCCCGTTCAGCACATTGAATATATCATGCCACCCTCTTCTGGCTTACCCAGTTTCTATGGAGGGATCTTCATCTAGCCTCATGGGTCTTCCCTTGTAAGTTAGGGACTTGTTTTGTCTTGATGCTTTTATGATTTTTTATCACTGTATTTTACAAATGTAATTACAATATGTCGTGATAATGGCCTGGTTTTGTTTATTTTGATGGAAGTTCTCTGTACTTTCTGGATCTGTCTGTTTCCTTTACCAGATTAGGGAAACTTTTAGCTATTATTCCCTCAAGTAAATTTTCTTCCTCCTTTCTCTCTTCTTCTTCTTCTGGGATTCCTATAATACAAATGTTATTATATTTGATGGAGTCACTGAGATCCTTAAGTCTATTCTCCTATTCTATAATTATTTTTTCTTTCTTTTGTTCAGCTTCATTATTTCCCATTATTTTGCTTTCTATATCATGTATTCACTTCTCTGCTTTTTCCAGCCTTGTGTTCATTTATTGCATCAAGCCTGTGTCCAAGCTCAGTTATTGTATTTTCTTTTCTGGTGGAATATTTTTAACTCTGTTATCTCTGTAGTAAGGGCCTCCCTGAAGTATTCCATTCATTTCTCAACCCCAGCAAGTATCCTTATGATTGTTGCCCTAATTTCTCCATCAGGCATGTTACTTATATTGATCTGCTTAGATTTCTGGTCATGACCTTATTTTGTTGTTTCATTTGGGATGAATTCCTCTGTCTTGGCATTTTGTCTGAATCTCTGCCTTCTGTGTTTTAATTAGTTCATTAAGTTTCTTTCTCCTGAGAGTAATGATTTTATGAAGAATATATTATATAGTGCCCTGGGCCTCCCGCTTCAGGGCGTCTCTGGTGTGTGCTGTGTGTGCTGTCCTGTTGTGTTTTGGCTGCTCTGTCCTTAGAGTCCAGTCATCTGCAGAGGCTATCTTTGCCTGCAGTAGGCAGTGTTTTGTCCTTGGCCAGAATGCGGCAAGATTTAACCAGGTGTACTCTGATATGCTCTTTATTTTTTAAAATACTTTATTTATTTATTCATTAGAGACACACAGAGAGAGGCAGATACATGGACAGAGGGAGAAGCAGATTCCCCACAGGATCAGGACTCGATCCCAGGACCCTGGGATCACAACCTGAGGCAAAGGCAGATAGATACTCAACCACTGAGCCATCTAGGTGCCCCTCCATTATGCTCTTTAAATGAGACCTGATACTACTTCCACTAGAAAAGAAGCCCTGCAGAACTCTCTGCTTGGGAGAGGTCGTGTGGGCAGGTGTTTCTGCTGGCCTTCTGAGGAAGGAGTCTGCCACACTGAGTTGACTGAGAATGGCAGTACAGTCAGAATGCAATGGTGTGGGACTTGATATAAGCAGGTTGGACAGTCAGTGTCAGCACTGTGGTGCTTATTGTAGGTGGCTCCATGTTTATGCCAAGGGTTGGGGTGGGAGGGAAATGGCATCAGCCAGCTCCTTTATCCCTGGAGAGGCATCTCCATGTATGCTGCCTCTCGGGGAAGCACTGGGAGAAAAGAACACAATATATCCCACTGTATATTCCAGGCATTTTTCAGTTCACTGTTTCCACACTATCTACCTCTAGGTTGTTTGTTTGCTTTCTGTTTAAGAGCAGCGTGGTGCCCTCTAGGCTGTATTCAAGATAAGTCTGCTGAGTTTTAAAACTCCAGGCTTTATCTACATAGTGTTGGCAGGGGCCTGTACTGGTCTTCTGAGGGAGGGTCCTGCTACAGTGGTACACAGGGAAGATTGACCAAGAAGGGAAGTTATGCCAGAGCACAGGGGTATGGGACTTGGTGTAAGCAAGTAAGGCAGTGAGTGTCAGGGCTGAGCTGCTTTTTGTAGGTGGTTCTGTTTTTATGCTGAGAGTTGGGGTAGGGAAATGGTGCTAGCTGGCTCCTTTGTCCTGGGAGAAGCCTCTCTGTGAATGCTGCCTCAGAGGGACAAGCTCCAAGAAGAGTGAATAATCTCCCTTCTCTGTGCCCGAGGCATTCTTCAGATTGCTATTTCCATGCCATCTGTCCTCAGGTTGTTTGCCTGACTTCTATTCATGAGTAGGGCAAAGCACTCAAGGTTCTATTCCAGCCAAGTCCAAAAACTCCAGTGTTTAAGACCTGCTTGTTGCAAGAACTCATGAAAATCAGCCCCTCTTGTTTTCCCAGCCAATAGCTTCAGGGAAATGTTCTCCTAGTGTGTTCGTCTATGTGCTCCTCTCTCTCACCTTCTACCATGATCATGGCTACCTCCACTCTGCAGTACCCATGATCCATTTATCCCCTAAACCATGTCTCTGTATCTCCTACCTTCTTTGATGTGGCTTCTTTTCTCCCTTTAGTTGTGGAGTTTGTTCTTTCAATCTTCAGGTTAATTTCTGTGGTATTTAGAATGATTTGATAGTTATCTAGCTGTGTTCATACGATGAGACAAGCCTAGGGCCCTCCTGCTCCTCCACTATCTTATCTCCCTCCTACAAAATTAAATAATGAAAAGTTATTAGTAAAGCCTGTTCATAGTTTTGAAAAAATTACACATATACATATGCACACTTGCATAAACACACACACACACACACACACACACACACACACACTTTTAGGTGAATTTGTTGGAAGCTGCATTAAAAGTGTAGCAATCTCCATTGGGTTCTATTTAATACTATAAAACAATACCCTGAATTATTGTAGACCAGAAAGAGTGAGTGAATTTGCCAAAGGTACACATTTTACAACTGTTGAGTAATTTAAATCCTGAGGGAATCTGACTCATGTTACCCACAGTTCCTTCCATTGACACTACACTTAATAGAAACACCATATATCTTCAATCTTTATATGAACACTGACTTCATGTAACTTATATTAAAAATGGAAATCTGCCTTATGTATTACCTATATATGATGCCATTTCTGTGCAAAAAATACACAAAATAAACACACAGATTCTTTTAAAAAACTTTTTTAGTCATGTCCTCATGTTCAGATCAATAAATATAATTACTATTCATGTATTACCTTTCATGTTAAGGAAATTCCTCTATGAGTCAGCAATGAATAAGAGAACACAAAATTTAGTGAGATGAGCCTAATTATCAAAGGTAAGTGTTTTATCATTACTTCTTTTTAAAAAGATTTTATTTATTTATTTAGTCATGAGAGACACAAAAAGAGGGAGGCAGACACATAGGCAGAGAGAGAAGCAGACTCCATGCAGAGAGCCCAATGTGGGATTCAGTCCCGGGGCTCCGGGATCATGCCCTGAGCTGAAGGCAGATGCTCAACCACTGAGCCACCCAGGTGTCTCTACGTCTTTTTTTAAAAAAACTGAAGGATAGTTGACACACAATGTTATATTAGTTTCAGGCATACATCATAGTATTTCAACGATTCTATATTCTGCCATTACAAGTGTAGTTACCACATCACTAAATTCCAATATTTTTGACTATATTCCCTATGTTGTACTTTTCATCACCATGACTTATTTATTTTATAACTGGAAGTTTGTACGTCTTAATCCTATTCACTTATTTTAACCACCCTTCTCACGTTTGTTCATTGTATTTATGATTCTGTCTCCGTTTTTGTTTGCTCTTCATTTGTTTACTTTTTAAGATACTACATATAAGTGAAAGAATATGGCATTTGTCTTTGTCTGACTTATTTCACTTGGCATAATGTCTTCCAGGTCCAACCGTGTTGTTGCAAATGATGATATCTCATTCTTTTTTATGGCTGATAGTCCAGTGTGTGTGTGTGTGTGTGTGTGTGTGTGTGTGTGTGTGTGTGCATGCGTGTGTGTGTGTGTGTGTGTGTAATATGTCATATCTTATTTATCCATTTAACTATCAATGGACACAGGTTGCTTCCATAAGGTAAATAATAATTGTAAATAATGCTGAAATAAGCATAAGGGTGCATATATCATTTGAATTAATGCATTCATTTCATTTGGGCAAATACGCAGTGGTAGAATTGTTGGATCACATGGTGCTTCTATTTTTTAATTTTTGAGAAAACTCCATGCTATTTTCCACAATATTTTAAAATATTTATTTATTCATTCATGAGAGAAACAGAGAGGCAGAGGGAGAAGCAGGCTCCACACAGGGAGCCTGACGTGGGACTCGATCCCAGGTCTCCAGGATCATGCCCTGGGCTGAAGGCAGACGCTAAACCGCTGAGTCACCCAGGGATCCCTTCCACAATTGCTTCAATTCATACTCCCACCATCATTGCCTGAGGTTTAAGGGAAAAGTGCTATTATTACTTCTTTTTTAAAATCCGTATGCTGTGACACCTGGGTAGCTCAGCAATTGAGCATCTTACTTTGGCTCAGGGGGTAATCCCAGGGTCCCAGGATTGAGCCCTACATCAGGCTCTGTGCATGGAGTCTGATTCTCCCTCTGCCCATGACTCTGCCTCTCTCTCTCTCTCTGTCATGAATAAATAAATAAAATCTTTTAAAAAAACATAAAATCCATATGCTTTCTTTGATTGATCAAATCTAATTCCAGAGTTTGATTACCAGCTCTACATTATGTACCCTCTCAGAGCCTCAACTGCCTCATTTTAAAATGGGAATAATAAGAAAGAAGAGGATGGCTGAGGAGTAGGGGACCCTAGTTCCTCTGGTCCTGGAATTCAGCTAGATAGCTTTCAAGTCATTATGAACACCTGTGAACTCATCTGGAGCTCTAAGAGATTTGCTGCAATACTACAAATAGAAAAGTGGACCACTTTTTGCAAGGTAAGAGGTACGGAGAGGTTAATCCAAGACAATATATTGGACAACAAATCCAGGGGGAGGGAAACCCATAGGCTGACTAATGGAAAGTCATATAGTAGTGGAGCAAGAAATCAGAACTTTTAAAAATCTGCTCTGCTGGGGGATATCCCTGCCTAAAAGGTGCTCATTTGGTGAAGCAGGGCAGAATCCTAGGTAGGACAGTGTGCTCTCAGCAATCCCAGGGTCACAGAAAGAATGAAGGTGCCTGAGGGTGGCAGATTTCCCAAGCATAGAAACAGTGACGCTGGCTGCAAAGTGAGCCCAGGAGTGTGTTTTCAGCATTGTGTTCCCATAAACCAAAAATCTAGGCAAAATCAGGTAACCACTCTCTGAGCAGGTACTCAGGAAGATGCACAACAGCACCAAGATCCCCTTTCTTTTATTTAAAATAAATTTATTTTTTATTGGTGTTCAATTTGCCAACATATAGAATAAACCCAGTGCTCATCCCGTCAAGTGTCCACCTCAGTGCCCGTCACCTAGACACCCCCACGCCCCGCCCACCTCCCCTTCCACCACCCCTAGTTCGTTTCCCAGAGTTAGGACTCTTCCATGTTCTGTCTCCCTTTCTGATATTTCCCACTCATTTTTTCTCCTTTCCCCTTTATTCCCTTTCACTATCTTTTATATTCCCCAAAAGAATGAGACCATGTAATGTTTGTCCTTCTCCGATTGACTTATTTCACTCAGCATAATACCCTCCAGTTCCATCCACGTCAAAGCAAATGGTGGGTATTTGTCATTTCTAATGGCTGAGTAATATTCCATTGTATACATAAACCACATCTTCTTTATCCATTCATCTTTCAATGGACACCGAGGCTCCTTCCACAGTTAGGCTATTGTGGACATTGCTGCTAGAAACATCGGGGTGCAGGTGTTCTGGCGTTTCATTGCATCTGTATCTTTGGGGTAAATCCCCAGCAGTGCAATTGCTGGGTCGTAGGGCAGGTCTATTTCTAACTCTTTGAGGAACCTCCACACAGTTTTCCAGAGTGGCTGCACCAGTTCACATTCCCACCAAAAGTGCAAGAGGGTTCCAGTTTCTCCCCATCCTCTCCAACATTTGTTGTTTCCTGCCTTGTTAATTTTCCCCATTCTCATTGGTGTGAGGTGGTATCTCATTGTGGTTTTGATTTGTATTTCTCTAATGGCAAGTGATGCAGAACATTTTCTCATGTGCTTGTTGGCCATGTCTATGTCTTCCTCTGTGAGATTTCTGTTCATGTCTTTTGCCCATTTCATGATTGGATTGTTTGTTTCTTTGCTGTTGAGTTTAATAAGTTCTTTATAGGGATCCCTGGGTGGCGCAGTGGTTTGGCGCCTGCCTTTGGCCCAGGGCACGATCCTGGAGATCTGGGATCGAATCCCACATCAGGCTCCTGGTGCATGGAGCCTGCTTCTCCCTCTGCCTATGTCTCTGCCTCTCTCTCTCTGTGTGTGACTATCATGAATAAATAAAAATTTGAAAAAAAAATAAGTTCTTTATAGATCTTGGAAACTAGCCCTTTGTCTGATACATTTGCAAATATCTTCTCCCATTCTGTAGGTTGTCTTTTAGTTTTGTTGACTGTTTCCTTTGCTGTGCAAAAGTGTCTTATCTTGATGAAGTCCCAATAGTTCATGTTTGCTTTTGTTTCCTTTGCCTTCGTGGATGTATCTTGCAAGAAGTTACTGATGCCGAGTTCAAAAATGGTGTTGCCTGTGTTCTCCTCTCGGATTTTGATGGAATCTTGTCTCACATTTAGATGTTTCATCTATTTTGAGTTTATCCTTGTGTATGGTGTAAGAGAATGGTCTAGTTTCATTCTTCTGCAGGTGGATGTCCAATTTTCCCAGCACCATTTATTGAAGAGACTGTCCTTTTCTAGTCGATAGTCTTTCCTGCTTTGTGGAATATTAATTGACCATAGAGTTGAGGGCCCATTTCTGGATTCTCTATTAGGTTCCATTGATCTATATGTATGTTTTTGTGCTGGTACCACACTGTCTTGATGAACACAGCTTTGTAGTACAACTTGAAATCTGGCATTGTGATGCCCCCAGCTCTGGTTTTCTTTTTCAATATTCCCCTGGCTATTCGGGGTCTTTTCTGATCCCACACAAATCTTAAGATGATTTGTTCCAACTCTCTGAAGAAAGTCCATGGTATTTTGATAGGGATTGCATTGAACGTGTAAATTGCCCTGGTAGTATAGCATTTACACAATATTAATTCTTCCAATCCACGAGCCTGGAATATTTTTCCATCTCTTTGTGTCTTCCTCAATTTCTTTCAAAAGTGTTGTGTAGTTTTTAGGGTCGAGATCCTTTACCTCTTTGGTTAGGTTTATTCCTAGGTATCTTATGATTTTGGGTGCAATTTTAAATGGGATTGACTCCTTAATTTTTCTTTCTTCAGTTTCATTGATTGTGTATGGGAATGCCACTGATTTCTGGGCATTGATTTTGTATCCTGCCACAGTGCCGCATTGCTGTATGAGTTCTAGCAATCTTAGGGTGGATTCTTTTGGGTTTTCTATGTACAGTATCATGTCATCTGGAAAGAGGGAGATTTGACTTCTTCTTTGCCAATTTGAATGCCTTTTATTTCTTTTTGTTGCCTGATTGCGGAGGCTAGGACCTGTAGTACTATGTTAAATAGTAGTGGTGACAGTGAACATAACTGATGTTTCATGTTCCTGATCTTAGAGGAAAGGCTCCCAGTGTTTCCCCATTGAGAATGATATGTACTGTGGGCTTTTCATAGATGGCTTTTAAGATTCTGAGGAATGTTTCCTCTATCCCTGCACTCTGAACAGTTTTGATCAGGAAAGGATGCTGTATTTTGACAAATGCTCTCTCTGCCTCTATAGAAAGGATCATATGGTTCTTGTTTTTTCTCATTGATATGAACTAGCACGTTGATTGCTTTACAAGTGTTGAACCAGCCTTGCATCCTGGGAATAAATCCCACTTGGTCATAGTGAATAATCTTCTTAATGTATTGTTGGATCCTATTGGCTAGTATCCTGTTAAGAATTTTTGCAACTGTGTTCATCAGGAATATTGGTCTCTAATTCTCCTTTTGGTGACAACTTTGTCTGGTTTTGGAATTAAGGTGATTCTGGCCTCATAGAACGAGTTTGGAAGTATTTCATCCCTTTCTTTCCTTTAGAACAGCTTTAGTAGAATAGGTCTGGTTTGTTCTTTAAAGATTTGATAGAATTCCCCTGGGAAGCCATCTGGCTCCGGACTTTTGTGTCTTGGGAGGTGTTTGATGACTGCTTCAATTTCCTCCCTGGTTAATGGCCTGTTCAGGTTTTCTATTTCTTCCTGTTCCAGTTTTTGTAGTTTGTGGTTTTCTAGATATACGTCCATTTCTTCCAGAACTTCTAATTTATTGGCGTATAGCTGCTCATAATATGTTTTTAAAATCGTTTGCATTTCCTTGGTTTTGGTTGTAATCTCTCCTTTGCCATTTGTGATTGTATTGAGTCTTTTCTCTTTTGTTTTTAATAAGGCTGGCTAATGGTTTATCTATCTTATTAGTTTTTTCAAAGAACCAACTCCTGGTTTTGTTGATCTGTTCTAGAGCTGTTCTTGTGTCTATTTCATTGAGTTCTGCTCAAATCTTTATGAACTCTCTTTTCTGCTTTGTGTAGGTTTTATTTGCTGTTCCTTCTCCAGTTCCTTTAGGTGCAAGTTTAGGTTGTGTTTTGAGTTTTTTCCGATATTTTTGAGGGATGCTTGTATTGTGATTTATTTCCCTCTTAGGACTGCTTTTGCTGTATCCTAAAGATTTTGAATGGTTGTATCTTCCTGTTCATTAGTTTCCATGATATCTTTTAATTCTTCTCTAATTTCCTGGTTGACCCTTTCATCTTTTAGCTGGATGCTCTTTAACCTCCACTTGTTCAAGCTTCTTCCAAATTTCTTCTTGTGATTTTGTTCTAGTTTGAAAGCATTATGGTCTGAAAATATGCAGAGGACAATTCCAATATTTTGGTATCAGTTAAGTCCTGATTTGTGACCCAGTATGTGATCTATTTGGAGAAAGTTCGATGTGTACTTGAGAAGAATGTGTATTCAGTTGCATTTGGATGTAAAGTTCTGTAAATATCTGTGAAATCTATCTGGTCCAGTGTATCATTTAAAGCTCTTGTTTCTTTGGAGATGTTGTGCTTAGAAGATCTGTCATTGGCCTAAAGCGCTGTGTTGAAGTTTCCGAGTATTAGTGTATTATTATCTAAGTATGTCTTTAGTTTGGTTATTAATTGATATACTTGGCAGCTCCCACATTTGGGGCATAAATATTCACGATTGTTAGGTCCCCCATCCTTTAAGTATGATATATTGTCCCTCTTTTTCTCTTACTACAGTCATTGGGATAAACTTTATCTTTTTTTTTTTTTAACTTTATCTTATATGAAGATTGCTACCCCTGCTTTCTTTTGAGGACCTTTTGAATGGTAAATGGCTTTCCAACCTTTCATTTTCAGGCTGGAGGTGTCCTTAAGTCTAAAATGAGTCTCTTGTAGACAGCAAATAGATAGGTCTTGCTTTTTTATCTAGCCTGAAAACCTGCATCTTGATGGGATCATTAAGCTCATTCACGTTCAGAGTAACTATTGAAAAATATGAATTTAGTGTCTCCATAATACCTACTCAGTCCCTGTTTTTGTGGATTATTTCTTTGGGTTTCCTCTTTCTTTTACAGAGTCCCCCTTAATATTTCTTTCAGAGTTGGTTTGGTGGTCACATATTCTTTCAGTTTCTGCCTATCTTGGAAGCATCTTATCTCTCCTTTTATTCTGAATGACAGCCTTGCTGGATAAAGTATTCTTGGCTGCATGTTCTTCTCTTTTAGAATCCTGAATATATACTGCCAGCCTTTTCTGGCCTTCCAGGTCTCTGTGGAGAGGTCTGCTGTTAATCTAATATTTCTCCTCATATAAGTTCAGGATATCTTTTTTTTAATGATTTTATTTATTTATTCATGATAGACATAGAGAGGGAGAGAGAGGCAGAGACACAGGAAGAGAGAGAAACAGGCTCCATGCCAGGAGCCCTACGTGGGACTTGATATCAGGACCCCAGGATTGCGCCCTTGGCCAAAGGCAGGTGCTAAACCGCTGAGCCACCAAGGGATCCCCAAGTTCAGGATATCTTGTCTTTTGCTGCCTTAAGGGTTTTCTCTTTATCTTTGGAATTTGCAAGTTTCACTATGAAATGTCAAGGTGTTGAATGGTTTTTATTGATTTTAGGGTGGGATCTCTCTATCTCCTGGATCTGAATGCCTATTTCCCTCCCCAAGTTAGGGAAGTTCTCAGCCATGATTTGTTCACATACATTTTCTGGTCCTCAGTCCCTTTCAGCATGCTCAGGAACACCAATGAAATGTAGATGTTTTCTTCTGAGTCTGTCATTTATTTCCCTTACCCTATCCTCATGGTCTTCTGATTGTTTTTCTCTTTTATCTTCAGCTTACTTCCTTGCCATCAACTTGTCTTCAATGTCACTCACTCACTTTTTAATTTTGGCCTGATTAGATCTAAATTTTGCAGTCATGAAGTCTCTTGAATCATTTGTGCAGTTTTCCAGGGCCACCTGTAGCTTTATAATTGTGTTTCTGAATTGGCTTTCTGACATCGAATTATAATCCAAATTCTGTAACTCTGTGGTAGAGAGTACTGTTTCTGATTCTGTTTTGTAGTGAGTTCTTCTTTCTAGTTATTTTGCTCAGTGCAGAGTGGCTGTATGAGCAGCCTGTGTCAAGGATATCAACCATGACCTAAGTCAATTATATGCTAGATGATTCTGCCAAGGTAGAGACCAGAAATTGAAAACAAAGATCAAGACGAAATAAAACAGAAGGATCACTAAGGTGAAAAGCAAATTTTAAAACAAAGTAGTAAAAAATAGAAGGCCAGGAATCCTAAAGATGAAGAAGAAGAAAAGAAAAGAAAAGAAAGGAAAGGAAAGGAAAGGAAAGGAAAGGAAAGGAAAGGAAAGGAAGGGAAGGGAAAGGAAAGGAAAGGAAAGGAAAGGAAAGGAAAGGAAAGGAAAGGAAAGGAAAGGAAAAAAGGAAAAAAGAAAAAAAAGAAGAAAAAACGGGGGGTGGGGGGACTGGGAGATGGTGGTTGCGAAAAGTTGTAGTGGAGAGAGAATGTAGTCTACCTGAGGGGTTCTAGAGGGTGATCCTCTTGTTTCTGTGTATTTTAAGTTCTGTATATTAGAATATGCCCAGTCCCAAATTTATATAAACCAGAAATACTTGTAGATAGCCCCAACACTGACCACCAAAACATAAAGGAGGTAAAAGTTGGGGGCCAAATTGGAATGAGGAATCTCACAGAATGAACCAGCACAGTATACCACTTGGTTCTGGGTGCATACTGGTCATGTTTTAGAAGGTATTAACTTCCGCCATTATAGAACAAAATGAGGCAGAGAAAACAAAAAAATACAGAACAACAACAAAAACATATCTTGTATATCTCCCAAAATTAAGTTGAGTATGTTGAAGGGAATCTAGAAGTGGAAAATACATCTAGGACTTATAATTGTAGAAATATGTAAGTCAAAAAGGAACAATCTTAAAAATGAAGAGGTGGTAAAATATTGTAGTTAAAGTGGGAGAAGAGAAAAAATTGAAAATTTACAGTCTCATATATAAACGAATTGTACTGGAAAAAGGAAGGAAAATAAAAGGAGGGGTATCCTCTGGTTCTATATACTATAAATCCCTTGACTTCCCCTGGAGCTTTCCAGTGCTGCTTGGTCAAGAACTTGCTCTTCCCCTGTCCTTCCAGCTGGTCTGGGGTAGGGTTCTACTGTGCTGATTCTCAGGTGTGTGCACCTGGGGGAGTTGCCCCGCTCCCTGTCAGGTGCTGGGCTCAGCGGAGGCTGTTTATCCTGTGAGGCCCCTGTTCCCTGGGCCCCCCCTGCCCTGTCCCAGGCACAGGGTGACACAAGGAGGAACAACAACACTGATGGCGGCCAGCTCTCCAGCCCTAGAATCAGCTTCCACAGTAACTACCACAGCTCTCAGTCCACACTGGCCTGGATGCTCTGGGGGAGTGGGGTGCTGATTTGCACAGCTTGGAGGTGCCCAGAGGCAGGAGAGTCCTTGCTGTCCTGTGCCCTCCCCACCTCCACTGTCTTGGGTGGAGCACAGTATCCTGGGCTGCATCTGCCTGGGGCCCTGGGATCTGGGGCCTGTAATGCTGGAATCACACTCCCAGGCCGTGGCTCCGGAAGGCAGCAGGGCACAGCCCCCTCGGTGTGGAGCCCCCTGACCCACCGGCTTCTCCCCAAGGGCCCACGGGGCCCATGCTCCAGCCCTTTACTGAGGTTGGCCCACAGTCTGTGGCGTGCTCTCCCCTGGGGTGCAGTTCCTCTGTTAGTGACCCCAGGAACCTGGAGGCTCCAGTGACCCTCCTGCAATTCTGCCCAATTTTCCTGCTAAGCACCTTTCTGTCTGGGAAGAATCTGATGCAGAGTTTTAAGTTTCTGCTTCCCTGGGACTGGGATTTCCAGTCCTGGAGGCTCTTGCTGTCTGGCCTTAGCTCGGCTCCTCTTGGGGGCCCCTTCCTCACTTGATTCTTTTTTTTCCCGCCTTCTTACCTTGTTAGAAGCAAAAACCCTTCTCTCTGTAGTGTTCTGACTGTTCTCTCTTTAAATCTCAGGGTGAATTCGTAGGTGTTCCCAATGATTTGAATGTTATTTAGGTAAGTTCATGGGAACAGGTGACTTGGGGACCCTACTCCTCCACTATCTTGCCCCACCACCTCTGACATCCATTTTCATGATATATATTTCTCCATCCCTTCACTTTCAATTTGCAGGTGTCTTTAGATGTAAAATAAATCTCTTACAGTCAATATATAGAGGCATCTTATTTTTTATCCATTCTGACACCATGTCTTTTAATTGGAGTGTTTAGTCAATTTACTTTCAGCATAATTAATGATAGATATGTATTTGGTGCCCTTTTATTACTTATTTTGTCACTGTTTTAGTAGATTTTCTCTGTTGCTTTCTAGTCTTTATCACTTTTTTTCTTTCCTTTCCTCTCAAAATGTCCCCTTTAATAGGGGTGGTTTAGTGGTCATGGACATCTTTAGTTTTTATTTGTCTGGGAAATTCTTTATCTCTCCTTCTATTCTGAATGATAGCCTTACTTTATAGTTTATTCTTGGTTGTGGTTTTCCCATTCAGTACGTTGAATATATCATGCTACCCTCTTCTGGCTTGCCAAGTTCCTCTGGAGAGATCTTAAGCTCACCTAATGGGTCTTCCTTTGTAAGCTACGGACATTTTACCTTGCTGAATTTATGATTTTTTTCTTTATCACTATATTTTGCAAATGCAATTACAATATGTCTTGATGTGGGCCTGGTTCTGTTGATTTTGATGGGAATTCTCTATGCCTTGTGGATCTAGATGTCTTTCTCCTTTACTAGAATAGGGAAGTTTCTAGCTGTTATTCTTTCAAGTAAATTTTCTGCCCCCTTTCTCTCTATTTTCTTCTTAGGGACACTTATAATACAAACATTATTACAATTGATTGAGTTACTGAGCTCCCTAATTCGAATCTTCTAATTCCATAATTCTTATTTCTCTTTGATATTCAGCTTCATTATTTTCCATTATTATGTATTGTATATCACTTATACATTTCTCTGCTTCTTCTATCCTTGTTTGCATTAAAACTAATCTGTTTTGAATCTCAGTTATTGCATTTTTCATTTCTGCCTGATTGTTTTTTAACTATTTTATCTCTGTGGCAGGGGCCTCCTTGAAGTCTTTCATTCTTTTCTCAATCCCAGTGAAAATCCTTATGATAGTTGCTTTAAATGCCCCATCAGGCATATTAGCTCAGAGAATGTTACCTCTCTGGTAAAGCTCCAAGAAGTACGAATAACCTCTCCCATGTGTGCCCCCAGGTATTCCTCAGATCCCTGTTTCCATGCTATATGCCCCCCGGGTTGTTTGCCTGCTCTCTTTTCAGAAGTAGGGCAGAGCCCTCAGGGCCCTATCCCAGCCAATCCAGTTGACTTTTAAAACTCTGGTCTTCAGGGCACCTGAATGGCTCAGTTGTTTAAGCATCTGACTCTGGATTTCAGCCTGGATCATGATCTCACTATCATGAGATGGAACCCCATGTCAAACCCCATGCCAAGCCCTGTATTGAGTCTATGTTTGGCCCCATGCTGGGTGTGGAGTCTGCCCAAAATTCTCTCTCTCCTTCTCCCTCTGCTCCTCCCCACCCCCTCTTACATGTGTTCTCTCTCTCTCAATAAATAAAAATGTTTAAAAATCTTTTTTAAAAAGTGTGCAACTCAATGTTTTTAGTATATTCACAGAGTTGTGCAACCCTTACTGCAATTGTATTCTCATCACCCCAAAAAAGAAACTGTGTACCTTCTAGCAGTCATTCATCATTTCCCCCAAATGCTATCCTTCCAATCTCTGCCCTAAGCAACCATCAACCTACTTTCTGACTATAGATTTGCTTGTTCTAGGTTTTTCACATAAATCGAATCATATAATATGTAATCCTTTGTTACTGGTTGTTTTCATTTAACACAATGTTTTCAGGGGTCATCCATGTTGTAGCATTTATCAGTATTACTTTCCTCTTTTTTTTTTTTTTTTACCAACTAATATTCCCTTCTGTGGATGTACCACATTTTTTTTTAACTATTCATTAATTGATGGAAATTTGAGTTATTTCTACTTTTTGGCTCTTATGAATAATGCTGTTGTAAACAATTGTGTAAAGGTTTTGATTGGATATAAAATTTTAATTCTTTTATGTAAATACTAAAGTAGAATTGAAATTCATATGATAACTCTGTTTACCTTTTTTTCAGGACTGTTTTACAAAGTGGCTGCATAATTTTACATTCCTGCTAGCAGTGTTAGAGTTTAAATTTCTCCACATCCTCACTGACACTTATTATTGTCTATCTTTTCTATTATCGTCATCCTAATGGGTATGAAGCAGAATTTCATTTTACATTTCCCTGATAGCTAATAATGTTGAACAACTTTTCGTGTGCTTATTGACCATTTGTATATATTCTTTAGAAAAAATGTCTATTCAGATACTTTGCCACATTTTAATTAGATTATTTATCTTTATTTTTGAGTTGTAGGAGCTCTTTATATATTATGGGTATAAGTCCATTGTAAGACATGACTTAATAAATTTTCTGGGATTTTTTTCCCTTTCTTAATGATGTTCTTTGAAGCACAAAAGTTTAAATTTTTGTGATTTTTAATTTGTCTATTTTTCTTTTACCAGTTGTGCTTTTGTTCTGATATCTAATAAGTTATCCTTTAAACCAGTCACGAAGTTTTATATCAGTTTTCTTCTACTAAGAGGTCTATAGTTTTAGCTCTTAGTTTTATATCTTTGATCTTTTCTGAGTTAATTATTGTGTGTGGTGTGAGATAAGTAATAAAATTCTATTATTTTGCATATGAACATCCAGTTGACACAACAAAGTTTTTGAGAAGAGTATTCTTTCCCTCCCTGAACTGTATTGGTGACAGACTTTAATGTGAAGATTTATTTCTGAACTCTCAATTCTGTTCCATTCATCTATATGTTTATCTTTGTATCAGTACTTCACAATCTTTTTTTGAAAAAGCCTTTTTTTTTATAGAAGTCTCAGCACTTTTTGTTCTTTTTCAAGATCACTTTTTCTATTCTGGTTCCCTTGAATTTTCATATTTCATATATTAGGATCAGAATGTCCTTTTCTGCAAAAAAAAAAGACAGTTGGAATTTTGATAGAAGTTGCACTGACTATATCAATTTGAGGGGTTTGGTCATCTTAACAATATTAAGTCTTTCAATCCATGAATATTGGATGTCTTTCTGTTTAATAAGGTATTCTTTCCATTTTTCAACAATATTTTGTAACTGGTAGTTTTGTATTTCTTTTGTTAAATTTATCTCTAATTATTTTTTCAATATGAAGCTATTGTAAATAGAAATATAATTTCATTTTAGAATTGTTTCATCACTAAAAGAATAAATGTTTCCTTGCTAGTATATAGAAAAATAGTTAATTTATGTATATTGATCTTGTATTCTGCTCAATATTATCCTTAGCTTCAATATAATCTGAGGTTATATTCAGTCCTGTGGCTAGTGTGGATTTCTAGAAAAGTTTTGGGTATACAATGCTTTTTTTTAAGTGCTAAAACCCTGTTTTGTTCTCCTGCCTTGAGTAATTCACACATTTATGAAATAATTTAACTATCTCCAATTCAATCTTCACATGTTGTCATAGTGACCTTTGTAAAATGCAATTCTGAACATGCACCCAACTTTCTGAGACACCACAGCCAAAATTATTTTGATCCAGATCCATATTTACCTGCTTGTTTCGGGTTTCAATAAAAATATGCTCTTCTTTCAGAATCCCACATCCAATCAACTCTTTGATCTTAAATATTCTCCACAAATAACACTATTTCTGGAGCTTTTCATGCTCGGTCTTCTTAAAAAACGTGTGGACCATATTACTTCTATTTCTTTACGACCCACTCTTCTCAATCTACTACTATATGCCTCTTGTCTTCCACTGAAAACAAGCTCATTCTGAGTCTAAAGCCCAGAAGAAAAGCCTTAGCTAAAAATAAACATTTTGGAGTTATTTGCTCCCAAGTTTTAAGTACTATATCTTTGGTGATATTACCAAAATCAATATTTAAAGTCAAGATCTTTCTCCTAAGATGCACACCTATATATTCAAATGTCTACTATATATCTCCACCCTCATGGCCCACAGGTCCTTTATACTTAAGAGAGCCAAAACTGTTGTCTCCAAAACTGTTCCTTCTTCCTTACTCCCACTCTTAGTGAACAGTATATATCCAATACCCAAATCAGTAATCCAAACACTCAGTAACCCAAATCAGAAATCTAAGACCTTATTCTGGACTCTCCCTTTTATGTAACATACATAACTTTCCATATCTCTCAGTTCTGTGTTTTAAATATCTTTTTCACTCCCATTACTACTATGTCAGTTCAGGTCATGATTACATTTTGCCTTACTATTTGTTATCTGTTTCTGACCTTGCCAAATGTTTCCTGCACTCCCATCCATTCTGCGTATAATAAATAACCAGTGACATTTCTAAAATGCAAGTCTGATCATGACACTCTTATTTTTAAAATTCTTCAGTTATCTTCCCTAATTCTCCACTCCTTTGTCACAGTCTTCAGGATAAAATCCTTTACCATGACTTAGATAGGTTTTGAATTGGACCATATCTTTTTTTACCTCCATTTCCCCTATATTCCAGATACATTGAAACATGTATATATTGTGTAAAGTTCTTAAATTGGTTCGCACATTCACTCACTTCCATGTCTTTCCATGGATTCTTGTGACTGGATTATCTACCCTGCATCTTTGTGTAACTAACCCTTACTTATCTCTGGGTAGCCTTTCTTAACATCTCTTGGGTTAGGCACATTTATGATCACATAATACCCTGTGAGTATTTCTCTATTACAGAATTGATCACATTGTACTGTCATCATTTTTTCTCCCTACTATACTATGAGTTTGATTACCGTGTATAAACATATATTTATATTTAGCACTTTGTACAATACCTGCAACAAATTACTCAATAAATGTACTCAATAAACATCTGCTGAATTATGTGGAATATAAGAAACTATTGTCTCCTGATATTTTCATATCTTCCAAAAACACAAATGTCTATAAGACAAGATGGCAGAAGGGTAGGGGGGTCCTCCTTTCATCCGGGCTCCTGAATAAAATAGATAAATATCAGACCATTCTGAATACCTATGAATTCAACATGAGATGTAAGAAAAGAATGTCTGGAAGCCTACAAATAGAAAAGTGACCATTTGGAGGGGAGGCGGGGCAAGATGGCGGAAGAGTAGGGTCCCCAAGTCAGCTATCCCCACTAAATTCCTTCAAATAATAGATAACCTTCAAATAATCCTGAAAATCTACGAATTTGGCCTGAGATTTAGAGAGAGAACTGGAATGCTACAGTGAGAAGAGTTCATGCTTCTATCAAGGTAGGAAGATGGGGGGAAAAAAGAAATAAAGAAACAAAAGGCATCCAAGGGGGAGGGGCCCCATGAGGAGCCGGGCTAAGGCCGGAGTGAGAGCCCCCAGGACAGGAAAGCCCCATCCCAGAGAAGCAGGAGCTTCACAAACCTTCCTGGACCAAAAGGCACAGGCAGGGAGTTGGAGCAGGATCCCAGGAGGGGCGGGGATGCCCTCAGGCTCCCAGGGGCACTAACAGAGGACCTGTGACCCAGGGGAGAGCACGCTACACTCTGCGGCCGAGCTCCCTAAAGGGCTGCAGCACATGCACCTCTGGATCCAGGACAACCTCGGGGGCGGCTCAGGCAGTGGCTCACTCAGAGGGGGCTGCGTGGCCCCGGGAGCAGCTCGGCCTGGCTTGGGCAGTGTCTCCACACAGAGGGACCTGTGCGGTGGGGAGCACGATTCCAGCAGCACAGGCCCGGGAGCACAGGGCACTAGGGACATGGCCCAAGATCCGGTGCTCCCCCTGGGACAGGGAGAAGCCAGGAGGACACAGGACAGCAAGGAAGCTCCAGCCTCCGGGTGGCCCCGAGCTGAAACCAGCGGCCCCTGCCCCTGGAGCATCCAGGCTCCTGCAGACTGAGAGCTCCATAGTTACTGCAGGAGCTGACTCCAGGGCTGGAGAGCTGGCCGCTGCTACTGTTGTTGTTCCTCCTGGGGCCTCACAGGATAAACAACTCCCACTGAGCTTCACAGTGGCCTCACAGGATAAATAGGTTAAACAAATTTCCCCGAGCCCCGCACCAGGCTGGGGTTGAGCAGCTCAACCCAAGTGATAACATCTGAAAATCAGCACAGCAGGCCCTTCCCACAGAAGACCAGCTAGACGGACAGGAGAAAAACAAATTATTGACCAAGCAGCACTGGAAAGTTCCAGGGAAGTCGAGGGATTTACAGTATACAGAATCAGAGGATACTCCCCCTTGGTTTTTTTTTTTATTTCTGTTTGCTCCCCCTCCCTATTTTTCTTCTCTTCTCTTTTTTTCCATCTTTTTTTTTTCTTTTTCTTTCTTTCTCTTCTCTCTTTTTCTCCTTTTCCCAATACAACTTGTTTTTGGCCACTCTGCACTGAGAAAAATGACTGGAAGGAAAAACTCACCTCAGAAGAGAAGTGAAAGAATCAAAAGAAAGAATCAGAAACAGTCCTCTCTCCCACAGCATTACAAAATTTTGATTACAATTCAATGTCAGAAAGCAAATTCAGAAGCACTATTATAAAGCTACTGGTGGCTCTAGAAAAAAGCATAAAGGACTCAAGAGACTTCATGACTGTAGAATTTAGATCTAATCAGGCAGAAATTAAAAATCAATTAAATGAGATGCAATCCAAACTATAGGTCCTAACGATGAGGGTTAACGAGGTGGAAGAACAAGTGAGTGACATAGAAGACAAGTTGATGGCAAAGAGGGAAACTGAGGAAAAAAGAGACAAACAATTAAAAGATCATGAGGATAGATTAAGGGAAATAAGTGACAGCATGAGAAAGAAAAATCTACGTTTAATTGGGGTACCCGAGGGCGCCGAAAGGGACAGAGGTCCAGAATATGTATTTGAACAAATCCTAGCTGAAAACTTTCCTAACCTGGGAAGGGAAACAGGCATTCAGATCCAGGAAATAGAGAGATCCCCCCATAAAATCGCTCAACACCTCGACATTTAATAGTGAAGCTTGCAAATTCCAAAGCTAAAGAGAAGATCCTTAAAGGAGCAAGAGACAAGAGATCCCTAATTATATGGGGAGGAATATCAGATTAGCAGCAGACCTCTACATAGAGACCTGGCAGGCTATAAAGGGCTGGCAGGATATATTCAGGGTCCTAAAGGAGAAGAACCTGCAGCCAATAATACTTTATCCAGCAAGGCTGTCATTCAGAATAGAAGGAGAGATAAAGAACTTCCAAGATAGGCACGAACTGAAAGAATATGTGACCACCAAACCAGCTCTGAAAGAAATATTACGGGAGATTCTGTAAAATAAACAGGAAGTCCAAGGAAAGAATCCACAAAAACAGGGAATGAATAGGTATCATGATGACACTAAATTCATATCTTTCAATAGTAACTCTGAATGTGAATGGGCTTAATGACTCCATCAAAATGTGCAGGGTTTCAGACTGGAAAAGAAAGCAAGACCCATCTATTTGCTGTCTACAAGATACTCATTTTAGACATAAGGACACCTACAGCCTGAAAATAAAAGGTTGGAGAACCATCTACCATTCAAATGATTCTCAAAAGAAAGCAGGCTGAGCCACTCTTATATCAGATAAATTACAGTTTGTCCCAAAGACTGTAGTAAGAGATGATGAGGGACACTATATCATACTTCAAGGATCTATCCAACAAGAGGACCTAACAGTCATGAATATTTATGCCCTCAAGGTGGGAGCTGCCACGTATATCATTCAATTAATAACCAAAGTTAAGACATAGTTAGATAATAATACACTTATACTTGGAAACTTCAACACAGCACTTTAGGCCAATGACAGATCTTCTAATCACAGCATCTCCAAAGAAACAAGATCTTTAAATGACACACTGGACCAGATGGATTTCACAGATATGTGAAACTTTCCATCCAAACGAAATTGAATACACATTCTTCTCAAGTGCACATGGAACTTTCTTCAGAATAGACCACATACTGGGTCACAAATCAGGTCTTAACCATTATCAAAAGATTGGGATCATCTCCTGCATATTTTCAGACCATAATACTTTGAAACTAGAACTAAATCACAAGAAGAAGTTTGGAAGGATTTCAAACATGTGGAGGTTAAGGACCATCTTGTTAAAAGATGAAAGGTCAACCAGAAAATTAGAGAAGAATTAAAAAGATTCATGGAAAGTAATGAGAATGAAGATACAACCATTCAAAATCTTTGGGATACAGCAAAAGCAGTCCTGCGGGGGAAATACATTGTAACACAAGCATCCAACCAAAAACTGGAAAGAACTCAAATACAAAAGCTAACCTTGCACCCAAAAAAGCTGGAGATAGAACAACAAATAGATCTTACACCCACCAGAAGAAGAGAGTTAATAAAATTCGAGCAGAACTCAATGAAATAGAGATCAGAAGAACTGTGGAACATATCAACAAAACCAGGAGTTGGTTCTTTGAAAGAATAATAAGATAGATAGACCATTAGCCAGTCTTATTAAAAAGAAAAAAGACTCAAATTAATAAATCAAGAATGAAAAAGGAGGGATCACCATCAATATCAAAGAAATACAAATAATTTCAAAAACTTCTTATGAGCATCTATATGCCAATAAATTAGGCAATCTAGAAGAAATGGAAGCATGTCTGGAAAACCACAAACTACCAAAACTGGAACTGGAAGAAATAGAAAACCTGAACATGCCATTAACCGGGAGGAAATTGAAGCAGTCATCAAAAACCTCCCAAGACACAAAAGTCCAGAGCCAGATGCAGGCTTCCCAGGGGAATTCTATCAAACGTTTAAAGAGGAAACCATACCTATTCTACTAAAGCTGTTTGGAAAGAGATGGAGTACTTCCAAACTCGTTCTATGATGCCAGCATCACCTTAATTCGAAAACCAGACAAAGACCCCACCAAAAAGGAGAATTATAGACCAATATCCCTGATGAACACGGATGAAAAAATTCTCAACACGAAACTAGCCAACAGGATCCAACAATACATTAAGAAGATTATTAACCATGACCAAGTGGGATTTATCTCTGGGATGCAAGGCTCGTTCAACACTCATACAACAATCAATGTGATTCATCATATCAGCAAGAGAAAAAAACAAGAACCATATGATCCTCTCCATAGATGCAGAGAAAGCATTTGACAAAATAGAAATCCATTCCTGATCAAAACTCTTCAGTGTAGGGATAGTGGGAGCATTCCTCAGCATCTTAAAAGCCATCTACAAAAAGCCCATAGCAAATATCATTCTCAATGGGGAAACACTGGGAACCTTTCCCCTAAGATCAGGAACAAGACAGGGATATCCACTCTCACCACTGCTCTCCAACATAGGACTAGGAGTCCGAGCCTCAGCAATGTGGCAACAAAAAGAAATAAAAGGCATTCAATTTGGCAAAAGAAGAAGTCAAACACTACCTCTTTGCAGATGACATGATACTGTACATAGAAAACCCAAAAGCTTCCACCCCAAGATTGCTAGAACTCATTCAGCAATTCAGCAGTGTGGCAGGATACGAAATCAATACCCAGAAATCAGTGGCATTTCTATACACTAACAATGAGACTGAAGAAAGGGAAATTAAGGAGTCAATCCCATTGACAATTCCACCAAAAAGCATAAGATACCTAGGAATAAACCTAACCAAATAGGTAAAGAACCTATACCCTCAAAACTACAGAACACTTCTGAAAGAAATTGAGGAAGACACAAAGAGATGGAAAAATATTCCATGCTCATGGATTGGAAGAATTAATATTTTGAAAATTTCAATGTTACCCAGGGAAATTTACACCTTTAATCCAATCCCTATCAAAATACCATGGACTTTCTTCAGAGAGTTGAAACAAATCATCATAAGATTTGTGTGGAATCAGAGAGGGAAAGCGAGAGGGAGACAGACGTTGAGAGAACGAGAGGGTAGGAGAGAAAATGGCGTCCACGGATTACAATACTTACAGCCAAGCTGCAGCCCAGCAGGGCTACAGTGTATACAACGCCCAACCAACTCAAGGATATCCACAGACCACCCAGGCATATGGGCAGCAGAGTTATGGAACCTATGGACAGCCCACTGATGTCAGCTATACCCCGGCTCAGACCACTGCGACCTATGGGCAGACCCCCTATTCAACTTCTTATGGACAGCCTCCCGTTGGTTATACTACTCCAACTGCCCCCCAGGCATACATTCAGCCTGTCCAGGGGTACGGCACTGGTATTTATGATACCACCACTGCTAACGGTCACTACCACCCAGGCCTCCTATGCAGCTCAGTCTGCATATGGCACTCAGCCTGCTTACCCAGCCTATGGGCAGCAGCCAGCAGCCACCGCACCTGCAAGACCACAGGAAGGTAACAAACCCGCTGAGACTAGTCAACCTAGCATAGGGGGTTACAACCAGCCCAGCCTAGGATATGGACAGAGTAACTACAGTTATCCCCAGGTACCTGGGAGCTACCCCATGCAGCCAGTCACAGCACCACCATCTTATCCTCCTACCAGCAACTCCTCTACACAGATGACTAGTTATTTTCAGAGCAGTTACTCTCAGCAGAACACCTATGGGCAGCTGAGCAGCTATGGACAGCAGAGTAGCTATGGTCAACAAAGCAGCTATGGGCAGCAGCTGCCCACTAGTTATCCCCCCCAAAACTGGATCCTACAGCCAGGCTCCAAGTCAATATAGCCAACAGAGCAGCAGCTATGGGCAGCAGAGTTCATTCCAACAGGACCATCCCAGTAGGATGGGTGTTTATGGGCAGGAGTCTGGAGGATTTTCCCGGACCAGGAGAGAACCGGAGCATGAGTGGCCCTGATGACTGGGGCAGGGGAAGAGGGGGATTTGATCGTGGAGGCATGAGCAGAGGTGGGCGGGGAGGATGACGCAGTGGAATGGGCAGCGATGGAGAGCAAGGTAGCTTCAATAAGCCTGGTGGACCCATGGATGAAGGACCAGATCTTGATCTAGGCCCACCTGTAGATCCAGATGAAGACTCTGACAACAGTGCAATTTATGTGCAAGGCTTAAATGACAATGTGACTCTAGATGATCTGGCTGACTTATTTAAGCAGTGTGGAATTGTTAAGATGAACAAGAGGCCTGGACAACCCATGATCCATATCTACTTGGACAAGGAAACAGGAAAGCCCAAAGGTGATGCTACAGTATCCTATGAAGACCCACCAACTGCCAAGGCTGCTGTGGAGTGGTTTGATGGGAAAGATTTTCAAGGAAGCAAACTTAAGGTTTCTCTCACTCGGAAGAAACCTCCAATGAACAGCATGCGGGGTGGTATGCCTCCCCGTGAGGGCAGAGGGATGCCACCGCCACTCCGTGGAGGTCCAGGGGTCCCAGGAAGTCCTGGGGGCCCCATGGGTCGCATGGAAGGCCGTTGGAGACAGAGGTGGCTTTCCCCCAAGAGGACCCTGGGGTTCCCCAAGGAACCCATCTGGAGGAAACGTCCAGCACCGAGCTGGGGACTGGCAGTGCCCCAATCCGGGGTGTGGAAACCAGAACTTCGCCAGGAGAACAGAATGCAACCAGTGTAAGGCCCCGAAGCCTGAAGGCTTCCTTCCACCACCCTTCCTGCCCCCGGGCGGTGACCGTGGCAGAGGCGGCCCTGGTGGCAGGCGGGGAGGAAGAGGTGGCCTCATGGACCACGGTGGTCCCGGTGGGATGTTCAGAAGTGGCTGCGGTGGAGACAGAGGGGGCTTCCGTGCTGGCCGGGGCATGGACCGAGGTGGCTTTGGCGGAGGAAGACGAGGCGGTCCTGGTGGGCCCCCTGGACCTTTGATGGAACAGATGGGAGGAAGAAGAGGCAGGCATGGAGGACCTGGAAAAATGGATAAAGGTGAGCACCGTCAGGAGTGCAGAGACCGGCCGTACTAGATGCAAAGACCCTGCAGAGCTGCATTGACTACCAGATTTATTTTTTAAACCAGAAAATGTTTTAAATTTATAATTCCATATTTATAATGTTGGCCACAACATTATGATTATTCCTTGTCTGTATATTTTTCACCATTTGTGAAGAAACATTAAAACAAGTTAAATGGTAGTGTGCTGAGTTTTTATTCCTTCTTTTAAAGATGGTTGTTTAAAGACTAAACAATGGGAACCCCTTGTGAGCATGCTCAGTATCATTGTGGAGAACCAAGAGGGCCTCTAACTGTAACAATGTTCATGGTTGTGATTTTTTTTAAAATAAAATTCCAAATGTTTATTATATAAAAAAAAAGATTTGTGTGGAATTGGAAAAGCCCCCAAATAGCCAGGGGAATTTGAAAAAAGAAAACCATAGCTGGAGGCATCACAATGCCAGATTTTAGGTTGTACTACAAAGCTGTGGTCATCAAGACGGTGTGGTAATGGAACAAAATCAGACACATAGATCAATGGAACAGAACAGAGAACCCAGAAGTGGACCCTCAACTTTATGGTCAACTAATACTTGACAAAGCAGGAAAGTTTATCCACTGGAAAAAAGTGTCTTCAATAAATGGTGCTGGGAAAATTAGACAGCCACATGCAAAAGAATGAAACTAGACTACTCTCTTGCACCATACACAAAGATAAACTCAAAATGGATGAAAGATCTAAATGTGAGACAAGTTTCCATCAAAATCCTAGAGGAGAACACAGGCAACACCCTTTTTGGACTCAGCCACAGCAACTTCTTGCAAGATACATCCATGAAGGCAAGAGAAAGAAAAGCAAAAATGAAGTATTGGGGCTTATTCAAGATAAGAAGCTTCTGCACAGCAAAAGAAACAGTCAACAAAACTAAGAGACAACCTACAGAATGGGGGAAGATATGTGCAAATGACCTATCAGAAAAAGGGCTATTATCCAAGACCTATAAAGAACTTACCAAACTCAACAGCAAAGAAACAAACAGTCCAATCCTGATACGGGCAAAGGCATGAACATAAATTTCACAGAGGAAGACATAAACATGGCCAAGAAGCACATGAGAAAATGCTCCGCATCACTTGCCATCAGGGAAATACAAATCAAAACCACAATGAGATACCACCTCACACCAGTGATTATGGTGAAAATTCACAAGGCAGGAAACCACAAATGTTGGAGAGGATGTGGAGAAAAGGGAACCTTCTTGCACTGTTGGTGGGAATGTGAACTGGTACAGCTACTCTGGAACACTGTGTGGAGGTTCCTCAAAGGGTTAAAAATAGAACTGCCCTATGAACCAGCATTTGCACT
Organism: Vulpes lagopus; assembly: GCF_018345385.1. Classification (NCBI taxonomy): domain Eukaryota; kingdom Metazoa; phylum Chordata; class Mammalia; order Carnivora; family Canidae; genus Vulpes; species Vulpes lagopus. The sequence goes on along the minus strand of NC_054848.1, from coordinate 65,777,215 downwards.
GCTGGGGATTTACCCCAAAGATACAGATGGAGTGAAATGCTCTCCGATGTTTATAGCAGCTATGTCCACAATAGCCCAACTGTGGAAGGAGCCTCAGTGTCCATCGAAAGATGAATGGATAAAGAAGATGTGCTATATGTATACAATGGAATATTACTCAGCCATTAAAAACGACGAATACCCACCATTTGCTTCGACATGGATGGACCTGGATGGTATTATGCTGAGTGAAATAAGTCAATCTGAAACGCACAAACATTATATGGTCTCATTCATTTGGGGAATATAAAAATTATGGAAACGGAATAAAGGGAAAGGAAAGAACATGAGTGATAATATCAGTGAGGGTGGCAAAACATGAGAGACACATAACTCTGGGAAATGAACAAGGGGTAGTGGAAGTGGAGGTGAGCGGGGTGTTGGGGTGCCTGGGTGTTGGGCACTGAGCAAGGCACTTGGTGGGATGCTCACTGGGTGTTATGCTATATGTTGGCAAATTGAACTCAATTAAAAAAATAAAAAAAAAACTAAAGTAAAGAAACATATTGGTAATTTTACATTAATAGCAAGAGATCTCAATACTCTACTCACAGCCATGGACAGATCATCTACGCAGAAGAAGATCAACAAAGAAACAAAGGCTTTGAATGACACACTGGATCAGATGGACTTCTCAGATTCATAAAGAATATTCTATCCTCATGCAAGGGAATACACATTATTCTCAAGTGCACATGGAACTTTCACCAGAATAGACCACGTACTGGGTCACAAATCAGATCTCAACTGCTGCCAAAAGATGAGGATAATTCCCTGCATATTTTCAGACCACAATGGTTTGAAACTAGAACTCCATCAGAAGAAGAAATTTGGAAGGAACTCAAACCTTTTGAGGCTAAAGAATATCCTACTAAAAAATGAATGGGTCAACCAGGAAATTAGAGAAGAATGGAAAGGATCCATGCAAACCGAAAAAAATGAAAGCACAACTGTTCAAAATCTTTTGGAATACAAAAAAGATGGTCCTAAAAGGGAAGTACATTTCAATACAAGCCTCCCTCAAAAGATTAGAAAAATCTCAACTACATGAGTCAACCTTACACCTAAAGGAATTGGAGAAAGAACAGGAAATAAAGCCTAAACTCAGCCAGAGAAGAGAAATAATAAAGAGCAGAACTCAAATGGAAATCATAATTACAGTAGACCACATCAACAAAAACTAGGAGCTAGTTCTTTGAAAGAATTAATAAAATCGGTAAACCATTGCCAGACTTATCAAAAAGAAAAGAGAAAGGACCCAAGTTAATAAAATCATAAACGAAAGAGGAGTGATAATTAGAAACACCGAGGAAAGACAAGCAATTTTAAGAAAATATTCTGAGCAATGGTATGCCAACAAATTAGGCAATCTGGTGGAAATGGATGTGTTCCTGAAAACTTATGAACTACCAAATCTAAAACAGGAAGAAATAGAAAACCTGAAGAGACACATAACCAGAAAGGAAATTGAAGGAGTCATCAAAAACCTCCCAAGAAAAAAGATTCCCAGAGGAATTCTACCAACATTTAGAGAAGAAATAAAACTTTTTATTGAAGCTGTTTAAAAAGATAGAAAAGGAAGGATAACTTCCAAACTTGTTCTCTGAGGCCAGCATTGCCTTGATCCCAATACCAAGGACCTCATCAAAAAGGAGAATTACAGACCAATATCCCTGATAAACATGGATGTCAAAATACAACATACAAGCCAATAGGATCCAACATTATATAAAAGGATTATTCCCCATGACCAAGTGGAATTTATTACTGGACCTCAAGGTTGGTTCAGCATCTACAAATCAATCAATGTGATAGATCACATTAATAAAAGGAAGGCCAAGAAGCATATGATCCTGTAGATGCAGAAAAAGCATTTGACAAAGTACACCATGCTTTCTGGATTAAAACTCTTCAAAGTGTGGGGATAGAGAGAACATTCCTCAACATCATAAAAGCAAAGTATAAAAAGCCCATATTGCATATCATTCTCAATGGGGAAAAACTGAGAGCTTTTCCCCTCAGGTCAGGATCACGACAGGGATGCCCACTCTCACTGTTGTTGTTCAACATAGTAATATAAGTCCCAGCCTCATCAATCAAAGAACAAAAAGAAATAAATGGTATTCAAACTGGTAAAGAAGAAGTCAAATTCTCACTCTTTGGAGATGACATGATGGTTTGTGTGGAAAACACCCAAAACTTCACCCCCAAATTGCTAAAACTCACAGCAATTCAGCAATGTGGCAGGATACAAAATCAATGCACAGAAACCAGGTGCATTTTTATACTCTAACAATGAGACTGAAGAAAGAGAAATTAAAGAATGTAGACCATTTTTAATTACAGCCCAAACTATAAGATACCTAGGAATAAACATAACCAAAGAGGTAAATGATCTACATTCTAAAAACTACCGAAATGTTATGAAAGTAATTGAGGAAGACATAAAGAGACAGGAAACCATTCTGTACTCATGGGTTGGAAGAATAAATATTGTTAAAATGTCTATGCTACCCAGGGCAATATACATATTCAATGCAGTCTACATCACAATATCATGGACATTTTTCATAGAGTTGGAAAAAATAATCCTAAGATTTATATCAAACCAGAAAAAGACTCCAAATAGCCAGGGGAATGTTGACAAAGAAAACCAAAGCTGATGGCATCACAATTCTGGATGTCAAGCTATATTACAAAGCTGTGATCATCAAGAGAACATGGTGTTGGCACAAAAAGAGACACATATATCAATGGAACAGGATTGAGAACCCAGAAATGAACCCCAACTCTATTGTCAACTAATATTTGACAAATCAGGCTAGAATATCCAGTGGAAAAATGCAGTCTCTTCAACCAATGGCATGGGGAAAATTGGACAGCTACATGCAGAAGAATGAAACTAGACCATTATCTTGAACCATACACAAAAATGGACTAAAAATGGATGAAAGACCTAAATGTGAGACAGGAATCCATCAAAATCTGAGAGGAGAATACAGGCAGCAACCTTTTTGAACTCTGCCACAGCTAACACTTTCAAGACATGTCTATAAAGGCAAGGGAAAGAAATGCAAAAATGGACTATTGGGACTTCATCAAGATAAAAATATTCTGCACAGCAAATGAAACACTCAACAAAACTAAAAGGCAACCTACAGAATGGGGGAAGATATTTGCAAATAACATATCACATAAAGGCTAATATCAGGATCTATAAATAACGTATCGAAGTCAACACCCAAAAAACAATCCAGTCAAGAAGTGAGCACAAGACATGAACAGACATTTCTTCCAAGAAGACTTATAAATGGTCAACAGTCACTTGAAAAAATGCTCCACGTCACTTGGCATTAGGGAAATATAAAATCAAACCAAAATGAGGGGATCCCTTGGTGGCTCAGTGGTTTAGCGCCTGCCTTCAGCCCAGGGTGTGATTCTGGAGCCCTGGGATCGAGTCCCATATTGGGCTCCCCGCAAGGAGCCTGCTTCTCCCTCTGCCTGTGTCTCTGCCTCTTTCTTTCTCTCTCTCAATCTCTATCTCTTTAATAAATAAATAAAATCTTTAAAAAAATGAGATACCACTTTACACTGATGAGAATGGCTAAAATTCACAAGACAGGTAACATCAAATGTTGGCAAGGATGTGGAGAAAGAACTCTTATACTGTTAGTGGGAGTGCAAGCTGGTATAGCCACTCTGGAAAACAGTATGGAGGTTCATCAAAAAGTTAAAAACAGGGCTATCTAATGATTCAGCAACTGAACTACTGGGTATTTACCCCAATGATACAGATGTAGTGAAATGAAGGGGCACATGCATCCCAGTGTTCGTAACAGCAATGTCTACAATGGAATATTAATGTCACATCTTCAGTGGAATATTAGCCTTCAGAAAAGATGAATACCTATGATTTACATCAACGTGGAAGGAACTGGAGGATATAGTGCTGAGTGAAGTCAGTCAAAGAAAGGGAATTATCATATGGTTTCACTCATATTTGGAACATAAGCAATAGTGCTAGGGACCATAAGGGAAGGAGGGGAAACTGAATGGGGAAAAGGCAGAAAGGAAGGCAAACCATCAGAGACTCTTAACTCTGGGAAACAAACTGAGGGTTGCTGAAGGGGAGGTGAGTGGGAGGATGGGGTAACTCAGTGACGGGCATTAATGAGAGCATGTGATGTGATGAGCACTGGGTGTTATACTATATGTTGGCAAATTGAATTATAAAAAATAATTAAATAAAATTTTAAACCCCAAAAGTATACAACTCCCACTGCAGATACAATAACGGCTTTATTTTGATTAAAACTGTTTTACTGTTTTTAGTATTCTTTTTCCGCTGTTTTTTTTTTAGAACAAAAGTATCAAGAGTAGAGAATAGTAGAGGTCAAATACTTAATATTAAAATTTGCCCATGATTTTAAAAATACACATATATGTTTTATTTGCACCATATTACGTATATCTTATTTACCAAACACCATCTATCAATATAGTCAAGCAAATTATCTAACATAATTTTTGAGAACTTACTAGGTTCTAGGTATCCTGCTTAACAGCAGGGATAAATAAGAGTCTGACATGTTTCTTGTACTGCCCTAAAATATTTAAAAAAATACAGAGATATATAGGTGTAGATCCTTATAAGGCAATGTAGAATACACTGTAGGGCCAGTGTGTATGAAATGTGGGAGCACAAGGACAAAGAAAATGATTGACTTTATCAGAAAGAGTTTTACAAAGAATGTGTCTTTTGATCTAAACTTTGAAGGATGAATATGAATTTTTCAGTTATGTGAAAGTAGGGCTCAAATGAAAAGGAAGGCTTCAGAGCCAAAGACAATAGCATGCTCAAATCATGGAAAGTGTGAATATATAGGGAGTGTTTGTGGAACTCTAAGTACCTTGAAATGGTTAGCACTCGGGATGATGGGTGGAAGGGAGGTCATAGAAAATGATGTTGGCAAAGAATTCAGAGAGCCTACCAGGAAAGTCTTTATGAGACATGCTAAGGAATATGGTATTTACCCTATAGGTTACTGGGCACCATCACAATGTTTTAAGTCATGGAAATAACAGGATTTGGTTTCTCTTATGGAAAGATCATTCTAGATATACTATGGAAAATTGATGGTGAAGTTTGGAGTAGGGCAGAACTGGAAGCTGATAGACCAGTTGGAAGGCTATGATAACAGGTCAGGTGAAAGATTATGTCTGTTTAAACTAAGATAGTAACAATGGAGATGGGGACACTTGATGCATTTAAGAAATATGAAGAGTTAGCAGGTGGAACTTGGTAATTGATAAGGCAAGTGAGAAAGAGATAATAGTCAAGGATCAAGTCTATGTTTTTGGGTTGGATAACATGGGTGGGAAGTGGTCTCTTACTGAGAAGTTAACCTGTCAATGGATTACTCTATTAGGGGCTTATAGTAGATATATCATATGTTGAAAGATCACTAAACAGGGGTCTTATGGAATATACAGATATTGGCTTGCTTCAGAGAATATAGAAGAGAAAGCACAATAACAAATCCATAAATCACCATTTGCTTATAATATTCTCTTATATTCCACTTAAATAAATGCCAGAGACTCGACCTCTTAAGCAAGAGCACTAGTAGTATTTCCAGCTCTATCTCTGCTTCAGAAGTCAGGCTGTATATTTCATAAGGATATTTCCTACAAGGTAATAACCCTCAGTCATAGTCAAAGCTTGGCCACCAAGTGATCCCACAGAATTGTGCGCAGGTCATCAGGTTTGTTCTGGAGAACATAATGTTACTATCACTTGAACCTCAAGTGATAGATTCACATTTTTAAAAGGAAATATTGACCTCTATTGAGACTGAAAAAAATATGCTTGCTAAGGAAACAATGATAACATTTCCCAGCTATGCTGGTAATATTAAATTTGATTCTCATTCAATTCAATACTTTAACAATCCTCTTATGCCCACATATCAACATGTCACAAAATGTACATTTGGTTTTATTTTTTTATGGTAACACATGCCTTATACTAGTTGATAAATCATTTTTCTTCTGTACCTACATGCATAAGTGTTAATACGTTCATTTGGCAGGCAGGGAGTGACTTTCTTCTTATTCTACTATATTAGTCCATAAGATGAAAGCAAAAAGCTTAAATTAGGCACTTTATTCAGGCTGAGAATGTAATGTATTTTTAAAAGATTTTGCTTATTTATTCATGAGAGACACACACACTCACAGAGAGAGAGAGAGAGAGAGAGAGAGAGAGAGAGAGGCAGAGACACAGGCAGAGGGAGAAGCAGGCTCTATGCTGGGAACCTGATGCGGAACTCAATCCCAGGTCTCGAGGATCACACCCTGGGCTGAAGGCAGTGCTAACCCGCTGAGCCACCCAGCCTGCCCAATGTATTTGTACTTAAAAAAAGAAGCAATATTACATACATGCATTTGACATTTTAATTTTAATAGATTGATCTGGACCTTTTGGCAAATAAATTAAAATGATTGATTATTGGCATGTTCATAGTAAATTATGAACATAATTTACTCCTCTAAGAATCAAGTCCTAATTTCACCATGGTTATATTAACTTCTCTAGCCCACATTTATTTCTCCTTAAACTTATCCATTTTATTTATTTATTTATTTTTTAAAATTTATTTATTTAAATAAATAGATTTATTTATTTTAAAGATTTAAAGATTTATTTATTTTTTTAAAGATTTATTTATTTATGACAGACATAGAGAGAGAGAAAGAGGCAGAGACACAGGCAGAGGGAGAAGCAGGCTCCATGCCAGGAGCCAGACGTGGGACTCGATCCTGGGTCTCCAGGATCGCACCCTGGGCCAAAGGCAGGCACTAAACCGTTGAGCCACCCGGGGATCCCAAACTTATCCATTTTAAATGTATGTCTTTCCAACTTTATTTTAAGCTCATGGAGGCAAGGAAAATACCTTGTACTTCTTCATTATTCTGTACAACATTTAACATAGCAATACTGGATTATTTTATTCAAATACCATGTGTATAGCAGTACTGCCTTCTAGGGTACATGAAATTAATCGCCTGTATACCTGTCAATATTCCAAGTCTCAGTTTTCATATTTGTATCAGCTCTTCTGATAATTTAATGAGGCTGATTTTTTGTTTAGCTTATGAGAATTGGCCTCATTATTTTATAGTAGAATTGTGAACTTTCTTCTCTTTGAATGAATGATAGAGTTTGGTGATAACACAATTAAATAAAATTGCTAACTGAATAAATTCCATTTTAAAGATAAGTTTATTTATTTTAACTAATCTGCACAGTCAATACAGGGCTTGAACTCAGGATCACAAGATCAAGAGTTATATGCTCTTCCAACTGAGTCAACCAGGTGTCCTAAACTCCACTTTTTAATTAATTTTAATTAAACAGCAGAATAGTTGTTCTAATATCTAGTATATCTTTCATTGGGTATTACATAAGTATTCTGTTATTCGTGTTGATAGTTCTTTTAGAGTTCATTTGCTAGTGATTAATCTTAACATAGTTATCACAAATATTAGGGAAATAATGCAAGCAGGGCTGAGTTCCATGAAAAATAGGACCATAATCTTTATCCAGCAAGATTAGATACCATCATATGTGGATTGAACATTTGTAGATAATCATGTTTTTAGTATTATTTAGTATTATTTCTATTGTTACTTTATTTTTATATCAGATAACTATGACTTTAACTTATTCAAACAGGACAGATAGTATTGTATATACACATTGGTTATTAGACTAAAATTTTTCTGATGAGACAAAAGCTTTTTATATACTAAAGTTTATTTGTTATTTCTCAATTTTATTTATATTATTTCTAATGTTACATGTCTTTCTTACAGGCAAGACTTTTTTGTCCTTAGGTCATTACAACAAATACAGTATTGGTCAAATGTAACTACGTTTTTAACCACAATTTCAGAATAATATGTTTTAAAATAATTTTGTTAAGTAGTTACCTGCAATAACTATAAAGGCTGATAGTGGATATCATGTTTATTTGTAATTCAACAAAAGAACATGGTTAAGCATAAATAAGGGAATGCTAAAATTTTTAAGTTTTTACATTTCTAAAAAGGAACTTGGCAATCATATTTTCAATTTAGTAATAGATTGGTTTGGGAATAAATTAGAACTCAGCAAGGAAATGATAAGAAAATAGGTTGCTTTCTGTGTGCATTCACTTACTGAATGTTCTCTTAGCAATTCTGACCATGTTGTATAGTTAGCAGTTGTCTAGATCCAGCTGTGCAATATACATATTAGAGCAATACACACCAATTGATATCAAATCCTGCCAAGTAGTATTCATGGTCTTGTGTTACAAATGTCTTGCTCTGCCTAATTTCTGAAAACTCTATATATGATTGAAGTGGATATTTGCATTAACTTCATAGAGAAATTCTATCTAAGGAGGGAGGTTTTGAAGCAATAGTTATACAAAGTGGCTCCTTTTTTGGGTGCCATCCAGCTATCAGGAAATCTTATGTGATTACATTTAATCCTTGACCAGTGGGGAAGCCAAAAACTGCTCCATACATATTCAGAATTCACTAAGTTTCAATGCTGGAACCTGGATGAAGACCTTTTAATGTAACAAAATTGCCACATCGAAATCTGTCTGCTTCCAAAAGGGACTCCTTTGCAGCAAGTTTTCTGGGAAATCATGTGCTTAGAACCAGGAATAGAAACTTTTAAAGATAGAACATTCTAGCAAAGCTAACAGAAATGAAACTTCACAGTTTCTATGCTTATCACATAGGACTAAAATAACTGGAGCCTGAAAGAAGTTGGTAAAGTTATTTTGATAAGCCTAATGGCTGAATTATATTGCTGCATTGGTGAGATAATTAACTTTGTGATCAACAATTTGTTCCATACACTGAAATGCAAATCTAAGAATATTGTTACCAATTTGTTAGCCATATATTGATATAGATAATGCTTTGCTTTTAATGCAGTATGAAAGCTAGAAGTGAGAAACAAAAAGGAATATCATTTACTAGATATCTCTGTTCTTCATTATAATTAAATATTATTAATTGAGCATTCACAAGGTACTTAGCACTCATAAACTCATAAAGGGTTATCAAAATGAATGCCACATGCTATTTATTAAGAGATTTGGAATCCAAGTGGAAAATAATGAAGATATTTATTATTTTATAATAATCTTTTGTGAAATGTGCTGTTTTGCATGCACACATATGCTTGAGAAACCTATCTCTGCATTAAAAGGTTATGGATAATTTACATTAATAATTACTTCTGTGTAGAGATTCCCTTTCATAATTTTAACTATTTTTACTTCTTACCATAAAACCCACATGCATCCTCTTTAAATCCCTGGATTGTCCCACCCTTTCCCATTCATAGACATTTTAAAAAATCTTTAAATGCACACTAGCTTGAAATTTTAATAGTTAATTATTTTATTAAAGGTATGGGAAGAAAAGTTTTCTATATCCCCACCCAATTAAAATATTATTTGCATTTTCATATGTCTGTTATGGATAAAAATCTTTTTACATACTACATTTCTTACATGCAAAAAATTTAAAAATTTAATTTCCAGAGATAATAATGGTAGAATATACTAAAACTGTATCTGACACCTTTCACAGAATCATAATACTTTTTAGATGAACAAACTGGAAACCTTGAATTTATCCCTCCTTTTAAAAAAATTTTTTAGACTAGGGGTTAGAGGTTTCCAGAAGAATTTAAAAGGTTTAGAACTTTGAAGTGTTTAAGATGGCAATGTAATAGGATCCTAGGCTCCTCTTGTCCCTTGAACAGTTATATATAACTATCAAATCATTCTGAATACCCAAGAAAATGACCTGAGAATTGACAGAACACATTGCACAACTAGAGGGAGAGAAGTCACATCAAAGAAGGTAGGAAATGTGGAGATGGGGTTTGGGGAAGGAACAGATTGTAGGTTCTGCAGAGGAGAGGGAGCCCTGGTCATGGAGAAAAGTGAAAGAGGGAGCACAGCACACAGGGGAATGCACAAAGAGAACACTTACCCAAAGCTACTGGCTCAGAAAATGAGAGGAGCTGACTTTCACAAGCTTTTGCAACTAGCAGAGCTCAAAGACAAGTTTCAGAGCTTGGTGGGCTATGCTGTGATAGAGGACTGAAAGAGCTTCCCTACTCCTGGAGAGAAAGCAGGCAAGCAACCCGAGGGGCAAAGACATGATCTGAGGATTGCCTAAGGGACACAGGGAGAGATTATTGCTTTTTTTGGAACACATCTGTGAGAGGTGGCCTTTTCAGAGATGCCTCTCCAGGTAAAAAAGAACCAGTAGTTTGCATTAACCTCCCCCACCCCTTAGCATAGGTGCAGAGACACCTGCTGAAGGCAGCTAACGCAGAAGCTGGCTGTTTACCTGTCTTGCTTCAAATTCCATGCCCATGACCTATGGTGTAACTGCCCTTCTAGGTCAAACCTATGTCCATCCCAGTGCAGTGAGACCCTCTCCCAAAAGAGCAATGCAGGCCCCCACCACAGCAGGTCCCTAAAATTTGGAGTTTTAAAAGTCAGCATGCTTGTCTGTGATACAGCCCAAAGTGTGCTGCTCCAGGAAGACAAGCAACCTGGAGATAGATATTTGAAAAATGCCTGGGATGCACATAGGGGAAATTATTCGCTCTTCTGGGAGTGCTTCTCTGAGAGCAGCAAGCACAGAGACCCCTCTCTGGGGACAAAGGAGCTGGCTGGAGCCAGTTCCTTCCCCCATCCATTAGCATAAACCAACTTCAGTAAACATCACAGTGCCAACATTGACTGCCTAACCTGCTTATGTCTCCTGCATTCTGCTGATATTCTTTTTCTTAAGCAAGAGTGCTTAAGAACCAACACAGTGGGCCCCTTCATCAGAAGATGATGAGAAACTCCTTCACACACCATGTCTACCAACCATAGAGTTCAGCAAGGCTTCAGTTCTAGTGGAAGTAGCATCAGGGCTCATTTAACAAGCAGACCAGAGCACACCTAATTAAAATTCACCACACTCTGGCCAAGATCCAAACATTTTGTACTGTAGGCAAGGAGAGCCTCTGCAGATGACAGACTTGAGGGTTAGAGCAGACAAAACACAGCAGCAGAATGAACACAACATACATCAGAGACACTTCTTGAAGCACCGGACCCTGGATACCATATGATCTCTTCTTTATAAAGCCGATACTCTCAGGAACAGGAAATATAATGGGGTTTTCTAACACAGAGAAGATAGAGACCTAGACAAAATGCTATGAAAGGGAATTCATCCCAAAAGAAAGACTGAAAAAAAGGTAATGGCTAGAGATCTAATCAAAAGAGATATAAGTAATATTCCTGATAGAGAATTTAAAGCAACAATCATAAGGATAGTCACTGGGCTTGAGAAAAGCATGCAACGCATCAGGGAGACCCTTACTGCAGAGACAAAAAGAGTTAAAAATCAGACAGAAATGAAAAATGCAATAAGTAAGAGTCAAAACAGATTGGATGTAATGACCACAAGGATGGAAGGACCAGAAGAACAAATAAGTGATATAGAATATAGAATAATGGAAAATAATGAAGGTGAAAAAGGAGAGAAATAGCTTTTATGGATTACAAAAATAGACTTAGGGAACTCAGTGACTCCATAGAAAGTAATAACATTCATACCATAAGAGTGCCAGAAGAAAAGAGAGAAAATGGGGCAGAAGGTTCATTTGAGGAAATAATAGCTGAAAATTTCACTAATGTGGGGAAGGAAACAGACATTCAAATCCAAACTACCATTAAAATTTTCAAAAGCAGGCCAACACCAAGATATATTGTATTTAAATTTGCAAAATATAGGGATAAAGAAAAAAATCATCAAAGCAGCAAGACAATCGAAGTCCCTAACTTAGAAGGGAAGACTCATAATGCTAGCTACAGAACTCTCCACAGAAACTTAGCAATCCAGAAGAGAGTGGCATGATATATTCAATGTACTCAATGGGAAAAGTCCGCAAACAAGGTTATCCAGCAAGGTTATGATTCATAATAGGAGAGAAAGGGAGTTTCCGAGACAAATAAAAACCAAAGGAGTTCAGGACCACTAAACCAGCCCTCATAGAAATATTAAAGGGGACTCTTTGACTAGGAAAGAAAGACCAAAACTGACTAAGACTAGAAACAGAGAAAATCTCCAGAAGCAATGACAAAAGAGTAATAAAATAGCACAAAATACATTTCTATCAATAATTACTCTGAATGTAAATTGACTAAACACTCTAATCAAAAGGCATATGGTGTCAGAATGGATAAAAAACAAGACTCATCTATATGTTGCCTACCAGAGACTCATTGTACACCTAAAAACACCTGCAGATTGAATATGAGGGGATGGAGAAACATTTATCATGAAATGGAAGTCAAAAGAAAGCTGAAGTAGCAGTACTTCTATCAGACAAACTGGATTTTAAACCAAAGTCTGTAAGAAGAGATGAAGGGCACTGTATCACAATAAAGGGTTCTACCCAACAAGAAGATCTAACAGTCATAAATATTTATGTTCCCGACTTGAGAGCACCCAAATATATAAAATAACACACATAAAGCAACTCATTGATAATAAAATCATGGTAGGGGACTTTAATACCCCACTTACATCAATGGAAAGATTATCTAAGTAGAAAATGAACAAGAAAACAATGGCTTTAAATGACACACTGGACAAGATGGACTTAATAGGTATATTCAAGACATTTCATCCTTACATATTCTTTTCCAGTGCACATGGAACATTCTCCAGAATAGATCACATACTGGGTAAAAATCAGGCTTCAACAAGTACAAAAAGATTGGTATCATATCATGCATGTTTTCTGACCATGATGCTGTGAAACTTGAAGTCAAGCAGAATAAATTTAGAAAGAACACAAATACATGGAGTTTAAAGAACATGCTAGTAAAGAATGAATGGGTCAACCAGGAAATTAAGGAATAAATTTAAAAACATATGCAAACCATTACAATGAGAACATGATGATCCAACATCTCTCAGATGCAGAAAAGCAGTCATAAAATGGAAATATATAGCAGTATTGGGATTATGTCAAGAAGCAAGAAAACTCTCAAACTACATAACCTTACACCTAAAGGAGCTACAAAAAGAACAACAAATAAAGCCTAAAGACAACAGATGAAGGGAAATAATAAAGAATAGAGCAGACATAGATGATATGGAAACTTAAAAAAAAAAAAAAACAAGAGGATAGACCAATGAAACCAGGAGCTCATTCCTTGAAAAAACTAATAAAATTGATAACACCTTAGCCAGACATATCAGAAAGAAAAGGAAAGGGCTCAAATGAATAAAATCGCAAACAAGAGAGGAGAAATAACAACTAACATCATGGACATACAATAATAAGAGAATCTTATGAAAAACAATATGCCAACAAATCAGAAAATATGGAATGAATTGATGAATTCCTAGAAACCTATAACCTAACCAAAACTGAAATGGAAAGAAATAGAGAACTCAAACAGATTGACAATCAGCAAAAATGTCAATCAGTAATCAAAAATCTCAGCAAAAAAAAAGGCCTGGGCCAGATGGCTTCACAGGGGAATTCTACCAATATTTAAAGAGCTAACACCTATTGGGATGCCTGAGTGGCTTAGTAGTTGAGTGTCTGACTTTGGCTCAGGTCATGATTCCAGAGTCCTGGGATCAATCCCCACATCAGGCTCCCCATAGGAAGCCTGCTTCTCACGCTGCCTGTGACTCTGCCTGTCTCTCTTTGTCTTTCATGAATAAACGAACAAAATCTTTTTTTTTAAAGAGCTAATATCTATTGTTCTGAAACTACTCCAAACAAGATAAAGAGAAGGAAAATTTCAAAATTGATTCTATGAGGCCGTAATTACTCTGCTTCTAAAACCAGGCAAGAATTCTACTGAAAAAGAAGACTACAGGACAAAATCCCTGATGAACATGGATGCAAAATTCTCAATAAAATACTAGCAAACCATATCCAACAGTGCATTAAATGAATCATTCACCACAAGTAAGTGGGATTTATTCCTGGGCTGCAAGGGTGGTTCAACATTCACAAATCAATGTGATATAGCACATTATTTTTTAAAAGGATAAAATTCATATGATTCAGAGAATCATTTGACAATGTACAACATTTTTTCATAATTAAAAACCCTCAACAAAGTAGGAATAGATGGAACACACTTCAACATCATAAAGGTCATATATAAAAAACATAGTTAATGTCATATTCAATGGGGATAAACTAAGAGCTTTTCCTCTACAGTCAGGAACAAGACAGGGATGTTCACTCTCATTATTATTTAACATAGAACTGGAAGTCCAAGCCTCAGCAATCAAACAATGCAAAAAAATAAAAGGTATTCAAATTCGAAAAGAAAAAGTCAAACTTTCACTGCTTGCAGATGACATGGTATTCTATATAGAAAACCCAAATGACTCCACCAAAAATTTGCTAGAACTGATATATGAATTCAGTAAAGTCACAGCATAAAAATAAATGTACAGAAATCTGTTGCATTTCTATACAGTAATAATGAATCAGAAGAAAGAGAAATCAAGGAATCAATCTCATTTACAAATGCACCAAAAGCCATAAGATACCTGGGAGTAAACCTAACCAAAGAAGCATATGATCTATACTCTTAAAAGCATGGAACACTTATGAAAGAAACTGAAGATGACACAAAGAATTGGAAACACATTCCATGCTCATGGAGTAGAAGAACAAATATTATTAAAATGCTCATAATACCTAGAGCAATCCACACATTTAAAACAATTCCTATAAAAATACCAACAGCATTTTTCACAGAGCTATAACAAACAATCCCAAAATTTGTATGGAGCCACAAAAGACCCTGAATAGCCAAAACAACCTGAAAGGAAGGAAGGAAGGAAGGAAGGAAAGAAGGAAGGAAGGAAGGAAGGAAGGAAGGAAGGAAGGAAGGAAGGAAGGAAGAAAGAAAGAAAGAAAGAAAGAAGAAAGAAAGAAAGAAAGAAAGAAAGAAAGAAAGAAAAGAGAGAAGAAAGAAAGAAAGAAAGAAGAAAGAAAGAAAGAGAAAGAAAGAAAGAAAGAAAGAAAGAAAGAAAGAAAGAAAGACACACAAAGGGGGAGGTATCACAATTATGGACTTCAAGTGATGATACAAAGCTGTAGTGATACAGACCATATACTGACTGGGATAAGAACAGACACATAGATCAGTGGAAGAAAATAGAGAACCCAGAAATGAACCCACAATTATACAGTCAACTAATCTTCAACAAAGCAGGAAAGAATATCCAAGAAAATAAAGACAGTCTCTTCAACAAATGGAGCTGGATAATGGAGTTTCACAACATGCAAAAGAATGAAACTGAACCATATTCTTGCAGCATACACAAAAATAAATTCAAAATGGATGAAAGACCTAAATGTGAGGAAGGAAGCCATCAAAATCCTAGAGAATACAAGCAGTAATTTCTTTGACATTGGCTACAGCAACTTCTTACTAGATATGTCTCCTGAACAAGGGAATGAAAAGCAAGAATGAACTACTAGGACTTCATCAAAATAAAAATATTCTGCAGAGTGAAGGAAACAATCAACAAGCCAAAGATCAACTGATGGAATGGGAAAAGATATTTGCAAATGACATATCCAATAAAGGGTTAGAATCTAAAATATATAAAGAAATTATCAAACTGAACCCCCCCAAAATTATCCAATTAAGAAATGGGCAGAACACAAGAATAGATATTTTTCCAAGAAGACAAACAGATGTCTCACAGATAAATGGAAAGATGCTCAACATCACTCATTATGAGGGAAATATTAATCAAAACTACAATGAGATTATCGTGTCACATCAGTCAAAATGGCTAAAATTAACAATACAAGAAACAACGGGTGTCGGTGGGGATGCAGAGAAAGGGTAACCATCTTAGACTCTTGGTGAGAATGCAAACTGGTTCAGCCATTCTGGAAAACAATATGGAAGTTCCTCAAAAAGTTAAAAATAGAACTACCCTATGATCCAGCAATTGAACTACTAGGTATTTACCCAAGGGATACAGAAATACTGATTCAAAAGGAGAATTCACCCCAATGTTTATAGCAGCATTATCAACAAAACAACAGCCAAATTGTGGAAAGAGCCCAAATGTGTGTTGATTGATGAATGGATATAGAAGATGTGATATATCGTATGTATGAAATATGTATGTATGTATGTATGAAATCATACAGTATTTGTCTTTCTCTGACTTATTTCACTTAGCATAATACTCTAGCTCCATCTTTGTTGGAAATGGCAAGATTTTCAACAAATGGCAAGATTTAATTATTTTTTATGGCTGAGTAATATTCCATTGTGTGTGTGTGTGTGTGTGTGTGTGTGTGTGTGTGTGTATCTTGCCATTTGTTGGAAATCTTGCCATTTGTTGGAAATCTTGCCATTTCCAACACAGATGGAGCTAGAGGATTATGCTAAGTGAAATAAGTCAGAGAAAGATAAATACTGTGTGATTTCACTCACATGTGGAATTTAAGTAACAAAACAGATAAATATAAGGGGAAAAAAAGAGAAGCAAAAGAGTATACAGACTCTAATTATAGAGAATAAACTGAGGGTTACCAGAAGGGGCATGGGCAAGGGATGGTTTAAATAGATGAGGATTAAGGAGGTCACTGGTTGTAATGAGCACTGAGTGTTGCATGTAAGTGATGAATCACTAAATTCTATATCTGAAACTAATATCACACTGTATGTTAACTATCTGTAATTTAAATAAAAGATTAGAAAAAATAAAAGGTTTAGAACTTTTAAAAAATAATGACTTGTTTTATTTTGAGTGGTACGTATTTTTTTAAAGGATTATTTATTTGAGGGAGAGAGAGAGCAGGGGTGAGGGGCAGAAGGAGAGGGAAAGGAAGTCTTAAGCAGACTCCACATAGAGCATATAGCCTGATACAGGTCTCAATCTCATGTCCCTAAAATCATGACCTGAGCTGAAACCAAGAGTCAGACACTCAATCAGTTGTGCCACCCAGGCAACCCTTTAGTGATATATGTTTTTAATGTGCACAAAATCCAGAAAAAATGTGCACATTACCTTAGTGCTTAATACAAAAAAACATTTTTGCTCCTTTCTCTATAATAATATATTATTTTGTGTAGCAATTTTGGTTATTTTTTTATTTTTTAGTAATAAAAGGCACACATTTATTTAATGTTAACCATAAGTTAGACACTATTCCAGAAGTTTATATATAAAGATCCATTCAATCCGCATAATAACAGGTACAATCACAATACCATTTCACAGCTGTCAATGAAGTCAAAAAGAGATAAAGGAAATTGATCTAAGTTGAAATTACAAAATCCAGGAGGATTCAAAACAAGAGAGTTTGGCTCCAGAGCCTGGACACATAACCACCCTGCTCTGTGCTTCTAGCATCATTAGGTTTGTAAATGTTGTTTCCTCTACCAAGGACCAGATTCCTGAGGGCTGGCTTCCTAACTTAATCAGTTTAGAAATTCCAACACCAACCTCCATGCCTGGTACATAGTGGTGTTTACTGAATACAGAAAGAAAGGAATGTAAATGTGCAGGAGAGATTAGAAAACTATGAGGTTAACCATAATTCCAATAAAATCCATTGTAGAAAGCTGTCCTCTGTCTTTCCTACCTCTGTTACATTATCCCTTCCACTCAATTCTTTGCAGGATCTTCAAAATCCCAGAAAGAAGTCTATAAAATATGTTACAACAGGAGTAATTGGAATCACAGAAGAAAGAAGAAAGAAGAAAGAATGGGAAAAAAGTATTCTCTTTCCTTGTAGCAGGAACTACTTAATACCTCTTTAGGCTTTCATTTGTTATATTAAAGCAGAGTTTAGTGCTTTCATTGTAGTTTTAAAAGTATACTTGTTTGTTGATCTCAAGAGGAACACAATATAACCATATGATTTGGTTTTTCCAGCAGAGAACCAAATAATAGTCACTGATTCTTATTGAGCGATTATCAAGTTCCAGGCCCTGAGCCAGCTGATTTCTCTGGATACTATTATCAGTTCCACAGTACACTTGGGGAAATTGAGGCAAAGAGAATTGTTGGAGGACTAGCCTGGGACAAAGGGGCAAATACATGGAAGACAGGAATTTTAACATAGGCCATGTGCCTATGGAGCTTCTGCTTTTAACCTCCAAAGCTGGACAGTAGCTCCCCATGAAAATGGGTTCTAAAAAGCCTGTACAGTGATGAGTTGGGGATAGGAGGCCATCCATCATTGGGAATATTTTCCCATTTTGTGAGGGATGGTGAGGAGAGCTGTTTCTCGATTCTATGGCCAATGCAGAGAAGTTGCAATAAAAAAAACACCACCCAAGAGGAAAGACACACTAATTTAAGTGTTGAGGAGCAGAAGAACCATGATTGTCCAATTTTGGTTATTTTAAGTACTTTACCTTTATTATCCCACTGAATATTCACAACAGCTTTATAAGACAGACAGGAATGGCACATATTCCTATCTCCTTTGTTTTATAGATGTTGAAACTAATATAGAGAGCTGTGATTTGATTGTGTTCACATAACCAAAACTCCATACTGTTTCTGAGAGTTCAGCATCATTGAAGTAATTTAGATGCTTGGTTTTACAAATTAGTTTTAGGTTTTCTTTTAGAGTTAAAGGTGAGTGTCTGGTGACTAAAACTCATAATAATTCATCCCTTTCTCCAAGCAAGTTGGATTGGAGTCATGCTAGAATGCTCCCAGAGATCTTGATCTGTATTGAATTCTCCAGCTCCTCCCAAAGTAGAATTGAAATGCTAGGTTAAACTGGGAATGGCCTCAAGTCTTTAAGAGTAATAGGCATCTAGAATCATTCTAGACTTAAGGTTATATTTTTGTTCTTCCTTGGACCGAACCAGAAATGTACCGCCAAAAGAGATAAGGAGGAAAACAACTTATACCTGAGCAAATGCCTAGGTGAATTTTTTCTTTTAAATCTAGTTCCAAGATGTGAACGTACATATGTATGTGTACACACACACACAAACACACACACACACACACACACACTTACACTCAGCTATTTTTCATCTATTTTTTCAAATTGAACTATTTTATCAAATGACAAGCTTTACTATTGCTTTTTTTTAAATAATAAGTTTATTTTTTATTGGTGTTCAATTTGCCAACATACAGAATAACACCCAGTGCTCATCCCATCAAGTGCCCCCCTCAGTGCCCGTCACCCATTCACCCCCACCCTCCACCCACCTCCCCTTCCACCACCCCTAGTTAGTTTCCCAGAGTTAGGAGTCTTTCATGTTATGTCTCCCTTTCTGATATTTCCTACCCATTTCTTCTCCCTTCCCTTCTATTCCCCTTTCACTATTATTTATATTCCCCAAATGAATGAGAACATATAATGTTTGTCCTTCTCCAATTGACTTGACAAATACCCACCATTTGCTTCAACGTGGATGGAACTGGAGGGTATAATGCTGGGTGAAACAAGCTTTACTATTGTTAAATGATTTTTATGAGCTTGGCCAGCACTACTTCTAATCTTTCAACTTAGATTGTATTTAATGTATACTGGAGCAGAGAAGACAATTTAAAAAGGATAAAACATACACTCTAAGCCTGAAAATGTCTACAAATACATTTTGAGTATATGATAAAAACAAAAGATCTAGAAGGGGAACATTGAAATGTGTGAGACAAAGAATAAGTAAAATGGATTAGGAAAAAACTGGATCAGGATTTTATAAACAAGATTATTACTTCATTGGTAATTTTGCATCCAGTCTAACAACCCTTAAACACCTTCTCCCTTGGCCCTGCTAACCTCAATATAATTAGAATAAAACTTGTATCAGGAACCAAATTTGCAATAATAAAATATGTATATAAGTGACTTTGCTTTCAGATAAAATGTGAATAAAGGAGTGAAGGGTTACTGAAAAGAATGGAAGAGAAAAAGACTTTTGGAGACACAAATATGATTTTTATGTACCTTTGTAATCTGCCCACACTCTCTGACCTTTGTATAGTACTTTGTACATGATGAACACTAAAAACATATTTTGAAATTGAAGTGCAAAGAGAACCTCACGCCAGTCAATTATTATGCTTACAGAAAAATGAGGGTGGTAGAAGAGCTGATTTATCAAATCTTCCTTGGATTCCTAAAGTATTTGACCCTGCTAACTTAAAGTTATAGAGTCTATATTTTATAATTTCTTCTCTGTAAAACTCATAGGTTGTTGTGAGGATTAAATAGTTATGTATGTAAAATATTTAGCATACTTATTGAAACATAAATGTTAACCTAATGCTAGTTATTTTAGTGTTTTTTTAAAATTACTCCAGTGGAAGCTATAGTTTAGTGGAAAGAAGATTGAGCTTAGACTTAAAAGACCTGGTTTTTTGTCCCTGTTCTGTTGCTTAGTCCTATGGCAATGTGTGGGTCACTTGACCTATATTATCCTTGTTTCTTCATTTTAAAAAAATAGGAGGAATAAGACTATGCAGCAAAGTCATGAGAATTAATCATATAAATTAAAATAGATATTCTACATTACAGATATTGTATGATTAATAAAATGCCTGATATATGGTAGGTGTTCGATAAATGTTCATTCTTCTCTACTCCATTACCTCACTTGTATCCCAGAGTACCTTGATCTCAGTAGCAGCTTAATGAGTACTGAATGATGGCTGATTGGGTAAAAAAATCATTGGAGCTACTCAATTGCCATGATTAAACAGATTCATATTTTAAAATGTAAAAAGATCAAGGTCACAGAACCATTTCTCATACTCTAATCACATGGTTCAGAGCTTTTCACACTCTAATACAAAGAAGGAAATGAAAGAACATGTACAAAAGCTACTCTTAGAATTTAAATATATATAATATATATTAATATATATTAGAAAAGAGACTATATGGGTTATTTTCATTGATTTTTACTGAGGTAAATTAAAAATGTGCTTGTCTGAAAGTGCTTAGTAAATCAAATAGGTCAGAGGTACAGGAGAAAATTATTTTAAATGTATAAAATGGTCTATATCTGTTCTATCTAATATGGCAGACACTAGCCAGATTTGCCTACTTATATTTTAATCAATTAAAATAAAATAAAATAAATCCATTCCTTAGTCAAATTAGCCACAATTTAATTCCACTATACCCCCATGTGGCAAGTGAATGACATATTAGACAGCATAAATTTATAGAACATTTCTGTCATCACAGAAAATTCTATTGGAAATCATTTGTGAGGACTTAATATACTAGGTGTAGGAAAATCATAAGGGCCAGAAAGCATTTCCTCAACAATCTGAAGGAACTAAAAGTTGAAACTGTGGAATAGATGACCATAATGTGTTATATTTTGTCATAAATGACCACTATGTCAACTCCAATTTATAAGGATAGAACCTGAAAACTATAGATCAAGAATTTTTATTCTTCCACTGTGGGTGAGGTAGCAAATTAACAAACAACAATATCATCAAATGTTTAAGAAATGTAAAAAGTTTTTTTTACATTTAAATGTTTAAGAAAAAATAACTACTACATAACTGCTAGGTAAAAGCAATCATGATTTCTGTAAAGGAAAATTTTGACTGATGAAGTCAACTAAGATTTTTTTCAGCATTTTGAATAAAGAGGTTAAAATGGTTGTAACTAACTTAGACTTTAAACAAACTTTAATAAGTTCAACACCAGAGACCTTTTAAAATTTAGGTAACATGGGACTAGAGGATAGACCCCTAAAATTTCGAAACAAACATTTGATGCTGGCCTTACTGAAAATGATCTGCGAACCTGATAAAGACAATCTGTATGGAGATCTCTTAAGGCTGGATGAGTGGATAGAACTCAGCAGATAAGCTTCAATGAGCTAAATGTTATTAGAAAATAGGCTTCAAAAAAAAAAAAAAGAAAAGAAAATAGGCTTCAAAGAATGCCCTTGGCATTTAACATACCAAAAACACAGGAGTTGAATGATAGCAGAAACAAGAGCCTTTTTGATTCTTCAAATATGAAGGAAATTGAAGAAAATTTAAAGTACAATATGCCAAACAGCATAACAAATCTTAGAGTTGACTATCATCGAACCTAGCTTGCACTCTTTCCTGAAGATGTCACTCCTGTCTCATCCTAGCCTTTTCTGGAATACCTCCAGTTTTGAGAAGTATATCCCCACACTGGAACAATGTATATATTTAGTTATTTGTTTGCTCCAACTGTTAGAAGATAAATGTATTAACATACAGTTGTGTCTGAGATACTGCTTTTTAAAAACATGGTTTTATTTATAGCATTATTAAAAGCAAAATATTCTGAAAACTTTTGAATGAATAATATTTTAAGAAATAAAGTTCTCTATCTCATCTCTGCTCCCTAACCACTCATTTTTCACCCTCTAGTATTCTAAGCAGCAATTACTTTTATACTTGCTTGTGTATTAATTCAGTTTATTTATATAAATATAAGCAAATATTAACATATATTCTTGATTTCTCCCCTTTTTCCATGAAAGGAAGCATACCACACACACTCTATTGCACCTTCCTCCCCGCCAGTGATCATTTCGTGGAGAGCTTTACATATCAGGACACAGAAAATTTTCTTCTTTTGAAAAGTTCTATAGCATTCCATTGGATGGATGTAAAATATGCTATTTAATCAGCCTCTCTTGATAGGCATTTGTGTTATTTCCAATCCTTTCCAATCGCAATTTATGATTGCAATAAAAATCTTGGAAAATAGATCAGTTTTTATCTGTGGAAATATGTCTGTAGAATATACTCCCTGATGTGACATTACTGGGTCAAGTGATATGTGTATTAGTAATTTCCTGAATGTCTGTCAGGTGTTTTCCTCATAACTTCTCTAATAGGGTATATTACTAATCTTTTCTATACTTACTAAAGTGATAAGCAAACAAAAACATATTTCAGTGTAATTATAGTCACATTTCTCTCATAATAAAAGGGAACATGAACATCTTTTCATGTTTGAGAGCTATTTAAATTTTCTTTTTAAGTGAAATGTCAGTTCATCTTATTTCCCATTTTTAATTGAGTTATGATTATGAAGATTTTGTACATATGAAGGAAAATTAGCTTTTCTTATAAATTTTGCTGGATATCATCTGTTTGTTCCTTTAGATATACCACTCATCTTTCTCAATCCTGTTCTGTGCCTCAGAATACTGACTTATATCATATCAATGGTCTCCCTAGGCCTATAATAGTGTTTGGTTGATAGGAACTCTCATTAGGAGTTAAGAGGGAGGGAGGAGAATTAGAGGTAAGTAGATATTACTACAGTGCCCTCCCTACAAGGTTGCCTTGAGATGACTGCTTACCTTGATCAAAGTGGTCTTCTCCATTTAACTCTTTCCTTCTAGGTTACAGTAATCATTCCCTCTCCTCACTCCCTTAAGCCTAAGGGTGGTAAAAACTTTGATGCTACTAGTTCTGGGGTATTTTTATCCTTGTTTTCCCTTATTTATGCAGTCCACACTTTTATAAGTGGTTCCTTTATTAAACTTTCCTTGAAGACAACTATATGACACTCACATTAGGATAAATAACCACAAAAACAACCCAAACACTGGCAGAAAAAAACTCCACAAATAAAGGTAGAGAAAAGGCCACATCAAAGAAGATAAGAAGGGTGAAAACATAGTTTGGGAGCAAAACAGATGGTTTTCATGGGCAGTTGGGAGGGAACAGTGGCAAGAAGGACAAAAAACAGTTTGCCACATCAGGCAGCCCACATGGGGAAGATGAATCCCCATAAAGTTTGGCTTTGAAAGAGAGAGAGAGAGACTGAATTTCACAAGTTCTTACAACCAGGGGGATTTAAAGCCTGGAGTTTTAAAATTCATCACACTCAGCTCTGGGAAAGACCAGAAAGCGTTAGGAAGTGAAGTCCCCATCCTTAAAGAGACAACATGACAAACAGCCAGTGGATCTTAGAAGCAGTAGTTTGAAAAACACCAGGGGCATATGGGAAAGAGAGTTATTTACTCATCTCAGAGCATGCCCAGAGAGGCAGGAATTGTGAGGAGATCCTTTCAGGAAAAAAAGGAGCTGTCAGTCACCAATTCTCTCTCCTGCCTCCCACTCCAGCATACACAGTCACGTGGTAACCAGTGTGGCACCCAAACTCACTACTTAACTTGTTTATACCAATTGCTGACCCTCCGCCACTTATCAGTAGATATGCCTTGCCCAGTCAATCTTTCTTCATTTTTGGCATTGTGACCCCCCCTCACCCAGAAGACCAGTACAAACTCCACCAACATCCCATCCTCTGATCCATGCATTTTGGAGAACCTCAGTTTTGGTGGCAGTTGCAGCAGGTGTCATTTCATAAGCAGACCAGTCTACACCTTGTTAAAATGTCCCTCACTCAGTGGGGACCAAACACAGCTCATGAAAGGCAAAGAATGTCTCTGCAGATGACTGGAGTGAAGGAAAAACTGGCCAGAATTCAATATCAGGGCATATGAAATACACATAGGAGACACTCCCTGAAGTGCCAAGTCCTGGGGAATAGGAGACACTACACTGCAGGACACTGCTGGGTCTCTTCATCATAAGGCCGTCACCTTCAGGAGGAGGAGATGTAGATGATTTTCCTAAAGCACAGAAAAAGATATAGAGAGTTAGGCAAAATGGGAAGACGGAAATATGTCACAGATGAAGGAACAGGACAAAACCACAGTAAGAGACCTAAGTGAAACAGATAACTAGTAATCTGCCTGGTAGAGAATTTGAATGATCACAAAGATATTCACTGTAAATGAAAAAAAGAGTGGAGGACATCAGTAAGAACCTTTAAAAAAGACAAAAAAAGAACCATCAGAGATGAAGAACACAATAAATGAAATTAAAAATACACTTGATGGAATAAATAGGCTGGAGGAAGTAGAGAAACAAAGTGATGAGCTAGAAGACAGAGTCATGTAAAGTAATCAATCTGAACAAATAAGAGAAAAAGTTATGCAAAATGAGAATGTACATAGGGAACTCAAGTATAGTAACATTCATATTATAGGAATCCCAGAAGATGAGAGAGAAAAGGGGGCAGAAAATTTATTTGAATAAATAATAGCTGAAAGCTTCCAAAATCTGGGGAAGCAAACAAATATCCAGATCCAGGAGGCACAAAGATCTTTCCAAAAAAATCAACCCAATGAGGTCCACACCAAGACACATAATAGTTAAAAAGGCAAAAAGTAGTGATAAAGAAAAGTGTTTTTTTTTAAGATTTTATTTATTTATTCATAAAGGCACAAAGAGAGAGAGAGAGAGGCAGAGACACAGGCAGAGGGAGAAGCGGGCTCCATGCAGGGAGCCCGCCGTGGGACTCGATCCCAGGTATCCAGGATCAGGCCCCGGGCTACAGGTGGCACTTAACCACTGTGCCACTGGGGCTGCCCAAGAAAAGTTTTAAAGTGGTAATAGGAAACAGTTACATACAAAGGAACCCCTTAAGTCTATCAACAGAGTTTTCAGCAGAAACTTTCCAGGCCAAAAGACAGTGGCATGACACATTTAAAGTACTAAAAGGAAAAAACCTGCAGCCAAGCTAATCTATCCAGCAAGGCTACTATTCAGAATAGAAGGAAAAATAAAAAGTTTCTTAGGATAAATAAATAGTTTCTTAGATAAACAAAAATTAAAGTTTATGACCACTAAACCAGCACTGCAAGGAATATTAAAAGGGACTCTTTAAATGGAAATATCATAAGAATATGAAAAGTAAAAAACACAAAAAATGCAATAAAAATAAATGCATTTGTAAAAAGTAGTCAAAGGATTCACAACATAAAAGAATGTAAAATATGAGTCCATGTACCTAAAACTTGAAAGAGAGTAACAAGAAATTCAAACTTAAGTGACCATCAACTTAATATACACTGCTATATACAGAAGATGTTATATACACACCTAATTATAACCACAAATCACAAACCAATAATAGATTTGCAGCGAATAAAGAGAAAGGAATCCAAGTATATCACTAAAGAAAACCAACAAACCATGAAAGATAGCAATGGAATAAAAAGTCAAAGGAAAATTACAAAAATGGCTACAAAACAAGAACAAAAATAGCAATAAATACATACCTATGAGTAATTGCTTTGGAATAGAAATGGACTAAACACTCTAATCAAAAGACAAGGTGATAGAATGGATTTAAGAAAGAGACCTATGTATATGTTGCCTACAAGAGACTCATTTCAGACTGAATGTTACCTTCAGATTGAAAGTGAAGTGATGGAGAAATATTTATCATGAAAATAGATGCTAAGAGAAAGCCAGAGTAGCAATACATATATTGGACAAAATAGACTGTAAAACAAAGACTAACAAGAGACAAAGAAGGACACTATATAGTCATTCAGGGAACAATCAAAAAAGAAGATAAAACAAATACAAATATTTATGTGCCCCATATGGGAGCAATCAAATATATAAAAGACTTAATAACAAACATAAAGGAATTAATCAATACTAATACGTACAATAGTAGGGTACTTTAACACTCCACTTACATGTATGGGAAGATCATCTAAACAGAAAATCAAACTCAACCAGAAAATCAATAAGGAAACAATGGCTTTCAATGACAGAGTGGATCTGATGGATTTAATAGATATATTGAGAATATTCCATCCAAAAAACATCAGAATACACATTCTTTTCAAGTGCACATGGAACTTTCTCCAAAATAGATCATGTATTAGGCGACAAACAAGTCTCAACAAATTAAAAAAGATCAAAGTCATACCATCCATATTTTCTGAGCATAAATCTATGAAACTAAAAATCATCCATGAGAAAAAAACTTCAAAGGAGCCCAAATAGATGGAGGTTAAATAACATGTTACTATACAACGAAAGGGTCAACCAAGAAATCAAAGAAGACATCAAAAGTACATGAAGAAAAATGAAAATTAAAAAAAAAAAACAGTCCAAAATCTTTGGGATGCAGCAAAAGTGGTTCTAAGAGAGAAGTTCATAGCAATACAGGTATACCTCAAGAAGCAAGAAACATCTCCAATAAACAACCTTACATCTATAGGAACTAAAAATAGAACAAACAAAACCCAAAACCAGAAGGAGGAAGGGAATAATAAAGATTAGAACAGAAACGAATGATATAGAAACTAAAAAACTAATAGAACACATCAATGAAACCAGGAGCTGATTCTTTGAAAAGAGTAACAAAATTGATAAACCTCTAGCAAGACTCATTAAGAAAGAGAGTGAGAGAGAGAGAGACAGAGAGAGAGAACCCAAATAGGCAAAATCACAAATGAAAGAGGAAAAATAAAAAGCAACACCACAGAAATATTGAGAATTGTAGTAGAATATTATGAAAAATTATATGACAACAGATTGGACAACACAGAAGAAATGGATCATTTCCTAGAAACATATAGCCTACCAAAACTGAGGCCAGAAAAAATATAAAATTTGGACATATGGATTACAAACAATGAAATTAAATCAGTAATCAAGGAAACTCCAATAAACAAAAATCCAGGACCAAATGGCTTCACAGAAAAATTCTACCAAACATTTAAAGAAGAGTTAACCTATTCCTCTCAAATTCATAAAATAGAAGAAGAATAAAAACTTCCAAAATCATTCTATGAGGCCAGTATTACCCTGAAACCAAAACTAGATCAAGACACTACTAAAAAAGAGAACTACAGGCCAATACCTCTGATGAACATAGATGCAAAAATCCACAATAAAATACTAATAAGTCAAACACTATATTAAAAAATCATCCACCATAATTATGTAGGATTTATTCTCAAGATGCAGGGGTAGTTTAATATTCACAAATCAATCAACATGATACATTACATCAGTAAGAGAAAGGATAAAAATCATATGATCATTTCAATAGATGCAGAAAAATCATTTGACAATGTACAACATGCATTCATGATATAAACACTCAATAAAGTAGCACTTAGAGGGAACATACCTCAAGATAATAAAGGCCATATATGAAAAATCCACAGCAAACATTATACCAAATGGGGAAAAAAAAAACCCTGATATTTCCCCCTAAGGTCAGGAATAAGACAAAGATGTCTACTCTTACCACTTTTATTCAACATAGTACTGGAAGTCCTAGCCTCAACAATCAGACAACAAAAAGAAATAAAAGGCATCCAAATTGGTAAGAAGAAGTAAAACCTTCACTATTTACAGATGCCATGATCCTGAATTTAGAAAACTTTGAAGACTCTACAAAAACTACAACTGATGAATGAATTCTGTAAAGTTGCAGGATACAAAATCAACATACATAAATCTGTTGCATTTCTAATCACTTACAATGAAGCAGCAGAAAGAGAAATTAAGAAAACAATTCCATTTTCAATGGCATAAAAAATAATGATACCTAGGAATAAACCTAACCAAAGAGGTGAAAGGCATGTGGTCTGAAATCTATGAAACACTGACAGAAATTGAAGAGAACACAAAGAAATGGAAAGACAGTCCATGTTCATGGATTGAAAGAACAAATATTGTTAAAATGTCTATACTAACCAAGTAATCTGCAGATTTAATGTAATCCCTATCAAAATACCAACAACATTTTTTCACAGGCCTAGAACAAACTATTCCTAAAGTTTGTATGGAATCACAAAAGATCCCAAATAGCCTAATCAGTCTTGAAAAAAGAAAACAAAATTGATGGTATCACAACTCCAGACCTCAAGTTATATTACAAAGCTGTAGCAATCAAGATAGTATGGTACTGACATAAAAATTGACATATATTAATGTAATAGAATAGAAAACAGAGGGAAAAGAAATGTTGGGAAATATCAGGAAGGGAGACAGAACATAAAGACTCCTAACTCGGGGAAACGAACTAGGGGTGGTGGAAGGGGAGGAGGGCGGGTGTTGGAGGGGAATGGGTGATGGGCACTGAGGTGGACACTTGACGGGATGAGCACTGGGTGTTTTTCTGTATGTTGGTAAATTAAACACCAATAAAAGTTAATAAAAAAAAAAAAAAAAAAAAAAAAAAAAAAAAAAAGAAAACAGAAATAACTCCACAATTTCATAGTCAATTAATCTTTGACAAAGGAGGAAGAATATCCAATAGGAAAAAGTCTCTTCAACAAATGGTGTTGGGAAAACTGGAGAGATACATGCAAAAGAATGAAGCTGGGGATCCCTGGGTGGCGCAGCGGTTTGGCACCTGCCTTTGGCCCAGGGTGCAATCCTGGAGACCCGGGATCAAATCCCACGCGGGGCTCCCGGTGCATGGAGCCTGCTTCTCCCTCTGCCTGTGTCTCTGCCTCTCTCTCTCTCTCTCTCTCTCTTTCTCTCTCTCTGTGACTATCATAAATAAATAAATAAAATTAAAAAAAAAGAATGAAACTGGAGTGCTTTCTTGCACCATACACAAAAATAAACTCAAAATGGGTTACAGACATAAATGTGATACCTGAAACCATAAAAATCCTAGAAGAGAGTAGAAGCAGTAATTTCTCTGACATCAGCCTTAGCAACACTTTTCTATGTATAGCTCCTAAGGCAAGGGAGATAAAAAATAAACTGTTGGGAGTACATCAAAATAAATAGCTTCCGTACATCAAAAGAAACAATAAAAAAATAAAAGGAAAGCTATAGAATGAGATAAGATATTTGCAAATACATATGTGATAAAAGGTTAATATCTAAAATATATTAAGAACTGATACAACTCAACACCCAAAGGACATATAATCCAATTAAAAATGATCAGAGGACATGAAACAGACAGTTCTCCAAAGAAGACATACAGATAGCTAACAGACACATAAAAAGATGCTCAATATCACTCATCACCTGGGAAATACTAGTCAAAACTACAATAACATATCACCTCACATTTGTCAGCAGTGCTAAAATAAAAAACAAGAAATAACAAGTATTGGTGAGGATATGGAGAAAAAAGAACACTTGTGCACTCTTGGTGGGAATGCAAACTGGTACAGCTATTGTGGAAAACAGTATGGAGGTTCCTCAAAAACTAAAAAAATAGAATTGCCTTGCAATCTAGTAATGGCACTGCTGGGTATTTACTAAACAAATGCAAAAACATTAATTCAAAGGGATACATGTACCCTTATGTTTACTGCAGCATTATTTACAATAGCCAAATTATAGAGGCATCCCATATGTCCCTCAACAGATGAATGGGTAATGAATGATGAATAATATGTAAAATAACATATAATAATGTAATATATAATTATATATGTTATATATACAATATATATAATATATATTTCATTGGAATATTATTCAGCCATAAAAATTAAAATGAAATGATAGCTTGCCATTTGCAATAACATGGACAGAGCTAGAGAGTATAATTATAAATGAAATAAGTTGAGAAAGACAAATGCCATATGATTGCACTCATAGGTGGAATTTAAGAAACACTGGAATGAAGAAAGAAAGAGACACACCCACATAAACCAAGAAACAGACTTTTAACCAGAGAGGAAAAACTGATACCAGAGGGGAGGTGGGTGGAATGATGGGTGAAATAGGTGATGGGGATTAAAGAGTGTATTTATCATAGTAAGTGCTGAGTAATGTATAGAATTGTTGAATCACTATACTGTACACCTGAAACTGATATCATACTGTATGTTAGTTCTATTGGAATTAAATTTTTAAAAAACGTAATTAAAAAAAGCTGGAAGTAGTTGGGGAACTGAACATTGGAGGAGGAATTTTTCTTTAAAAAAAAGATTCTTTATTCATTTGAGAGAGAGACAGAGACAGAGACAGCAGGGGGTGGGGGGCAAAGGGAGAGGGAGAAGCAGACTCCCTGATGAACAGGGAGCCCAATGCATGGCTCGATCCCATAACACTGGAGTCGAAACCTGAGCTGAAAGCAGACGCTTAACCCAGTCACCCTGCAGGAGGCATTTCTGATTGGAGTGGGTGAAAAAAGAAGTAGCCAAAAAGATGCTATTTTCCCAGATAAAATGAATATGAGTAAATAAATAAATAAGTAAATAAACTCTCCCTGAATTAACTGTTTCTTCCTAGGACCCTGATTGGTACAGTATCAGTTCCAAATATTTTTTCCTAGCTTTGTAATTTGTGTTTGCTTATGGTTATTTGACTACATAAGAGTTTTTCTATTTTATTTTGTTCGAATTGTTTTTAACATGGTAAAATTTTCTTCTTCACTTTTATAGCTTCTATATTTTGAGTCATAGAAAGAAATTCCCCATTCCAGTGTTGCAAAGGATTTTTCTAATGTTTTCTTCTAGTAATAATATGGTTTCAATTATTTATATGTAAATATTTTATCCTTTTTATTGCTATTGTAAATGGACTAGTTTCTTCTGCTATAGCTTCTTTTTATAATTTATTTTTTATTGGTGTTCAATTTGCCAACATATAGAATAACTGGGTGTTATGCTATAGCTTCTAAACTCATTATTTGAACAAATGGGTGCTACTGATTCTATGCAAAATTCTCAGTTTTTCTATGTATGCCATTTTACTGTACATAATGGTAGCTTTTAATTCTTCTTTCTAATTCTTATAACTCTAGTTTCTGTCTTTTTGTAACTATTTGGCTGGCATTTCACATACTGCAAAATAATAGTGGTAATAGTAAATATACTAATTTTGTTCCTTACTGTGTTTCTCATGATTAATGCTGACTTTTGGTTTGGGAGAACTGTATTTTATTATGTTAAGGAAATATTCATCTATTTCTATTTTTGTTCAGTGCTTTTTTCCATGAACGAGTATTAATTTTTGTCAATTGCCTTTTCAATATTTATGGGGTTAATCATAATTTTTTCCTTTGATGTATTAATATGATTGAGTATATACCCTTGCATTCTGGGGATAATCCCACTTAGTCATGATTTTTTTTAATGTGCCATTAGATACTATTTGCTAATATTCTGTTCAGGATTTTAGCATTTATATTTATGATTTTCTTTTTAAATGCAATCTTTCCCAGATTTTTAAATCAGTGTTATACTCCATTAAAAATGTAGTAGAACTTTTACTCCTTTTTTATGCTCTGAAATAGTATTAAATCATTGGAAATCCTCAGTGATACTGCTGTGTCTAGTGTTCTGTATGTGTCTATGGAAGGGACGCCTTTGTTAGTTCCATGGAAATTACTCTGTTTACTATTTTTTTCTGGAAATAGTTACATTTTCTTAGAAAAATATCTTATTCATTTTTTACATATATCCAATAGGGTTGGGCAAAGTTTTCTCTTGTGATTCTTTTTTTAAAATTTATTTATTTATTCATGAGAGAGAGAGAGAGAGAGAGAGAGAGAGAGAGAGGCAGAGACTTAGGTAGAGGGAGAAGCAGGCTCTCCACAGGGAACCTGCTGTGGGACTCGATCCTGGATCCCAGGATCATGAAGGCAGACACTCAACCGCTGAGCCACCCAGGCGTCCCTCTCTTGTGATTCTTTTAATTTCTTCTGTTTTGGAAGATACTTCCCACTTCATCATTTATTTTGTATACTTGAAAAAACCATATAAATTTTAATTCAGAATTTTGAAAAACATGGAAAAATTGAGATATGGGAGGAAAAAGCACCCAGAGTCTCCCATCTAAGGAAAAGAATGGCTAATATTTTGGCAAATATATCTCCATCATTTATGTATACTTTATAAAAAGCAAAGTTGTGATTCCTCAGCATCTACAGTTTATTTTATTTTTTACTTGAGTGGTTCTTGCTTACAAGGCTGTTAGTGTGACACAAATCAGCTAAAATTTTACCTGAATCACCAAAATTTGATACTGGTAGTACAGCCCTCTGAATAATTTGGTTCTGAGTCCTTAACTACAGTTTTCCTGCTTTAAAATTTTTATGGAGGAGATGTCTCCAAACCAGAAACACCAAAATGTTATAATGGTTAATCACTGCCCCCTACTGGAAATAATGAAAAATTCCATGCAGTGAGTTTTCTTCTGGACGGATACTTTGATTATGAAAACCTATTTTAAAAAATAATCCCAGGGGGGCGGGGCAAGAAGGCGGAAGAGTAGGAACCTCAAGTCACCTGTCCCCATCAACTTACCTAGATAACTTTCAAATCATCCTGAAAACCTACGAATTCGGCCTGAGATTTAAAGAGAGAATAGCTGGACTGTAATAGAAGAGTTTGCGTTTCGATCAAGGTAGGAAAATAGAAAAAATAAAGATATAAAAAAGCATCCAAGGGGGAGGGGCCCCGTGAGAAGCTGGGCTAATGGGGGCAGGCAAGGCCCCCAGGACAGGAAATCTCAGTCCCCGAGAAACAGGAACTTTACCCATATTCCCAAACAGAAAAGCGCTGGCAGGGAACTCGGGCAAGATCCCAGGAGGGGCAGTGGTGCCCCCAGGTTCCTGGGGTCACTAACAGAGGAAGTGCGCCCAGGGGGAGAGCCAACCACACACGGTGGGTTGAGCTCCCTAAAGGGCTGGATCACGCGCCCAGCTGGGCCCCGGGAGCAGCTCAGGCGGTGGCTACGCATGGAGGGAGCTGCGCTGCCTGGGAGAGTGATTCCAGTGATGCAGGCCCCGGAGCCCAGAGAGCCTGGGGACACAGCCCAGGATCCGGCGCTCCCCCGGGGACAGGCGGAGACCAGAAGGACACAGAGCAGCAAGGACACTCCTGCTGCTGGGTGGCCCGAGCTGTGCAGATTGGCGCCCCCTACCCCGAGCATCCAGACCCCTGTGGACTGGGAGGCTGTGGTAATTACCGCTGGAGCTGATTCCAGGGCTGGAGAGCTGACCACCGCCACTGTTGTTGTTCCTCCTAGTGTCACCTTCTGCCTGGGACTGAGCCAGGCCACCAGGAAGCAGGGGCCTCACAGGATAAACAGCTCCCACTGAACCCTGCACCTGGCAGGGGGCAGGGCAGGTCCCGCAGGTGCACACCTGAGAATCAGCACAGCAGGCCCCTCTCCCAGAAGACAAGCTGGAAGGACAGAGGAACAGCAAGTTCTTAACCAAGCAGAGCTGGAAAGCTCCAGGGAAAGTCGAGCGACTTACAGTATATAGAATCAGAGGATACCCCTCCTTATTTTTTGTTGTTTATTTGTTTGCCCATTTTCCCCCTTTTTCCTTCCTTTTCCCAGTACAACATATTTTTAGCCACTGTGCACTGAGCAAAATGACTAGAAGGAAGAACTCACCACAAAAGAATCAGAAACAGTAATCTCTCCCACAGAGTTACAGAATTTGGATTACAATTCCATGTCAGAAAGCCAATTCAGAAGCACAATTAAAAAACTCATGATGGCTCTGGATAAAAGCATAAAGGAATCAAGAGACTTCATGACTGCAGAATTTAGATCTAATCAGGTTGAAATTAAAAATCAATTAAATGAGATGCAATCCAAACTGGAGGTCCTAATGACGAGGCTTAATGAGGTGGAAGAAAGAGTGAGTGACAAAGAAGACAAGTTGATGGCAAGGAAGGAAGCTGAGGAAAAAAGTGAAAAACAATTAAAAGATCATGAGATAGGTTAAGGGAAATAAATGACAGCCTCAGAAGGAAGAATCTATGTTTAGTTGGGGTTCCAGACGACGCCGAAAAAGACAGAGGACCAAAGTGTATTTGAACAAATCATAGCTGAGAACTTCCCTAACTTGGGAAGTGAAACAGGCATTCATATCCAGGAGATAGAGAGATCCCCCTGTAAAATCAATAAAAACCATTCAACAGCCCGACATTTAATAGTGAAACTTGCAAATTCCAAAGATAAAGAGAAGATCCTTAAAGCAGCAAGAGACAAGAAATCCCTAACCTTTATGGGGAGAAGCATTAGATTAACAGCAGACCTCTCCACAGAGACCTGGCGGTCAGAAAGGGCTGGCATGATATATTCAGGGTCCTAAATGAGAAGAATATGCAGCCAAGAATACTTTATCCAGCAAGGCTCTCATTCAGAATAGAAGGAGAGATAAAGAGCTTCCAAGATAGGCAGAAACTGAAAGAATTTTTCCAGCCACTCTGGAAAACTGTGTGGAGGTTCCTCAAAGAGTTAAAAATAGATCTGCCCCACGACCCAGCAATTGCACTGCTGGAGATTTACCCTAAAGATACAGATGCAGTGAAATGCTGGAACACCTGCACCCCGATGTTTATAGCAGCAATGTCCACAATAGCCAAACTGTGGAAGGAACCTCAGTGTCCATCAAAAGAATAATGGATAAAGAAGCTGTGGTCTATGTATACAATGGAATATTACTCAGCCATTAAAAATGACAAATACCCACCGTTTGCTTCAACGTGGATGGAACTGGAGGGTATTATGCTGAGTGAAATAAGTCAGTTGGAGAAGGACAAACATTATATGGTGTCATTCATTTGGGGAATATAAAAATTAGTGAAAGGGAATAAAGGGGAAAGGAGAGAAAATGAGTGAAAATATCAGTGAGGGTGACAAAACATGATAGACACCTAACTCTGGGAAACTAAGAAGGAGTAGTGGAAAGGGAGGTGGGCAGGGGTTTGGGGTGACTGGGGGGGCACTTGGCAGGATGAGCACTGGATGTTATGCTATATGTTGGCATCTTGAACTCCAATTAAAAAAATAAATTATTTTTTTAAAAATCCCAGAAAACTTGGGGGAATGATAATCTTAAATAAAATGGCAAGAAAAATGGAGACAAATTTGAGTAATTTAGGAGTTTAGTCAAACTAAATAATGTTCTTTCTTTTGGCTTTTCTTATCATCTTACAGATAGACAAAACTAATCTAATCTTACTGCTCCCAAACCAGCTAATAACACTCTAACCAGGTTTTTTACATTTGCCATTATCTATGTTGCTATAAATTAGGCAATGTAGTAACAGTAGCTTAGCATAAAGCAGAGATTGAAAGTTTTATTTCAATTATTTTTTATTGTTGATTCATGTATTTATATATTTATTTTACATACAACATACTTATATAAGCCTTAAATTATGATGGTCAGTCTAAAAGAAACAGGAGTAGGAGAAAATGAAGAATAATAAAATATTTGAGGCATAGAATAAATGAAAGAACTTCTCAATTTCAGCAAGAGAATGCTAGATAAAGCCCTCATTTATTGTACATAGCTGTACATAAAAATAAAAGCTGTACATATTTACAGAAAAGTGTGTTTTTCCCCCATTTTTTAGCTTCCAAAACTGGTATGTGGTGAGTTAAGTGAGTTGCCCAAGCTCATACAGTTGGTAAATGTTGGAGTTCCTTATTCTAGATCCTTCTTTCTGCACACTCTATACTCTCTCTCTTTGTAATCTCATTTACTCTCCTTTATATTACAGTGATTTGAAGCTTTTCTATCTGTTCATCACCTATTATTACTAGGTCACCAAAGCTCCAACAGTGACCTGTTATACAAACATCCTGCAAATATGATAGGATGTAGGCCAGTCATACATCCTTCTATTCCTGAACAACCCTATCATTTCCATATTTACTTCTGAAGGAGGTACTTCTTCCATACTGAGTTAAAGTTTTGGCTATCAGTACTTCCCTGAAGCTTGGAAGACTTCCTTGAAGGGGCTTAGTACCATGTAATAGTGCTTCCAGTCACAATACATAACCTAGAGTAACCTACGTCAAACAAGTAGAAGTGCGATCTTCACTTGATTAGTCTTCCTCATCATGTTCATATTGGGCAGCTAAAAACACTACTCAGGCTCTGTGTTTTCTCAGCCAGAATTTTTAAAAAGCAATAGAAGCTGTCATACCCTGAGAAATTCCCTGGCCTAAAACCTTTGTATCAGATAATAAAACTTATGCAATGCTGCAGTATTCTAATCTTCCCCATAAACTGTAAACCAGGGCATGATTGGGTGACTGCTCTCTGAGCAAGGACCCAGCAAGCAGCAAAACCATAGCAAGACTCTGCTTCCTCTGGGAGGATTTGCATGTGCATGCCACAGGAATCTACAGGTCTTGGAGACTCCAGTGGCCAGGGTGTGTGCTACAGGAGTCTGCAAAGTATGGAGAATCAAAATGAGGTTGTGTACCTGAGATAAAGATGTCTGGCTAAAGGCTGTGTAAACAGAGAGTGTGGAAGGAACCCAGGGAGACAAAAGTGATTGACTACTTTTCCCTAAGGGCCCAGTGAAGAATGAGGGCTGTGATCTTTCAACTCCAAGGCTGGGAGAGAGGCACCACAATTTAATTTTCATCCTCTAAAGAGGATTGGAAAGCCTTCAGCTAACAAAAGTCACATGAAACAATGCAGAGACCCTTACACTGAGCATAGGCTCCTGGCAAAGGTGGCCCCACCTGGGCAAAAACACCTGAGAATCACTGCAACAGGGTTCTGCCACAGAAGACAAGCAGGAATATCCAGCTAATATCAAGCTTACTGATTACACAGAACCGAAAATATCCAGCACTAGGGGAAAACATTATTTTTTTTGTATATTTTCTTATTGGAGTTCAATTTGCCAACATATACTATAACACCCAAGGCTCATTACATCAAGTGCCCCCTTCAGTACCTGTCACACAGTCACCCCAACCCCCTACGCAACTCCCCTTCTACTACCCCTTGTTCCTTTCCCAGAGTTAGGAGTCTCTCATGCCTTGTCACCTTCTCTGACATTTCCCACTCATTTTCTCTCCTTTCCCCTATAATCCCTTTCACTATTTTTTATATTCCTATATGAGTGAAACCATATAATGATTGTCCTTCTCCAATTGACTTACTTCACTCAGAATAACACACTCCAGTTCCATCCAGGTTGAAGCAAATAGTAGGTATTCCTCATTTCCAATGGCTGAGTAATATTCCATTGTATATATATATACCACTTCTTTATCCATTCATATTTCGATGGACATTGAGGCTCCTTCCACAGTTAGGCTATTGTGGATGTTGCTGCTATAAATATTGGGGTGCAGGTGTCCTGCCGTTTCACTGCACCTGTATCTTTCTGGTGAATCCTCAGTAGTACAATCACTATGTTGTAGGGTAGCTCTAATTTTAACTCTTTGAGGAACCTCCACACAGATGTCCAGAGTGGCTGCACCAGTTCACATTCCCACCAGGAGTGCAAGAGGGTTCCCCTTTCTCCACATCCACTCCAACATTTGTTGTTTCCTGTCTTGTGAATTTTCACCATACCCACTGGTGTGGGATGGTATCTTATTGTGGTTTTGATTTGTATTTCCCTGAATGGCCAGTGATGCGGAGCATTTTCTCCTGTGCTTGTTGGCCATGTCTATGTCTTCCTCTGTGAAGTTTCTGTTCATGTCTTTGGCCCATTTCCATGGGCCATGATTGGATTGTTTGTTTCTTGGGTATTGAGCTTAATAAGTTCTTTATAGATCTTGGATACTAGCCCTTTATCTGATACCTCATTTGCAAATATCTTCTCCCATTCTGTAGGTTGTCTTTGAGTTTAGTTGACTGTTTCTTTTGCTGTGCAGAAACGTTTTATCTTAAGTCTAAATAATTCATTTTTGCTTTTGTTTCCCTTGCCTTTATGGATGTATCTTGCAAGAAGTTGCTGTGGCCGAGATCAAAAAGGGTGTTGCCTGTGTTCTCCTCTAGGATTTTGATGGAATCTTGGCTCACATGTAGATCTTTCATCCATTTTGAGTTTATCTTTGTGTATGATGCAAAAGAGTGGTCTAGTTTCATTCTTCTGCACGTGGATGTCCAATTTTCCCAGCACCATTTATTGAAGAGACTGTTTTTTTCCCAGAGGATCGTCTTTCCTGCTTTGTCAAATATTAGTTGAACATAGAGTTGAAGGGCCATTTCTGGGTTCTCTATTCTGTTCCATTGATCTATGTGTCTGTTTTTGTGCCAGTACCACACTGTCTTGATGATCACAGCTTTATAGTACTACTTGAAATATGGCATTGGGATGCCCCTGTCTGGTTTTCTTTTTCAATATTCTCCTGGCTATTCGGGGTCTTTTCTGATTCCACAAAAATCTTCAGATGATTTGTTCCAACTTTCTGAAGAAAGTCCATGGTACTTAGATAGGGATTGCATTGAACCTGTAAATTGCCCAGCCTAGCATTGACATTTTCACAATATTAATTCTTTTAATCTATGAACATGGAATATTTTTCCATCTCTTTGTGTCTTCCTCAATTTCTTTCAGAAGCGTTCTCTAGTTTTTAGGGTATAGATTTTTAACTGTTTAGTTTAGCTTTATTCCTAAGTATCTTATGCTTTTGGGTGCAATTGTCAATGGGATTAACTCCTTAATTTCTTTTTCTTCAGTCTTGTTGTTAGTGTATAGAAATGCCACTGATTTCTGGGCACTGATTTTGCATCCTGTCACATTGATGAATTGTTCAATGTGTTTTAGCAGTCTTGGGGTGGAGTCTTTTGGGTTCTTTATGTACAGTATCATGTCATCTGTGAAGAGGGAGAGTTTGACTTCTTTGCCAATTTGAATGCCTTTTATTTCTTTTTGTTGTCTAATTGCTGAGGCTAGGACATCTAGTACTACATTCTATAATAGTGGTGAGAGTGGACATCCCTGTCATGTTTCTTATCTTAGGGGAAAGGATCTCAGTGATTCCCCATTGAGAATGATATTTACTGTGGGCTTTTCATAGATGCCTTTTAAGATGCTGAGGAATGTTCCCTCTATCCCTACACTCTGAAGAATTTTGATCAGGAATGGATGCTGTATTTTGTCAAATGCTTTCTGTACATCTAATGAGAGGATCATATGGTTCTTGTTTTTGCTCTTGTTCATGTGATCTATCATGTTGATTGTTTTTACGAGTGTTGAACCAGCCTTGCATCCCGGGGATAAATCCCACTTGGTCATGGTGAATAATATTCTTAACTTACTATTGGCTAGTATCTTGGTGAGAATATTTGCATCTGTGTTTATCAAGGATATTGATCCTTTATGGTGGGGTCTTTGTCTGGTTTTGGAATTAAGATGATGCTGGCCTTATAGAACGAGTTTGGATGTATTACATCACTTTCTATCCTTCAGATCAACTTTAGTAGAATAGGTATTATATCTCCTTTAAATGTTTGATAGAATTCCCCAAGGAAGCCATCTGACCCTGGACTTTTGTGTCTTGGGAGGTTGTTGATGACTGCTTCAATTTCCTCCCACGTTATTGGCCTGTTTAGGTTTTCTATTTCTTCCTCTTCCCGTTTTGGTAATTTGTGGCTTTCCATAAATGCATCCATTTCTTCTAAATTGACTAATTTATTGGTGTGTAGTTGCTCACAATACATTTTTAAAATCATTTGTATTTCCCTGGTATTAGCTGTGATCTCTCTGCTTTCATTCACGATTTTATTGATTTGAGTCTTTTTTCTTTTTAATAAGGCTGGCTAATGGTTTATCAATCTTAAAATTTTTCAAAGAACCAACTCCTGGCTTTGTTGATCTGTTGTACAGTTCTTCTGGTATCTATTTTATGGAGTTATGCTAGAATCTTTATTAACTTCTTCTGCTTGGTGTAGGTTTTATATGCTGTTTTTTCTCCAGTTCCTTTAGATGCAAGGTTAGCTTGTGTCTTTGAGTTTGTCCAATTTTTTGAGGGATGCTTGTATTGTGATGTATTTCCCTTCAGCACTGCTTTTGCTGTATCCCAAAGATTTTGAACGGTTGTGTCCTCATTTCTCTTAGTTTCCATGAATCTTTTTAATTCTTTTCTAATTTCCTGGTTGACCCATTCATCTTTTAGCAGGATGGTCTTTAATCTCCACGTGTTTGAATTTCTTCCAAATTTCTTCTTGTGATTGAGTTCAAGTTTCAAAGTATTATGGTCTGAAAATATGCAGGGGACAATCCTAATTTTTTGGTATCTGTTGAGACCTGATTTGTGACCCAGTATGTGATCTATTCTGGGGAAAGTTCCATGTGCACTTGAGAAAAATGTGAAATCAGTTGCGTTTGGATGTAAAGTTCTGTAAATATCTGTAAAATCCATCTGGTCCAGTGTATCATTTAAACCTCTTGTTTCTTTGGAGATATTTTGTTTAAATAATATGTCATTTGCAGAAAGTGCCATGTTGAAATCTCCCAATATTAGTGTATTATTATCTCAGTATGTCTTAATTTTGGATATTAATTGACTGATATACTTGGCAGCTCCCACATTAGGGGCATAAATATTCATAATTGTTAGATCCTCTTTTTGTTTTGTTTTTTTTTTAAGGCAAGCTTCTTTTTTTTAAAATTTTATTTATTTATTCATGATAGTCACAGAGAGAGAGAGAGAGAGAGAGAGAGAGGCAGAGACATAGGCAGAGGGAGAAGCAGGCTCCATGCAGAGAGCCCGATGTGGGATTTGATCCCGGGTCTCCAGGATCGCGCCCCGGTCCAAAGGCAGGCGCCAAACCACTGCACCACCCAGGGATCCCTAGATCCTCTTTTTGGATAGATCCTTGAAGTATGATATAGTGTCCCTCTTCATCTCTTACTACAGTCTTTGGGATAAACTTTAATTTATCTGATATGAGGATTGCTACCCCTGCTTTCTTTTGAGGACCATTTGAATGGTAAATGGTTCTCCAACCTTTTATTTTTAGGCTATTGGTGTCCTTACGTCTAAAATCAGTCTCTTGAAAATAAAATAAAATAAAATAAAATAAAATAAAATAAAATAAAATAAAATAAGTCTCTTGTAGACAGCAAATAGATAGGTCTTGCTTTTTTATTCGATTGGAAACCCTGCATCTTTAGATGGGATCCATTTATGGGATCATTTAGCCCATTCATGTTCAGAATAACTATTGAAAGATATAAATTCAGTGTCATCATAATACCTATTCAGTCCCTGTTTTGTGGATTATTTCTTTGGCCTTCCTCTTTCTTTTACAGGGTCCCCCTTAATATTTCTTGAACTGGTTTGGTGGTCACACATTCTTTTGTTTCTGCTTATATTTGAAGCTCTTTATCTCTCCTTCTATTCTGAATGACAGTCTCGCTGTATATAGTATTCTTGGCTGCATATTCTTCTCATTTAGGCTCGGAATATATCCTGCTAGCCCTTTCTGGCCTGCCAGGTCTCTGTGGAGAGGTCTGCTGTTAATCTAATATTTCTCCCCAAATAAATTAAAAATCTCTTCTGTCTCTTGCTGTTTAAGGAGTTTCTCTTTGGAATTTGCAAGTTTCATTATTAAATGTTGAGGTGTTGAACGGTTCTTATTGATTTTGCAGGGAACCTCTTTATCTCCTGGATCTGAATGCCTGTTTCCCTCCCTATCTTAGGGAAGTTCTCAGCTATGATTTGTTCAAATATGCTTTAAGGTCCTCTCTCCCTCTTGGCGCTCTCTGGAACCCCAATTATACATAGATGTTCCTTCTGAGGCTATCATTTATTTCCCTTAACCTTTCCTCATGTCTTTTAATTGTCTTTCTTTTTTCTTTACTTTCCTTCCTTGCTATCAACTTGTCTTTTATGTCACTCACTTTATCTTCCACCTCATTAACCCTCGTCATTAGGACCTCCAGTTTGGATTGCAATTCATTTAATTGATTTTTAATTTCAGCCTGATTAGATCTAAGTTCTGCAGTCATGAAGTCTCTTGAATCCTTTATGCTTTTTTCCAGATGCACCAGTAGCTTTATAATTGTGCTTCTGAATTGGCTTTCTGACATTGAATTGTAATCCATATTCTGTAACTCTGTGGGAGAGATGACTGTTTCTGATTCTTTATTTTGTGGTGAGTTCTTCCTTCTATTCATTTTGCTTAGTGCAGAGTGGCTGTATGAGTGTGTTGAATGAAGAAAATCAACCAGGACATAAGTAACTTTCAACCTAGATGATTCTGACAAGGTCAGAGACCAAAAAATGGAAACAAAGTTCAGAACAAAATAAAATAAAAGGACCACTAAAATGAAAAACAAATTTTAAAACAAAGTCTTAAAAAAAAGAAAAGGCCCGGAATCCCAAAGAAGAAGAAGAAAACAAGAAAAATGAAGAGAAAAAAAGCAAAAGTAAAGAGAAAAAAAAGAAAAATAAAGATAAGAAAGAAAAAAAAGTTGGTGGGTACTGGGAGATTGTGGTGGTGAGAAAGTTGTAGTGGAAGGAGAATGTAGTCTACCTAAGGTGTCCTAGAAGGCGATATTCTTGTTTCTGTGTGTATTAAGTTCTGTATGTTAGAAGATGCTCAATCCTAAATTTATATAAACCAGCAATACCTGTAGAGCCCAACACTGACAAGAGAAACATAAAAGAAATAAAAGAGGTGGACAGAACAGGAATGAAGAGAGAACATAATATCACAGAATGAACCAGCATGGGATATCACTTGGTTCTGGGTGCATGCTGGTCATGTTTTAGAAGGTATTAAGCTCTGCCACCATAGAACAAAATGAGGCAGAGAAAACAAACAACACAAAAGAAAAAAACATATCTCGTATATCTCCCAAAATGGAATTAAGTATGTTGAAAGGAATCTATAAGTCGAAAATATATCTAAGACTTGTAATTTTAGAAATATGAAAGTCAAAACAGAAGCAACTTAAAAATGAAGAGGTAGTAAAATATTGTAGTTAAAGTGGGAAAAGAGAAAAAAAATTGGAAAATTTTAGTCTGATATAAAAACGAGTTGTACTGGAAGAAAGGGGAAAAGGGAAAGGTGCCCTCTAGTTCTATATACTGTAAATCCTT
This sequence comes from Vulpes lagopus, assembly GCF_018345385.1. Taxonomy (NCBI): domain Eukaryota; kingdom Metazoa; phylum Chordata; class Mammalia; order Carnivora; family Canidae; genus Vulpes; species Vulpes lagopus. The sequence continues at coordinate 65,733,445 of NC_054848.1, read as the reverse complement.
CCGACTTCCCCTGTAGCTTTCTAGCACAGCTTGGTGAAGAACTTGCTCTTCCCCTGTTCTTCCATCTGGTCTTCTGGAGGAAGGGTCTGTAGTGCTGTTTCTCAGATGCCTGTGCCTGGGAAGAGATGCCATGTTCCCTGCCGGGTGCTGGTCTCAGTGGAAGCTGTTTACCCCACGAGGTCTCTGTTCCCTGGCGCCCTACCTCTCCCAGGCACAAAGTGAAACAAGGTGGAACAACAACAATGGAGGCGGCCATATTTCCAGCCCTGGAGTCAGCTCCCTGCTAGTAACTAATGCAGTTTCTCAGGCTGCACTGGTCTAGATGCTCCCAGGGTCGGCGCTGGTGCACTGATCTGCACAGCTTGTGGGTGCCCAGTGGCCGGAGAGTCCTCGCTGTCCTGTGCCCTCCCCACTTCTGGCTGTCCCAGGGGGAGTGCAGGTTCGTGGGCTGTGTCCACTCAGCGCCCTGGGATCCAGGGCCCTATGCTGCTGGAATCATGCTAGTGGGGGGCACAGCTCCTGAAGTCAGCAGGGCGCAGACACCTCCATCTGGAGATGGCCCCCCTAACCAACTGGCTTCTCCCAAATGCCCTGCCGGCTGAGCGGTCGGCCCTTTACCAAGATTGGTCCACAGTTTGTGGTGTGCTTTCATCTGGGTGCCCATCCTATTAGTGACTCTGGGAAACTGAAGGCTCCACTGCCCCTCCTATGATTCTGCCGGATTTCCTGCTGAGCACTTTTCCTTCCGGGAAGAATCCAGTGCGGATTTTTAAAGTTCCCACTTCTCCAGGGCTGGGCTTTCCTGTCCCGGAGGCTTTCACTGTCCAGCTTTAGCCCAGCTCCTTGCGGTGCCCCTCCCCCACTTGATTCTTTTTAGTTTTATCATTTTCTGCCTTCCTACCTTGCTAGAAGTGAAAACCCTTCTCTCTGTATCGTTCTGGCTGTTCGCTCTTTAAATATCAGGTTGAATTAGTAGGTTTTCAAGATGATTTGATCCTGAAACATACGTTTTTCTTTCTAAACAATTTTGGGATCTAGTATCTTCTAACCAACAGTCCAAAATATCTCCAGGACCTAGTGTATTATTCTGTTTAGTCCACCTGTTTAAGTATATTCTTTTTTTCCTTTTATTTCTTTTTTGGTTTTTGACTTCTTTTAATTTGTTTACTATATATTTTGTTGTGGTCATGGTTGATATTTTTCTATTTTGCTCCCATGCTCATCTATTTTTCCCTGGACAAAATGACAAGATGGAAAATCTAACCTAAGAATTAAGAACAAGAGGTAGTACTAACTCCAGAGACTTAATCAATATGGATATAAATAGGATTTCAACCTAGAATTCAGAATAATGCTTCTAAAGTTCCTAGCTGGGCTTGAAAAAAGCATAGCAGACACTACAGAATCCCTTTCTGGGGAAAAAAAGAATTAAAATCTAATCATGTCAAAATCAGAAAGGGTATTGTTGAGATGTAATAAAAAATGGTGACTCTAATTGCTAGGGTAAATGAGGCAGAAGAGAGAGCCAGTGATATAGAAGACAAAGTGATGAAAGTAAGGAAGCTGAGGAAAAGAGAGAAAAACAACTACTGGATCATCAGAGGAGGCATTGAGAAATCAGTGATACCAGAAAGCAAAACAATATTAGAATAATTGGGGTTCCAGAGGAAGAGGAAAGAGAGAAGGACAGAGAGCATATATAAGAGCAAATCATAGATAAGAGCTTCCCTAATCTGGGGAAGGAAACAGGTATGCAAGTCCAAGAGGCACAGAGAAACACCCCCCTTAAAATCAATAAAACCAGGTCAACACTGACATATAAAAGAGAACTTGCAAATTTCAGAGACAAAGAAAGCCTGAAAACAGCTCAAGACAAAGGTCCAGGGGAGAAGCTTGGGCGGCGGCTCAAGTGGCAGCTCCACACAGAGGGTGCTGCGTGGCACCGGGAGCACGATTCCAGGGGCGCAGGCCCCGGAGCCAATGGCACGGGGGGACACAGCCCAAGATCTGGCACTCCCCCCAGGACAGGCGGAGTAAGGGAGGGTCCAGGAGACTGAAGACACTCCTGCCGCTGGGCGGCACCGAGCTGTGCAGATCTGCGCCTCATGCCCCTGGAATATCAAGACCCTGTGGACTGGGAGTGGTGTTATTTACTGCTGGAGCTGACTCCAGGACTGGAGAGCTGGATGCTGCCACTGTTGTTGTTCCTCCTGGCGTCACCCTGTGCCTGGGACTGAGCAAGGCCCTCACAGGAAAAACAACTCCCACTGAGCCCTGCACCTGGCAGGGGGCTGGGCAGCTACCCCACGTGCAAATACCTGAGAATCAACACAGCAGGCCCCTCCCCCAGAAGACCAGCTAGAAGGAGAGGGGAAAAGCAAGTTATTGACCAAGGACTGCTGGAAAGTTCCAGGGGAAATTGAGGGATTTACAGTATATAGAATAAGAGGATATCCCCCCTTGTTGTTTGTGTTCTGTTTGTTCACCCCCCCCCCAATTTTTTCCCTCTTCTTCCAGTACAATTTGTTTTTGGCCACTCTGCCATGAGCAAAATGACTAGAAGGAGAAGCTCACCACAAGAGAAAGAATCAGAAACAGTACTCTCTCCCATTGAGCTACAGAATATAGATTACAATTCGATGTCAGAAAGCCAATTCAGAAGCACAATTATAAAGCAACTGGTGGCTCTGGAAAAAAGCAAAGAGGATTCAAGAGACTTCTTGACTGCAGAACTTAGATCTAATCAGGCTGAAACTAAAAATCAATTAAATCATGTGGAATCCAAACTGGAGGTCCTAACGACAAGGGTTAATGAGGTAGAAGAACTAGTGAGTGACATAGAAGATAAGTTGATGGCAAGGAAGGAAGCTGAGGAAAAAAGAGAAAAACAATTAAAAGATCATGAGCATAGGTTATGGGAAATAAATGACAGCCTCAGAAGGAAAAATCTACATTTAATTGGGGGTGCAGAGGGCGCCGAAAGGGACAGAGGATCAGAAAGTATATTTGAACAAATCATAGCTGAGAACTTCCCTAACTTTGTAAGGGAAACAGGCATTCAGAACCAGGAGATAGAGAATATCCCCTCTAAAATCAAGAAAAACCGCTCAAAACCTTGACAATCAATAGTGATACTTGCAAAATCCAAACATGAAGAGAAGATCCTTAAAGACAAGATATCCCTAACCTTATGGAGAGAAGTACTAAGGTAAGAGCAGAACTCTCCACAGAGAACCGAAGACCAGAATGGGCTGGCAGGATATATTCAGAGTCCTAAATGAGAAGAACATGCAGCCAAGAATACTTTATCCAGCAAGGCTCACATTCAGAAGAGAAGGAGAGATAAAGAGCTTCCAAGATATGCAGAAACTGAAAGAATATGTGACCACCAAACCAGCTCTACAAGAAATATTAAGGGGGACTCTGTAAAAGAAAGAGGAAGTCCAAGAAAACAATCCACAAAAACAGGGACTGTATAGGTGTTATGATGACACTAAATTCATATCCTTCAATAGTAACTCAGAACGTGAGTGGGACTAAAGACCCCATCAAAAGGCGCAAGGTTTCAGACTGGAAAAAAAAGCAAGACCCATCTATTTACTGTCTAGAAGAGACTCATTTTAGAGATAAGGACAACTAAAGCCTGAAAAACAAAGATTGGGGAACCATTTACCATTCAAATGGTCCTCAAAAGAAAGCAGGGGTAGCAATCCCCATATCAGATAAATTAAAGTTTATCCCAAAGACTGTAGTAAGAGATGAAGAGGGACACTATATCCTACTTCAAGGATCTATCCAACAAGAGGATCTAACAATTATGAATATTTATGCCCCTAATGTGGGAGCTGCCAAGTATATCAATCAATTAATAAACAAAGTTAAGACATACATAGATAATAATACACTTATACTTGGTGACTTGAACACATCGCTTTCTATAATTAACAGGTCATCTAAGCACAACATCTCGAAAGAAACAAGAGCTTTAAATGATAAACTAGACCAGATGAATTTCACAGATATTCACGAAATTTTACATTCAAACGCACCTGAATGCGTATTCTTCTCAAGTGCACATGAAACTTTCTCGAGAATAGACCACATATGGGGACAGAAATCATGTTTGAACCTATTCCAAAAGATTGGTCATCCCCTGAATATTTTCAGACTGTAATGCTTTGAAACTAGAACTAAATCACAAGAAGAAGTTTGGAAGGATTTCAAACACGTGGAGGATAGCAGGTTTCATCCTGCTAAAAGATGAAAGGTTCAACCAGGAAATTAGAGAAGAATTAAAAAGATTCATGGAAACTAAAGAGAATGAAGATACAACTGTTCAAAATCTTTGAGATATAGCAAAAGCAGTCGTGAGGGGGAAATACATCACAATGCAAGCATCCATCCAAACACTAGAAAGAACTCAAATACAAATGCTACCCTTGCACCTAAAGGATCTGGAGGAAAAAGAGCAAATAAATCCTAAACCCAGCAGAGGAAGAGAGTTAAAAAAGTTCAAGCAGAACTCAATGATATTGAGACCAGAACTGTGGAACAGATCAACAAAACCAGGAGTTGGTTCCTTGAAAGTATTAATAAGATAGATAAACCATTAGCTCGCCTTATTAAAAAGAAGAGAGAGAAGATTCAAATTAATAAAATCATGAATGAGAAAGGAGAGACCACCACCACCAAAAACGAGATAGAAACGATTTTAAAAACGTATTATGAGCAGCTATATGCCAATATATTAGGCAATCTAGAAGAAACAGACGCATTTCTGGAAAACCACAAACTACCAAAACTGGAACAGGAAGAAATAGAAAACCTGAATAGGCTGATAACCAGGGAGGAAATTGAAGCAGTCATAAAAAATCTCCCAAGACAAAAAGTTCAGGGCCAGATGGTTTCCTAGGGGAATTCTATCAAACGTTTAAAGAAGAAAGGATACCTATTCTACTAAAGCTGTTTGGACAGAGAGAAAGAGATGGGGTACTTCCAAATTCATTCTATGAGGCCAGCATCACCTTAATTCCAAAACCAGACAATGGCCCCACGAAAAGGAGAATTATAGACCAATATCCCTGATGAACATGGATGCAACAATTTTCAACGAGATACTACCAATAGGATCCAACAGTACATTAAGAAGATTATTCACCATGACCAAGGGGGATTTATCCCCGGGATGCAAGGCTGGTTCAACACTCGTAAAGCAATCAATGTGATTAATCATATCAGTAAGAGAAAAAACAAAAATGATATGATCCTCTCAATAGATGCAGAGAAAGCATTTGACAAAATATAGCATCCATTCCTGATCAATTCGGAAACACTGGGAGCCTTTCCCCTAAGATCAGGAACAAGACAGGGATGTCCACTGTCACCACAGCTATTCAACATAGTACTAGAAGTCATAGCCTCCTGCAATAAATATTAAAGGGGACCCTGGAAAAGAAAGAGGAAGTCCAAGGAAAAAATCCACAAAAACAGGGACTGAATAGGTATCATGATGACACTAAACTCAGATCTTTCAATAGTAACTCTGAACGTGAATAGGCTTAACGACCCCAAAAATGGCTCAGGGTTTCCGACTGGATAAAAAAGCAGGACCCATCTATTTTCTGTCTACAAGAGACTCATTTTAGACCTAAGGACACCTACAGTCTGAAAATAAAAGGTTGGAGAACCATGTACCATTCAAATGGTCTTCAAAGGAAAGCAGGGGTAGCCATCCTTTTATAAGATAAACTAAAGTTTACCCCAAAGACTGTAGTGAGAGATGAAGAAGGACACTATACCATAATAAAAGGATCTATCCAACAAGAGGAATTAACAATCATCAATATATATTCCCTGAATGTGGGAGCTGCCAAGTATATCAATCAAATAATAACCAAAGTTAAGACATACTTAGATAATAATACACTTATACTAGGTGACTTCAATGTAGTGGTTTCTACAATCGATAGCTCTCTAAGCACAACATCTCCAAAGAAACAAGATCTTTAAATGATACACTGGACCAAATGGATTTCACAGATATTTACAGAACTTTACATCCAATCGCAACTGAATACACATTCTTCTCAAGTGCACATGGAACTTTCTCCAGAATAGACCACATACTGGGTCACTAATCAGTTCTCAATCAATACCAAAAGATTGGGATCGTCCCCTGTGTATTTTCAGATCTTAATGCTTTGGAATTAGAACTAAATCACAAGACGAAGTTTGGAAAGATTTCAAACACGTGGAGGTTAAGGACCATCCTGCTAAAAGATGAAATCATCAATCAGGATATTAGAGAGGAAATAAAAAAATTCATCGAAAGCAATGAGAATGAAGATACAACAACTCAAAATCTGTGGGATACATCAAAAGCAGTCCTGAGGGGTCTAGTACATCACAATACAAGCATCCATCCAAAAACTGGAAAGAAGTCAAATATAAAAGCTAACCTTGCACCTAAAGGAGCTAGAGAAAAAACAGCAAATATACCCTACACCCAGCAGACGAAGAGAGTTAATAAAGATTCGAGCATAACTCAATGAAATTGAGACCAGAAGAACTGTGGAACAGATCAACAAAACCAGGAGTTGGTTCCTTGAAAGAATTATTAAGATAGATAAACCATTTGACAGCCTTATTAGAAAGAAGAGAGAAAAGACTCAAATTAATAAAATCATTAATGAGAAAGGATAGATCACTACCAACACGAAGGAAATACAAATGAGTTTAAAAACATATAATGAGCAGCTATACGCCAATAAATTAGGCAATCTAGAAGAAATGGATGCATTTCTGGAAAACCACAAACTACCAAAACTGGATCAGGAAGAAATAGAAAACCTGAACAGGCCTATAACCAGGAAGAAAATTGAAGCAGTCATCAAAAGCCTCCCAAGACACAAAACCAGGGCCAGATGGCTTCCCTGGGGAATTCGTTCAAATGTTTAAAGAAGAAAGCAAACTTATTCTACTAAAGCTGTTTGGACAGAGAGAATGAGATCGGGTACTTCCAAACTCGTTGTATGAGACCAGCATCACCCTAATTCCAAAACCAGACAATGGCCCCACCAAAAATGAGAATTATAGACCAATATATCTGATGAACATGGATGAAAAATTCTCAACAAGATCCTAGCCAATAGGATCCAACAATACATTAAGAAGATTATTCAAGAGGACCAAGTGGGATTTATCCCCGGGATGCAAGGCTGATTCAACACTCCTAAAGCAATCAATGTGATTGATCATATTAGCAAGAGAAAAAATAAGAACCATATGATTCTCTCAATAGATGCAGAGAAGCATTTGACAAAATACAGCATCCAATCCTGATCAAAACTCTTCAGAGTGTAGGGATAGAGGGAACATTCCTCAGCATCTTAAAAGCCATCTATGAAAAGCCCACAGCAAATACTATTCTCAAGGGGGAAACACTGGTAGCCTTTCCCGTAAGATCAGGAACAAGACAGGATGTCCACTTTCACCACTGCTATTCAACATAGTACTAGAAGTCCTAGCTTCAGCAATCAGGCAACAAAAAGAAATAAAAGGCATTCAAATTGGCAAAGAAGAAGTCAACCTCTCCCTCTTCACAGATGACATGATACTCTATGTAGAAAACCCAAAAGCCTCCACCCCAATATTGCTAGAAGTCATACAGCAATTTCGCAGTTTGGCAGGATACAAAATCAATGCCCAGAAGCCAGTGGCATTTCTATACACTCACAATGAGACTGAAGAAAGAGAAATGAAGGAGTCAATCCCATTTACAATTGCACCCAAAAGCATAAGACACTTAGGAATAAACCTAACCAAAGAGGTAAAGGATGTATACCCTAAAAACTATAGAACACTTCTGAAAGAAATCGAGGAAGACACAAAGAGATGGAAAAATATTCCATGCTCATGGATTGGAAGAGTTAATATTGTGTAAATTTCAATGTTACCCAGGGCAATTTACACATTTAATGCAATCCCTATCAAAATACCATGGACTTTCTTCAGAGAGTTGGAACAAATTATTTTAACATTTGTGCGGAATCAGAAAAGACCCCGAATAGCCAGGGGAATATTAAAAGAGAAAACCAAAGCTGGGGGCATCACAATGCCAGATTTCAGGTTGTACTACAAAGCTATGGTCATCAAGACAGTATGGTACTGGCACAAAAACAGACACATAGATCAATAGAACAGAATAGAGAATCCAGAAGTGGACCCTCAACTTTATGGTCAATTAATATTCGAGAAAGCAAGAAAGACTATCCACTGGAAAAAAAGACAGTCTCTTCAATAAATGGTGCTGGGAAAATTGGACATCCACATGTAGAATGAAACTAGACCACTCTCTTTCACCATACACAAAGATAAACTCAAAATGGATGAAAGATGTAAATGTGAGACAAGATTCCATCAAAATCCTAGGGGAGAATACAAGCAGCACCCTTTTGAACTCAGCCACAGCAACTTCTTGCAAGCTACATCCATGAAAACAAGAGAAACAAAAGTAAAAATGAATTATTGGGACTTATTCAAGATAAAAAGTTTCTTCATAGCAAAGAAACAGTCAACAAATATATAAGACAATCTACGGAATGGGAGAAGATATTTGCAAATGACGTATCAGATAAAGGGCTAGTATCCAAGATCTATAAAGAACTTATTAAACTCAACAGCAAAGAAACAAACAATGCAATCATGAAATGGGCCAAAGACATGATTAGAAATTCCACAGAGGAAGACATAGACATGCCCAACAAGCACATGGGAAAATGCTGTGCACACTGGCTCTCAGGGAAATACAAATCAAAACCACAATGAGATACCACCTCACACCAGTGAGAATGGTGAAAATTCACAAGACAGGAAACAGCAAATGTTGGAGAGGATGTGAAGAAAGGGGAACCCTTTTGTACTGTTGGTGGGAATGTGAACTGGTGCAGCAACTCTGGAACACTGTGTGGAGGTTCCTCAAAGAGTTAAAATAGGTATGCCCTACAACCCAGCAATTGTATTGGTGGGTATTTACCCCAAAGATACAGATGCAGTGAAACGCCGGGAAACCTGCACCCCGATGTTTCTAGCAGCAATGTCCACAATAGACAAACTGTGGAAGGAGCCTCAGTGTCCATCGAAAGATGAATGGATAAATAAGATGTGGTCTATGTATACAATGGAATATTTTTCAGCCATTAGAAACGACAAATACCCACCGTTTGCTTTGAGGTGGATGGAACTAGAGGGTGTTATGCTAAGTGAAATAAGTCAATCGGAGAAGGATAAACATTACATGGTCTCATTCATTTGGGGTATAAAAAATAGTGAAAGGAAATAAAGGGAAAGAAGAGAAAATTATTGAAAATATCAGTGTGAGTGACAAAACATGAGAGACACCTAACTCTTGGAAATGAACAAGGGTTAGTGGCAGGGGAGGTGGAAGGGGGGTTGGGGTGACTGGGTGATGGGCACTGAGGGAGGAACTTGGAAGGATGAGCACTGGGTGTTATGCTATATGTTAGTAAATTGAACTCCCATAATAAAATTTAAAAAAAAGACAAAAGTAGCCTACAGATGTAGAAATATAAGACTGGCACCAGACTTAACTACAGAGGTACGGCAGGCCAGAAAGAATTGGCATAATATATTCAGGGTACTAAATGAGAAAATATGTATCCAAGAATACTTTATCCACCAAGGGTGATATTCAGAATAGAAGGACAGATAAAGAGCTTCAAGCTCAAAACAAAACTAAAAGAATTTGTGATCACTAAACCAGTTCTTTAAGAAATATTAAATTAGATTGTTTAAGCAAAGAAAGAGTCCAAAAGTAACTTAGAACAGGAAGGAACAGAAACAATATATAGAAACAATGACTTTACTGGAATTATAATGGCACTAAATTCATATCTTTCAATAGTTATTCCAAATATAAATGGGGTAAATGATCTAATCGAAAGTACCTGTATATCAGCTTAGATAAAAAAGCAAGACCTATCAATATGTTGTCTACAAGAGACTCATTTTAGATACAAAGACACCTCCAGATCAAAAGTGAGGGTGTGGAGAACCATTTATCATGCTAATGGACATAAAAAGAAAGCCAGGGGAGCATTCCTTATATTAGACAAATTTGATTTTAAATCAAAGATTGCAATAAGAGATGAAGAGGGACACAATATCATGCTTGCAGAATTTATCTAACAAGAAGATCCAACAATTGTAAATATTTATGCTTCTATTTGGGAGCAGCCAATTATATTAAACCATTTGATCACAAAATTAAAGAAACACATTGATAATAATACAAGAATAGTAGAGGACTTTAACACCCCACTCATATCAATGGGCAGATCAGCTAAGTAGAAAATTAGCTAGGAAACAAGGGCTTTGAATGACACATTGGACCAGATGGATTCCACAGATATATAGAAAGCATTCCATCCTAAAGCAGCAGAATACACATTCTTCTTGACTACACACAGAACATTCTCCAGGGTAGAATACATATTGGATCATAAATCAGGTCTCAACTGGTACCAAATGATTGGAATTATTCCCTGCATATTTTCAGACCACAGTGCTTTGAAATGTTAACTCAATTAGAAGAGGAAATTTGGAAGGAACTGAAATACCTGGAGGTTAAAGAGCATCCTAGTAAAGAATGAATGAGTCAACCAGGAAATTAAAAATAATTTTAAAAATTAATGGAAAATATGAAACTGAAAATGCAACTATTCAAAACCTTTGGGGTGAAGCAAAGGAAGTCCTAAGAGGGAAGTACCTAGCAATACAAGCCTTTCTCAAGAAACAAGGGATGTCTCAAATACACAACTTAATGATACACCTAAAGGAACTGGGGGAGAGAAGAGCAAATAAAGCCTAAACCCAGCAGGAGATGAGAAATAATAAAGATTGGGGCATAAATCAATGAAATAGAAAACAAAAAACAGCAGATCAACAAAACTAGGAGCTGGTTCTTTTTTTTTTAATAAATTAATTTTTATTGGTGTTCAATTTACCAACATACAAAAAAATACCCAGTGCTCATCCTGCCAAGTGTCCCCCTCAGTGCCCGTCACCCATTCCCCCCCACCCCCCGCCCTCCTCCCCTTCCACCACCCCTAGTTTGTTTCCCAGAGTTAGGAGTCTTTATGTTCTGTCTCCCTTCCTGATATTTCCCACACCATTTGCTTCAACGTGGAGCTGGTTCTTTGAAAGGATTAATAAGATCAATAAACCTCTAGCCACACTTATCAAAAAAAAAAAAGAGAGAGAAAGGACCCAAATGAATAAAATCATGGATGAAACAAGAGAGATCATGACCAACACCAAGGAAATACAATTTTAAGAAAATATTATGAGCTACCATATTTCACAAATTAGGTGATCTAGAAGAACTGAATGCAATCATAAAAACATATAAACTATCAAAATTGAAACATGAAAAAATAGAAAGCCTGAAAAGATCCATAACCAGCAGGGATATTGAAACAGTAATAAAAAAATCTCCCAACAAATAAGACTCCAGTGCCAGATGGCTTTCCAGTGGAATTCTACCAAGCATTGAAAGAATAGTTAATACCTACATTTCTGAAGCTGTTTAAAAAGATAGAAATGGAAGAAAAATTGCCAAACACTTTCCATGAGGACAGCATTACCTTGATTCCAAAACCAAACAAAGATCCCACCAAAAAGGGGAATTGCATGCCAATATCTCTGATAACCATAGATGTCAAAACTCTCACCAAGAACCTAGCCAGTAGGGTCCAACAGTACATTAAGAGAATTATTAACCACAACCAGGTGTGAATTATTCCTGGGCTGCAAGGGTAGTTCAACATCCACAAATCAATCAATGTGATATAGTACATTAATAAAAGAAAGGACAAGAATTGTATTATCCTCTCAACAGATACAGAAGAAGCATTTGACAAAGTACAGCATCCTTTCTTGATTAAAATTCTCCACAGTGTAGAGATGTAGGGAATATACCTCAATATCATGAAAGCCATCTATGAAAAGTCCACAACGAATATCATTCTCAATGAGGAAAAACTGAGAGCTTTTCCCCAAAAGTCATGAACATGACAGGGGATGTCCTGTATCACCACTGTTGTTCAACATAGTACTAGAAGTCCTGGCCTCAGCAATCAGACAAAAAAAAAGAAAGAAAAAAAAACTGAAATGCATCCAAATTGGCAAAGAAGAAGTCAAACTCTCACTCTTGGCAGATGACTTTATACTCTATGTGGAAAACACAAAAGACTCCACACCAAAATTTCTACTCATACAGGTATTCAGCAATGTGGCAGGATACAAAATCAATGCACAAAAATCAGGTATATTTCTATATACTAACAATGAAACAGAAGAAAGAGAAATTAAGGAATCAATTCAATTACAATCGCACCAAAACCATAAGATACCTAGGAATAAACCTAATTAAAGAGGTCAAGGATCTGTACTCTGAAAACTACAGAACAGTCATGAAAGGAATTGAGGAAGACACAAAGAAATGGAAAAACTTTCCATGCTCACAGATCGGAAGAACATATATTTTTTAATTGTCTATGCTTCCCAGAGTGATCTATACATTCAATGCATAAATAAATAAATCCCTATTAAATACTGTCAACACTTCACAGAGCTGGAAGAAATAATCCTAAAATTTGTATGAAACCAGAAAAGATCCTGAATAGCAAAAGGAATGTTGAAAAAGAAAACCAAAGCTGGTGGCATCACAATGCCAGACCTCAAGCTATATTACAAAGCTGTACTTATCAAGACATTATGGTAGTGGCATAAAAACAGACACATAGACCAATGGAACAGATTAGAGAGCCCAGAAATGAACCCTCAACTCTATGGTCAACTAATCTTTGACAAAGCAGGAAAGAATATCCAGTGGAAAAAAAGGACAGTCTCTTCAACAAATAGTGTCAGAAAAATTGGACATCCATATGCAGAAGAATGAAAGTGTACCATTTTCTTACACCATACACAAAAATAAACACAAAATGGATGAAAGTTCTAAATGTGAGACAGGGATCCATCAAAAGCCTAGAAGAGAACATAGGCATCAACCTTTTATGACCTTCGCTGCAGCAACATCTGGCTAGACACATCCCCAAAGGCAAGGAAAACAATGGCAAAAATGAGCTATTGGAACTTCATCAAGATAGAACATTTTCTGCAACAAAGGAAACAGTCAATAAAGCCTAAAGACAACCTACAGAATGGGAGAATATATTTGCAAATGTCTTATCAGATAAAAGGTTAGTAACCAAAATCTATGAAGAACTTATCAAACTCAATGCCAAAAGAACAAATAAGGGGGGAGGAGGGCGGGTGTTGGAGGGGAATGGGTGACGGGCACTGAGGTGGACACTTGACGGGATGAGCACTGGGTGTTTTTCTGTATGTTGGTAAATTGAACACCAATAAACATTAATTAAAAAAAATAAATAAAGAGCAAAGAGCACCTACAAAAAATAAATAAATAAAAAAAAAATAACAAATAATCCAGTCAGGCAATAGGAAGAAGACATGAACAGACATTTCTCCAAAGAAGATATACAAATGGCCAACAGGCACATGAAAAAATGCTCAGCATCAGTCAGCATCAGGGAAATACAAATAAAAACTACAATGAGATACCACTTCACACCAGTCAGAATGGCTAAAATTAACAACTCAGGAAAAAAAACAAATGTTGGAGAGGATGCAGAGAAAGGTGAACCCTCTTACACTGCTGGTGGGCATACAAGCTGGTAGAGCCACTCTGTTACAGTATAGAGGTTTCTCAAAAAGTTAAAAATAAAGCTACTCTAAAACCCAGCAATTATACTACTAGGTATATACCCCAAAGATACAGATGTACTGATCTGAATGGGCATCTGCAACCCAATGTTTATAGAAACAATGTCCACAAGAGCCAAACTATGGAAAGAATCCAGATGTCCATTGACAAATGAATGGATAAAGAAGATGTGGTACATATACACAACAGAATATCACTCAGCCATCAATAAAATGAACTCTTGCCATTTGCAACGACATGTATGGAAGTAGAGGGTATTATGCTAAGCAAAATTAATTTAAAAAAGGAAGACAATTATCATATGATTTCACTCATATGTGGAATTCAAGAAACAAAAGAGAGGAGCATAAAGGAAAGAAAGAAAAAGAAAACAAGATGTAGGGATCCCTGGGTGGCGCAGCGGTTTGGCGCCTGCCTTTGGCCCAGGGCGCGATCCTGGAGACCCGGGATCGAATCCCACATCAGGCTCCCGGTGCATGGAGCCTGCTTCTCCCTCCACCTGTGTCTCTGCCTCTCTCTCTCTCTCTCTCTCTGTGACTATCATAAATAAATAAAAATTAAAAAAAAAAAAAAAAAAAAAAAAAAGAAAACAAGATGTAATCAGAGAAGAAAACAAGCCATAAGAGCCTCTTAACCATAGGAAACACACTAAGGGTTGCTGGAGGGGAAGGTGGTGGTGGGATGAGGTAACAGGGTGATGTGCTTTAAGGAGGGCACATGATGTAATGTTCACTGGGTGTTTTATTTAACTGGTGAATTCCTGAATTCTACCTCTGAAACTAATAATACACTATATGTTAATTGAAGTTAAATTTTTTTTAATTTTTTATTTATTTATGATAGTCACAGAGAGAGAGAGAGAGAGGCAGAGACACAGGCGGAGGGAGAAGCAGGCTCCATGCACCGGGAGCCTGATGTGGGATTCGATCCCGGGTCTCCAGGATCGCGCCCTGGGCCAAAGGCAGGCGCCAAACCGCTGCGCCACCCAGGGATCCCAAAGTTAAATTTTAGAAAAGAAAAAATATCATTGTGTACTCAAATTGAGATATATTTGGAAGATTTTTTTACGTATATCACTGATTTTATCATTATAGGTATCCTAAAGTTCCAGCTTCATTAATACTTTTGCTCAACAGACAGGAAATGATAAGGTCATAAATCACCAATCAGAAGGGGTTGAAAATCAAATAGATGATGAATATTATTAGCCTTTCTATGTGGCCCCTAAAATATACCTCAATTAATAACTATTCTCCCAGAGGGAGTCTCCCATCAGCAACAATTTTGAATCACATTGGGTGGAATAAGCTGTGGGGCATGCAAAGCCAGTTATTGGTCCACAAGCCTGCCTTCCGTTCCCAAGTCTGTCATGTCTTGGACGTGGAAGCAGATATCTGCTACCATCTTTCTCACAGAAAGTGGACATAGGAATAAATCCCCTATCTTTGCAGCTGAGGGACACTATATTGGATGGAGTACAGTTCGTTTTTAAATCTATCCCACCAATATCAGAAAGGTAACTTGTTTTTCCAGCAGCTAGGATAAAATTTTATGGGCCAGATACCAGCACTCAGTGAGCTACCTTGGCATCATGCAGAAAGTATTTTGTTTTTTTGCCCCTATAGAGGGATCCAATAGGGGCAGGTACAGAATTATCTCTATATGTTTATACTCATCTCAAAGGGATGAGGGAATCTGCTGATGTAGCAAGGAGATGTATTATTTCTATCCTGGCCCAAAGACCTGAGCTCTGATCTGAGAAGTCTAGAGATGCTCCCTTGCCCTATCATAGACCCTTCTTGAATTAGGTCAGCAGTTTAGGTTCATTCAATGGTAGTTGCTGAGCAAGATTTTGAAATTTAATGATAAATCAAGCTACTACCTCACACTCCCTCCAATATTCCTTTGCCCACCACAGGCATAATTTCTTTGACTACATATTGGTGGAAAGCATGGTAAAAGTTTGCTTTTGTGTGGAAATAAGGTTATTCTATCTGTACTTATAGACTTTTTGAATGCCACAGTGGTATAGCACTCTGCTTATCTTTTCCTAATAGACAGCCAACATGAAACATTTTATACTTGCTTACCTATTGTAAACATCATTAACAGATATCATTTCAAGAGTACTATTTTCTGGAATTGTATGCAATATCTCATTTAATCCTTTAACAACCTTAAAAGATAAATTAATTTTAATTTCAGACCTAGAAAGTTCAAGTAACCATCCAACAGCTAGTAAATTCCAGACCTCGGGACACCTGTGTGGCTCAGCAGTTGAGCGTCTGCCTTCAGCTCAGGGTGTGATCCCAGGGTCCCAGGATCGAGTCCCACATCAAGCTTCCCACATGGAGCCTGATTTTCCCTCTGCCTATGTCTCTGCCTCTCTCTCTCTCTCTCTCTCTCTGTGTGTCTCATGAATAAATAAATAATATCTTTAAAAAAAATTCCCAGGCCTATTGCTCAACAACTCATATTCCCATAACATTATTATGTTGCCCCATGACATGCAAACTCTGGGTTTACTTGCATAACATTATCCTAAATTTGCCCACACAACCTAAAGCTAGGTGGTCTAGAGCAGTGCCCTGGAGATCTTCCAGGTGCTGGGAGCATCAGAAGCTTGGGGAGAAAGCCAGGCAGTGGGCAGTTGGTAAGTGCATTTTCAGTGGCTGCAGATTCACTTCTGCAGCTGTATAGTGGATAATGTCAGCAACTGTGTTCATCCTGCAGCACAATAGTGTTACAGGAATATTGAGATTCAGATTGTGGACATATGTCAGCTGCATAAAGGGTCAGGGAGAAAGAGGTCATTTGCCACTAATGATACAAGTGCTGGTGAGAATTGTAAAGAGTTTATATAGGTGAATAAAGTGGAGGGGGGAAAGACATTTGGGTAGTGTAGAGAAGAGCATCAAACAAAGTTATGGCTGGAATATGATATTTTAATACATCAAATAAATTTGTGTGACATAAAGTAGACTGAGTTTTTCTTACTAACTCAGGAGAAAATAATGATCTACCCAAATATTTATGATATAGAAGAGCAATAAATATTTTTTCCCACTGCTTGGGTTGTAGTTTTCCAAAGAACTATCTCCAGAGATTAACTCTCAATGCCAAACTCAGGTATTTAAGTAGCAATGGTGAAATAAGTAGATCAATTTTGAGGACAATTTAAAAAGGAGAAAATATCCAAATGTCACATCATATGTGGCTTTAATAATATGCAATTTTATTCTTTTCAAATTTCTCATATCATGAATTCATGTCTAACAATACTGACAGTGAACTTAAAGAGTAATATATTTCAAAAATATCCAATCTCTCTCTGTCTCTCATGAATAAATAAATAAAATCTTTAAAAAAAAGTCCACTCTCACCACTGTTATTCAACATAGTACTAGAAGTCTTAGCATCAGCAATCATACAAGATTAGGAAATAAAATGCATCTGAATTCGCGAGGAAGAAATCAGACTTTCACTATTTGCAGATAACATGATGACTCCATATAGAAAACCCTAAAGACTTGAACAAAACCTGCTAAAAATTCAGTAAAGTTATAGGATACAAAATCAATATACAGAATGTTGCATTTCTATACACAAATAATGAAGCAACAAAAAGAGAAAACAAATCGATCCCATTTACAATTGCGCCAAAAATATTAATATACCTAGGAATAAACCTAAACAAAGGGATGAAATACCTGTACTCTGACTATACACTATGCTATGAAACACTGATGAAAGAATTTGAAGAGGACAAAAATAATTAGAAACACATTCCATGTTCATGGATTGGAATAGCAAATATTCCTAAAATGTCTATACTACCCAAAGCAATTTATACATTTAACACATTCCCTATCAAAGTACCAACAGCATTTTTCAAAGAGCTAGAACAAACAATCCTAAAATGTGTATGGAAATACAAAAGACCTTGAATAGCCAAAGCAACCTTGATAAAGCAAAGCAAGGCTGGAGGCATCACAATTGTGGACTTCAAGCTATATTACAAAACTGTAGTGATCAAAACCGCATGGCACTGGTGAAAAAATAGACACATAGACCAATAGAACAGAATAGAAACACGGAAATAAACCCACAACTATATGGTCAATTAATCCTTGACAAATCAGGAAAGAATATCCAATGGAAAAAAGACAGTCTCTTCAACAAATTATGTTGGGAGAACTGGACAGCAAAATGCAAAAGAATGAAATCTGATTGTTCTTTAAATTCTCCATTAGGAATATTACTTATATCTGTTTTGTTAGATCTCTGGCTATGAACTTTTCTTGTTTTTTTTTTTTTTTCTTTTGGGATGGATTAATTCTCTTGGCATTTTGTATAGGTCTCTGTCTTCTGTGTGTTAGGAATGTCTGTTATGTTTCCTGATCCTGAGACTAATAGCTTTATAAAGAAGAGTGCATATACTGTCTCGTGTCTGATGCTTCAGAAAGTGTCTCTGGTGTATGCTGTGTGTATTCTGCTGCTATTTTTTGGCTGCTAACTCTCCCTCATGTCATTCCTCTGCAGAGTTTCTCCTTGCCTGCAGTAGGAACTTGGCCAGAATGTGTTGTTTTAACTAGGTGTGTTTTGGTCTGCTTGTTAAAAGAGACCTGATCCTATTTCCATTATAGCTGAAGCTTTGTAGAACTTTATGGTCTGTAGACATGGTGCATATGGGAATTTTGTGCTGGACTTCTGGCCACTTTGCCAGAAGTCTTTCTCAGGGAAGACTACTTGCCTGAGAAAAGCAGCATCAGAACACAGGGTGGGCAGGGCTTGGTGTAAGTGGTTTAGACTGCCAGTGTTGGGGCTGTGTTGTTTATTGAAGTTAGTTTATGCTAAGGGGCAGGGAAAGAAAATGGTGCCAGCCATCATCCTAGTACTGGAAGAGGGGAGTTTGTACCTGCTGCTGTCTGTGAAGCCCTCCCCAAAGAGCAAACAATCCACTTGTATGTCACAAGCATCCTTCAGATCACTGCTTTCTTCCTGTCTGTGTCTAAGCCATCTGTCTGCCTGGCAGCAGTATATCGTGGGCTCTATCCAGGGAGGCCAGGTGATTTTAAAACTCCAAACTTCAGGGACCTGGCATAGCAGGGACCCACATTGGTCCTCTGGGGAAGGGTCTTGTTACCTTGTGACTGATGCAAGTTTGTCCCAGTAGGGCACTTACACCAAAGCACAGAGGCATGGAGTTTGGAGTAGCAAAGATCCAGTGCCCACGTTAGCCACCCACAGCAGGTGTCTCTGCACCTATGCTGAGGGGTGGGTTAGAGGAATGGTGTCTCCCTACTCCTTTGTCCCTGGAGAGACAATGCCACCACTCCCAGATGCACTCCAAGAAGGGGGAACCATCTCTCCCTGTGTGTCCCAGGGGATCCTCAGATCATACCTTCTGCCTCTGAGCTATCCGCCTTCCTTTTCCACAGGAGCATGGCAGCATCCTCAGGGCTCAACACCAGCCACTACACTGTGGACCCCTAAAACTCCAGTCTTAAAGCCCTGCTGTTTGTAAGAACCCATGGAAATCAGTTCCTTTTGTTTTCCCAGTTAATGGCTTTATGGAAATTTTATTCTGATCCCCCTTCCCCCCTCCCTGCCTCTCACCTCTCTCAAGACCAGGGCTCCCTCCCCTACACAGCATCTGTGATTTGTTTCCCCCCAAAACCACGTCTCCACATCTCTATGTTCCATGTTGTGGCCTCTTCTCACCCTCTAGTTGTGCAGTTTATTCTGTCACTTCTTAGATCAATTTCTTGGATATTAGAATGATTTCATATTTATCTAACTGTGTTTGAGGGAAAAGCAAGCCTAGGGTCCTCTTACTACTCTGCCATATTAGCTCCTCCTACCTGGTGAATGTTCAATTTTTATAAAAATTAAAAATTATTT
Organism: Vulpes lagopus; assembly: GCF_018345385.1. Classification (NCBI taxonomy): domain Eukaryota; kingdom Metazoa; phylum Chordata; class Mammalia; order Carnivora; family Canidae; genus Vulpes; species Vulpes lagopus. Next base: position 65,713,716 of record NC_054848.1, on the reverse strand, counting down.
TAAAAAATCTTTATTCTATTTGTTACAATGAGGAATATAATTATTTGAAATAAAACATGACCAAAAATTTTTAGAGTTATATCTCAGGCATGTATTCTTAGTTTGACCAATTTCATTAAGTTGTCTATCCTTAAATATATTTTAAATTTGGTTTTTGTCCATTCTTTCTTTTTTATTTTTTTAATTTTTATTGGATTTAATTTTGCCAACATATAGCATAACACCCAGTGCTCAACCCACCAAGTGCCCCCTCAGTGCCCATCACCCAGTCACCCCCACCCCCCACCCACCTCCCTATCCACCACCCCTTGTTCGTTTTCCAGAGTTAGGAGTCTCTCATGTTCTGTCTCCCTTTCTGATATTTCCCACTCATTTTTTCTCCTTTACCCTTTATTCCCTTTCACTATTTTTTATATTCTCCAAATGAATGAGACCATATAATGTTTGTCTTTCTCCGATTGACTTATTTCACTCAGCATAATACCCTCCAGTTCCATCCACGTTGAAGCAAATGGTGGGTATTTGTCGTTTATAATGGCTGAAAAATATTCCATTGTATACATAGACCACATCTTTATCCATTCATCTTTCGATGGGTACCGAGGCTCCTTCCACAGTTTGGCTATTGTGGACATTGCTGCTAGAAACATCATGGTGCAGGTGTCGCGGTGTTTTACTGCATCTGTATCTTTGGGGTCAATCCCCAGCAGTGCAATTGCTGGGTCGTAGGTCAGATCTAGTTTTAACTCTTTGAGGAACCTCCACACAGTGTTCCAGAGTGGCTGCACCGGTTCATATTCCCACCAACAGTGCAAGAGGGTTCCCCTTTCTCCACATCCTCTCCAATATTTGTGGTTTCCTGCCTTGTTAATTTTCACCATTCTCACTGCTGTGAGATGGTATCTCATTGTGATTTTGATTTCTTTTTCCCTTATGGCCAGTGATGCGGAGCATTTTCTCATATGCTTGTTGGTCATGTCTATGTCTTGCTCTGTGAGATCTCTGTTCATGTCTTTAGCCCATTTAATGATTGGATTGTTTGTTTCTTTGCTATTGAGTTGAATAAGTTCTTTATACATCTTGGATACTAGCGCTTCATCTGATATGTCATTTGCAAATATCTTCTCCCATTCTGTAGGTTGTCTTGTAGTTTGCTGTTTCTTTTGATGTGCAAAAGCTTCTTATCTTGATTAAATCCCAATAGTTCATTTTTGCTTTTGTTTCTCTTGCCTTAACGGATGTATCTTCCAAAAAGTTACTGTGGCCAAGTTAAAAAGGGTGTTGCCTGTGTTCTCCTCTAGGATTTTGATGGAGTCTTGTCTCACATTTAGATCTTTCATCCATCTTGAGTTTATCTTTGTGTATGGTGTAAGAGAATGGTCCAGTTTCATTCTTCTGCATGTGGATGTCCAATTTTCCCAGCACCATTTATTGAAGAGACTGTCTTTTTCCAGTGGATAGTCTTTCCTGCTTTGTCAAATATTAGTTGACCATAAAGTTGAGGGTCACAACTGGATTCTCTATTCTGTTCCATTGATCTATGTCTCTGGGGATCCCTGGGTGGCGCAGCGGTTTGGCGCCTGCCTTTGGCCCAGGGCGCGATCCTGGAGACCCGGGATCGAATCCCACGTCGGGCTCCCGGTGCATGGAGCTTGCTTCTTCCTCTGCCTATGTCTCTGCCTCTCTCTCTCTCTCTCTCTGTGAGTATCATTAAAAAAAAATTTAAAAAACCCCTCTCTTCTGCAAAAACTCACCATTCAAAGCTATATGAACCCCTGGTTCACATGATGTGTACATGGCTTTGTGTAACTTAATAAACCACATAATCAGGATACATACTGTGATAATGCTGTATGTATTTAAAAAAAAAAAAAAAGATCTATGTCTCTGTTTTTCTGCCAGTACCACATTGTCTTGATGACCAAAGCTTTGTAGGGTAACCTGAAATCTGGCATTGTGATGCCCCCAGCTATGGTTTCCTTTTTTAATATTCCCCCAGCTAGGGGATCCCTGGTTGGATCAGCGGTTTAGTGCCTGCCTTTGGCCCAGGGCACGATCCTGGAGTCCCGGGATCGAGTCCCATGTCGGGCTCCCTGCAGGGAGCCTGCCTCTCCCTCTGCCTGTGTCTCTGCCTCTCTCTCTCTCTGTGTCTATCATAAGTGAATAAATGAATCTTTTGCTATATTATATATACTTCTCATTCTTTGGATATAAATTTGGAATCTTGTTTATGGTTTTATCTCAATATTTGGACAATATTCTCAAAAGTTATCACCAATGACTAAATGCTAAATTCAATGGATTTTTCTTAAGAGAGAGAGAGCAAGAAAGAGAGAAAGCACATGAATTGGTAGGGATGGTCAGTGAGAAAGGGAGAAGGAGAATCTGAGACTCCCTGTTAAGTACAGAGCCTGATGTGGGGCTCGATCTAACAACCCTAAGATCATAACCTGAGCCAAAATCAAGAACTGGACACTTAAGCTACTGAGCCACCCAGGCACCCCAAAATCCAAAGGCTTTTTAAAACTACTTTTCTTTTTTTTTAAATATTTGTTTATTTATTCATGAGAGACACACAGAGAGAGGCAGAGACATAGACAGATGGAGAAGCAGACTCCCTGAAGGGAGCCTGATGTAGAACTTGATCCTCGGACCCCGGGATCACGACCTGAGCCAAAGGCAGATGCTCAACCACTGAGCCACCCAGGTGCCCCACTTTTCTTCTTCTTCTTTCTTCTTCTTCTTCTTCTTCTTCTTCTTCTTCTTCTTCTTCTTCTTCTTCTTCTTCTTCTTCTTCTTCTTCTTCTTCAATATTCTTCCAATATTTTGCATTATTGAGTAACCACTGCCATTGAATGAATGATTTATTCAACAAATCATTGCAGTACATCCCACCATATTACAGCCTTTGTGCCGGAAGATAAATAGGACTAAATTATTGTTTTGTGGTGCTCTTACAAAGGAAATCTACACTCTGCCTTCAAAGAAATTTGAGTATAGTGGTTTAAGTTCTGTGTCAGCAGTATGATGTACCTTAATCTTAAAGGTTAAGTAGGAATTTGACAAGAGAAGAAGAATCATGTTGAAAGAAGGGAAGGTAAAAAGAAGGGTAATAGAAGTTGGTATATGTGAACATCTAAAAGTGACAGAGAAAATAGCGCACTTGCAGAACTGTAAATATGTATGTCTAGAGTGTGGTGTGGTTATTATTCGCATTTCTATAAAAACAAAATTCTCTCAAATCTCAGTGCCTTTGCCCATATGATTCCTTTTCCTACAACTGGCTTTCTTACTATCAGTCTTCAAAGTTTAGCATGGGTCCTGGAAAGCCTTTCACTATTGCTCCCACCCTACCTATCCTCTCTTTCTCTCAAATATGCACTTTTTCTTATTCTTAATGTTATCTGTTTTCCTAGGTCTTCTTCACATTTTGACCCAACTACTCTCATTTCTATGGTTAGAACAAAGTAGAAAAAATGCCTAACTTTTAAAATAAAAATATTTACAATAAATCAAAGAACACAGTCTTACATAAAGTAAACCTGGAAACAAAAAAGGAAGTCATAGTGCATTTAAAATATTTATTGATTTACAAAAAAACTTCATTCACACATAACATGTCACAGTTATTGCTATTGCATAACATGAGGCATACCTTAGATTTCTCTTCTTCTTTAAAACAGTAAAACAGGGATGCTTGGGTGGCTCAGTGTTTGAGCATCTGCCTTTGTCTCAGGTCGTGATCCCAGGGTCCTGGGATCAAGTTCCATATCAGTCTTCCCACAGGGAGTCTGTTTCTCCCTCTGCCTATGTCTCTGCCTCTCTGTGTCTCTCATGAATAAACAAGTAAAATATTTTTTTAAAAGAACAGTAAAATAGTTTGTTTATGAATTATGTAACTTATCTATAAAAATTATGTCTGAGGAAAGCAGTTTTGAATTATGCTAATCTCCTTAAGTTAATATAAATGGGCTCAGTTAATGTTTTGAATTATATTGTTTTTAGAATAGTAGTGAGAATATTTTAGTAGGGGCACCTGGGTGGTTCAGTGATTGGGCATCTGCCTTTGGCTCAAGTTGTGATACCAGAGTCCTGGGATCAAGTCCCACATCAGTCTCCCCACAGGGAGCCTGCTTCTTCCTCTGCCTGTGTCTCTGCCTCTTTCTCTGTATCTCTCATGAATAAATAAATAAAATCTTAAAGAAAAAAAATATTTTAGTAAATCCACAACAATCATGCTATATGTTAGGAGCTATTTCTAATTAAAGGATTATTTTATTTTTTTAAGATTTTATTTATTTATTCATGAGAGACACACACACACACACACACACAGAGAGAGAGAGAGAGAGAGAGAGAGAGAGAGAGAGAGAGAGAGAGAGAGGCAGAGACACAGGCAGAGGGAGAGCTCCCTGCATGGAGCCTGACATGGGACTTGATCCCAGGTCTCCAGGATCACGTCCTGGGCTGAAGGCAGGCACCAAACCACTGAGCCACACAGGGATCCCCTAAAGGATTATTTTAAAACAATTATTGCATCATTGAATATAGAAAACAATAAAACAAAGTGAATTATTACTTACAATACATTGTGCTTACTCTGCTTTTACAGCATGTAAAAATATCTGCAAAATATTTTGCAAAAAAAATTACAAAAAAGCTCTCCATCTTTGTAAGCACAAATAATATGCTCTGGACAGAAATCTGTTAGAGTCCCTAGACAATCATGAAAGTCAGTCACAGATGCACAATTATCTGTAAAAACATTTAAAAAATCTTTCAACAATATAGGACAAGTTGTTTCAAACTTGGCTAATACACATGTGAAAAGTTCTACACTTCAGAACAACTATGTTAAGGAATCTTTTTTTATGTTAATGAATCTTAAAATATCAAAGTGGAAATAACTTTAAATGTTCAAATATCATGTTTTCAAGCACTAGTCTCTAAAAATCAAGATAAACAACAAACGATTTCATTCTATTATTTTGTACCTGATGATTTTCATAGCATGACTTAAAATTAACAGTCAGTATGCAGTCTTATAGCCCAAAGGATATCTAACATTTAAAATAAAGTTCTTTCAGACTGAATTTGAATTTAATCTCTGGCTAATGGAAGACAAACCAATATATCCGAAGATAGGGTCAACATAGGTCCAGATTTGCTAGGATGGTTCCAGATTATGTCTATTGTGCTGGAATAACTATTAATACTTCTTTTTTCACTCTCAAATTGCCCTGGCTGAGACAGAGAGATTAGTACTATTAAGTCACTGGGGGGTAACCTGCAGGCACCTCAGCAATTATTATTTTGACATTTCTAAGACTACCCTAGAGAGTCTTTCTTCCAGCAATATAGCTGCAGTATCACTTCCAGCAATCTGGACTGAGGAAAGGCTTTCTAGAGTTTGAAAATTAGTGAGTTGGAAAATTTATTAGGAGTCACAGTATCCATAAACATGCATAGAAAATGTAATTCAAAGAAAGGAGTACTATTTTGACCCTCTGCCAGTGTAAACACAAAGAAGAGATTCTATATAGGGAAATTTCAGATTATCTGAGTTCCAGACCTCTGAGTATCTTAGAGGTGAAGGGGAAGAAAATAAAATGTTTCTGATAAGATCAGGGCTACAGAATCCAAAGGAAAACTGCTTGCCCTTTGGAGAGCATATTTTTCTAACATAAAATATGACACACTGATGTTGCTACATAAACATATATAAAAGAAACAAGAGTGACATCAGAAAGCATAATGGAACTTTTAATTGAAAAAACAATAGAGTACTTTAAAACAGTTCCAATCGAATATTTAAATATGGAAACAACTTCTGTTGACCAAAACGCTCCACTGACCATCTAACTATCCAACATAGCAAAAATCCCTCACTAGAATTAATGAGTCAAATGGTGCTACTTAAGAGAAATTTAAGCCATATCTGCTTTCAACAGGCAATGTTTTGAAAAATAATTGTACTTCTTGGCTTGCCAAAGACTTTAGGCTATGTTTTATAAACAGATAAGATTATATAATTTATTTATTTTTATATCTCTTTTATAGGGATTTACATGTGTTTTTTGTTGTATCAAATAAGTACATGTTGTATTAAACATATTGTAGAGTGAAAATATTCTGAAAAATAAAGTACAATATTTTTATGATAAAGTCTTAAATATAAATATCCTAAAACAATCAGTAATATTGACACAAGTAAAGATTTTTGTTGGTAGCTCATAGAATTTTTTTATGTTTATCTTAGAGATCAGAGAAAAACGTATTAGCTTGAAGTAAACACAATTATTTATCTCTTTAAAAATAAACATTTAAAAAATCTTACTTTCAGATTTGTGAATTTTTAACAACAGAACCTTTGTTTGGAATACAGTCTAGAGTCTTAGGTTACCTACTGCAGCCTTGATTCCTTCTCTAATCTAATTAGTTGTTCACATCTTCACTCAATGAAAATGAAGCAATTTAAAATTTTCTTGTGTTGTGCACAATGTACAGTCAGAAAACAGCAGGAGATGAACAGAATTCTAGTCAATATAAACATGCTATCCACCATTGTGAAAGCAAGGCAGAAACACAACTAAATCCTAACAACTACACCTAGACTACCTCAATTATGAGAGGTGATCAATAAACAGATTACAAATAGTTTATCACAGGAGATAATTAAGCATGGATTTTGGATATTTTACAGCCTGTGTAAATTACTAGTTAAATTTTTGGTTGTACACTTGTTGGTTCCCTATATCTATAGTCTCTTTATATAGAACACATGACTTACCTCTCAGTTATATACTGTTTGAGTTTAGTCACAGCAATTTGTTACTGAGAAGAATTATTTGTTCATCTTTGTACTAGGTTTCACAATGTTTTATTATTTGCCCAAAAAAACTCCACCTCATGTTTGAAATATACTACTACAAATGTAGTTTTCAACCTTGTCAAAGTCAGAGATCTTTGACCTTAGAGCCAGTTAGGATTCCTAAGCAATAATCTGGGAAAATCATTGAATAGCATTGGCAAGGAGGAAAAAAAAGAGTAAGAAAAAAGGAAGAGAAAGAGGGCAGAAAGGGAGAAATAGAAGTAAGGATAACTGCCACAAAGAGAAAATAAAGACAAGGATGTGTTAGGCAGAGCAACAGACACAGATGTAACCCAGCTGGGACACCAGGCTTTCATTAGGATCCTTCCTCCCTCATATTTTCTTTCTCTCTCTTCTTCTACCTTCAATTCTATATTTGTCAGAATGTCAGTTCACATTCTGCTAATATTACCTACTATGTATTTTTCATCTAGGTAATTTTGATAAGTTGTTAACCTTGTACCCACTGTGTACCTCAAAATCTACTATTTTCCCTATCTACTGACAAATGTATTTTATGTACTATTTCCTGCTTGAAATTTATCCATTATTGTACTTTATTCTTTACTCCTTCTTTCTGGAAACTAATAAAATCAGTTTCATGAAGGTTCCAGGTTGAACATGTATGCTACCTGTTAATACAGATAGATCATTTTTTATCTATTCAGCTCACTTTGACCCAGTATAACTTATTTACAATAATTCTCACTCTAAAAATATCTTTTTTTGTTTCACAATATTTATAGCAGTAAAATATGTACTTGATAGTATTGGAATAATATTAACAGAATATATATTCTCTTGAAAAATAGGATTTCTTAATTTACTTCTATCATTGTGTGAACCAAGTCCTTATTTACATGTTTAGTAAAAAAAAGACAAAAAGTTATGAATTACTGAGAATAGAGTTTCTCTACATAACCTCTACTGAATCCCCTCTACAAAATTACACTGGCTTTTGAGATGAATCTCAGGTTTTTTGTTTCTCTTCTTTTTTTTAAATCTCAGGTTCTTTTGGTTCAGAATTTATAGATTCTTATTGTCATTAAAGTGCTCTGCTTAAACATCCTGGTGATAGGTAACTCAGATGCCTCTGGAAGTAGCTAGCTCTATTAGAAATTTTCTTTATTAAATCAAAATCTACTTTATTGAAACTTTCAGCCAACATGAAACAAGTTCACTGTGGACCCTTTGGAAAGTCCTGCCAGGACACCTGCACCTCAATGTTTATAGCAGCAATGCCCACGATAGCCAAACTGTGGAAGGAGCCTCAGTGTTCATCAAGAGATGAATGGAAAAAGATGTGGGATATGTATACAATGGAATATTACTCAGCCATTAGAAACGATGAATATCCACCATTTGCTTCAACGTGGATGGAACTGTAGGGTATTATGCTGAGGGAAGTAAGTCAATTGGAGAAAGACAAACATTATATGGTCTCATTCATTTGGGGAATATAAAAGTAGTGAAAGGGAATAAAGGGGAAAGGAGGGAAAATGAGTGGGAAATACCAGTGAGGGTGACAGAATATGAGAGACTCCTAACTCTGGGAAATGAACAAGGCGTGGTGGAAAGGCAGTTGGTGGGGGGTTGGGGTGACTGGGTTACAGGCACTGAGTGGGGCACTTGGCGGGATGAGCACTGGGTGTTATGCTATATGTTGGCAAATCAAACTCCAATAAAAAAAATTATATATATATATATATATATATATATATATATATATATACAAAAAACAAAAAAGGAAAGTCCTGCCATATGATGAGACTTAAGAAGCACAGTCATAGATAACTTGTGAGACAGGAACATTTCAGTTATCATATCCAATTTTCTGTAAGTGTAGTTAATACGTATCTCCCTTCTTCTCCTCTATCCTTTGTAGGACATTAAGTTATAAATTATCTATGTGAGGCACACAATGATGGTTGCAATTCCAACAATAAACTGTTCCTTCTCAGCCCAACAAACACCTTCTTCTATGTAGACAAAAGCCTTTCTTCTCCCAACAGAGAGTGAAAGTACAGGTTATTGCTACCTCAGTATACCTTGCAGCTAGGTATGGCCATATGGCACAATTCTAACTAATGGGACTTAAAGACAAGTCTGTGGAGCTTTTCAGAAAATTTTCCTCCCTGATAAAAATAAAAAGTTTGCTTTCTCTTTCAGTCCTCTTTCTTCCTGCTTTGCACATGGCTGTATCAAGATATGGTGCTTAGAATAGTTCCAGTCACCTTGTAACCTTGAGTAGAGACATCCTAACACAATGGAGGCTAAAGAATGAAAAGACGGGGAAAAAACTAGGTCCTTAATGATCCACTGAACTATCAAACCAAGCCTGGAGGTTCCTAACCTCCGACTTCTTGTTATATGAGATTTATTAATAAACCTTTACTGTTTAAACAGCATTTAGTTGGATGTTCTATTACTTGCAGCCACAAGTATTCTGATACACCATGTTAATGAAAACAAACAATAGTACAGATCAACTAAAGTGGCTTTTAAGGAATTCTAGGGATATTAGGTAAATATTCTATATTTTATCACATTGAAGATAATGGTTAAAACCTTTTAATCTTTTAATCTGATGCATGAAACAGGATGCAATTTTTAAAAGTATATGTATAATATAAGTTCATAAAATTATGGAGGCTAGCAAGTCCAAAATCTGCAGTGTGGGCTGATAGGCTACAGATCCAGGAGAGCCAGGGATCTCAGTTCCAAGGCAGTCTGATGGACTACCAGCAGTCTTTTATATTGCTCTTGCTTGAGGAGGTTAGACTTTTTGTTCAATTTACACATTTAACTGATTGGATGAGGTCCACCGACATTATTGAGAGTGATCTGATTTAATAAAAATGTACTGATTTAATTTTAATCTCAGAAACAGGATGCAATTAAATCCAAGAAGGCTAATAATGGATCCTACATTTTAAAATAGTTGTATAGTAGCAATTTAGTGTGGTCTGCAATTAAAGTATAAACAGATGTTAATAAAGTATATGTAAATAATTCAGTAAAAGTAATCTTACAATAACAAGAGCTCATCTATATAATTGGGATCTATCAGATTGATCTAAATATGGTTGAACATACTATTTCAAAAGAACAAAAAGTTTACTCCAGTTATGCTTCTTGCTAACTTTGTGACCTTGGGCAAGTTACCTAACTTCTTTGATCCTTAGTTTCCTCTTTTGAAAGGAGGGAATGATAATAATAGTACCTTCCACATAACCTCGTTATGAGGATCAAAAAAGTAACGCAGCACTTACTTAACATGTAAGAAGTGCTTGATAAGTGAGAGCTATTATTGTAATTATAATTTTATGACAAATGAAATTCAAATAAAAAATTAGAAGAACAAAATCATTGCCATTTAGGTTAATAGGATGTACTTTTAGCTTTCATTTTTTAATGAGTGGAAAGAACATCAAAATTAGGCAAGAAATAAACAGATTGTTAATGGGAGTATGCATGTATTTTAAAAGTGGGTTGGATTTAAACTCAAAAACATATAAAACTAATAGTAGTTATCTTTGGGAGAGTAATGACTGAGAGCAACAGGGAAATCCTGGGGTGGAGATAATATTCTGATTCTTGATCTGGCTACTAGTTACATGGGTGTGTTCACTTTGTGAAAGTTACCTACCTATGCACTTATGATTTGTATATGTTTGTGAATGAAATACTTCAATAAAAAGTTATTTTATAAAGGGGAGTTGGGGCTACTCATAGAATATACAAGTTTAATGTAAATTAAAGTCAGATCCTTTACTTTCAGAAAGGCATATTTGGATTTTATTTACATGCTTATGGACAAAGGTAAATCCATAAATAATGAGCCATAATAAAGTACATTAATCTGAAAAGTCTTTCTGAGATTTATGAGGATAGGCCAAAAGATTGTAATAAGGAATGCTCCCCTATTTACTCACTGTGTATCTCAGTTTCCCCATCTGTAAAATGGGAATAGCAGTGGCATCTACCTCATTGGGTTATTGTGATAATGAAATGAGTCAGTATATGGAAAATGTTTGGAACAGTCCTTGGCACATAGCAGATGCTTTAATGTATTAGCTATTATCACAAATGCTAGGTTCCTCTCCTTTTAAAAACATCATCCCATGAGCAGGGAATATTTTTCCATCTCTTTGTGTCTTCCTCAATTTCTTTCAGAAGTTTTCTATAGATTCAGGTTATAGATCCTTTGCCTCTTTGGTGATGTTTATTCCTAGGTATCTTATATTTTTGGGTGCAATTGTAAGTGGGATTGACTACTTAATTTCTCTTCCTTCGGTCTCATTGTTAGTGTATAGAAATGCCACTGACTTCTGGGCATTGATTTTGTATTCTGCCACACTGCCAAATTGTTGTATGAGTTCTAGCAATCTTGGGGTGGAGGCTTTTGGGTTTTCTATGTAGAGTATCATGTCATTGGCAAAGAGGGAGAGTTTGACTTCTTCTTTGCCAATTTGAATGCCTTTAATGTCTTTTTGTTGTCTGATTGCTGAGGCTAGGACTTCCAGTAGTATGTTGAATAGCAGTGGTGAGAGTGGACATCCCTGCCTTGTTCCTGATCTTAGGGGAAAGGCTCTCAGTGCTTCCCCATTGAGAATGATATTTGCTGTGGGCTTTTCATAGATGGCTTTTAAGATGTTGAGGAATGTTCCCTCTATCCCTACACTCTGAAGAGTTTTGATGAGGAATGGATGCTGTATTTTGTCAAATGCTTTCTCTGCATCTAATGAGAGGATCATATGGTTCTTGGTTTTTCTCTTGTTGATATGATGAATCACATTGATTGTTTTACGAGTGTTTAATCAGCCTTGTGTCCCGGGGATAAATCCTACTTGGTCATGGTGAATAATTTTCTTAATGTATTGTTGTATCCTATTGGCTAGTATCTTGTTGAGAATTTTTGCATCCATGTTCATCAGGGATATTGGTCTATAATTCTCCTTACATAGGTTCTTATCTCTTCTTGCCTACTTAAGGATTTTGCTCAGAAATTCTTCCCTCTCTATTCTGCATTAGAATTTTTGTTTTTTCATTGGATCATTCCCATCAACAAACATGCTCTCCTGTCAGGCATCTCCAAAATGAAAAAACTCCTTGACCCCACATCTTCCTTCACCAATTTTCCTGTATTTAATTAACAGCAAACCCTCCTAAAAGGAGATGTCTAGGTTTGTTATCTCCAATTCTTCCACATTCTATCTTGAATCCACTTCAAATTTTCTTTTCACCATTCCATAAAAACTGCTCTTTTCACGCTCAACAATGATCACCATGATGCTAAATCCAATAGCTTATTCTTAGTCTTTATTATACATGATCTATCTTGGTGACCATATGTCCCAGGTTGCCCAGGACAGTCTTAGTTTTTGCCTATTCTCTGTACATGATTATTAATAGCATTCTCTTTCATTCTCAGAAGTGTCCTATTTTGGACTACAAGTTACATGATCACATGACTCTACCTATTTGACACAGTTGTTCACTCTTTCTGTTTTGTTTCACTCTCTATTTCTTGAAACAATTTCTTCCCTTGGGTTCTGGAACATCTATCTCTTTTGCTTTTCCTTTTACTTTACTGGCCACTCCTTCAGAGGCATCTCTGCTGGCCTATTAATTTCTAAGCCATGGAGTGTCATCGCCTAAATCTAAAACCTCTTCTCTTCTCTGTTACATTTCATTGATCTCATATCATCCCAGGCTAACGACTTTGATATTTTTATCTCCACTCCAAACTACTCCATTTTATCTCCACTCCAGACACATATATCAAAAAAACCTACCTGACATTTTAGCTTGGTTGTATCTCAGACTTATATCCAAACCTTATGATCTTTCCCCTTAAATCAGTTTCTTTCAGTCTTATTATAGCCTAAAGACACTTCATAATCTAACCATATCTCCTAATTGCCTCCTTGTTTATTGACCTTTAAACCACTACACTGGCCTCCTTACTCTTATCCCAGAATGCTGGGTACTCTCATTCTCTGGGATTATGTTCCCTCAGCCTGGAATGCTCCAATTCCAGATATTCAAATGTCTTACTCTTTCACTCTTTCAGGTTTCTGATAAAATGTCAACTTTTAAGTTGAGTCTTTCCCAGCCACTCTATTTTAAATTTACTTCACCTTCACATTCCCAGCTCTCCCAAATATCCTTCCCTGTTTTATTTTTCTGCATAATATTTAAAACTATCTGGAATTCTACACATTTTATTTGTTGATTATTTCTGTCTTCCTCAATTGGAAGGTGAGTTTCATGAAGACAAGTGATATTTGGGCAGAGACTTGAAGGAACTGAGTGATGGAAGGGGTCACAAGGATTTCTAGATGAAGGATATTCTGGGCAAGGGAAACAGGTGACATTATGGAAGATCTACCCCACTTAGAGTTCTTAACTCCCCTACCATAGAGGACATGTGGTGCCAGCTCCCCCTCCACTGACCTTGCAAGATCCATTACACTGAGAACATCTGTTGGACACACGCATTTATTGAGCACCTACCATATGCCTAGGTATTGCTCACGCTGGTGGTAAAAGGGCAATTCTAGCTATTGATAATGTACTTATAGTAGTATTTTAACAAAGAAAAAGGGTCCTTAAGAAAAAAGCTGAGGTCAAATTCTTAGATTTCAAATATTGAAAACTGCAGGTCTAATTATCCCCTCTTGGAAGAACCAAGATTTGGTTCCCTTAATCTGGCCCAACCATTACTGTAATTATTAGTGTTCATACTGGTCTGAATCAAAATAAACATTCATTGTACAAACAACTCCCTTTGTACTGAAAAAGAATGAAGCATTCCGGCCTCAGTCTATAGCCAGTGACTCTGGTCCTCCATCTGTCCTATTTCCTGCCCTTTTGTGCTAAAGGTGACCCCCCCTCCATCGCTGTCTGTGGAGAAGTGAGATTATGGCCCACACCTGTTTTTGTAAATAAAGTTTTATTTTCTGGATCCCAGCCAAAAAAAAATTTTTTTTTTTTTGTAATGCAAAACCAATTTATTTCCATGTACAACAATGAAGATTGGGATACTATTAAAAGTAAAGCAGTCTTCTGTCAAATAGAGATCCAGATTTTTAAGTAGCTGCTTTTGGGAACTACTACGATGGAAGACTTGCTGTGTTGCCTTCAGATGTTAAGCCTGTCTGTCTGATGCTTCACCAAACTGTTCCGAGATGCCTTCCTTCGAAGTCAGCCTTTCTAATTCCTTCTGATAGCTATGCTGGTATTCCAGATATTTTATGTTCCTCTTCTGTTTACCCACGAACCTTTTCAGGAATTCTAAGAGATCAGTTTCATTCTTCTGAGAAGCCAAGTTCTGCAGGTCTTGCAGGAGCTTGTGTAACGCGTTTTCCAACTCCAGAGCCATCACTATAGCTTGCACGTTCGTTCCCCAGTACTATTGCTATTAATAATCATGTACAGAGAATAGGCAAAAACTAAGACTGTCCTGGGCAACCTGGGACATATGGTCACCAAGATAGGTCATGTATAATAAAGACTAATAAAGACATTCCATAAAACAGCTTATGTTTTAAAAGGATCACATTGGTCACTGTGTGGAGAAAATGCTACCAGGGGAAATGGTAGAAGCAAAGGAATAGTAGAACACTATTACAGTCTTCTGATTTCAGCTCCAACATGTGAAGACCTTGAAAGTCATCACTCCCTTCCTTGGAGCAAGGAAAAAGCCATATAAACTAAAGCTCAGTGATATTTCTTAGACTTATCAAAGAGAATTGAGGTTACAGGGAAATTCACTGCCCCCAAAACTCAAGAGACAGGTGAACTTAGAGAGTAATGGTCCATATTAGTTTACTTGGTACAGAAGTTACTGGAGCCAGTAACTGGTAGAAACATTTAAATGGCAATTGAAGAATTGCTGGAGGCTGAACATGGACAATCTTGAGAGTTAAAAACTTCTGAGGCCCAGTCTTGGGGTTGGGGCACACATTCATTAATTTGACCTTCAGGAGCCCCATCAGATTCTCACAGTGAGGATCAGAGGAAAATCCCACATGTTTGGGCAGGAGGAGGGGAAAAGTAACCATATTGAAATATGATCCAGAAGATGGGATACCTGGGTGGCTCAGCAATTGAGCATCTGCCTTTGGCTCAGGGCATGATCTTTAAAAAAAAAAGAAAAAAGAAAAAAGAAAAGTGAAGGGATGGAGAAACATTTATCATGCAAAAAGATGTCAAAAGGAAGCCAGTAGCAATAATTATATTGGACAAACTAGACTTTATTTTTTAAGATTTTATTTATTTATTCATGAGAGACACACAGAGAGAGAAAGACATAAGTAGAGGGAGAAGCAGGCTCCATGCAGGGAGCCTGGCGTGGGACTCGATCCTGGGACTCCAGGATCATGCCCCGAGCCGAAGGGAGACGCTCGACACTGAGCCACCCAGGTGTCCCCAAACTAGACTTTAAAAGAAAGACTGTAACAAGAGAAAAAGAAAGACATTATATAATCATAAAAGGGACAATCCGGGCAGCCCCGGTGGCGCAGTGGTTTAGCGCAGCCTGCAGCCGAGGGCGTGATCCTGGAGACCCTGGATCGAGTCCCACGTCAGGCTCTCTGCATAGTGCCTGCTTCTCTCTCTGCCTGTGTCTGCGCCTCTCAATCTCTCTCTCTCTCTCTCTCTCTCTCTCTCTCTCTCTCTGTGTGTGTCTCTATGAATAAATAAAAAAAGTCTTTTTTAAAAAAGGACAATCCAATAAGAAGATCCAACAATTGTAAATATTTATGCACCCAAAATGCGTACATCCACAGACATAAAATAATAACAAACTTAAGTTCATTGATAATCATACAATAATCGTAGGGGACTTGAACACCCCACTGATAGCAATGGACAAATTAAGCAGAAAATCACAAAGGAAACAATGGCTTTGAATGACACACTGGACCAGATGGATTGAACAGATATATTCAGAACATACCAACCTAAAACAACAGAATACACATTCTTTTCAAGTGAACATGGGACATTCTCCAGAAGAGATCACATATAAGATCCCATAACAGGCCTCAACAAATACAAAAAGACTGAAGACACACCATGCAACTTTGTGACCACAATGCTACAAAATTAGAAGTCAACCACATGAAAAAATCTGGAAAGTCCACAAATACATGAAAGTGAAATAACATGCTTCTAGACAATGAATGAGTCAACCAGGAAATAAAGCAGATGCAAAAAGATACATGGCAGCAATGAGAGTGAAAAATACAACAGTCCAAAACATTTGGGATACAAGAAAAGCAGCCCTAAGAAAGAAGTATATAACAATACAGGCATACCTCAAGAACCAAGAAAATTCTCAAATAAACAAACTAACTTTACATATAAAGCAGCTACAAAAGAATAATGATCAAAGCCTAAAGCCAGAAGAAGCAAGGAAATAATAAAGATTAGAGGAAAAATAAATAATACAGAAACAAAAACAAAAACAAAACAAAACAAAAATAGAATACATCAGTGAAACCAGGAGCTGGTTCTTTGAAAAAAATTCAAAATTGATAAACCTCTAGCCAGACTTTCCAAAAAGAAAATAGAAAGAACTCCAATAAATAAAAAGAGAGGAGTAATAACCAACATCACAGAAATACAATTATAAGATAATATTATGAAAAATTACATGCCAATGAGTTGGGCAACCTGGAAGGGATAAGTTCCTAGAAAGATATAAATTGCCAAAACTGAAACAGGAAAAAATAGAAAACTTGAAAAGACCAATAACCGGTAAAGAAACCAAATCAATAATTAAAAAAACTCCCAACAAATAAGTTCTGGTCCAGATGGCTTCACAGGTGAATTATACCAAAGATTTAAAGAAGAGTTAATAACTATTTTCTTAAAATATTCTGACAAATTGAGATGCCTGGGTGGCTCAGTGGTTGAGCGTCTGCCTTCAGCTCAGAGCATGATTCTGGAGTCCCAGGATCGAGTCCCACATCAGTCTCCCTGCATGAAGCCTGCTTCTCCCTCTGCCTATGTCTCTGCCTCTCTCTGTGTCTCTCATGAATAAATAAATGACCTTAAATTTTAAAAAGGAGTGCAAATAATTAAAAAATGTATTTCGGCAAATAGAAAAGGAAGGAAAACTTCCAAATTCATTCTATCAGGCCAGTGTTACCCTGATAACAAAACCAGATAAACATACCACAAAAAAGAGAACTACAGGCCAATATCTCTGATGAACATAGATGCAAAAATCCTCAACTATATACTAGCAAACCAAATACAACAATACATTCAAAAAATTATACACTACAATCAAGTGAGAATTATTCCAATGATGCAATGCTGTTTCATTATTCACAAATCAAGCAATGTGATTCACTATATTAATAAAAGAAATGATAAGAACCATATGATCTTTCAAATGATGTAGAATAAGCATATGACAAAAAACTCTCTATGGAGGGGGTTTAGAGGAAACATACCTCAACATCATAAAGGTCATTTATGAAAAACTGACAGCTAATATTATCCTAAATTGGGCAAAAACTGAGTTTTTCCTCCTTAGTCAGGAAGAAGACAGGAGGTCCACTCTCACCAGACATTTAACATAGTACCAGCCACAGCCATCAGATAACTAAAAGAAATAAAAGGCTTCCAAATTGGCAAGGAAGAAGTCAAAATTTTACTATTTCAGATGACATGATACTATATACAGAAAACCCTAACGACTTGAGCAAAAAACTGCTACAGCTGATACATGAATTCGGTATAGTTGCAGGATACAAAATCAAAGTATAGAAATCTGTTGCACTTTGATACACCAATAATAAAGCAGCAGAAAGAGAAATTAAGGAATCAGTTCCATTTACAATTGCACCAAAAACCATAAGATATCTAGGCATAAATCTAATCAAAGAGGTGAAATATCTGTATTCTGAAAGCTATAAAACACTGATGAAAGAAATTGAAGAGGACAACAAAGAAATGGAAAAGCATTCCATGTTCATGTATTGGAAGAACAAATATTGTTAAAATGTCTATACTACCCAAAGCAATCTACACATTTAATGCAATCCCTATCAAAGTGCCACCAGCATTTTTCATAGAGCTAGAACAAACTGCCAAAATTTATGGAACTACAAAAGATCCCACATAGTCAAAGCAACCTTGAAAGAAAAAAAAAGCAAAGCTGGAGACAACTCTATTCCAGACTTAAAGTTATATTACAAAACTGTAGTAGTCAACGGAGTATGGTGCTGGCACAAAAATGGACACATAGATCAATAGAACAAAATAAAATACCCAGAAATGAACCCACAACTATATCACCAATTAATCTTCAACAAAGAAGGAAAGTATATCCAATGGGAAAAATAATGTCTCTTCAACAAATGGTATTATGAATACTAGACTAGCCACATGTGGAAGAATGAATTTGGACCACTTTCTTACAGGAAACAGAAAAATAAACTCAAAATGGATTAAAGACCTAAATGTGAGACAGGAAACCACTAACATCCCAGAAAAGAACACAGGCAGCAACCTCTGACATTGACCATAGCAACTTCTTTCTAGATATGTCTCCTGAAGCAAGGAAATCAAAAGCAAAAATAATCTATTGGGACTTCATTAAAATAAAATGCTTCTGCACAGTGAAAGAAACAACAAAACTAAAAGGCATCCTATGGAGTGGGAGAGGATATTTGCAAATGACATATCCAAAAAGGAGTTAGTATCCAAATTATATAAAGAGCTTATAAAACTCAATGCCCAAAAATGAATAATCCAATTAAAATATGGGTAGAAGACATGAATAGATATTTTTTTCCAAAAGAATATATACAGATGGCCAACAGACACATGAAAAGATGCTCAACATTATTTATATCAGGGAAATACAAAACTACAATGAGATTTTTCTTCACACCTCTCAGAGTAGCTAAAATCAACAATACAAGAACCAATAGATGTTGGTGAGGATGTGGGGAAAGGGGAACCCTCTTGCACTATTGGTGGTAATGCAAACTGGTGCAGCCACTCTGGAAAACAGCATGGAGTTAAAAATAGAACCATCCTATGATCCAGAAATTGCACTATTAGGTATTTACCCAAAGAATACAAAAATAATGATTTAAAGGGATACATGCACCCCAACGTTCATAGACTTATCTACAAAAGGCAAATCTTGCAAATAGCCCAAGTGTCCATTGATGAATGGATAAAGAAGATGTGGGTACATATATACAATGGGATATCACTCAGTCATAAAAAAATGAAATCTTGCGATTTGGAAGGATGTTGATGGAGCTAGAGAGTATTATGCCCAGTGAAATAAGTCAGATTAAGACAAATACCATAGGATTTCACTCATATGTAGAATTTAAGAAACAAAACAAAGGAGCAATGGGGAAAATAGACAGGCAAACCATGAAACAGTCTTAGCTATAGAGAACAAACCAACTCCCTTACCAAAATGGAGCTGGGTGGGGCGGAAGGGTGAAATAGGTGATGGGAATTAAGGAGTGCACTTGTGGGGATGAGCCCTGGGTGTTGTATGTAAGTGTTGAATCACTATGTTGTACATCTGAAACAATATTACACCGTATGTTAACTAACTGGAATTCAAATAAAAGCTTAACAATAAACAAAATAGCTGCACCCTCAGCTAAGCAGAGACAGCATAAACAAGGTGATGATTTTCCCTTAATTGGAAATTTGCTGCTGATATTTGGAAAGAAACTTCAAATTCTTGGGTGTGCTCATTTCTGATCAGAGTAAAGTGTTGAGGTATTTTTTTGTCTGTCTGTTAGGTATTTTCCAAACGTTTTACAATAAGCTTGTGTTCTGAAATAAAAATGCAGCAAATATTATGAAAATATTAAGTCGTACTTACTGATTTATGCCCCCAAAGCACTTTCAGTTTTTATTTCAGAAAATATCCCTATGTTAGCTCTGTTCTAACCTGGCTCCCTGCCTTAAACTCCACCCCTCCCACTCTCCCCTAATCCCTAGTCCACTCAATCTTCTGCCTTTTTTCTTTCATTACTTTTTATTTTCATTTTACAGAAATAAAAACTAAAAGCCTGTGAAATTAAAAGGGATAGTAAAAATAATTGGCTCTGAGGTATATGGAGTTTCCAACAAATTTAAATTCTTTTTGCTATAGATTAAAACTATACAAATGCCTTTTTCAACTATGAATATTCATTTACACAAAACCAGGTTGGAGCCAGAATTTACAATACAGGATTTTAATTAGCATCTTCAGAAAAGGGGATGTTATGAGTTGGAGTCATTTTAATGCATAAACATCCATATTTTTAGATGTATTGTTTATGGCTTTATATATATATTATATATATATTATATATATATATAAAATTTAAAACATTTTGGTAGAACAGACAATGTATGCAGTTCGAAATCATAGCATTTGGCAGGTCTTAGCATATACAATTCACTACCTAGACTATAATAAAATAGTATGTTAAGACAACATTTAAAATTTTTTCTGCTAATATCTGGAAATGACAAAAACCTCAAATTAATAATATGTTTACTTTTATTAAATATCATTTAGACTCTGGGTTCCCAAACTGGATAACACTGCCACCTTGTGGCAAACACTGATTATTGACGGTTTTGTTTAAATATTAAAAAACCAAACGAACCTATTTTTCCCTGGTGGTATTACAGCTACCTTGTGAAGATATTTGTATGGCTGATGGAGGCAGTCTCATTCTGTATTCCTAAGATGGAACAACTTGTATTAATAAGTAACTGAGCAAGAATATGCATTCTTGGTGTGTTCTCTTAAAATAAAAATTGCATAATGTTCAAACCCAACATTGTTTCAAAAGAAAAAAAACCTAAATGTCTTCCAAGTGATGCAAATGTTTGTGAGCCAAAATACCAAAGAAACTAGTTAACAAATCTAGGTCATTAAACTGTAATTTCTAAGTTTACCTCTTTAAGGGATCAACTGGACATGTCTCCTCTAAAATAGCAAAAAAACAAATGTCATCCATCTCCCATAATAAATTATACAAACGGTTTGATTTTGTAAAGCAAACAGTAAAATTCCTTCATTCATTTCATGGCATTTCAGAAAAACCAAATGGTAACTGGGTTTTCCTAATTTTGTCTTAACTTTTCTTCTTTTTTTCTCAAAGATTTATTTATTCATGAGAGACAGAGAGAGAGAGAGAGAGAGAGAGAGAGAGAGAGAGAGGCAGAGACATAGGCAGAGGGAGAAGCAGGTTCCTTTCAGGGAGCCCGATATGGGACTCGATTCTGGATCCTGTGATCACGACCTGGGCCCAAGGCAGGTGCCCAACTTCTGAGTCACCAAGGCATCCCATTGTCTTAACTTTTCATTATGTGACCTAAGTCAGGTTACCTAACCTCTTTGAATCTGTTTTTCTACCTCAAAAAATGGTCATAATTATATCATCTATGTCACTGGATTGTTGTGAAGATTAAATGAATTATTACAAGTCAATTGTTTCATAAAACTATGCCTGACATCACTCATAAATTTTAGCTCTTATTATTATTACAAATGGACTGAGATCAAATGTGCCTACATATAGTGTGTTAGGTTTAGTATAATTCTGTTATGTGACTTGATTTGCCTGTCCTGATATGAAAATGGGCTCTCTAGTTTCCATTTATAGCCAGTATGGCCAAATGGTAATTGTGCCCCCACAGTTCTATTTATTGTTCTGTCCATGGGATGGGCTTTGGACTCTGTCCCCATTCTTTCATGTATTAGATTTGGGAAAACTGGGATGCCTGGGTGGCTTAGTGGTTGAGTGTCTGCCTTTGCCTTAGGGTGTGATCCTGGGGTCCTGGGATCAAGTCCCACATTGGGATACCTGCAGGGAGTCTGCTTCCCCCTCTGCCTGTGTCTCTGCCTCTCTTTGTGTGACTCTCATGAATAAATAAAATCTTTAAAAGATAACAAGATTGGGGAAAACTAGTTAATTCAAATTCTACTTTTCTATTAATAAATTATAGAATAACAGTATATACCTCACAGAGTTGCTTTGATGATTAAATGAAGTAATGCATATATAAGGCCCTTAACACAATGCGAGACTTAAACTAGCCTCAACCAAGGATCTCCAGTATACTTAAAAAATAAGTCATTCCATCTGTAACAATTTTAGCACCAATTACATAATATATACTGTTGTGGAAATGAGCCAACAATTAAAATGATGAGAGAAGGGTTTCTGTGAGGGAGGAAGGGATTAAAGGATAATATACTTAATTTCACAGATATGGGGGTGGAGAATAAGCATAGTGTATGTAAGAGATAGGATAGTGTAATGGTAAAATACCTGCAAATAAAGTTGGATAGACCTGGGCCTGAATTTAGGCTCTTCTCCAACTGTTGAGGCCTTAGTTAGTTTACCAAATCTTTGGAACTATTTTCCACAGAAGTGGGGATAATAGGATTGCTATGGGATTAAATGAGAACATATAATGTGTTTCCCACTGAGCCTAGGTCATAAAGCATTTTCTGCTTTAGACACTTGAGCACCTCATTAGGACAACCTTCTTAAGTATTCTATTTTCTATGCCTACGGGAAAGAGGTAGTAAGTGGAAGTCAGGATAGCAATAGGAAGTGAATTATTTGAGGGCAGGGGCACAGGGAAAGCAGAATTAAGGCAACTATCTTTGAATTGAGTGGTTAAAATAGCAAGTACTTTTAGGGAGAGCACCAAGCATAAACTCTAAGACTCCTTTCAACTTCTTGCTTCACCCTCTTAAACTCCTGGAAAAGAGGAAAAAGTGGTGGTCAAGTAGGCACTGTCCCTCACCACATGAGGGAGCACTTAGACATGTAAATATGAACATTGTGACTTCATCATTATGACGCAGTGACTGTGCAAGGGGGTGAAGCAGTAATACTCCCCCAGGGCCATTTTCTTCTTCCCCTCACTTCCCGCCTGTTGGCAGAGAAAGGCCAGATGACAACCTGAAACCCAGCCAAGCCTACAGCTGTGATCGCTGGTGAGGTCAACTCCAGCAAATCGGAGGCATCAATAATCTCCTTTAGGTAGTCCTTTATTTTCCCCATTCTCATCTTGATAGAGGGGTCTCAAAGTACGAATCAAGTTGGGAAAAGACAGAAACATCCTAAAGCCTCCCACTAAAGTGCTGTAGTTAAGGACTCCTGCTCCATCAAGACAGTCACTGGCCAACCAGTTATCTGCCAAACCATCATCTGCCAGCCAGTCCTCAGCCAACCAGTTCTAAGTCAACAAGTCCTTAGCCAACCAAGGATGAATCAACTGGGCATGAACCAATCAAGCTTACCAGACAGGAATCAACCAGGGATGAGCCAGCCAGGCATGAGCTTATTTGGTATGAACCAACTAAACATAAACCAACCAAATACAACCTTAACTGACATGAACCAACCAGGAATGAGCCAGCCAGGCGAGAGCCAAATATGCAGAAGCCAACAAGGTACATGTCTATCTGACACAAACCAATCAGGCACATGGCAACTAGATATGAGTCAACCAGGCCTGAGTCAACCAGCCATGTGGCAACCAGGCACGAGAAAACCACACTCGAGCTTATTCAGTACAAGTCAACTAAGCATGAGGCAATCAGTCCCAACCCAGCCATGCACAAGTCAACCAGGCCTGAGGCAACCAGGCCTGAGCCAATTCAGTATGGGTCAATCAGTCATAAGGCAACCAGGCTGGAGCCAATCAGGCACAAGTCAAGCAAGCCAATCAGGGACAAGCCAAGCAGACAGAAACCAACGAAGTCCAAACCAACCAGGCAGAAGCCAATCAGGCATGAGGCAGCCAAGCCTCATGAAATCTTTCCGAGTAAGACCTGCAGAGGCACATGACTGCCCAGAAATCCTGCGCCTCATTAAAGTAAGCATCTTTCTCCTTATTCTGTGGAGTTTCATAGCTTTAGTTTAGGGCCGAGAGTAAGGAAGGCATAGGTTGGGTTTGAATCCTAGCTTGGCTAATTATGACCCATGTACACAACATTTAACCTCTCTAGGCTTCAATTTTCACATCTAAAATCATGATCATAGTACTATCTATATTGAAAGAATTATTGTAATGGCATAAAACAAATTTCTTGACTTAGAATAGTGAGCTCAGAAGTGGGAAAGATGGATTCATGGAAATTTCAGGGACCTAATGGTGTACCTCCTGGGGAAATTTTAACTTTATTTTTATTTATTTATTTTTGGAAATTTTAACTTTAAAAGAGGTTCTTAGAGAAGAGGGATGCTTCACTTAAATGAATGACCTTTTAGTGATAGAATTTCAGGTATTTATGGATAAGATTTTAGGGTAGGGAGTGTTGTTGCTTTTAAGACCACACCTATGTGTAGAAGCTAATGGTACAGAAAACAGCATTCATCCAGAACAAATCTTCCATACAATTTCAGAGAGTTCTTTGACTCCTGAGTCCCATACACAGCCTCCAGGAATTCAAGAAGTTGGGTTAAAAATACCTGATTTAAAAGTTCATTTTAATGGCCTTCCTGGAAATCATCCCAGTATAGTAAAGAGGACAAACTAATAGCCATGGTTACTGTGTTGAAGTTCTGCGGCACTCGAAGCAATTGCTTATGTGATGCACAACCTAAACAATTCCGTATAAAAGTAGCAGCCTAGATTTTTAATGGAGTAAATATGAGGCTGGTATAAGGTGCAGGTTATAGATAAGAGAGCCTTATAAAAAGAGTTTTGCCATGAAAATGTTTCCATTTCTAATTTATGTTCCCTTTGATCAAAGAATGTATTTTCACAGCCAAAATAAAACACCAAACGTTTTCTAGTGAAATCTATCTGTTGAAATGATGCTAGGTCCTATTACAGATCTGTAAGAACTGGGTTGTCTATCCTTCTATGTCTTCCATTCTATTCTATCCTCACAAGTTCTCGTATCATCTCTTTAACTGGCATTAATCTGCATGATTAGATCATCAATCAAAATATACAACACAACTACATTTTAGTCATTCCAGAAGCACATTTTTCCATGTAGAAAAAAAGTAATTTTTTTCATAGCTTAGTATGTGAAACCAAATTGGCAATTAATAAATTTATTATTGAATGGCAGTGAATATCTCTATCCAGAAAACTTATCTTCTTTATCTTTCAAAACATCACCAAAGGAAAAATAGATCACTGGACCCTCCCACTTCAATGAACCTGTATCTGTGGAGTTCCTGACCACATTTACTTTTAAATTTGCCCCATGTACCTGAATATACAACAGAAGTTTCTTGGGAATAATTTTAATGAGTATTCACAGAAAAATAATAGAAAAACTAAATTACTTATTCTTATAAGACATTACATTACTTATTCATAGACAATGAAGGTAATAATTAATTAGCTTTCAGTTTTATGTTCTAATAATCTGGAAGTGGGCAATGCTTTTCCAAACATGAAATCCAAACCATGTATTAATCTGAATGTGCAAAAAAATGATAGAGTCAAAAGTCACCTTGATAAAGTTTAAACTGGGAAAAGCACCTCACAGGCAAACATGACAGACTTTTCTGTAAAGTCTACTAGCTTTATTGTATATTGACTTCGTGACATCTACTTTGACTATTCAGGAACACTTTTAACTTTTCTTTCACATTTCTGGTTGTATTCAAGACTAGTTACCTGGACAACCGATTTTCATGAGTGAGTTATCGACATAGTTCATCTCTCTACATACATTCTTTTATTGCTACTTCAGATTTTAAGTTTCTAGACGACTGGAGTTAATTCTCATTTTTATTAATACTGACTGGGACATCTTATATTAATAAATGCTCAATAAAAACTTCATGATTATCGTCCTAAGAATTTGTTATTAAACCTTAAACTGAAAGTTTTCTCTACTTTGATAGGAATTGGCTTCCTGTGAAAACATGCTAGATTCAGTGAAGTTAACAGTAACAGGTAAGATGTTTTATAGTATTTTCAGAGCTAAAAAAAGAAACATGACATAATGTATACAGACATATTTCTTGTATTTAGGTATGTGGAAGCTGCTGCCCTTGGTACACAAAGATGATGCCATTAATAGTATTTACATGTGCAGGACATTAGTTTGATAGCTTTGTCAATGATCCTCTATTTTATATTTTCCCCATTTTTAAAGTATGGAATTCATATTTAAAAGCTTTTACATCTTTATGAGGGCAATAGACTTCAACTAATTGTTAAAAGATAGAATGAGAAGTGTAACTGTTCAGAGAAAGTAAATTTAATGCCCAATATGTTGGTAGTAGCTTGATAGGATGAAATGGATAAACATAAAATGGTGAACTATTTTTAGGATATTTACTCCATTTTGATAGCCAGCAATATTAAAACCATAGGCTAGTATTTTATGATTAATTAGAACTTTTCAGCCAGGAAATATGAACACCAAACGAGATGATTAAAGCAGATAGAATCACACTCTTGGAATTCCAAATGAATTTGAGCTTTACCGTATCTGTGAAAAGGGATAGGGACTGGAATTCTGATAGGGATTGCATTACTTTTTTTAGATCACTTTGAGTATTAAACCTTATATTCCATATAAAAGTAGCAGCAGTATTAAACCTTATATTCCATATAAAAGTAGCAGCCTAGATTTTTAATGGAGTAAATATGAGGCTGGTATAAGGTGCAGGTTATAGATAAGAGAGCCTTTGAGTAGTACTGACATGTTAACAATGTTGTCTTATGTATGAATACATGAGGTCTTTATATTTATTTAGGTCCTTTTCTTTCAGCAATATTTTTGTAGTTTTCAGCATGCAACTATCTCACCTCCTTGGTTATATTTATTTCTAGTTGTTTACTTTAGGGGCCACTGTAAATGGAGTTACTTTCTTAGTTTACTTTTTTTTATTTTTTTTAAAAATTTTTTATTGGAGTTCAATTTGCCAACATATAGCATATCACCCAGTGCTCATCCCATCATTTAGTTTACTTTTTAGTTTGTTCCTTGATGTATAGAAACAAAACTGACTTTTGTTTGTTGATCTTACAGTCTGCAAATTTGCTGAATTCCTTTATTGTATATATTAACTTTCTTTTGGATTCTTTGGGATTTTTTATCAGTAGGATTGTGTCATCTGCAGAGATCATTTTACCTCTTCCTTTCTAATTTAGATAGCTTTTATTTTTTTCCTTTCTAATAGTTCTGGCTGTAACTTCCAGTAAAATGTTGAATAGCAGTAGTAAAAGTGGGCATCCTGCCTTATTAATCTTAGGGGAGATGCCTAAGCCATTCACCATTGAATATGAAGTTAACTGTTCTTTATATTTTATGTACCTTTATTATGTTGAGGAATTTTCCTGTATTCCTAGTTTTCTGAGGGCTTTTGTCATGAAAGTGTATTGTCAAATACCTTTTCTGCATCAATTGAGATGTTCATGTGCTTTTGTCCTTTTGCTCTGTTAATATGATGTATTATATTGATTGATTTTCTTATGATGTAACATCCTTTCATTCCTAGGATAAATCACACTTGGTCATGGGTCATGGTGAATGATTCTTGTCCTATGCTGTGAGTTTAGTTTGCTTAGTTTGTTGATGATCTTTGCATCTATATTAATGAGTGGTATTGGTCTATAATTTTGTTTTCTTCTGATGTATTTTTTTATTTTTTTATTTATTTTTTATTGGTGCTCAATTTGCCAACATACAGAATAACACCCAGTGCTAATCCCATAAGGGCCCCCCTCAGTGACCCTCACCCAGTCACCACCATCCCCCACCCACCTCCCTTTCTACTACCCCTAGTTGCTTTCCCAGAGTTAGGAATCTGTCATGTTCTGTCTCCCTTTCTGATATTTCCCCTCATTTATTCTCCTTTCCCCTTTATTCGCTTTCACTATTTTTTATATTATCCAAATGAGACCATATAATGTTTGTCCTTCTCTGATTGACTTATTTCACTCGGCATAATACCCTCCAGTTCCATCCATGTCGAAGCAAATGGTGAGTATTTATCATTTCTAATGGCTGAGTAATATTCCGTTGTATACATATATAACATCTTCTTTATCCATTCATCTATCAATGGACACCAAGGATCCTTCCAAAGATTGGCTGTTGTGGACATTGCTAAACATCGGGGTGCAGGTGTCGTGGCGTTTCACTGCATCTGTATTTTTGAGGTCAATCGCCAGCAGTGCAATAGCTGGGTGGTAGGGCAGATCTATTTTTAACTCTTTGAGGAACCGACACACAGTGTTCCAGAGTGGCTGAACCAGTTAACATTCCTACCAACAGTGCAAGAGGGTTCCCCTTTCTCCACATCCTCTCCAACATTTGTGGTTTCCTGCCTTGTTAATTTTCCCCATTCTCACTGGTGTGAGGTGGTCTCATTGTGGTTTTGATTTGTATTTCCCTGATGGCCAATGATGCAGAGCATTTTCTCATGGGCTTGTTGGCCATGTCTGTGTCTTCCTCTGTGAGATCTCTGTTCATGTCTTTTGCCCATTTCAGGATTGGATTTGTTGGTTTGTTTCTTTGCTGTTGAGTTTAAAAAGGTCTTTATAGATCTTGGATACTAGCCCTTTTTCTGATATGTCATTTGCAAATATATTCTCGCATTCTGTAGGTTGTCTTTTAGTTTTGTTGACTGTTTCCTTTGCTGTGCAGAAGCTTCTTATCTTGATGAAGTCCAAATAGTTCGTTTTTGCTTTTGTTTCTCTTGCCTTCATGGATGTATCTTGCAAGAAGTTACTGTGCCGAGTTCAAAAAGGGTGTTGCCTGTGTTCCACTCTAGGATTTTGATGGATTTATGTCTCCCATTTAGATTTTTCATCCATTCTGAGTTTATCTTTGTGTACGGTGCAAGAGAGTGGTCTAGTTTCATTATTCTGCATGTGGATGTCCAATATTCTCAGCACCATTTATTGAAGAGACTGTCTTTTTTCCAGAGGATAGTCTTTCCTGCTTTGTCAAATATTAGTTGACCATAAAGTTGAGGGTCCACTTCTAGATTTTCTATTCTGTTCCATTGATCTATGTGTCTGTTTTTGTGCCAGAACCACACCGTCTTGATGACCACAGCTTTGTCGTACAACCTGAAATCCGGCATTGTGATGCCCCCAGCTTTGGTTTTCTTTCTTAATATTCCCCTGTCTATTTGGGGTCTTTTCTGATTCCACACAAATCTTAAGATAATTTGTTCAACTCTCTCAAGAAAGTCCATAGTATTTTCCTAGGGATTGCATTAATTGTGTAAATTGCCCTGGGTAACATTGACATGTTCAAAATATTAATCCTTCCAATCCATGAGCATGGAATATTTTTCCATCTCTTTGTGTCTTCCTCAGTTTCTTTCAGAAGTGTTCTCTAGTTTTTAGGGTATAGATCCTTTACCTCTTTGGTTAGGTTTATTCCTAGGTATCTTATGCTTATGCATGCAATTGTCAATGGGACTGACTCCTTAATTTCTCTTTCTTCACTTTCTCTTTCTCATTTCTTACACTAATTCTTAGTGTATAGAAATGCCACTAATATCTGGGCATTGATTTTGTATCCTGCCACACTGCCGAATTGCTGAATGAGTTCTAGCAATCTTGGCATGGAGTCTTTTGGGTTCTCTATGTACAGTATCATGTCATCTGTGAAGAGGAAGAGTTTGACTTCTTCTTTGCCAATTTGAATGCCTTTTATTTCTTTTTGTTGTCTGATTGCTGAGGCTAGGACTTCTAGTACTATGTTGAATAGCAGTGGTGAAAGTGGACATCCCTGTCTTGTCCCTGATCTTACAGGAAAGGCTCCCAGGGTTTCCCCATTGAGAAGGATATTTGCTGTGGGCTTTTTGTAGATGGCTTTTAAGAGCCTGAGGAATATTCGCTCTATCCCTACACTGTGAAGAGTTTTGATCAGGAATGGATGCTGTATTTTGTCAAATGCTTTCTCTGCATCTATTGAGAGGATCATAGGGTTCTTGTTTTTTCTCTTGCTGGTATGATCAATCACATTGATTGTTTTACAAGCATCGAACCAGCCTTGCATCCCGGGGATAAATACCACTTGGTCATGGTGAATAATCTTCTTTATGTATTGTTGTCTCCTATTGGCAAATATCTTGTTGAGAATTTTTGCGTCCATGTTCATCAGGGATATTGGTCTATAATTCTCCTTTTTGATGGGGTCTTCACCTGGTT
This sequence comes from Vulpes lagopus, assembly GCF_018345385.1. NCBI lineage: Eukaryota > Metazoa > Chordata > Mammalia > Carnivora > Canidae > Vulpes > Vulpes lagopus. Next base: position 65,683,679 of record NC_054848.1, on the reverse strand, counting down.
TTGGAATTAAGGTGATGCTGGCCTCATAGAACAAGTCTGGAAGTATTCCATCTCCTTCTATCTTTCTGAACAGCTTTAATAGAATAGTTACAGTTTCTTCTTTAAACATTTGATAGAATTCCCCTGGGAAGTAATCTGGCCCTGGACTTTTGTGTCTTGGGAGGTTTTTGATGACTGCTTCAATATCCTCCCTGGTTATTGGCCTGTTCAGGTTTTCTATTTCTTCTTGCTCCAGTTTCGGTATTACGTGGTTTTCCAGAAATGCGTCCATTTCTTCCACATTGCCCTATTTATTGGTGTATAGTTGTTCATAATATGTTTTTAATATCGTTTGTATTTCCTTGGTGTTGGTAGTGATCTCTCCTTTCTCATTCATGATTTTATTAATTTCAGTCTTTTCTCTCTTCTTTTTAATAAGACTGGCTAATGGCTTTTCTATCTTATTAATATTTCAAAGAACCAACTCCTGGTTTTGTTGATCTGTTCCACAGTTCTTCTGGTCTCGATTTCATTGAGTTCTGCTCGAATATTTATTAACACTCAACTTCTTCTGGGTGTAGGACCTATTTGATGTTTTCTCTCCAGCTCCTTTAGGTGTAATGTAAGCTTTTGTATTTGAGTTCTTTCCAGTTTTTGAATGGATGCTTGTATTGCGATGTATTTCCCCCTCAGGACTGCTTTTGCTGTATCCCAAAGATTTTGATTGGTTGTATCTTCATTCTCATTAGTTTCCATGAATCTTTTTAATTCTTCTGTAATTTCCTGGTTGACCCTTTCATATTTTAGCAAGATGGTCCTTAACCTCCACGTGTTTGAAATCCTTCCAAACCTCTTGTGATTTACTTTTGTTTCAAAGCATTATGGTCTGAAAATATGCAGGGGACAATCCCAATCTTTTGGTATCGGTTCAGACCTGATTTGTGACCCAGTATGTGGGCCATTCTGGAGAAAGTTACATGTGCACTTGAGAAGAAAGTGTATTCAGTTGCATTTGGATGTAAAGTTCTGTAAATATCTGTGAAATCCATCTGGTCCAGTGTATCATTTAAAGTTCTCGTTTCTTTGGAGATGTTGTGCTTAGAAAACCTGTCGATTGTTTAAAGATTGAAGTCACCAAGTATAAGCGTATTATTATCTAAGTATGTCTTAACTTTGGTTATTAATTGATTGATAGGCTTGGCAGCTCCCACATTCGGGGCATATATATTGATGATTATTAGGTCCTCTTGTTGGATAGATCCTTTAAGTATGATATAGTGTCCCTCTTCATCTCTCACTAGAGTCTTCGGGATAAACTTTAGTTTATCTGATATAAGGATGCCTACCCCTGTTTTCTTTTGAGGACCATTTGAATGGTACATGGTTCTCCAACCTTTTATTTGCAGGTTGTAGGTGTCCTTATGTCTAAAATGAGTCTCTTGTAGACAGCGAATAGATGGGTCTTGCTTTTTTACCCAGCCTGAAACCCTGCACCTTTTGATCGGGTCATGAATGCCATTCCCATTCCAAGTTACTATTGAAAGATATGAGTTTACTGTCATCATGATACCTATTCAGTCCCTGTTTTTGTGGATTGTTTCCTTGGACTTCCTCTTTCTTTTACAGAGTCCCCCTTAATATTTCTTGGAGAACTGGTTTGGTGGTCCCATTTCTTTCGGTTTCTGCCTATCTTGGAAGCTCTTTATCTCTCCTTCTATTCTGAATGAGGGCCTGCTGGATAAAGTATTCTTGACTGCAGGTTCTTCTCTTTTAGTACCCTGAATATATCCTGCCAGCCCTTTCTGGCCTGCCAGGTCTCTGTGGAGAAGTCTGCTGTTAATCTAATATATCTTCGTTCTCATTAGTTTACATGAATCTTTTTAATTCTTCTGTAATTTCCTGGTTGACCCTTTCATATTTTAGCAAGATGTTTTAGCATAAAGTTTAGGGATATATTGTCTCTCGCTGCTTTAAGGATCTTCTCTTTATCTTTGGAATTTGCAAGCTTAACTATTAAATGTCGAGGTGTAATTCTTCTGTAATTTCCTGGTTGACCCTTTCATATTTTAGCAAGATGTTTTAGCATAAAGTTTAGGGATATATTGTCTCTTGCTGCTTTAAGGATCTTCTCTTTATCTTTGGAATTTGTAAACTTAACTATTAAATGTCGAGGTGTTGAACGGTTTTTATTGATTTTAGGAGGGGATCTCTCTATTTCCTGGATCTGAATGTCTGTTTCCCTTCCCAGATTAGGAAGTTTTCAGCTATGTTTTGTTCAAATACATATTCTGGACCTCCTTCCCTTTCAGCGCCCTGGGGAACCTCAATTAAATGTAGATTTTTCTTCCTGAGGCTGTCACTTATTTCCCTTAATCTATCCTCATGACCTTTTCATTGTTTGTCTCTTTTTTCCTCAGTTTCCCTCTTTGCCATCAACTTGTCTTCTATGTCACTCATTCGTTCTTCCACCTCGTTAACCCTCGTCGTTAGGACCTCTCATTTTTTTGGATTGGATTGCATCTCATTTTTTTTATTTTTATTTTCTGCCTGATTAGATCTAAATTCTGGAGTCATGAAGTCTCTTGAGTCCTTTATTCTTTTTTCTAGAGCCACAAGTAGATTTATAATTGTGCTTCTGAATTGGGTTTCTGACATTGAATTGTAATCCAAATTTTGTAACTCTTTGGGACAGAAGACTGTTTCTGATTCTTTCTTTTGAGGTGAGTTTTTCCTTCTAGTCATTTTGCTCAGTGAAGAGTGGCCAAAATCAAGTTGTTTTGGGAAAAGGAGAAAAAGAGAGAAGAGAAAGATGAATAGAAAAAGAAAAAAAAAAGGAAAAGGAAAAAAAAGGTGAAGAAGAGAAAAAAAGGGGTGGAAGCAAACAGAAAACAAAAAGCAAGGGGGATTATCCTGTTTCTGTATACTGTAAATCCCTCGACTTCCCTTGGAACTTTCCTGCTGGGTCAATAATTTGTTTTTCCCCTGTCCATCTAGCTTGTTCTGGGGGAGGGGCCTGCTGTGCTGATTCTCAGGTGTCTGCACTTGCGGGAGCTGCTCAGCCCTCTGCCTGGTGCAAGGCTCAGTGAAAGTTGTTTAACCTGTTTACCCTGTGAGGCCACTGTGAAGCTCAGTGGGGGTTGTTTATCCTGTGAGGCCCCAGGAGGAACAACCACAGTGGTGGCGGCCAGCTCTCCAGCCTTATAGTCAGCTCCGGCAGTAACTATGGAGTTGTCAGTCTGCAGGGGCCTGTATGCTCCCGCGTGCGGGCCGCTGATCTGCGCAGCTTGGGGCGGCCTGGCCGCAGGAGTTTCCTTGCTGTCCTGTGCCCTCCCGGCTTCTGCCTGTCCCAGGGGTGATCACCGGATCTTGGGCTGTGTCCCCCGGCACCCTGGGCTCCGGGGTCTGTGCTGTTGGAATCACGCTCCCTGCCTCGCAGCTCCTTCTGCGCGGAGCCTCTGATGGAGCCACCTCCGAGCTGCCCCTGGTTCCAGCCGGTCGTGTGCTGCAGCCATTTAGCGAGCTAGGCTGCAGGGTGTGGCATGCTCTCCCCGGGGCACAGGTGCTCTGTTAGTGCCCCTGGGAGCCTGAGGGCATCCCCGCTCTCCTGGGATCCTGTCCGAGTTCCCTGGGAGCGCCTTTCCTACGCCTTTCCTACCAGGAAGATTGGTGAAGCTCCTTCTTCTCCAAGACAGGGCTTTCCTGTCCTGGGGGCACTTGCCACGGCCTTAGCCCCGCTCCTCGTGGGGCCCCTCCCCCTTGGATGCCTTTTATTTCTTTTCTCCCCCTCGTCTTCCTACCTTGAAAGCAGCACAGACTCTTCTCACTGCAGCATTCCAGGTGTTCTCTCTTTAAATTTCAGGACGTATTCATAGGTTTGCAGTATGATTTGAAAGTTATCTAGGTAATTTGGTGGGGACAGGTGACTTGGGGACCCTACTCTTCTGCCATCTTGCCCCGCCTCTTCTTGTGATGTATTTTTTAAATATTTTTTTATTTATTTAAGAGAGAGAGCCAGAGAGAGAACACGTTGGGGGGAGGGGCAGAGGGAGAGGGAAAAGCAGACTCCTCTGCTGAGTGGGGAGTCCAGTGGGGCTCTATCCCAGGACCCCGAGAACATGAGCTGAGCTGAAGGCAGATGCTTAACTGAGCCACCCAGGGTCACCTCTTGTGATGTGTTTACTTGTCTTTGCTATCAAAGTAATAGTGACTTAATAGAATGAGTTAGGACGTTTCTTCCTCTTCAAAAGTTTTGGAAGAGTTTAAGGATTGTGTTAATTCTTCTTTAAATGTTTGATAGAACTCACCAGAGAAATCATCTCATGGTTCCTGACTTTTCTTTGTTGAGAAATATTTTGATTACTGATTCAAACTCTTGTTACAGGTCTGCTCATATTTTTTCTTTAATCAGTTTAGGTCATTTGTAATTTTAAAGGAATTTGTTCATTTCTTCTAGGTTATCTAATTTCTTGGTGTAAAGTTCATAGTATTTACTTATAATCCTTTTCATCTCTGTAATGTTAGTAGTAGTGTTGTTTTATTTCTTTTTTTTAAAGATTTTATTTTTTTATTCATGAGACACACAGAGAGAGAGGCAGAGACACAGGCAGAGGGAGAAGCAGGCTCCATGCAGGGAGCCTGATGTGGGACTGATCCTAGGTCTCCAGGATCACACTCTGGCCTGAAGGTGGCGTCAAACCGCTGAGCCATCTGGGCTGCCCTGTTATTTTATTTTTGACTTTAATTACTTGCATCTTCTCTCTTGTCAGTCTAGTTGTCAATTTATTGATATTTTCAAAAATCCAACTTTTGGTATTACTGATTTTTCTCTATTGTACTTTTTCCCCCTTTATTTTGTTTATCTCTGATCTAAACTTTATTATTACCTCTCTTCTATTAACTTTGGGCTTAGTTTGCTCCTTTTTTCTAGTTTCTTAAGGTATAAGGTTAGGTTATTGCTTGAGATCTTTTTAAATGTAGGCATTTATAGGTGTAAGTTTCCAAGCACTGTTTTCACTACACTCCATAAGTTTCATATGTTGTATTTTCATTTTCATTCATCTCTGTTTTCTAATTTCCCTTGTAATTTCTTCTTTTACCTAGTGGTTAAGAGTGCATTAATTTCTAAAATACATGATATTCCTAGTTTCCTTCTGCTGTTGATTTCTAGTTTCATTCCACTATGATTAGAAAAGATACTTATATGATTTCACTTTCAAATTTTATTGACTTGTTTTTTGGCCTAAGATATGGTCTATCCTAGAGAAAGTTCCATGTGCATTTGAGAAAAATATGCATTGTGTTGCTGTTTGGTGTAGTGTACTGTGTATTTATTTTAGGTCCATTTGATATATATTGTTCAAATAATCTAGTAAATTATTTATCATCTGTCTGGTTGTTAAATATATTACTGAAATTGAAGATTTGACGTTTCCAACTCTTATTGTAGAGCTATTTTTCTATCTTCAACTCTGTCAGTATTTGCTTCATATATTTTGGTGCTCTGAGATTGGTACATAAATGTTTATAAATGTTTATCTTCTTGGTGAATCGATCCTTTTATTATCAAATAACCTCATTCTTTGTCTCTTTTAACAGTTCTAACTTAAAAGTTTATTGTGTCTGATATGGTACACCCACCTCAGCTCTCTTTTGGATATTATTTGGATGAAACATCATTTTTCCATTATTTCACTATCAACATTTCTGTGTGTCTATGTGTGTTTAAATCTAAAGTGAGTCTCCTATAGACAGTATATAGTTGGACCATATTTTTTAATCCATTCTGCTCATCTCTGTCTTTTGATTAGATTGCTTAATCCATTTACATTTAATTACTGAGGAGGGACTTCTGCCATTTTGCTGTTTTCTATATGCCATAGCCTTTTTGTTCATTTCCTCCATTGCTACCTTCTTTTGTGTTTTGTTGATTTTTGTATTGAAATATTTTTATTCCCTTCTCATTTCCTTATGTGTAAATTTTATAGATATTTTATTTGTGGTTATTATGGAGATTACTTTTAACATTCTAAAGTTATAATAATCTAATTTGAATTTATACCAGCTTAATTCCAATAGCATACAAAACTCTTTTGTACATCTCCATTTCCCTTCTTTTATATTATTGATGTTAGAGATTACATCTTTGTATACTGTGTACCCAAAAACATACATTAATAATCAATTTTATGCACTTGTCTTTAAATCATGTAGGAAATAAAAAGCAGAGTTATAAACAAAATTAAAATGACTCTAGTCCTTATAATTGTTCATGTATTTACCTTTAACTAGGTACCTTTACTTTTATCTTTTATTTCTTTATGTGGTTTTGAGTTACTATCTAGTTTTCTTTCATGTCAATCTGAAGGACTTCTAGCATTTTATACAGGGCAGGGTCTAATTATAATGAAATCCCTCAGGTTTTGTTTTTGGTGGTGATCTGGAGATGTCTCAATTTCTCCCTCATTTGTGAAGGGCACTTTTGGTAGAGATAGAATTCTCAGTTGATAGGTTACCCCCAGCACTTTGAATAGATCAACCCACTGCCTTCGGGTGTCCAGGGTTTCTGATGAAAAATCAGATGATAATCCTAATGATGATCCACTGTATGTGACAAGATCCTTCTCTCTTACTGCTTTCAAGATTCTTTTTTGTCTTTTAGCAGTTTGATTATGTGTCTTGGTGGTGTTCTTTTCAATTTATACTACTTGGGAGTTTGTTGAGCTTGGATTTGTAGATTCATTAATTGATTCCAATTTGGGAAGTTTTCAGCCACCATTTCTTCAAATATTCTTTTTTCCTGTCTCTTATCCTTTTGAGATTCTGCCCTATAGTGTGTATATTGGCCCACTTGATAGAGTTTGATAAAGCCCCTAAGCCGTTTACTTTTCCTCTTGTTTTTATTTCAGTTCCTGTCTTGGTAATTTCAATTGTCCTAATATTCAAATTCACTGATTTTTTTCTTCTGTTAGCTCAGTTTTGATTTTGAACCTCTACAATGCATTTGCCACTTCAATTATTATGCTTATCACCTTCAGAATTTTTTGGTGGGGCTTCTTTTTTATAATTTGTATTTTGTTACTGAGACTCTTATTTTGTTCATACATTTGGTCCGTTTTTGTGCATGTCTTTCCTTTAGCTCTCTTAGCATCTTTAAGACAGTTGTTTTAGTCTCGGTTTAGTACATGTGGCCTTCCTTAGGTATATTTTCTATTGACTTACTTCATTCTTTTGAATGGGGCATTGTTTCCGATTTTTTTATATGCCTTGTGACTTGTTGAAAAGTGGACATTTTAATCTTTTGTTCAAAGATTTTATTTATTTATTCATGAGAGAGAGAGACAGAGACAGAGACAGAGACAGAGACACAGGCAGAGGGAGAAGCAGGCCCCATGCAGGAGGAAGTCTGACGTGGGACTCGATCCCAGGACTCCAGGATCAGGCCCTGGGCTGAAGGCGGTGCTAAACCGCTGAGCTACCCGGGCTGCCCTGGACATTTTAATCTTAAAATATGTTAACTCTGGAAATAAAATTCTCCCCCTTCCCCAGGGATGGCTGTTGTTTTTTTCTTTTTATTGTTATGGGGTGTCTGTGTCAGAGATCAGCATAAGTTACATGTTTAAGGTGTTCTAAGGCCTTTTCTAAGTCTGTATCTTTTCCTAGTTATACATGGTAGCTTTCTAAATTCTCTATATATGTGGTTGGTTTTAAATGTCAAAACAGATGTGGTTCTTTTTACATCTGGAAGCTGTTTTTATTGGTGAAGGTTGGAAAAATTGTGGCTAACTTCTAAGCTCTCACCTCAGCATTCAGAGTAACAATCCATGATCAGAACACAGAACTCCAGTATTTGGAGGATAAGTTCCTGAATGCCTATCCTGGCTCCAGCAAGACACTCAGCAATTCATGTTATTGACCATACAGCTGCTGCCATGAGGCAAAGGGGCAGGGGAGACTTGTAAGCCACTATGGGCTGATAGCTGAATTTAATTGCAATTTACCAGCCCAGCTGTACTCTAGAAGTTCCAAGTGTTCAAAAAACTCTAGAGTTCCAAAATATTCACTGCCAGTACAGTTGTACAGGTGAAAAGATGAATTCCTAGTGCTGCCTACTTTACCACCTTCCTTTTCTTTACTATAAACTTTCTTTTTTTACTATAAACTTTCTAATATTTCTAATACATTATTTATGAATTTATATTTCAGATTTACTCAGGGATGGCTTTGGGGACAATCCCCTTTTCTACTGCCTGATTGCAGAAGTACACAGTCAACAAAAACCACCAGGTAAAATAAATCTGCTTCTTCCAATTTAATCTGTAGTATACTTTCTCTATCCTGAAAATGAACAGTTTGATAGTATAGACTTACTATTAAATAGAGTAGGAGAGTATAAGTACATAAATTCATTTTTTTAAGAAAGAAAATGTGTGGTATATACTTGTATATGCATAGGAAAAAATTTGGAAGAATATACTTTGTTAAAGGATGGCTTATCTTTTTAGGATTGTGTTTTATGGGACTTAAACCTACATTATATATTTTCATATTGTTTGACATTTTGTCCAGTAAACTTTTATTACTTTAATACTTAAAGAAAACTCTAAGATATTCAATTTTAGAGGAAAGACCACTCAATGATTCAAAGCCTTAGCCTCATTGTACCCTCTTTCCCTCTTCTAGGCAAAGTGACTGTTGGATTTGCCATGTACTACTTTACATACGACCCCTGGATTGGCAAGTTACTTTACCTAGAGGATTTTTATGTCATACAAGCTTACCGAGGTCAAGCTACACTTAAATTATTACTTATAGTTTAAAAATTAAAATGGCATATTTTAAGGATAGGGCTTCAGTATAAATATGGTATTTAAGTTAGTTAATATAACTCACTTCTATTTCATGAGCCTGATCATTATCCTAGCTATCCTTGCATATGGTAAAAACTCAACCACAGATTTGGAAAGGACTTTCCATTAGTTCCTATAAAGGCCTGAATAAGCCAAATTATCACAGCTATCCTTTTATTAAAGATTTTATTTATCTATTCATGAGAGACACAGAGAGAGGCAGGCAGAGAGATAGGAAGAGGGAGAAGCAGGCTCCATGCAGGGAGCCCGATGTGGGACTCGATCCCAGGACTATGGGATCACGCCCTGAGCCGAAGGCAGATGCTCAACCACTGAGCCACCCAGGCGTCCCAGCTATCCTTTTTTTAAAAAAGGATTTTATTTATTTGAGAGAGTGAGAGCACAGAAGCAGGGGAATGGGCAGAGGAAGAGGGAAAACCAGGCTCCCCACTGAGGACGGAGCCCAACACAGGGCTCAATCCCAGGACTGTGGGACCATGACCTGAGCCATAGGCAGAAGCTCAATCTACTGATTCACCCAGGTGCCCTGTAGCTATCCTTTTATCTTTAAAAGAAATGCATTTATGTTTTAGGCTGTTTTGTCTGAAAGTGAGTAAGAAATATATTATGATAGTGACAGTGACTCATTTCTCCTTCATCAATCTTTAAATCCAAAATCTCTTCTATTACCTTTGGAACCATATTACAATTAGGAGGAAGATATTAAAAATATTGAGTTGAGTTACAACACAAGCTCTTAATATATAACAGCCAGATACATGTGTTTTTTTAAAGATTTTATTTATTTATTCATGAGAGACACAGAAAGGCAGAGACAGTCAAAGAGAGAAGAAGGCTCTGTGCAGGGCACCCAATGTGGGACTCAATCCCAGGACACCAGAATCACACACTGAGCGAAAGGCAGAGGCTCAACCACTGAGCCACCCAAGCTTCCTGATATAGGGTTTATATTTTACTTAAGATTAAAGCATATAAATTTGTTAAGTGGATTTTTTAAACATGGTTCATTTTCCATTATATATTTTAAAAGGTCTAGGTATTGGAGCTGAAATGCTGAAGAGATTAAGTCAGGTATGTATTATATTTAGTAAAGATATTCTATATGTTATCATTATCTTCATTAAATATTTAAGAGTGTAAATTAGATAATTTATCCCACCTTCTGAACATAACCTCAAAATATTTTATTTCTTTATTCCAATTAAAATAGATCTTCAAATCAGATATTCATATGGATTATATTTAAATTATATTTAATCAAAAATTGATTTCTACATTGTCCACAACCACACTATACACCACTTTGCTATAAAGCAGAGACAAGCAAGAGGGATATTAGAAGGCAATATTACCCATAAAATAGGTCCATGGTATGAATATAAGAATAGCATAAAAATCACTTCTGGTAAGTGGGGAGGAGTTGGAGCCTCCTAAGCTCATTTTGTCACAGGGACACAACTAGAAAACAGCCATATCTGTGGAACCAACCCAGAAAATGACCCCAAACTCTAGCAGAACAGACATTCCAGTTAATCAAGGAGAGGATGCCACATCAATAAGAGTAGGAGAGGGACACCTCGGTGGCTCAGTGGTTGAGCCCCTGCCTTTGGCTCAGAGCATGATCCTGGCATCCCGGATCTAGTCCCATATCAGGCTCCCTCCCTCTGCCTATGTCTCTGCCCTCTCTCTCTGTATCTCTCATGAATAAATAAATAAATCTTTAAAAAAAAGGGTAGGAGAGGCATAGAGAAGGTCAATAACCAAATTCCTGGGGAGACTAATCACAAAAGGGAAGGACGCCTCAAGCACATAGAAGGAAGAGGATCAGACTCCACCCCAGGCAGCCCAGGCATGGGGGATCTGCATTGGAGACAAGTACCCATAACATTTGGCTTTGAAAACCAAGGGGGTTAACTTCCTAAGTTTTTATAACCACCTAGACATAACTACAGGAACTTTTTTTTTTAATTGGAGTTCGATTTGCCAACATATAGTATAACACCCAGTGCTTATCCCATCAAGTGCCCCCCTCAGTGCCCATCACCCAGTCACCCAATCCCCCTGCCCACCTCCCCTTCCACTACACCTTGTTCATTTCCCAGAGTTAGGAGTCTCTGATGTTTTGTCATCCTCTCTAATTTTCCCCACTCATTTTCTCTCCTTTCCCCTATAATCCAGGAACTTTAAAAATCAGTGGGTTTAGCACTGAGAGTGAGGGGGCAGTAAGAAATGGAGTCCCCATCCTTAAAGAGACAGTATAACAAACAATCCTGCCAAGATACAGCATAGAAGCAGCAGTATGAAAAATACCTAGGATATCCAAGATTTATTTACAAATCTCAGAATATGTGCTGGAAGAGCAGGGATCTTTAGGTCACTACTTTAAGAATAAAAGAGCTGGTGGTAGCCATTTCTCTCTTTCCCCCACTCCCTACCTCACAGTCTATATAGCTGGATACTTGTGGGAAACAGGGGGTATGCTGCACCTACCTTGTTAATACTGTGCATCCCACCCCACATTCTCCTTTGGATCCCTTCCATCCAATCCACCCCACTCAGCAAGAGTCCCTCCAAAATAGCTCCTGTCAGGTCTTATTCAAGCAGCTCTGGCAGTGACCTGCACCTGCACCAGTCCAAAATGACTCCTGCCCTGAGGAAAGGGAAAGATAATCACACATATCAGTTTGACTGTAGCCCTAGCAGCCAAACCTTATAACTGGCAGTGTAGAGAGAGTGCCCTGATCAGCAGGGGGTCTGCAGGACCAGTAGATGGACTGGGGCAGGCATCTGATATGATAACTGGTTCTATCCACCAACAAAAAACTCTCAGAGGAAGCATGGGGAGAGATTCCTGCAGTTTGGGGTCACTGCAACCATGGCACATTGGGGGCAGGCATTTGGTTTGCCAGCCCTGTCTAATAGGAAAAGCCTCTCAAGGTCCAAGGCAGGAAGAGCACCCTGCAAGTTGGTGCTACCACAATGCTTACGAGCAAACTGGGAATAGCATCTGATTTGTTTGCAGCCTCTGCCTACCAACATAAGCCTCTTAGGAGACAACACAAGAAAAGCACTCTGCAGTCTGGTATGGCTTCTGCCCTAGCAAACTGGGCTTAAGACAGACATTTGACCTGATTGTTGACAATGCCCAACTATAAGCCTACAGCCACAAAATGGCCCCTTAACAGGACCAAATATGGCCCACAATAATCAAAGCAGGTCACTGCAGCCAACTGGATTTAAAGCAAATGAGGCTTAGCCACAATAGTAGGGCACACAAAAACCACATAGAAGATACTGATGAAGCACCTGGTTCTGGTGAACAGGGGGCACAGTGCTGCAGGGCACCATAGGACCTCTTTTTTGTAAGGCAACTACATTCAAGACAGTATAGAGACATAACTGATTTCCTTAAGACATATAAACAAACATAGGGAGTTAGACAAAATAAGAGGAATATATCCCAAATGAAAGACCAGTACAAAACCACAGCAAAAGAGCTAAATGAAAGGGATATAAGCAAGATACCTGATAATATATTTAAACTAATGGTCATAGAGATACTGGACTTGAGAAAAGTGGAAAATCTCAGGGAAACTTTCCACAAAGAAATAGAAAACAAAAAAGAACCAATGAGATGAATAATTCAATAATTGAAATGAAAAATAGACTATAGGGAATCAATAGATTAGAGGAGACAGAAGAACAGATCAGTGAGCTAAAAGAATAATGGAAAGCAATAAACCTGAACAGGAAAAAGAAAAAAAATAATTAAAAATGAGAATGTTTAGGGAACTCAGTGACGTTATCAAATCTAATAAAATTCACATTATACAGATCTCAAAAAGAGAAAAGAGAAGGAGACAAAACATTTATTTGAAGAAATAATAGCTGAAAACTTCCCTAATCTGGGGAAGGAAACAGATATTCAGATCCAGGAGGCACAGAGTCCCCAAGAAAATCAACCCAAGGAGATTCATACCAATACATATAATTATTAAAGTGGCAAAATAGTAGTGATAGATAATTTTAAAAGTAGTAAGAGAAAAGTTATATACAAGGGAAATCCCATAAGGCTGTCAGCTGATTTTTTAGCAGAATCTTTGCAGGCCAGGAAGAAGTGGCATGGTATGTTCAGAGAGATGAAAGGAAAAAACCTGCAACCAAGAATTCTCATTTCATGGCTATCCAGCAAGGCTATCTTCAGAATAGAAGTAGAGAGATAGTTTCCCAAACAAAAAAGAAAGCAGTTCATCATGACTAAACCGTCCTTAGAAGAAACATTAAAGGGTATTCTTTGGGAAGAAAACATGATAATCAGGAGTTAAGAAATTATGAAAGGAAAGAAACTCCACAGTTAAATGCAAACAAAATAAAAGCCATAGATAAATCATTTATAGAACTACTATGGAGGTTAAAATGCAAAAGGAGTAAGACCAAGTGTATCTATAAATATAAAAGGATCCACAAAATGAAAGGACATGAAGTAGGGCATATTATACATAAAATGTGGGAGGCTTAATTGATCATCAAATTAATATAAACTGCTATGATATATGTATGTTATTAGAAACCACAAATCATTTATCTGTCGATGGACATCAGGCACTTGACGGGATAAACACTGGGTCGTATATGCTGGCAAATCAAACTTTAATAAAAGAAAATATATAGAAATTAAAAAGAAACCACAAATCAAAAATATCTAATAGATATACAAAAAATTAAGAGAAAGGAACACAAACATATCACTATAGAAAGCTATCAAAGACAAGGAAAGAGCAAGAGAAAAAATAGAGAACTACAAAAATACATATAAAACAAGTAACAAATAGCAACAAGTGCATACCTATCAATAATTGCTTTGAATGTAAATGAACTAAATGCTCTGGTCAAAAGACACAGAGTCACTGAATGGATATAGAACATAAAGACTCCTAACTCTGGGAAACGAACTAGGGGTGGTGGAAGGGGAGGAGGGCGGGGGGTGGGGGTGAATGGGTGACGGGCACTGAGGGGGGCACTTGACGGGATGAGCACTAGGTGTTATTCTGTATGCTGGCAAAATGAACACCAATAAAAAATAAATTTATTATGAAAAATAATAAAAAAATTAAAAAAAAAAGAGAGAGAAAAAAAGCAAACCCCATTGATAAGCCGCCTACAGGAGCCTCCCTTCAGAACTAAAGGTACATGCAAATGGAATGTGACAGGGTGGAAAGATATTTACCGTGCAAATGGAAGTGAAAAGAAAGCTGGGGTACCAATACTTAGACAAAATAAACATTAAAACAAAAACTAACAGGAGACAAAGAAGAACATTACATGATTACAAAAGGAACAATCCAACAAGAGGATATAATCATTGTAAATATGCATCCAATATAGGAGCACCTACATACATAAAGCAACTATTAACAGACATAAAGGAAAGAATTGACATTAATACAATGATAGTAGGGGACTATAACCCTCAGTTACATCAATGGATACATCACCCAGACAGAAAATCAAGGAAACCATAGCTTTGTTAACTTTTATTGGTGTTTAATTTACCAACATACAGAAAAACACCCAGTGCTCATCCCGTCAAGTGTCCACCTCAGTGCCCGTCACCCATTCCCCTCCAACACCCGCCCTCCTCCCCTTCCACCAGGAAGGGAGACAGAAACCGTAGCTTTGAATGAAACACTGGAACAGATGGATCTAAAAGATATACTCAGAGCAATCCATCCCCGAATAGTGTAATACACATTATTTTCAAGTGTATGTGGAATGTTCTCCAGAACAGATCACAGGTTAGGCCTCAAAACAAGTCTCCATAAACTTAAAACGATTGAAATCTATCATGAATCTTTCTGGCCACAATGATATGAAAACAGAAATCAAACACAAGAAAAGAATCTGGAATGAATACAAGTACATGGAGGCTAAATAACATGCTATTAAACAATGAATGGGTCAACCAAGAAATCAAAGGGGAAATAAAAAGAATACATAGAGACAAATGAAAATGAAAACATAATGATCCAAAATCTTTGGGATCCAGCAAAGCTGCTTTAAGAAAGAAGATTATGGCAATATAGATCTACCTGGTAAACTAAGAAAAAGCTCAAATAAAGAACCTAACGTTACACATAAAGGATATACAGAAAGAACAAAGGCCAAAGCCAGTAGAAAGAAGGGAATAATAAAGATTATAGCAGGAATCAATGAAATAGAGATTAGAAAAGAAAAAAAAAACTATAGATCAATGAACCAGGAGCTAGTTATTTGAAAAGATCAACAAAATTGATAAACCTTTATCCAGATTGATCAAAAATAGGAGAGGACTCAAAATCAGAAATGAAGAAGAAATAACTCAAAAATACTAAGGATTATAAGAGAATATTATGAAAAATTTTATAGCAACAAATTGGACAACCTCGAAGAAATGGATAAATTCCTAAAAATATATGACCTTCCAAAACTGAATCCGGAAGACAAAGAAAATTTGAATAGACTGATTGCTTGCAGTAAATTTGAATCAGCAATCAAAAACCTCTAAACAAAAGTCAGGACCAGATGGCATCACAGGTGAATTTTACCAGACATTTAAAGACGATTTAACATCTTTTATTCTCAAACTATTTCAAAAAATGGAAGGAAAGCTTCCAAATTCATTCTACAAAGACAGCACTACCATGATTTCAAAACCAGATAAAGACACTACAAAACAAGAAAACTAAAAGCAGTATCTCTGATGAACATAGATGTAAAAATCATCACAAAATATTAGCAAACCAAATCCAACTATTCACTTAAAAAATTATTTCCTATGATCAAATGGGATTTATTTCATGGATGCAAGGGTGGTTTAATATTCACAAAACAATGTGATACATCACATCAACAAGAGAAAGGATAAAAACCATTTGATCATCTCAATGGTTGCAGCAAAAACATTTAACAAAGTACAACATCCATTCATGACAAAAACTGTGCAAAGTAGGTCTAGAGGAAACATACCTCAACACAATAAATGCCATATAGGAAAATCCAACAATTAACAGCATACTAAATGGTGAAAAACAGAGCTTTTCCCCTACAATCAGGAACAAGATGAGACTGTCCACTCTTACCACTGTTATTCAACATCATACTGCAAGTCCTAGCACTGCAATCAGACAAGAAAAAGAAATAAAAGGCATCTGACTTGGTAAAGAAGAAGCAAATGACAGGATACTGTACGTAGAAAACCATAAAGAAAGACTTTAGCAAAAAACTACTAGAACTGTTAAATGAATTCAGTAAAGTCACAGGATACAAAACTAATATATGAAAATCTGTTGCATTTTAATACACTAATAAAGAAGTAAAAAGAGAAATTAAGAAGACAACTTTATTGATAATTGGACTAAAAACTGTAAGATATCTAGAAATAAACTTAATCAAGGAGGTGAATAATCTGTGCTCTAAAAACTATAAACCACTGATAAAAGAAACTGAAGATGATACAAACAAATAGAAAGGGATTCCATGCTCATGGAGTGGAAGAACCATATTCTTAAAATGTCCATACTTTCCAAAGCAATCTACAACTTTAATGCAATCCTCATCAAACTACCAACTCATTTTTCACAGAACTAGAATAAATGATCCTAAAATATGTATGGAATCACAAAAGACACTGAATACCCAAAGAAATCTCTAAAATGAACAAAACTGGAGGTAGCACAATCCCAAATTTGAAGATATATTACAAAATAATGAAAACTGTCTAGTACTGGCACAAAAATAGACACATAGATCTATGTGGTCACTTTATGGTCACTTAATCTATGGTCACTTAATCTATGACAAAGAAGGCAAAGAATATGCAATGGGAAAGACAGTGTCTTCAACAAATGGTGTTGGAAAACAGGACAGCTAAGTACATCATGAAACTTGACCACTTTCTTACATCATACACAGAAATAAACTCAAAATGAATTGAAGATCTAAATGAGAGACCCAAAACCATAAAATTCCTAGAAGAAAACATAAGCAGTAATTTCTTTGACATCAGCCATAGAAACATTTTTTTTTTATGTTTCTGAGATGAGAAACATTTTCTCATCTGGCAAAGGAAACAAAAAAAAAATTATACTACTGAGACTATAGCAAAATAAAATCCTTTTAGATAGGAAAGGAAACTATCAGCAAAACAAAAAGGATACCTACTGAACGGGGGAAGATATTTGCAAATGATAGCTCTAATACCAGGTTCATATCTAAAATAATGTAAGAGCTTATACAACCCAGTACAAAAAAGAAAAAAAATCTATTTAAAAGCAGTCAGAGGATCTGAATAGACATTTTTCAAAGAATACAGATGGCCAACAGACACATGAGAAGATGCTCAACATCATTCATCATTAGGAAAATGCAAATTAAAACTAGGATGACCTCTCACTTTATATCTGTCAGACTGGCTAAAATAAAAAATATAAGAAATACCAAGTGTTGGCAAGAATATGGAAAAAAAAAAAAGGAACCCTCCCTCGTTTACTGTTGTTGAGAATGCAAAGTAGTGCAGCCACTGTGGAAAACAGTATAGGGATTTAAAAATTTAAAAACATAATTACCATATGATACAGTAATTCCACTACTGAGTATTTACCTAAGGAAGTTGAAAATACTAATTCAAAGAGATATATGCACCCCTATGTCTACTGTAGCATTATTTATAATAGCCAAGCTATGGAAGCAACCCATGTGTTCAACAGATGAATGGATAAGAAGATGTGGTATGTATATTTACATACATATACACATACACACAATGGAATATTACTGAGACGTAAAAATAATGATATGTTTCCATTTGCAACAACATGGATGTACCCAGAGGGTATAATTCTAAGTGAAATTAAGCCAGAGAAAGACAAATACTTTGTGATTTCATTCATATGTGGAATTTAAGAGATAAAATTAATGAACAAAGAAAAAAAGTCAAACAGAACAACACTCTTAAATACAGAGAACAAACTGGTTGTTGCCAGAGGGGAGGTGGGTGGGTGGGATGGGTGAAATAGATAAAAGGAATTAAGAGTGGATTTAACTTGATGAGCATGAGAAATATATAGAACCTCTGAATCATTATACTGTACACCTGAAACTAATATAACACTGTATGTTAATCATACTTGAATTAAAAAAAGCATAGTATAAAAATAAGATCCTTTTGTAATTTGGAAATGCATATGAAATTTTAGGAACTTTTTCTATAGAATAAAGGAAAAAACTATATTGGATTTCTAGAAAAACCAATTAGTAGACTTTGCAAATCATTTCTGTACTTTTCAAAGAAAGTTTCTTATAGTTTTAGAGAAGTCCAAGAGTTAACTATTATATTATTATTTGGAAGTATACATAGTGCCTTGCATGTAGACCTTTAATAAAATAAATGTATTAATGAAGACTATGCTTTCAAGTAAAAGTAATCTCTGTTTTTAAACAGATAGCCATCAGAAGCCAGTGTAACTGCATGCACTTTCTTGTTGTCATTTGGAACCAAGCTTCTATTGACTACTACACTCGTCGAGGAGCTTTAGACCTTTCGTCTGAGGAGGGCTGGCATCTGTTCAGGTTTAACAGAGAAGAACTCATGGATATGGCAAAGGAAGGCTGAAAGAGGATACATCTCAATTTGTCCCAACATATGTTCCAACATTTGAATGTCACCTGAGTCCAACAGCAGTTTGACTTTGAGTGTTGTACAATACAGCAAGTGATCAAACTCTGGTTTGAGCAGATCTTTTACTTTGAAACAGATTTGGCAGATACAATCAACTTGCCTTTTTCCAAACTAATATACTAATAACTAGTAGCATAGCTGATGATCCAAAAGAGTAGATAAACCAAGAATCACTTTATAGTTGGTGTTAGTATATTTTTTACCTACCATATCTCACTAAATTTAAAATGTTTATATTTTCACATCTTAACACAGCTAAAATTGGAATAAGTATAATGATCAAGTGGTATCACTTTTTTCTTAGAGGTAAATAATGTATCTTAGATTTGATGAAATATGGATCCATTTGATTATAAACAGATCTGAGGTACAAAAAATTCATTTAAAATACTGAAGCTAAATTTTGAGAAGCTTACTTATGAAAAACTAGTAAGTGAACTATTTCCCTATCTTGAGTAGCTCAGGTACCACTGCCTCCTTAACATCATCTCAGAACTGCATTTTATCTCTGAACATTTACAGCTCTTTGGTTGTATATATCTTAGGGAAGATACTACATATAAAACTATATATGCATATATTTCTTTCCTCTCTGGTAGAAATATAAGCCCTATGATAGAATTATAATTCCTTTTATATCCTGTGTTGCAACTAGCATAGAACATGTGAGTTCTTACTGTGTACCAGGTATTTCATGAGCATAAAAGCTACACAAAAATGATTTAGTCATACCCACAAGGAGTCTTGTCTGTGAAAAGTACTTAACTAGTTTTAGTTTTATAATTAATTGGATGGGTTGTCACAGCTATAAACACCAAGTGTAAGGGAATGTAGAATAGAGAACATTTAAATCCTACCTTGGAGGACTGAGAAAGGTGACACTGTAATTGGGTTTGAAGGATGAGTAGGAAGTTGGAATATGGAACAGAAAAAAATTCTAAGAGGAAATACCAGCATAGGCAGAAAAAATAACTTAAAATAACAAAGCATGTTCAAGGAGCAAGTGATATGTCATAGATAAAATATAATGTACATTGGCAGTAAGGTGAGAACGGAGAGGGAAGATAGGATTAAAGTTGAATTGGGATCATAAGGGCCTTGTATGTCATGCTTGGGAGTCTTGTTTTAACTGTTTAGGCAGTTATGCGCCACTGAAGATTTCAGAGAGCCAACTAACTATATGGTTTTTAGAAAGGCAGTGTGTCATAACACGTCAGATGGGTTATAAGAATAGGGTAGTGGACACTATGTTATCTGAAGCTCAACACTCATTCCATATTCCTTACTCCTTGCCTTCCTTACCATAGAAAAAATATGATTTGCAAGTTTTCCTTGAGCTAAGGTGGCTACATGGTAAGCTCTGGTTAAGATATAGACAAGAATTCTGAGAGAGGCTCTAAGACAGCATTTACTTTTCTGATAATAGAGGGTCAGAAGCATATAGCAGAATTTGTCCTAATTTCTTCCTACTTTGAATGTGCATGTATTCCTCAGAGGAACAACAGCCATTTTGTGACCATGAGATGACAAATTCACATACTAAAGAACAGAATGGAAAGAGAAAATGTTTAGGTCCTTGATGGCACTAATGAGCTACTGAATGAACCCTGTATTAATTCTGGACATTAAGTAGACTCTTATTCACTGTTAATTGGTTTACTGCTACCTGCAAACAGAACACATTCTGAAGTGACAGAAAACAAGATTGATGGAGGGCAGCTGGAGGGCTATTCTAATAATTCAGGAAGGTGATGATGAAAACTTGAATGGGAGCATGAATTAGGAAAGAGTATAAAAGGTAGGGCAGATTTGGAAAACACAGAAATAAGAGAGAGGTAGAGGCAATTTAATCTTAGGCATATTAACACTGGGGATATTGATGGGATGTAAGGTAGATTGAATAATAGATAATTAGAAAATAGGTCTACAGCTCTAAAGAAATATTGTAGCTGGACATATAAATGGTAAGGAAATACAAATGTTGGCTAAAGTCAGTAAAGTATTTTGAATGAAAATGAGAGAGCATACAGAATGAGAAAAGATGACTAGGAATGCAACTAGAAGAGCTACAGTATTTTGATTCAGAGCAAGAGAAGAATGAAGAATGACAAGAGAGCAAAGGGAGGAGTGAGTTTCAAGGAGGGAGTGTTTGAGAGTCAATAATTACAGAAAATTCAAATAGGTATAGAGGCCAGGAAGCCAGCAGAAAGTTGGAGAGGAATCAAAAGTGAGAAAGTATGGAACTGACACTTTTTTTTTAATCAAGTATGGCAATCATAGGACAGAGAAAGTGAAGACAGCTTGAGAGAAAGAGGCAGAGTTAAGGAAAGTTTTTTTTTTGTTACTTTATTTATTTATTTATTTATTTATTTATTTATTTATTTATTGTTTTTATAGCTTGGTATAGTTTTATTTTTATTTTTTTTGCTGCAAACCTATTTTTTATTGGAGTTCAATTTGCCAATATATAGCATAACACCCAGTGCTCATCCCATCAAGTTACTATTTTTAGACAAAAAAGATCAGAAG
Source organism: Vulpes lagopus (assembly GCF_018345385.1). Classification (NCBI taxonomy): domain Eukaryota; kingdom Metazoa; phylum Chordata; class Mammalia; order Carnivora; family Canidae; genus Vulpes; species Vulpes lagopus. The sequence continues at coordinate 65,662,589 of NC_054848.1, read as the reverse complement.
CTATTTAGAGATTGAGAAAAAGAAATGAATGAAAAGAGAAACCAAAGACTGTAGATTAAACAGGATAGAATATGCTACTGGAAAACATGGGAAAGAATGAGATCAAGAACACAAGCACTAGCCTTAGACAAGGGGGATGCATGACTGAAAAGAGGTAAGTCTTGAAGGTAGAAGGGAAAGGCTGAAAATGGTCATGTCTAGCTTGAGAATAAAAGGTCTGTAATACTTCTCCTGGGGAACAGAATAGGAAACCACCTAAGGGAACCAGTAGGATTTCTAAGCAGCATTGGAGTCCCTTGTAGAATATGGTCCTCTTAAATAGTTAGAAGTGTTTTTGGACATTTAAGAGGAGTTGACATTAATAAAACAAAGAGACAAAGCCAACCCACATGTCATAAAATATGGATATTTTATTCCAGTTCTGAGGGATGAAAAAAAAAGAGCAGAGGAACACATCCTTCTATACACCATTCTAATTTAGCTAACAATAATTTGAAAAATCTAAAGCAAATATGTATATGTATCTGTATAAATATTTATATATACACATACATATTTCATCAGTATATATTTACTCTATTTTTGTTTTTTTTATAAACATTCTTAAAATTATCAAATGCATCCCAAAACTTCTACTTCTGCCTCTTCATCCATTTAATATTGTTTGGATTAAATTTACAGTTTGTGTTTTAATCCCTTATGTGACTGGTCAAACTGTACATTGTATCAGATGTGAGGGAAAAACTTTGTTTAAAAGTTATATCCTAAAAAGAAAGTGATACTTTTTGTGTCACAGTTACCCTTTACATGATTTTTTTCATCATAATTTTCAACTTCACACATCTTGCAGTTCTCTATGCAGACTATTTCAGCTTCTAGTGCTGTACATATCTACATCTTCTGGATGGGACTGCCCGTGATCCATGAGCTTGGGGTCAGGCATAAACTGTGTAGCACCTGATAAAGTATTAAAATGAAAAAAATTAGATACTCATTAAACAAATGTATTGTTGGTACTGGGAATACAGCAGTGAACAGCAGATAAAAATTTCTGTCAATATGGACCTAACATTTAAGTTTGGAAACATAGACAATAAATTAAGTAAAAGATTATCAGATGGTGGTAAGTGCTATGAAAAATAAATAAATAAAACAGGAAGGGTGTTAGACCTTTGGGTGATTTGCAATTTTAAACAGGGTGGCCTTCAAAAAAAAGGTGGTAACTGAGCAAAGAACTGAAGGAGGTGAGGGCGTGAGCCCTGTAGATATCAGAGGAAAATGCCTTGCAAGGCTAATGGACCTGAGGCATATATGAGGAACCACAAAATGGTCAGTATGGACGGAACAGAATAGGTACAATGTGATGGTGGGTACAGTGAGAGTGATAGGAGACATGATCCGAAAACAATAGAAGTCTAAACCACATAGGTCCATGGTAAGGTGTTCTCTTTTAATGTAGAGAAGTGACATGATGTTTTGTTTTTTTTTTAAAGATCACTCTTGTCTGTAGTGAGAAGAGACTACAAGGAAATAAGGGTGGAAGCAGGGAGACCAGTAGCAGTGGTGGTGGTAAAAAGGGACTGGATTCTGGATAACTTCTGAAGGTGGAATGGGCAGGATTTCCTAAGTGGATTGAATATGCTTGTGTGAGGGAGACTCTGAGAAACTGGAAGGATGGAGTTGACGTTTACTACTATAGGGAAAAATGTGGGAGAAGCATGTTTGGGGGAAGGCAAGTCAAGTATGAAGTTTTGGATGTGTTAAATCTACATTGTTAACTAAACATCTGAGTACAAATGTTGAGTAATCTGTTGGATATGTGAGTCTCTAGAGCTCAGGGGAGGACTTGGCTGCTTTATAAATGTTATGGTACTAACTTATATTTGGCATTTAAAATTATGGGACTATGAGATCATCTAGAGTATCAGAGAAGAGGTCCAAGGAATGAGTCCTTTGGATACTCCAATATTTTGAATTTAAGAAAATTAAAAGAATGTATCAATTAGGCTGAGAAGAACAGCCAGTCAGTGAAATGAGAGAACCAAGAGGAAGTAGAATCCCACAAGCCAAGTGAAGAGATTTATTTCAAGGAAGAGGGAGTAATCACCTGTGTTAAAAGTTACTGATGGATTACATACGATGGAGATTGAAAATGGACTAGATTTGACAATGTGTGGATCACTGGTGATCATGATAAACTGATAGTGTGCCAGGCAGGATACTACATTATTTTCATCTATTATCTCACATTACCACCATGATATAAATAATATTTTTATATTATCCTTGTTTTCCATATAAGGACATTTTAATTTACAGAGGTTAAGAAATGACCAATCTCACTTAGCTGATAAATGGAGCCAGGATTGAACCCAGATAAGTCTGATTCCCTAACACAACAACTCTGACTCTTGTAAAATGGGTGTTAGAGTAATAAAAATGTTACACAATTTTAGTATTCGGTGTAATAATATATACAAAGTGTTGCATATAATAATACCCTGTGTATGGTAAGTAGGCAAGAAACAACTATTTTAATGTTTACTTTGTGATGTAAGATTAAAAATATTTTTTTTCAGAAATCTTTTTAAGTGCTTTTCAAAATCTGATTTAAAATAATTTATATTTGGAAACATATCTTTTTTTCCATAGAGGAATTTAATTTCCAGTTTTATGATGAAAACAAAGGGGAGAAATGGATTTACATACAATGATTTATTTTATGCCTTTTTAGAAACTTTTTCTATTTCATAAATTGTGATCTATCTGTATGTAACTTCACTATCATATATATTTTAAAAAACTTAGATCATAAGTAATCACTATCCATACCTAATAATATTTCACCATAGGATAGAAATTCTTTCTTTTTTTAGGATAGAAATTCTTAATATGGGGCCTCTTTAGTGGGGGGGGGGGGTGTCTGTGGATAGAATTCATGTGTCTATGAATTTAAATGTAGGAAATTGACCTTTATTTTCATTAACCTCAGACTGAAAATGAACATTTTCTTCAATAATGAGTGTAGGCAACAAATCACAGTAGTATTAGCGGGACCTTAGATTTTGTCACTTACAGAAATCACAAATATTTTCATATTATGCTGTACTTGCAAATATCTTGAAACATTTACACTTATCACTACTTCAAAACTATGGCTTTATTAGATCTGTTAGGTACTGTTTTTTAAAACATTTAAAGAAGGGCATGCATTGCCATGTATTTTGTTTTATCCACTTAAAAGCATTATTCTGAGAAGAGGTCCATCACAAAGAGGTTAAGAAATTGGTTCTGCCTGCTCTTTTCTCAAATGTGTCTTTACCACCACCTGGTGGAAGACTTTGTTCAGTACAAGTGAAAAGTACCAGGAAATAGTTTTCTTCTTTATGAAACATACTATATAGTAAGCATATAACAAATAATTATTTTATATAAGTCTGAATGTGCCTAATTTGCTTAACAATGCCAATCAGTTGACTAAGTTCTCTAACACTTCTACTTACTTCCTTATACATTTTCTTGTCCAAAGTCTAGTTAGTACAGCTCACCCAAATTTGAAATATACTCCTTTGCCTTTAGACCTCTACCTTTCAAAATGTGTTGAAAGGCTTCAGAATTTTAACTTATTTATAGCTTATGTCAGACATTATTAACTAGAGGAATATGCATAGAGAATTACCTGTGGAGCTTTACCTATAATCCACCTGCTTAGAGGCCTCACCTCTGGAGATTCTAATTTGTAATTCTTAGGTAGAGTCAATTTTAGAAAACAAACAATTCTAGTAAGTGTAGCATGGATCCCTCTCGTTTAGAACCACTCAGCCTAGGTCATTTGTTTTCTGCCTTTTAAAAAAGATTCACCTCCTGCTTTCCTGAGTAATTAAGGATTACATCTTTCCTCTTAGAAATTTCTTCACCCAGGATGCCTGGGTGGCTCAGCAGTTTAGCGACTGCCTTCGGCCCAGAGCGTGATCCTGGAGTCCCAGGATGGAGTCCCACATCAGGCTCCCTGCACGGAGCCCGCTTCTCTGTGTGTGTGTGTGTGTATGTGTGTGTGTGTGTCTCATGAATAAATAAATAAAATCTTAAAAATAAAAAGAAATTCCTGCACCCCTTGAGCTGATCAAGGGCTCTGTGTTCTCCCAAAGGATTAGTCACAATAAAACTCTTCTTGAATCCCAATCTCCTAACCCATTAGAATGCTTTTCTTTGCACTTTATCATATTTTTAGTCTTGCATAAAAAGCTGGTGTTATCTCATTGTGATGAGCATCGGGTGTTGTATAGAAGTGTCGAATCACTATAGTACACCTGAAACTAGTATTACACTGTATGTTAACTACTGGAATTTAAATAAAAACTTAAAAGCTGGTGTTACAAAAAAACAGGAAAGAATAAAGATATTTTAAATTATAAAATAACGGTTAAGATATTGTCTTAAATAGCCATTAGGTGATATCTAGTCACAATAATTTAGTTCACACATTATCTCATTTATATTTTGAGCAAGTTAGATACAAAAAATGGGACAGATCACTAATAAATTTCTGTGTGAAGTTAGGGTTGTTAAAAATTCTATTTTTGTTTCTTTATATAAAGTTGAGATGATATTCAGCTTATAGGTTATTGAAATACTTAAAGATACCAGTCATTGCAATTTACTCTCTCACACTTTGTTGTATTCTTTTCATTCTTCTTTCTCTCTGTGATTAATTTTGGCTATATTCTATTTACTTGTATTTGAGTTTATTACTTCCTGTTCTCTTTCATGTAGTCTGCTGTTAAATCCATCCAATGAGTCTTTTATTTCAGGTACTATATTTTTCACTTCTAGAATATCCACTTGATTTTTTAAATAGATTCCAATTTCTGTGAAATTCTCCAGTTTTCATCTTTACTTGTTCATGTTTTCTATTTAACATATTAATTATAGTTACTTTACAGTCCTTTTCTACAATCTTCAATATTTAGGTCGCCTGTGGGGCCAGCTGTTATTTTGTTGTGGTCACATCTTCTTGCTTCTTTGCATAACTATTATATTGTTTGTTTACATGGTGAACACTGTATATAAAAGAACCATAGAAACTCCAGATGGTATCTTCTACCAGGGAGAGGACCCTTTTCTTCTTTAGGAAGGGTAAGGTGCTCATCATCTTAATCTAATCAGATACTGAGCTGAGTTGAAGTCTTAGTAAGAGTCAAATTGGTTCTTCTCTTTTCCTCAGGTATAGCAAACTCGAAAGGTGCTGACTGAGAGCCTGATGAGTTTCTGTTTCCCTTGCTCTGAAAGACTAGGAAATTTGGTTTTGCCCTTCAGGTGTTTGGAGCCTGCTTATTTAGTCTCCTGTCCCATATTCAGTCTCCTGTCCTGGCAAATATTATAAAGGTTAGATGAGTCATGCATTTACGGCACACATCATCCTTCTAAAAGAAGTACCAGCAATCTTTTTCTGCAATGGGCCAGAGAGTAAATATTTTGACTTTGTAAACCATAAAGTTTGCTTTGAAACTGCTCAACTTTGCCACTGTCGTATGAAGGCAGCCAAAGACAATACATAATACATAAATCAATGAGTGCAGCTGTATTCCAATAAAACATTATTTATAAATATTAATATTTGAATTTCACATGATGTTCTCTTGTCACAAAATACTTTGTTTTCAACCATTTAAACCATGTGGAAACTATTCTTGGCTTGTGAAATTTACAAAAATAGATGGTGAGCCAGATTGGCACAAAGGTCAGCCAACCTCTTCAGAGGGACATTAATCCTGTGAGAAAATGTGAGAGATTTCATTCTGCTTTCACCAGATTTCAAAGAGGTCCATGACACCAAATTTCCAAATTTGTTATTCCTAAAAACATAATTTTCATTAAAAATATATATGAATGACAGAGAACTACCAAACTCATATTAAGAGCCACAATATCTAACTGTATAATATTCCTAACATATTCTGTATGTCTAGGCTCTCTAGCTAAATAGTGTGCTCTCACAGCTTACTTAATAGAAATATTTCTTTATTAGCAAAATGGCTAACTACTTTGAGCAAATGATATTTTCTAATATTCTTTGAGAATTTAACATGTGATTGACATTGTATTTTGTGTTTTACATGCAAAATCTCATTTAGTCCTCAGAACTATGTAAGAAAAACATTATTGTTGTCCCCCTTTTATGGATTAGAAGACCAACTTGAGATATTAGATAATTTGTCCCAAGTAAGAAAACAAGCAAATGTTGGATCTAGGATTCAGTTCCAGGTCTTATTCTTAAATCTGTGCTCGTAATCACTACTGTTTTCCATGTCTTGGACCTTTGAGATTGCATGTAAAATGTGGAAATGATAAATCCCAGAAGTATTCTGTATAATTGATTCTGAATGATATATGATAAAGATGAATAGTACTGGCATATTTCTCTCCTCTACATATGAACTTAGAATGATTTTCATATGCCACATTATCCATGACAAAAGGGTAAAGCATTCCAGAATAGAGATGTGTGAAGAAAAAACATTGGCTAGTGATGGTTTGGTACCACTGTTAAGCTGTAACATGTTCCATTTCCACAAAGTTATTCTTTAATTGACAGATATTTCAAAAACTGACAGGATATATTAAATACTTGTGGGAGTATAGTGAACTGTGGATTATCAGTGAGCGTCTAAAATTTGCAAACCATTCTAGAACAGAGAGAGGGGAAGATGGTGCAGAGTAGGAAAACCCTAGGTTCACCCTGTCCCATGAATAAAACTAGATAACTATCAAATCACCCTAAATCACAGAAATTGATTTGAAGACTAGCAGAACAAACTCTACAGCTAAGGGCAGAGAGGCGGCCACATCAAAGAAAGTAAAAGGAGTGGAGACTAACGTTTGGGAGAAAAACAGATGATGGCTATGGTGGGCAGGGAGCTACAGTTTTGGAGAACGGTGACAGACAAACATACAGGGGAGCACACAGGGAAAGGCTTGGAAAGTGAGAGGGGCCAAATTCAGAAGTGCTTGCAACCACTGTGGCTTAAAGCCTGAGTTCTATAGGTCAGTGGCGTGTCTTGGGGAGAGCCCAAAAACATTGGTGCTGCTCTTGGAGAGAAGGCAGAGCAAACAGCCTGTAGATATATAGTATAGAAACAGTGATCTGAAGAGTACCTGGGGGAAGAATACAATGGACTATCAAATAATACAGTTATATGTAGATCATATACAAAACTGATGGTAATGACATCTGATGAATGAATTCAGTTCATCTCAGAGCATGTCCCAAAAGTAGCATCCACAGAGAGAGATTTCCAGGAACAAAAGAACTGGCAGGCACCACTTACTTTCCCAGCCCCTTAACATAAACACAGGGCCATCTGCAGGAACCAGCACAGTCCCCACAATCACTACCTAACTTGCTTACACCAAGCCATGCCCCTCCTAGTCACACTTATGTCAGTCCCAGTGCAAAGGGCCCCTTCATGCAGAAGACCAGCCCAAACCCCTGTCCAAACATGTCTCCCAACCAGGGAGATCTGCAGGGGCCTTGATTCTCTAAGTGGTGGCGACAGGTCCCATTTCAAAAGCAGACCTGAGCACACCTAGTTAAAACACAGCACATTCAGGCTAAGGACAAAATACTGCCCACAACAGGCAAAGCAAATCTCTGTAAGCAACTGCCCTGAAGACTAAAATGGATAGGACACAATAATAGAGCACATGCATCACATATTAGAGACACTCCTGGAAGCACCAGACACTGGGGAATAGAGAATACTACACTAGATGGCACTATATGATACTTCCTTCTTAAGGCCATTATCCTTAAGAACATGAACATGAGTCACAGCTGACTTTCCTAACACAGAGAAGCAGGCAGAGAGACTCAGACAGAAGGAAAAGACAGAGCAATTTGTCTTAAACCAAAGAACAGGATAAAACCATAAACAGATATTTAAGTGAAACAGACATAAAGTAACATGCCTAATAGAGAATTTAAATTAAAGATCGAAAGGATATTCATTGGAATTGAAAAAACAGAGGAAGACATCAATGAGACTTTTAAAACAGAGACAAGGAATAAGAGTAGAGATGTAGGGCTTAGTAAACAAAATGAGAAACACACTTGATGGAATGAACACCATGCTGGAAGGAGAGGAATGAATTAATGACCTAGAAGACAGAATAATGGAAAGTAATCAACATGAAAAAAAATTATACCAAACAAGAAGAGACTTAGAGAACTTAATGACTCCATCAAATTTAATATTCACATTATAGGAGTCCCAGAAGTAGAAGAGAAAAGGGGACAGAAAATTTATTTCAGAGATAATAAATGAAAGCTTCCCTAATCTGGGGAAGGAAACAGATCTAGTAGGCACAGAGAATTCCCCAACAAAATTGACAAAAGTAGATCCACATCAAAACATATGAGAATTAAATGTCAAAATACAGTGATAAAGAACAAAAAATTAAAGCAGCAAGACATAAGTAGACAGTTATATACAAAGGAAACATAATTAGGGGATGCCTGGGTGGCTCAGCGGTTGAGCATCTGCCTTTGGCTCAGGGTATGATCCTGAATCCTGGGATCGAGTACCACATCAGGGTCCCTGCGAGGAGCCTGCTTCTTTCTCTGCCTATGTCTCTACCTCTCTTTCTTAAGAATAAATAAATAAATCTTTAAAAAAAAAAACAAAGGAAACACAATTGGGCTATCAAGGGATTTATATGCATAAATTTCAAAGGAAAAGAGAGTGGCATGATATATTTGAAGTGTTGAATAGGAAAAATCGGCAGCCAATAATATTTTATTCAGCAAAGCTTTAATTCAGAATACAAGGAGAGATAGTTTCCCAAACAAAAAAAGGATTTCGTGACGATTAGACCAGACCTTCAAGAACTATTAGAGGGGACTCTGAGTGGAAAGAAAAGACCAAAAAGTGACAGAATATAAGTAGGAAACACAAAAGCAGCAAAAATGAGTATTTCTTTAAAAATTGGACAATGAACTCACAAAATAAAATGATATAAAATATGAAAACATATACGTAATACATGGAGAGGAGAGGAATGAAGAATGGGTATAAACTATCAAATAATACAGTTATATGTAGATTATATACAAAACTGATGGTAATGACATATCAAAACCCAGTAATATGCAGAAAATAAAAGAAAATAAAAAGAAATGAAAATAAATCACTAAAGAAAACCAGCAAACTTTGGAAGAGAGAAAGAATCAGAGCAAATATTTAGAAATAACCTTAGAACAGGGAATATATTGGGAATAAATATATACCCATTAATAATTAGTCTGAATAACATGGAATAAATGCTCCAATCAAAAGACATAGGGTTATCTGAATAACTATATACTGCCTAGAAGAGACTCATTTTAGACCTAAAGACACCTGCACATTGAAAGTGAGGGATGGAGAAACATCTAAGATTAAAATGGATGTCAAAAGAAAGCTGAAATAACAGTAATTCTATTGGACAAAACAGACTTTAAAACAAAGATAGTAAGAAGAGTCAAAAAAGGGAAATTTCACTATTTATCCATGAAAGGGACATTTCAACAAGAAGATAGAACAATTGTAAATATTTATGCACCCAACATGGGAACAACCCAAATACATAAAACAGTTAATAACAAACGTAAAGGAACTAAAGAAAAATAATCTAATTATAGGAGATGTTAACACTCTATTCATATTGATGGACAGATCATCTAAATAGAAAATCAACAAGGAAACAATGGCTTTGAATGACACACTGGACCAGAAGGACTGAACAGATACATTCAGAACATTTTATCCTAAAAGAGCAGAATACACACTTCGTTTCAGGTATACATGGAATATTCCCCAGAATAGATTACATATGAGATCAGGAAAAAGAACTAACAAACAAAAAGATGGAAGCATATCACATATCTCTTCTGACCACAACATTATGAAACTAGAAGTCAACCACAAGAAAATATCTGAAAAGTCCACAAATATATACATGTTACATAGCATGCTACTAAACAGTGAATGGGTCAACCAGGAAATAGAAGAAGATATAAAAAAAGGACATGGAAACATGTTAAAAACACAATGGTTCAAAACATTTTGGACAGAGTAAAAGAGGTTCTAAAAGGGAAGTTTATAGCAATACAGGCCTACATCAAGAAGCAAGTAAAACCTCAAATAAACAACCTAGCCTTACACCTAAGTAGCAGGAGAAGAAAAAACAATATCTAAAACCAGCAGAAAGAAGGACATAATAAAGATCAGAGCAGAAGCAAATTATATTTAATTAAAAAAAAAAAACAATACAACAGGTCAATGAAATCTAGTTTCTTTGAATGAGGTGGTTATTTGAAAGAAATTGATAAAATTGGTAAATATCTAACTAGATTTATCAAGAAAAAAGTGGGACAGAACTTCAATAAATAAAATCATAAATGAAAGAAGAGAAATAAAACCAAGCCCATAGAAATAAAATTATAAGAGAATATTATAAAAATCTATATGCCAACAAATTGGACAAGCTGGAAGAAATGAATAAATTTGTAGAAACATAAACTACCAACACTGAAACAGGAAAACATAGAAAATTTGAACAGACTGCTCACCAGAAAAAAAAATTAAATCAGTAATCAAAAAAAAAAAAAAAAAAAAACCCAAAGTCTAGGACTAGATGGCTTTACAAGGGCATTCTATGAAGCATTTATTATTTATTTATTTATTTATTTATTTATTTATTTATTTATTTATTTATGATAGTCACAGAGAGAGAAAGATGAAGAGAAGAGAGAGAAGGGAGAGGAGAAGAGAAGAGAAGAGAAGAGAAGAGAAGAGAAGAGAAGAGAAGAGAAGAGAAGAGAAAAGACAGAGGGAGAGGGAGAGAGGGAGAGAGGGAGAGAGGGAGAGAGGGAGAGAGGGAGAGCAAGAGCACAAGAAGGGGAATGCACAAGAAAAACCAATGACTGGGAAAACGAGATGGGCTGACAACCCTAAGTTTTTATAAGCAGTGGAGCTCAAAGTCAAGTTTTGGAAGTCTGCACAATCACTGTGATTGTGCCTGGTGGGTTTAGTGGTGCTCTGGTAGGGAAGGAAGGCAGAGATCCAGGAGTGGGAGCATGGTCTGAGGATCCCCTGGGTCCTCATAGGGAGGATCCACATAGGGAGAAACAGTTCCCATTCCTGCAGTGCATTTGGGAGTGATGTAATGATATCTCTGAGGGAAAAAGAGCTGATGGTACCAATGTGCTGCCCTGTTCATTAGCATAGGAACAAAGACATCAGCTGCAGGCAACAAACCTTGGCACTGGCTTTTTTGTGTGCTTTACATAAATTCTGAACCACTGCACGGTCATGCTACTGCTTTTCTAGGACAGACCAGCACAGGCCACAGCACAGCTAAACCCTTCCCTACAGAATCAGTGCAGGTCCACTCCATGTAGGTCCTTAAAATTTAGAGTTTTGAAACCCAGCTGTAGGCCTGAGATAAAACACGGGGGTACTGTGGCATCTGGCAGGCAGATAGCTCGGACACTTCTAGAGAGGGTGAAGGCAGGGATCTGATGGAATCTGGGGAGACACAAGAGAGGCAATTATTTGCTGTTCTGTGAAGGCTTCCTGAAGAGTGGCGGGCATGAATTCCCTGCTCCAAGGACTAAAGAACAAGGAGATCCCACCCTCTCCCACCCATTAGCACTGACCAATTTCAGTGAGCACAATAGCACCACTCAATGGAGGCCAGAGCTGCTCAACCAAGGCCCACCCTCTTACCCCCTTCAGGTACATCTCTAATAGAGCAAGTGTGCCTGAGAATCAGTACAGCAGGGCCCTATCCTAGAAGATAAGCACAAATCCCTTGCACACACCAAGTCTACTGATTCAGAGTGGTGCAAAGCTTCATTTCTATGGGAAATAGGATCTACCTTCTTTTTTTTTTTTTTTACATATAACTTCTCTTAACAAGCAGACCAAAACACACCTATTTAAATAAAGTGTCACACAGTGGACACAGTCCAAACACCCCTAACTGCAGGCAAGGAGAAACTCTGCAGAGGACTGACCTCAGAAAAAGAGCAGCCAAAACACAAGGGCAGAGTGTACTCTCTGAAACATCTCCTGAACCACCAGGTCAGTATAAACCTCTTCTTAAAATGGCCATTACTCTTAGGAGCAGCAATATAAACAGGCTTTCCTAACAATAAGACACACACACACAAAAACCCAGTGACCTAGACAAAATGACAATTTGGAAGAATTCACCCCAAAAGAAAGAACAGGAAGAAATGATGGTCAGGGATTTAATCAATACAGATATAAGTAAGTTGCCTGAACCAAAATTTAAAACAACAGTTATAGGGATCCTAGCTGGGCTTGAGAAAAGCATAGAAGACTCCAGAGAATCCCTTACTGCAGAGGTAAAAGAACTAAACATGCAAAAATATAAAAATGCTATAACCAAGATGAAAATCTGACTGGATGCAATGCCAACAAGGATGGATGAAGCAGATGAATGAATCACTAATACAGATGATAAAATTATGGAAAATAATGAAACTGAAAAGAAGAGGTAAAAAAAGGTATTAGATCACAAATGTAGATGTAGGGATTTCAGTGACTCCTTAAAGTGTAATAGCTTTTGTATCACAGGAGTCCAAGAAGGAGTCGAGAGACAAGAAGAGGCAGAACGTTTATTTGTACACAGTATAACTGAAAACATCCCTAATCTGGGACAGGAATCAGACATTGAAATCCAAGAAACACAAAGAACTTCCATTAAATTCAACAAAAGCTGGCTATCACCAAGACATATTATAGTCAAATTCACAATATACATAGATAAGGAAAGAATCCAGAAAGCAGCAAGGGAAAAAAAAAAAGTCCTTTACCAACAAAAGAATGAAGATCAGGTTTGCAGCAGATCTGGCCACAGAAAGTTGGCAGGGCAGAGACGCATGATATATTCAATGTGCTGAAGGGGAAAAATAAGCAGCCAAGAATACTTTATCCAGCAAGGTTTCCACAATAGAAGGAGACATAAAGAGTTTCCCAGACAAACAAAAAATAAAGGAGTTTGTGACCACTAAACCAGCCCTGGAAGAAAAATTAAAGGGGACTGAGTAGGAAAAAAGAAGACAAAAAGCAACAAAGACTAGAAAGGAACAGAAAACATTACCAGAAACACCAATTTACAGATAACACAATGGCAATAAATCAAAAATCTATCAAAAATCACTATGAATGTAAATGGTCTAAATGTTTCAATCAAAAGACATAAGGTATCAGAATGCATAAAAAAACAAAACCCATCTATATTCTGCCTTCAGGAAACTCATTTTATACCTAAAGACACCTGGAGATTGAAAGTGAGGGGATGGAGAAACATCTATTATGCTAGTGGACGTCAAAAGAAATATAGAATAGCTGTACATTTATCAGACAAACTAGATTTTATAACAAATACTATAACAAGAGATGAAGGACATTGTATCATAACAAAGAAGTCTATCCATCAAGAAGATCTAATAATTGTAAATACTTATGACCCCAAGTAAAGAGCATCCAAATGTATAAGCCAATTAATAATACATAGAAACTCATTGATAATACAATAATATTAGGGAATTTTCACACCCCACTAAGAGCAATGGATAGATGAATTAAGCAGAAAAATCAAAAAGGAAAAAATGGCTTTTAATGACACTGGTCCACATAGACTGATATATCTGATATCATATAGATATATTCAAAACATTTCATCTTAAATCAGCAGAATACACACATTCTTTACAAGTGTACATAAAACATTCTCCTGAAGAGATCACATATTCTATCAAAAACAGGCTCAAGGAGTAGAAAAAGATTGAGATCATACCAATGCATAATTTCAGAGCACAGTGCAATAAAACTTGAAGTGAATCACAAGAAAAAATTTGCAAAGACAACAAATACATGGCAGATAAAAAAACATCCTATTAAAGAAGGAATGGGTGAACCAGGAAATTAAAGAAGAAATTAAAAAAACACATGGAAACAAATGAAATGAAAACATGACAGTCCAAAACATATCAGATGCAGTAAAGATGGTTCTAAGAGGGAAGTATATAGCAATGCAGGCCTACCTCAAGAAGGAATAAAAGTCTCAAATATACAACCTAATCTTACATCTAAAGGTACTAGGAAAGGAACAGCAAATAAATCATAAAGCTAGCAGAAGAAGGGAAATAATAAAGACTAGAGCAGATATAAATGATATATAAACAAAAATCCAGTAGAACAGGTCACTGAAACTAAGAACTGGTTCTTTGAAGGAAGTAATAAAATTAATAACCCTTAGCCAGACTTATCAAAAAGGAAGGACCCAAATAAATAAAATCACGAATGAGGGAGATCACAACCAACACACAGAAATACCAAAAATTATAAGACAGCATTATGAAAAATCATATTCCAACAAACTGGGCAATCTGGAAGAAATGAACAAATTCCTAGAAACATACAAAATACCAAAACTGAAAAGAACAATTAGAAAATTTGAACAGACCCATAACCAGCAAACAAATTGAATCAATAATCAAAAATTTCCCAGCACACAGTGCAGGGCCAGACAGATTCCCAGCTGATTTATTATCAGACATTTAAAGTAGAGTTAATACTGATTCCTCTCAAACTGTTCCAAAAAGTAGAAATGGAGGAAAATCCAAACTCATTCTACAAGGCCAGCATTACCTTGATTCCAAAAACAAAGACCCTACCAAAAAGGAGAATTACAAGCCAATATCCCTGATGAATAAGGATACAGAAATTCTCAACAAGATACTAGCAAATCACATTCAACAGTATATTAAAAGAATTATTCATCACTATCAACTGGGATTTATTACTAGGCTGCAGGGGTGGTTTAATAGTAGCAATCAACACGATATACCACCTTAATAAAAAAAAAGGATAACCATATGATTCTCTCAATAGATGCAGAAAAAGCATCTGACAAAGTACAGGATCCATTCTTAATAAAAACCCTCAACATAATAGGGATAGAGGAACAAACCTGAACATCACAAAGGCCATATACAAAAAATCACAGTTAATACAATCCTCAATGTGGAAATACTGAGAGTTTTTCTTATTCAGTTGAGAACAAGACAGGGATGTCCAGTCTCACCACTGCTCTTTAACATAGTGCTGGAAGTCTTAGCCTCAGCAATCACACAACAAAAAGAAATAAAATGCATCCAAATCAGCAAAGAAGTCAAACTTCCACTATTTGCAGATGTAGAAAACACAAAAGACACCATTAAAAAATTGCCAGAACTCATACATCAATTCAGCAAAGCCACAGGTTATAAAATCAATGTACAAAAATCTGTTTCATTTCTATACTCTAATTATGAAGCATGAGAAAGAGAAATCAAGGAATTGATCCCATTTTCAATTGCATCGAAAACCGTAAGATCATTAGGAATAAACCTAACCAAAGAGGAAAAAAAAATCTGTACTCTGAAAACTAAAGAATGCTTATGAAAAAAAATTGAAGAGGACACAAAGAAGTGGAAAAACATTCCATACTCATGGATTGGAAGAAAAAGCATTTTTCTAAAATATCTATACTACCGAAAGCAATTTACATATTTAAGGCATTCCCTATTGAAATACCACCAGCATTTTTTCACATAGCTAGAACAAACAATCCTAAAATTTGCATGGAAACACAAAATACCCTGAATAGCCAAAGCAATCCAAAAAAGAACAGCAAAGCTGGAGGCCTCATGATTCCAGACTTCAAACTACATTACAAGGATGTAGTCATCAAGACAGTATGGTACTGACAAAAAGATCAATGGAACCAAACAGAAAACTGAGAAATGAACCCACAACTATATGGTCAATTAATCTTGACATAGAGGGAAGAATATCCAATGGAAAAGACAGTCTTGGGTTGCCTGAGTGGCTCAGTCAGTTGGGTGTCCAACTCTTGATTTTGGCTCAGGTCATGATTTCAGGGTCATGATATTGAGCCACATGTCAGGCTCCAGGTATGGAGCCTGCTTAAGATTCTCTCTCTCCCTCTACCCCTCCCACCCTCCCTGCTAGCACTCCCACTCCAAAAAAAAAAAAAAAAAAAGACAGTCTCTGACAAATGGTATTGGAAAACATGGATAGCCACATGCAGAAGAATGAAACTGGAGCAGTTTCTTACACCATATACAAAAGTAAACTCAAAATGGATAAACAACATAAATGTGAGATAGGAAACAATCAAAAATCTAGAGGAGAACACAGGCAAAAACTTCCCTGACCTGGCTGTAGCAACTTCTTACTAAACATCTCCAGAGGCAGGGGGAACAAAATCAAAAATGAACTACTGGGGGCAGCCCGGGTGGATCAGCGGTTTAGCGCCACGTTCAGTCCAGGGTGTGATCCTGGAGACCTGGGATCGAGTGCCGCGTTCAGCTCCCTGCATGGAGCCTATTTCTCCCTTTGCCTGTGTCTCTGCCCCCACCCCCCTCTCTCTCTCTGTGTGTCTCATGAATTGATAGATAAAATCTTTCTTAAAAAATGAACTACTGGGACTTCATCAAAGTAAAAAGGTTCTGCCCAGCAAAGGAAACAATCAACAAAACTAAAAGGTAGCCTCTGGAATCAGAAGATATCTGCAAATGACATATCTGATAAAAGGTTAGTATCCAAAATCCATAAAGAACTTATCAAACTCAACACCCAAAAACCAAATAATCCAGTTAAGAAATGGGCAGAAGACATGAATAGACATGTTTCCATAGAAGACGTACAGATGGCTATCAGGCACATGAAAAGATAGTCAACATCACTCATCATCAGGGAAATAGAAATCAAAACGACCTTACACCTTCAGAATGGCTAAAATTAACAACACAAGAAACAACAGGTGTTGGTAAGGATGCAGATTAAGGGGAACCATATTACACTGTTGATGGGAATGCAAACTGGTGCAGCCATTCTGGAAAACATAAGTATGGAGGCTCCTCAGCAAATTAAAAATAAAACTACCCCACGATCCAGCAATTGCACTATTTTTACTCAAAGGATACAAAAAACAGATTTGAAGGGGTACATGTACCCCAACGTTTACAGCAGCATTATCAACAGCAGTCAAAACATGGAAAAAGCCCAAATGTCCATTGACTGAATGTATAAAGCAGGGGTGGGGTGTGTGTGTGTGTGTGTGTGTGTGTGTATCTGTGTATGTGTGTATGCATACATGCAAGAGAAAAAAGAAAAAAGAAGATAGAGAAATAGGGACAAGACAGAAAAGAGACTTTTAACTACTGAGAACAAACTGATGGCTACCATATGGGAGGTTGGTAGGGGATGGGTGAAATAGCTGATGGGGATTAAGGAGTACACTTGTTGTGATGAGCACAGGGTGTTGTATGAACTGTTGAATCACTGTGTTGTACACCTGCAACTAATATAACACTGTATGCTAACTATTCCAGAATTGAAATTAAATAATACAAAAATAAATACTGCAAACCATCAGATTAGAAATGAGTAGTGACAGAACATTTTAAAACTCCTATCAGGTTAACTTGGTGAGTTATATAAAAATTAAGGTTTTATAAAAATTAAGACAGAGGAGATAGCTGAAATTAGAGACTAAACTCTGATTTTAAATTAGATAATCTATATACAATAGAAAGAGCTTGGACTTTGTTATTAGGAAAATCTAGGTTATGCATACATCTCTACTACTCATAAGTGATATGATTTTGGGCAAGTTACTTAAGCTTCCTGAGTCTTAGTCTGTTCATCATGCAATGATTATAATTATATAGGACAAGAGTTTTGTGTTTTGTTATGCTTTTTAGATGAGAATTGAATAACATGATATTTATAGCTCTTTATATCACAGTATGTGCTCTGTGAAGGGCAGATATCATTATTTCCTACTCCCTTATCTCTGAGTTGGTCTTATTTCCTTTTCAATAAAACGATAGGTAGTACCATTCACATTGTACAGATAGATAATCCTATGTAACCAACCCTGTGACTAGTGAGTTTATGTGAATACACTCCTAAAATGATATTAAACACTGTTACCTTCTTAATGATTATAGTAAAACCATGGTAGAATTTATCTAGAAAGTGTAATTGTCACTATTTGGTCTCACAAAGTATCAATTGCCAGTATCTAATATTAAAAAGGTTATTAGTATTATAATTGGTGTTATTTTACTATTTCATTCTAAAATGTTCTCCCAGTGTCTAAATAAAACTAAATAAAAAGTGATGGTGGAAACTAAGACTGATAGGGGTAAATAGCACAGGAAATGGAAACCTAATATTTCTTCTATGTAGATATGACTCATTCTTATAGCCTGTAAATTAACAGAACCTAAAAGGCACTATCTCTTCCACCTAATTACAAAGCTCACATTTATGAAGTAATATTAAATGCTTCATTTACCCAACTCACCAGTGCTACTCCACACCCCCACACGCAAAGATTGGTATTATGAACAATGTGGCAATTAGAAAAAGTTCCAAGTACTTAAATATCTCATAATCTAAAAAGATCATATATAGACTACAGATATGAGAAAGAGAAAACATTTATGAAGAAAGCACATAAGTTCAAATTACTCCTAGTAATACTATAAAATTATTTAAGAAAAGAATGAAAACAAAATTGAATTATTTCAAACAAACCTGAGGTGGATTCTGATTTTCTCTTTGTTTCAGAGATGAGTTCAGTTGGCAAAGGCACTGAGTATTTCAGGCTGTCAGCTGTTTTTGCAGGTATTTCTATTTCAGCAGAATTTCCCAGCTGTTTACCAAAAAGATTTTTCCTTCATAAATATTATGTTCCTTCATCTCCTTTCATCCTATCCTTGACCTCTTCTATCCTAGTCCAGTATTCCCATTATAAGCCAATCCCCCACCTCAACCAACAAAACTCAATGCCTATCTTTTCTGGCCCATTTAAACTCTACCTTAGGGGGGATCCCTGGGTGGCGCAGCGGTTTGGCGCCTGCCTTTGGCCCAGGGCGCGATCCTGGAGACCCGGGATCGAATCCCACATCAGGCTCCCGGTGCATGGAGCCTGCTTCTCCCTCCGCCTGTGTCTCTGCCTCTCTCTCTCTCTCTCTGTGACTATCATAAATAAATAAAAAATTAAAAAAAATAAATAAATAAACTCTACCTTAGGTTTTTCTTTAGGTTTAGGAAAGGACTCTTTTTTGTTGATTTTTGTCCACAATGATTTAACTGCTTCATAAATTTGTTCACTTGTAGTGTATGCCTTTTTTCCAGTTACCTAATTAAAAGAAGAAATAAGTCAAATAAGATATATTTTTAAGTCAAAATAACAACTATTAAAAAGAATTATTTCAGATACTTTATGTGAACACTCAGATCAGAATCAATAGTAAAGATATAAAGCTCTAATCATTTAACACAAAACCCCATTTTCTAAATCTTATATGAAAAATTATTTGCCTCATGTAAAAGGCTAAAAAATGTATAGTTAGTACAACACCAAGAGTAAATCCTAATGTAAACTATGGACTTTGGGTGATAACATATCAATGTACACTAATCAATTGCAACAAATATGCCATTCTAGTGGGGGATGTTGAAAAGCGATGTTGATAATGAAGGATGTTAAGCATGTGCTGGAACATGGGGTGTATGGGCAATCTCTGTGCCTTCCCCTTAATTTTGTTGTGAATATAAAACTGCCCTTAGAAAAATAAAATCTTAAAAACATATAGTTTGCATTCACACTGTAATATGTGAATTTAAAACTATGTCTACCCAACAGATGTTTGGTAAAGACAGTTTGAGATAATAAACAGAATATAAGATTTTAAGATGCTATGAAGTTAATATTCTTGTTCAAATTTTTATGGTGCTTTCTCCTGTCATGAAGTATTAATGTATTTCTCCAGATAATAATACCCATTTGGTAGAAACATACAATAAAAAATGAACTATGAACACACAAAGTAGAGGAAAGGATGGTGAGTGAATTCCTGAAGTTGCTATTACTTTCATTCATATCTCTTTCCCTTTAAAAATCTCCTTCTGATTCTTTTTTTCTATTCTTTTATCATCCTTTTATTCCTTATGGCTAAAATAATATAAATAGCTATTGATTTTTCAAGTTTTAAATAGGTTTTGGAAGCTTTCCAGGATTATGCTTTTTATAAACATAAACTTATAAAGCTTTTTAAAACTTTCTTGCTTAAAATATAATTTTTTGCTAAGTATTATACCTACACTTAAAAAAAAATCAATTCACTAATAAGAAGGTCCTCTTCCTTCTCACAGTGTAACTTTGGTCACAGTTGTGTGGTTATTCTTCCTGATATTTTCCTCTTATATGTGCATTAGATACATACACACAACACTTTAAAACAAATGGAATGTTGATATGTTAGTACGATCTGCCAAAAAGGATGAGGTATATTTTAGACTTATATGCACTGAGATGGACTTCCATGATGAACCACTGAATTAAAAAGAATAGATTAAACAGCAGATTATACACTACAATTCAATTATGTTTTAAATTAAATTTTAAAATAAACCACACACACACTTAGCTTTTTCCTTTTTAAAAACACAAATGGGATCACACTATACATATTGAGATTTGATATTTTTAAAGCTTAAATATTTGTTAGAGATGTTTCCGTATCAGTTTATATACCTGTTAATCTCCTTCTTTTATGATAGCTGCATAGTTAGTATTTTACAATGGATATGCCACAGTTAATTTAATAAATCCCCTATTTTGGGAAATATGGGATGTTTCCCTTTTTTGGGCAATTATAAGCATGCTGTGATTAGCATTATTACATATACAACTGGGGCCATACATCTTTGTGATGTTTCTTTGGTACAAATTCCTGGATGTGAAATATCTGGATTAAAGATTATATACATTTTGATTTTTTTATAATATTGCCACATTGCCTCCATAAAGTCAGTGATACACTATAGTAATCTACACTCCCACCAAAAATGTTTTCCTACCCCATTTATCAGAAGCAGTATTATTATGAGTCTTTTAAGTTTTTATCAAATTGAAAGGCTAAAAGCCGATATCTAAATGATCTTTTAAATTACCATTTATTTGATTGATTGATGATAAACATCTTTCACATATTAGGCCATTTATGTTTCTTACTTTGTGGACTTATTTGTTTACTTTCTACATTTTCTTGGAGGGTATTTACCTTTTTCCTATCAATTTATAGCAGCTCATAATTTTGTAGGCCATTATTTAGTCCCTTGTTATAAAGGTTACAAATAGTTTTCTCAGTTTTTTGTTTATCCATTAACTTTGTATATGTTATATTGTGATCAGAAGAAATGTATTTATTTTGATGTAGGAAAATACATTATTATTTTCGTTGATGGCTTCTGGATTGTGTTTTACTTCAGAAGGCTTTTCCTATATTAACATTATGGAAATACTTCTCTTCTTCTAATATTTTCATAGCATTATATTTTATGATTAGATCTTTAGTCCATCTGGAATTTAATTTGCATGATATTTGGTAAAGGTCTAAGATTTTTTTCCCAAAAAGCCAATTACTGCAACATGTGTCTGGAATAACTAATCCATCCTTTTTTTACACGCTGATCTGATATGCCATATTTACCATACCTTTTTCCTACCCCACAATGTATATAAAGACATGCTCACTATATTTGTTTTTGGACATTCTCTGTTTTTTTTTTTTTTTTTTGGTCTATTTTATTGTGTACGCTACAATAGTTACCAATACATGGTAGATGGACAATAAATACTGGTTGAATGAATGTCATACTTCCTACAAATCCAGAAATTCTGTAAGAAATAAATTAAACTTATAAATTTGGGAACACATGCCATATTCCAATATTCACTCTTTGAATCTAGAAATTATATCTCCAAGTATATTAAAATTTTTAAAAATGCCTTTCAGTAAAGTTTTAAAGTTTTTAATAAAGAAGTCTTAGAACATTATTTGATTAATAATAAAACTATTTAGAAGTTTTCAAAGACAGATTACTAGATATTCTTTATATAAGTTAATAATGAAAACAGTATGAGGAAAGTCATTTAAAAAAAGGAATGCCATCTTGATGTACATTTCCAAAATGGGGAATAACCGGAGTATGACTTTTAAAGGGTCTCCTGGACTATCATTTTGTGATTTTTTTTTTTATGTCATAGACCTCGAGGAGAATATCCTGAAAGGTGTGGACCCTTTCCTTTAGAAAAATACTCATATAGAAGAGGTCTCATCTGATAGCCTTTTAAGAGATTAGTCTGATTAACTAAATATGTCTTAAAACTGTATAATAAATGATGTTCACAGAATGTTGAATATTCATCAATAGTAGGCAGTCTGAAATATGTTCAAGTACTGTGTTTCACAAAGGATTTTTAAAATTTTTAATAAATTCATTTTTTATTGGTGTACAATTTGCCAACATACAGAATAACACCCAGTGCTCATCCCGTCAAGTGCCCACCTCAGTGCCCGTCACCCAGTCACCTACACCCCCGGCCACCTCCCCTTCCACCAACCCTGTTCGTTTCCCAGAGTTAGGAGTTTTTCAGGTTCCGCCTCCCTTTCTGATATTTCCCACTCATTTTTTCTCCCTTTCCTTTTATTCCCTTTCACTATATTTTACATTCCCCAAATGAATGAGACCATATAATGTTTGTCTTTCCCCGATTGACTTATTTCACTCAGCATAATACCCTCCAGTTCCATCCACCTCGAAGCAAATGGTGGGTATTTGTCGTCTCTAATGGCTGAGTAATATTCCATTGTATACATATACCACATACATATTCTTTATCCATCAGTCTTTCGATGGACACTGAGGCTCCTTCCACAGTTTGGCTATTGTGGATATTGCTGCTATAAACATTGGAGTGCAGGTGTCCCGGCATTAGTTCATTGCATCTGTATCTTTGGGGTAAATCCCCAGCACTGCAATGGCTGGGTCATAGGGCAGATCTATATTTAACTCTTTGAGGAAACTCCACACAGTTTTCCAGAGTGGCTGCACCAGTTCCCAATCCCACCAACAGTGCAAGAGGGTTCCCCTTTCTCCACATCCTCTCCAAAATTTGTGGTTTCCTGCTTTGTTAATTTTCCCCATTCTCACTGGTGTGAGGTGGTATCTCATTGTGGTTTTGATTTGGATTTCCCTGATGGGCAGTGATGTTGAGCATTAACTCATGTGTTTCTTGGCCATGTCTATGTCTTCCTCTGTAAGATTTCTGTGCATGTCTTTTGCCCATTTCAGGATTGGATTGTTTGTTTCTTTGGTGTTGAGTTTAATAAGTTCTTTATAAATCTTGGAAACTAGCCCTTTATCTGATATGTCATTTGCAAATATCTTCTCCCATTCTGTAGGTTGTCTTTTAGTTTTGTTGATGGTATCTTTTGCTGTGCAAAAGCTTCTTATCTTGAAGAACTCCCAATAGTCCATTTTTTGCTTTTGTTTCTCTTGCCTTCATGGATGAATGTTGCAAGAAGTTACTGTGGCCGAGTTCAAAAAGGGTGTTGCCTGTGTTCTCCTCTAGGATTCTGATGGAATCTTGTCTCACATTAAGATCTTTCATCCATTTTGAGTTCATCTTTCTGTACGGTGCAAGAGAGTGGTCTAGTTTCATTCTTCTGCATGTGGATGTACAATTTTCCCAGCACCATTTATTGAAAAGACTGTCTTTTTTTCCAGTGGATAGTCTTTCCTCCTTTATCGAATATTAGTTGACCATAAAGTTCAGGGTCCACTTCTGGATTCTCTATTCTATTCCATTGATCAATGTGTCTGTTTTTGTGCCAGTACCACACTGTCTTGATGACCACAGCTTTGTAGTACAACCTGAAATCTGGCATTCTGATGCCCCCAGATATGGTTTTCTTTTGTAAAATGCTCTTGGCTATTCACGGTCGTTTCTGATTCCACACAAATCCTAAGATGATTTGTTCCCATTTTCTGAGGAAAGTCCATAGTATTTTGAAAGGGATTGCATTAAACGTGTAAATTGCCCTGGGTAATATTGAAACTGTCACTATATTAATTCTGCCAATCCATGAGCATGGAATATTTTTCCATCTCTTTGCGTCTTCCTCAATTTCTTTCACAAGTGTTCTATACCTTTTAGGGTATAGATCCTTTACCTCTTTGGTTTGGTTTATTCCTAAGTATCTTATGCTTTTGCACGCACTTGTAAATGGGATTGACTCCTTAATTTCTCTTTCTTCAGTCTCATTGTGAGTGTATAGAAATGCCACTGACTTCTGGGCATTGATTTTGTATTCTGCCACACTGCCAAATTGCTGAATGAGTTCTAGCAATCTTGGGGTGGAGTCTTTTGGGTTTTTTATGTAGAGTATCATGTCATAGGCGAAGAGGGAGAGTTTGACTTCTTTGCCAATTCGGATGCTTTTAATGTCTTTTTGTGGTCTGATTGCTGAGGCTTGGGCTTGTAGTACTATGTTGAATAGCAGTGGTCAGGGCGGACATACCTGTCTTGTTCCTGATCTTAGGGGAAAGGCTCCCAGTGCCTCCCCATTTAGAATGATATTTGCTGTGGGCTTTTCGTAGATGGCTTTTAAGATGTCGAGGAATGTTCCCTCTATCACTACACTCTGAAGATTTGATCAGAAATGGATGCTGTATTTTGTCAAATGCTTTCTCTGCATCTATTGAGAGGATCACATGGTTCTTGTTTTTTCTCTTCCTGATATGATGAATCGCATTGATTGTTTTATGAGTGTTGAACCAGCCTTGCATCCCAGGGATAAACCCCACTTGGTCTTGGTGAATAATCTTCTTAATGTATTGTTGGATCCTATTGGCTAGTATCTTGTTGAGAATTTTTGAATCCATGTTCTTCAGGGATATTGGTCTATAATTCTTTTTGGTGTGGTCTGTCTGGTTTCTGAATTAAGGTGATGCCAGCATCACCTCATAGAACGAGTTTGGAAGTATTCCATCTCTTTCTATCTTTCCGAACATCTTTAGTAGAATAGGTATGGTTTCTTCTTTAAACGTTTGATAGAATTCCCCTGGGAAGCCATCTGTCCCTGGACTTTTGTGTCTTGGGAGGTTTTTGATGACTGCTTAAATTTCCTCCATGGTTATTAGCCTGTTCAAGTTTTCTATCTCTTTCCGTTCCAGTTTTGGTAGTTTGTGGTTTTCCAGAATAGCGTCCATTTCTTCTATATTGCCTAATTTATTGGCGTACAGCTGTTCATAATATGTTTTTAAAATCGTTTGTATTTCCTTGGTGTTGGTGGTGAGCTCTCCTTTCTCATTCATGATTTCATTAATTTGAGTCTTCTCTCTCTTCTTTTTAATAAGCCTGGCTAATGGTTTATCTATCTTATTAATTCGTTCAAAGAACCAACTCCTGGTTCTGTTGATCTGTTCCACAGTTCTTCTGGTCTCGATTGTGTTGAGTTCTGCTCGAATCTTTATTAACTCTCTTCTTCTGCTGGCTGTACGATCTATTTAACGTTTTTCTCCAGCTCCTTTAGGTGTAAGGTTAGCTTTTGTATTTGAGTTCTTTCCAGTTTTTGGATGGATGCTTGTATTGCGATGTATTTCCCCCTTAGGACTGCTTTTGCTGCATCCCAAAGATTTTGAACGGTTGTATCTTCATTCTCATTAGTTTCCATGAATCTTTTTAATTCTTCCCTAATTTCCTGGTTAACACTTTTATCTTTTAGCAGGATTTTCTTTAACCTCCACGTGTTTGAAATCCTTCCAAACTTGTTCTTGTGATTTAGTTCTAATTTCAAGGCATTATGGTCTGAGAATATGCAGGGGACGATCCCAATCTTTTGGTATCTGTTCAGACCTGATTTGTGACCCAGTATGTGGTCTATTCTGGAGAAAGTTCCATGTGCACTTGAGAAGAATGTGTATTCAGTTGCATTTGGATGTAAAGTTCTGTAAATATCTGTGAAATCCATCTGATGCAGTGTATCATTTAAAGCTCTTGTTTCTTTGGAGATTTGTGCTTGGAAGACCTATCGAGTGTAGAAAGCACTAGATTGAAGTCATCAAGTTTAAGTGTATTATTATCTAAGTATGTCTTAAGTTTGGTTATTAATTGATTGATATATTTGGCAGCTCCCACTTTCGGGGCATATATATTGATGATTGTTAAGTCCTCTTCTTGGATAGATCCTTTAAGTATGATATAGAGTACCTCTTCATCTGTCACTACAGTCTTTGGGGTAAATTTTAGTTTATCTGATTTAAGGATGGCTACCCCTGCTTTCTTTTGAGGATCATTTGAATAGTATTTGATTCTCCAACCTTTTATTTTCAGGCTGTAGGTGTCCTTCTGTCTAAAATGAGTCTCTTGTAGGCAGCAAATAGATGGGTCTTGCTTTTTTTCCAGTCTGAAACCCTACGCCTTATGATGGGGTCATTAAGCCCGTTTGCATTCAGAGTTACTATTGAAATATATGAGTTTAGTGTCATCATGATACCTATTCAGTCCTGTTTTTGTGGATTGTTCCATTGGACTTCTTCTTAAAGAGAAATTTTAAGAGTCCCCCTTAATATTTCTTACAGAACTGGTTTGGTGTTCACATATTCTTTCAGTTCCTGCCTATCTTGGAAGCTCTTTATCTCTCCTATTCTGAATGAAAGCCTTGCTGGATAAAGTATTGTTGGCTGCATTTTCTTCTCATTTAGGACCCTGAATATATCCTGCCAGCCCTTTCTGGCCTGCCAGGTCTCTGTGGAGAGGTCTGCTGTTACCCTAATACTCCTCCCCATAAAAGTCAGGGATTTCTTGTCTCTTGCTGCTTTAAGGATCTTCTCTTTATCTTTGCAATTTGCAAGATTAACTATTAAACGTCGAGGTGTTGAGCGGTTTTTACTGATTTTAGGAGGGGATCTATTTCCTGGATCTGAATGCCTGTTTCCCTTCGCAGATTAGGAACGTTTTCAGCTATGATTTGTTCAAATACTCATTCTGGACCTCTGTCCCTTTTGGTGCCCTCGGGAACCCCAATTCAACGTACATTTTTCTTCCTGAGGCTGTCACTTATTTCCCTTAGTCTATCCTCATGATCTCTTAATTGTTTGTCTCTTTTTAACTCAGTTTCCCTCTTTGCCATCAACTTTTCTTCTATGTCACTCACTCGTTCTTCCACCTCGTTAACCCTTGTCATTAGGACTTCTAGTTTGGATTGCATCTCATTCAATTGATTTTTAATTTCTGCCTGATTAGATCTAAATTCTGCAGTCATGAAGTCTCTTGAGTCCTTTATGCTTTTTTCTAGAGCCACCAGTAGCTTTATAATAGTGCTTCTGAATTGGCCCTCTGACATTGAATTGTAATCCAAATTTTGTAACTCTGTGGGAGAGAGGACGGTTTCTGATTCTTTCTTTTGAGGTGAGGTTTTCCTTCTAGTCATTTTTCTCAGTGCAGAGTGGCCAAAAACACCTTCTATTGGGAAAAGGGGAAAAAGAGAGAAGAGAAAGATGAACAGAAAATGGAAAAAAAAAATAAAAGAATAAAAAGAGGGAAAAAAAGAGAAGAAAAGAAAAAGAAAAAAAGGGTGGGGAAACAAACAGAAATCTGAAAACAAAAAACAAGGGGGGGGTATCCTCTGATTCTGTATACTGTAAATCCCTCGACTTCTCCTGGTACTTTCCAGTGGTGCTTGGTCAATAATTTGTTTTTCCCCTGTCTGTCTAGCTGGTCTTCTGTGGGAGGGGCCTGCTGTGCTGATTTTCAGGTGTTAGCACTTGGGGGAGCTGCTCAGCTTCCTGCCTTTTGCAGGGCTCAGTGAAAGACGTTTCAGCTGTTTATCCGGTGAGGCCACTGTGAGGCTCTTGGGGGTTGTTCATCCTGTGAGGCCCCAGGAGGTACAACAACAGTGCTGGCCAGGTCTGGAGCCCTGGATTGAGCTCTCACAGTAACTCCGTGGCTCTCAGTCTGCAGGGGCCTGGATGCTCCAGGGGTCGGGGCCGCTGACCTGCTGAGCTCGGGGCCACCTGGCGGCCGGAGTGTCCTTGCTGTCCTGTGCTCTCCTGGCTTCTGTCTGTCCTGGGGGGAGGCTGGATCTTGGGCTGTGTCCCCGGCGCCCTGTGCTCCCAGGTCTGCGCTGTTGGAATCGCGCTCCCAGGCTGCGCAGCCCCTTCCGCTCGGAGCTTCTGCCCCAGCCGCCTCTGAGCTGCTCCCGGGTCCAGCCGGGCTCCCGCTGCAGCCCTTTAGGGAGCTCCACCTAGGGGTGTGGCGCTCTCTCCCCGGGTTGCAGGTCGTCTGTTAGTGTCCCTGGTAGCCTGAGGGCATCCCCGCCCCTCCTGGGGTCCTGCTCTAACTCCCTGCGAGTGCCTTTCTGCACAGGGTGATTGGTGAAACACCTGCTTCTCCGGGACGGGGCTTTCCTGTCCTGGGGACACTCGCCCCGGCCTTAGCCCGGCTCCTCGCAGGGCCCCTCCCCCTTGGATGCCTTTTCTTTCTTTAATTCTTTTTTCCCCCATCTTCCTACCTTGACAGAAGCGTCAACTCTTCTCACTGTAGCATTCCAGCTGTTCTTTCTTTAAATCTCAGGCCAAATTCATAGGTTATCAGGATGATTTGAAGGTTATCTAGGTAATTTGCTCGGGACAGATGACTTGGGAACCCTACTCTTCCGCCATCTTGCCCCCTCTCACAAGTGATTTGTACACTTACAAAGAATCAGTTGTATTTATTTCTAAGTCTCTATGCCATTTTTAGTATAATTAAAAATTTAAATGTAACGAACTAGGATGAAATGTGAGTGTGAAGGGAATTGCTATCCAGAGGAAAATTAAGTTAAATGTTTTGTAAAGACTAAAAAATGAATTATCAAATTATTTAAAACTGCTGTCAAATTAGAGTTGGGCAAGTCAACCGTTAGAGGCTGGCAGAATTAATAAAAATTTAAGAGGATTCTGCACTCATATTATTTTAAAAATGTTTTTAGGTGTTGATTCTATTTTAAATAAATCTAAACTGAAAACAGTAGAAGACAAATTACAGATATGAGTAACTATAAGAAAAGATGCCATGGATCTTCAACTAGGAGATCCATACTCATAGAAAATACCTACTTCAAAAGAGTGAAAAATGGACACACAATTATGTTATTAATTTGAAATAAAAGATTTAAGGTCCATATTTATGATTTTTTAAAACTTCCCACTTTAACATTTTAAATTAATTGTTAACTACTGGCACCAACAATATCAAGTTAGAAGATGTCTATTGTATACCTAAAATTTTTCATAGTTTCAGGGAGGGGAGTCACCCTTCTCTCTCAAGTCTATCATGGATCTCAGGTTAAGAATCCACGATATATATATATTAGAATCCAGCAGATATTACACATGACATTATTATATGCCAGTCAAAGGAAAAGCAAGGGTCTGAACTCTAGGAATTTCAGTAATAATCAGTATTTAACATTAGAAGAACTTTTAGGAAATCATTTTAATATCTTTTTTATCACAGAATTTTTAAAAAGATTTTATTTGTTTATTCATGAGTAACAGAGATAGAGAGAGAGAGAGAGAGAGAGAGAGAGGCAGAGACACAGGCAGAGGGAGAAGAAGGATTCAGGCAGTGAGCCCAACATGAGACTCAATCCCAGGTCTCCAGGATCACACCCTGGGCTGAAGGTGGTGCTAAATCGCTGAGCCACCCAGGCTGCCCTATCACAGAAATTTTTATTTGAAGTTCAGGAATTCTCTTGTTTTTATTTTCCTTTTATTAGAGTAAAATTAAGTTTTTTAAATTTTTATTGGTGTTCAATTTGCCAACATATAGCATAACACCTAATGCTCATCAGAGTAAAATTAAGTTTAATATTTTTAAAATTAAGATTTTTAATATTACACTGTTATTATGAAACTATATCTGCCTAATTATCCATCTATCTATGTCTATATATGAATAGAGAAATATCTAGACAATATTCTAGCAAATGTTAACACTTATTTTTCTGGATGAAAGAATTCCAGGTGGCTACCTGTTTTTTTTTTTTTTTTTCTAGACTTTTCTATAATGCTTAAATTACTTAAGGATGAGTAGTTACTAACTTTATTTAAAAACATTAAGGCCTGGGATTCCTGGGTGCCTCAGCAGTTTAGCGTCTGCTTTCCGCCCAGGGTGTGATCCTGGAGACCGGGGATGGAGTCCCACATTGGGCTCCCTGCATGGAGCCTGCTTCTCTCTCTGCCTGTGTCTCTGCCCATCTCTCTCTGTGTGTCTCTCATGAATAAGTAAATAAAATCTTTTAAAAGAATAAGGCCTTATTCTAAATAAACAAACAAAAAGATTCAATGGCAGCATTATGCACTGAGAAGAAAAATGGACAGGGAGGTACGACACCTGAAACTGAACAGAACCCTGGACAAATCAGTCATTTTGAAACTTCTCTGGGCCATAGTTTTCTTATCAGTAAATGAGGAAGTTGAATGCAATAAGCTCAAAAGTTTCCTTCAGCATGAATATGTTATGAATTTAAGGGTCTACTTCTTATATAAATTCTCAGGACATATTTATAAAAAATAAGTGTATCATTTTGGATCAAGTGTCTCAACTAGATTTAATGAATAATGCTGTCTTTGCTATAAACTTTTATAGCTTTATCGCATTATAAACTACTTAGATCACTATATCCTTGTCATTCTTAAAATATTGAGTAGGTAGTTTTATCTACATCAATAATTAAAGAGATGTAGTAATGAGAATACAAGCACAGAAAGCCCTTCTGGTAACACTACATACCGTTTCAAGTGTGAGGGGGAATCATTAAATGTTGGTACTTAAGAAAAGAAGGAAAGGAAGAAAATACTGCATCACTAAAAGCTCTGCTTCTCAATCTGAATATGTATCAAAACTAAAATACTGGCACACTCTGTTTAAATAATTAGGAGAATGTTTGAATTTGTAGATAAGCTCACTAGAAAATGACAAAACAGCTATTATATGGACTCATGGAAAATGTTACTTAGGTCTAGGTGTTATCAAAACTGAATTTGTATGTTTTTTTGTTTTACCTTCAGAAGCCTCTGTTATCTACCAATTTGCTGATCTTTTTTTTTTTTAAAGATTTTATTTATTTATTCATGAGAGACAGAGAGAGAGAGAGAGAGAGAGAGAGGCAGAGACACAGGCAGAGGGAGAAGCAGGCTCCATGCAGAAACCCGACATGGGACTGGATCCCAGGACTCTAGGATCGTGCCCTGGGCTGAAGGCAGACGCTATACTGCCGAGCCACCCAGGGATCCCCAATTTGCTGATCTTTATATTAATCTGATGAACTGACAGCTGCCAGTAGGTATAATTTTCTGTTAATTAAAATTTTAATTTCATATAGCTCAACAATGGAGTGGTATTTCTCCCCATAAATTCTACATCAATCTCTCTGAATTGAATCCTCAAAAAGGCATTTATATTGTTGAATTATATTTTAACAAATTTATCCTATTTATTTGTAATGCTCATGTAATTAAGAATGGCATTTATCACGCTGAAATGAAGTGTGATTTTGCCAAAATAATAGGTGATAGTAACCATAATTCTCTGAAAATTAAATGCTGCAGATACGTAGGACATTTAAATATTGTCACACTAAGAGTTTAAACAAATACTGAAATGTACCTATCACTTAAAAGGAACTTACCTTTGCAATTATTACTGACTGGACTGGGTAGCAAACAGCTGCTCCTAAAGTGGCCAGTCCCAGTGGATAAGCAATTTTCTTAAACCTAGAACCTATGAAATTCAAATAAGCTATTAAACTCCAAACAGATGCTAGCACAGACTTATGTTTTTATAACTTTAATGTTCTCTTTCTTCCCTTTCAAGTCATTACCCTATGTCAATTTATTCTTTAGATAATAATACTAATCAATGTAGTCGCTAAAATATCCTTAAGGATCACTATTCAATTAATACCTCTTAGTGGTCATGTCCAATTTTAGAAAAGTATTCTGAATTTAAAATTGATAATTAGCTACACAAAAGGGGTTGATGATTTTCTTCTTTTTTAAAACTAGGTATTTTTTTCATGTCCTAAGAAACTAAAAATTGTAACCACATTGTTTCAAGTATCTAATAGAGCATGATAACAAAGAACTGATCAACTACCATACTTGTGATACCATGTTATAGCAAAATGGACTCTCTTTACATACCCTGTTTTGATTAAGTCTTTAGGAACATGAAAAATCCAACTAACTAATCAGCTAAGGACTTTAAAAGATATATAACTCCTTCATGTCACTGATTTAAAATACTAGATGTAGCAATTAAACAATTGCAGGTAACATTAGATAATGTATTCATTTCCAAAAGTATGTAAACTAAGCATCTAAGAGACACTTTCAAACTTCTTACAGATGTATTTATTTTAGAGAGAGAGAGTAGGGGGAGGGGCAGAGGGAAGAGAGAAGCAGACTTCCCCCTCCTTGTGCAGGGCTCAATCCCATAACCTAAGATCATGACCTGGGCCAAAATCAAGAGTCAGATGCTTAACCAATTGAGCCACCCAGGCACCCCCAAACATTTTGTTTTTTACAGAAAAATCCCTTAAAAAATCTTCCAAATACAATCTCACTAGGAACTTCATATAGCCATAGCTTAGTGACAACAAACCACTCGTTCAAAATAATATGTATCTTATTTTTTTTTAATTTTTTTTTTTATTTATTTTTGATAGTCACAGAGAGAGAGAGAGAGGCAGAGACACAGGCGGAGGGAGAAGCAGGCTCCATGCACTGGGAGCCTGATGTGGGATTCGAGAAGCAGGCTCCATGCACCGGGAGCCTGATGTGGGATTCGATCCCGGGTCTCCAGGATCGCGCCCTGGGCCAAAGGCAGGCGCCAAACCGCTGCGCCACCCAGGGATCCCAAAATAATATGTATCTTAAATGCCTGAATGCTTAGACTCCGTAAATATGAGCTGGATATGTAGATGATGGGTCTTCCAATTGGGGTAAGCTCTTTTATTCTCTAAAACAGCTCTTATAACCGTTACTTTAAAAAATGGAACAGCAAAAAAAAAAAAAAAAAAAAAAAAAGGAACAGCCTATTTGGTACAGCAGTAAGAATTTTTTTTAATCAGTATGGGTTAAGGTAAAAAATAACTGGCAATGTTTGCAGGCAATATTAATGAAAGATGAAAAGATAAAAACAAAAGCTATTTCTGTATCTGGTTTACCTATTTGAAAGGAGGCCTACATTCATGTCTACAAGACAGAGCTTGGTATGGAGGAGTAGGTAGGCTGCTTCAACCTCTAATTTAGCTTTCCTTTGGTTTTAGACTGGTTTGCATGGTACTGTGAAAGAGGGTCTAGATCTGTTAAAGTATACTATAAGTTAGAAAAAAACATGTCTTAAGTTATTCCTTTACTCAGGTCCTTCTCACTATTCTAGTATCATAGTTTGATTCTTGATTTTACTGACCTAACATCTCTTAATGCAAGTTTCCTTGATTCAGGCAAATTCCCCTAATTGTGCTGCTGATAACCTTGGAAAGTGGCATTTTTTGGCTGATGTGTCATTTAAATATTAAAAAAGGCTGATATTCATCTTCTCTTTACTTGATATAAAGGGCAAGTCAAACAAAATATACATTTCATTTGGATTCAATAGCCCTACTCCCATAAGTAGGAAAGGACTTTAGACACAGCCCCTAACAAGTGCTATGAAATCACATTCTCTGGACCTCTGCATATAGCTAATGGGGTTAGACTAAATCATCAGCTTTCAAACATTTTTTGACCGTAACTCATATTAGAGAATAAATTTTACATTATGACTTATGATCTATCTTACACAGATATACACACACTCTATGGAAACAATAGTTTCACAATATTTACCCATATTAAGTACAGAACACTGATATTTGCTGTTTTCCTCTATTTTATTTTTTAATAAAATGTCCTCTGAGATTCACTATGTTTATTTTATTACCTAATAATAGGTTGAGATCTAAATTTGAAAAACAATGGGTTAGATTATTCTAGATCTGACACTTAGAGACAATGTGGATGACCTAAGAAACATATTCTTTTCCAAGTGGATTATGACTTTCTTACTGAGAATATAGTAGTATGTTCTTCCTTGAGTCTTATATGCTACATAGAGCGATCTTGTTTTTCAATTTTTTCCCTAATAAGTAGCTTATAATATATACCCAAGTAAAAGTTGCTCACAGTGTTAGAATTAAAAATGGGATATCAATAGCCATTAATATTAGCTATAGGTTGAGTGTTAGAGATGAAATATATGGGCTAGAGTTAGAATGTTTTGTACCTGATTGGGTATACTTGAGTTGATATTATAAGGACTAAATCTGGACAAATAAACCATAAAGTATCTGATATTACACTCCAGACTGGTTCAGAGCTGTGACTTTGAAACACATGTAATTTAGTGTGGGGACAATGATTGGCAACTGAGTTGTGGACAGAAGATGAATGGAAGGTGACCAAAAACGGCTACTGACCAGAGAACTATACCAGCTTAGTAAGGGCTTTAGTGAGGAGGAGAGGCAGTAATGCCTACTGAGAAGAATTTCCATACTCAGAGGTAGAAAATGGGAAAATATGACATTCAACATGTACTTAAGAAAAAACAGTTATTTAACAGTGTGCAGAAAAGAATTCACATAGTTTCTTGAGACTACCATTGTTAGAAAGGCCTGCTTGCAAGGCTGGCTCTTGGATGGCATCTGGGGAATTCACTGGTAAAGAGTTCCCTACAATGACAAAAAACATTCTCTGAATGATGAGTGATGTACTGTGCTTAAACTGTTTGTTGAAATAATATGGTTTATGATGAACAACTGCTTTCCTTCCAGTCTGGAATTCTGAACATGCTAGAGAGACAATGTTGATGTGATCAGCCGTTAGTAATAACTTTGACTGCTCAGTCTCTAATGAGCTTCCTTGGCTGACAACACCTCACATGTACTGTCACAATTCATTACTGGAGGGATTAAGTACATCTTATATGACTCCACTGGGAGGGGATTCTTAGAATTATTTATTCATGAGAGACAGAGAGAGAGAGAGAGGAGAGAGAGAGGCAGAGACACAGGCAGAGGGAGAAGCAGGCTCCATGCAGAAACCCGACATGGGACTGGATCCCAGGACTCTAGGATCGTGCCCTGGGCTGAAGGCAGACGCTATACTGCCGAGCCACCCAGGGATCCCCAATTTGCTGATCTTTATATTAATCTGATGAACTGACAGCTGCCAGTAGGTATAATTTTCTGTTAATTAAAATTTTAATTTCATATAGCTCAACAATGGAGTGGTATTTCTCCCCATAAATTCTACATCAATCTCTCTGAATTGAATCCTCAAAAAGGCATTTATATTGTTGAATTATATTTTAACAAATTTATCCTATTTATTTGTAATGCTCATGTAATTAAGAATGGCATTTATCACGCTGAAATGAAGTGTGATTTTGCCAAAATAATAGGTGATAGTAACCATAATTCTCTGAAAATTAAATGCTGCAGATACGTAGGACATTTAAATATTGTCACACTAAGAGTTTAAACAAATACTGAAATGTACCTATCACTTAAAAGGAACTTACCTTTGCAATTATTACTGACTGGACTGGGTAGCAAACAGCTGCTCCTAAAGTGGCCAGTCCCAGTGGATAAGCAATTTTCTTAAACCTAGAACCTATGAAATTCAAATAAGCTATTAAACTCCAAACAGATGCTAGCACAGACTTATGTTTTTATAACTTTAATGTTCTCTTTCTTCCCTTTCAAGTCATTACCCTATGTCAATTTATTCTTTAGATAATAATACTAATCAATGTAGTCGCTAAAATATCCTTAAGGATCACTATTCAATTAATACCTCTTAGTGGTCATGTCCAATTTTAGAAAAGTATTCTGAATTTAAAATTGATAATTAGCTACACAAAAGGGGTTGATGATTTTCTTCTTTTTTAAAACTAGGTATTTTTTTCATGTCCTAAGAAACTAAAAATTGTAACCACATTGTTTCAAGTATCTAATAGAGCATGATAACAAAGAACTGATCAACTACCATACTTGTGATACCATGTTATAGCAAAATGGACTCTCTTTACATACCCTGTTTTGATTAAGTCTTTAGGAACATGAAAAATCCAACTAACTAATCAGCTAAGGACTTTAAAAGATATATAACTCCTTCATGTCACTGATTTAAAATACTAGATGTAGCAATTAAACAATTGCAGGTAACATTAGATAATGTATTCATTTCCAAAAGTATGTAAACTAAGCATCTAAGAGACACTTTCAAACTTCTTACAGATGTATTTATTTTAGAGAGAGAGAGTAGGGGGAGGGGCAGAGGGAAGAGAGAAGCAGACTTCCCCCTCCTTGTGCAGGGCTCAATCCCATAACCTAAGATCATGACCTGGGCCAAAATCAAGAGTCAGATGCTTAACCAATTGAGCCACCCAGGCACCCCCAAACATTTTGTTTTTTACAGAAAAATCCCTTAAAAAATCTTCCAAATACAATCTCACTAGGAACTTCATATAGCCATAGCTTAGTGACAACAAACCACTCGTTCAAAATAATATGTATCTTATTTTTTTTTAATTTTTTTTTTTATTTATTTTTGATAGTCACAGAGAGAGAGAGAGAGGCAGAGACACAGGCGGAGGGAGAAGCAGGCTCCATGCACTGGGAGCCTGATGTGGGATTCGAGAAGCAGGCTCCATGCACCGGGAGCCTGATGTGGGATTCGATCCCGGGTCTCCAGGATCGCGCCCTGGGCCAAAGGCAGGCGCCAAACCGCTGCGCCACCCAGGGATCCCAAAATAATATGTATCTTAAATGCCTGAATGCTTAGACTCCGTAAATATGAGCTGGATATGTAGATGATGGGTCTTCCAATTGGGGTAAGCTCTTTTATTCTCTAAAACAGCTCTTATAACCGTTACTTTAAAAAATGGAACAGCAAAAAAAAAAAAAAAAAAAAAAAAGGAACAGCCTATTTGGTACAGCAGTAAGAATTTTTTTTAATCAGTATGGGTTAAGGTAAAAAATAACTGGCAATGTTTGCAGGCAATATTAATGAAAGATGAAAAGATAAAAACAAAAGCTATTTCTGTATCTGGTTTACCTATTTGAAAGGAGGCCTACATTCATGTCTACAAGACAGAGCTTGGTATGGAGGAGTAGGTAGGCTGCTTCAACCTCTAATTTAGCTTTCCTTTGGTTTTAGACTGGTTTGCATGGTACTGTGAAAGAGGGTCTAGATCTGTTAAAGTATACTATAAGTTAGAAAAAAACATGTCTTAAGTTATTCCTTTACTCAGGTCCTTCTCACTATTCTAGTATCATAGTTTGATTCTTGATTTTACTGACCTAACATCTCTTAATGCAAGTTTCCTTGATTCAGGCAAATTCCCCTAATTGTGCTGCTGATAACCTTGGAAAGTGGCATTTTTTGGCTGATGTGTCATTTAAATATTAAAAAAGGCTGATATTCATCTTCTCTTTACTTGATATAAAGGGCAAGTCAAACAAAATATACATTTCATTTGGATTCAATAGCCCTACTCCCATAAGTAGGAAAGGACTTTAGACACAGCCCCTAACAAGTGCTATGAAATCACATTCTCTGGACCTCTGCATATAGCTAATGGGGTTAGACTAAATCATCAGCTTTCAAACATTTTTTGACCGTAACTCATATTAGAGAATAAATTTTACATTATGACTTATGATCTATCTTACACAGATATACACACACTCTATGGAAACAATAGTTTCACAATATTTACCCATATTAAGTACAGAACACTGATATTTGCTGTTTTCCTCTATTTTATTTTTTAATAAAATGTCCTCTGAGATTCACTATGTTTATTTTATTACCTAATAATAGGTTGAGATCTAAATTTGAAAAACAATGGGTTAGATTATTCTAGATCTGACACTTAGAGACAATGTGGATGACCTAAGAAACATATTCTTTTCCAAGTGGATTATGACTTTCTTACTGAGAATATAGTAGTATGTTCTTCCTTGAGTCTTATATGCTACATAGAGCGATCTTGTTTTTCAATTTTTTCCCTAATAAGTAGCTTATAATATATACCCAAGTAAAAGTTGCTCACAGTGTTAGAATTAAAAATGGGATATCAATAGCCATTAATATTAGCTATAGGTTGAGTGTTAGAGATGAAATATATGGGCTAGAGTTAGAATGTTTTGTACCTGATTGGGTATACTTGAGTTGATATTATAAGGACTAAATCTGGACAAATAAACCATAAAGTATCTGATATTACACTCCAGACTGGTTCAGAGCTGTGACTTTGAAACACATGTAATTTAGTGTGGGGACAATGATTGGCAACTGAGTTGTGGACAGAAGATGAATGGAAGGTGACCAAAAACGGCTACTGACCAGAGAACTATACCAGCTTAGTAAGGGCTTTAGTGAGGAGGAGAGGCAGTAATGCCTACTGAGAAGAATTTCCATACTCAGAGGTAGAAAATGGGAAAATATGACATTCAACATGTACTTAAGAAAAAACAGTTATTTAACAGTGTGCAGAAAAGAATTCACATAGTTTCTTGAGACTACCATTGTTAGAAAGGCCTGCTTGCAAGGCTGGCTCTTGGATGGCATCTGGGGAATTCACTGGTAAAGAGTTCCCTACAATGACAAAAAACATTCTCTGAATGATGAGTGATGTACTGTGCTTAAACTGTTTGTTGAAATAATATGGTTTATGATGAACAACTGCTTTCCTTCCAGTCTGGAATTCTGAACATGCTAGAGAGACAATGTTGATGTGATCAGCCGTTAGTAATAACTTTGACTGCTCAGTCTCTAATGAGCTTCCTTGGCTGACAACACCTCACATGTACTGTCACAATTCATTACTGGAGGGATTAAGTACATCTTATATGACTCCACTGGGAGGGGATTCTTAGAAGTAGAGGTTTGTACTAGTCTCTTATAGGCTTTGCCCCATTTGCCTTTTCCCTTTGCTTATTTTACTTTGCAATCTTTCACTGTAATAAGACCTATGACTATAGGTTGAGTCTTTTAAGTTTTCCTACTTAACCATCAAACCCATGAGTGGTTTTGGGGACCCTCTACAAAAGTGGTAGAGTGTGAAGAAATAACAAAGTTAGTATCTATACAGAAGAAAAAAAAAGAAATCAAGCATATCAAGCCTCATGTTGAATGAAAGTAATAAGTTGTCAACTTCTGCAAACTCCATTCCATGGTGGCTGATGTCAATTCTAGCAACCTTGGTCAGGATGAGATGACGACAGTATAAAGTATTTTTCTGGGCAGCCCCAGTGGTGCAGAAGTTTGGCACCGCCTGCAGCCCAGGGTGTGGTCCTGGAGACCAGGGATTGAGTCCCACATCGGGCTCCCAGCATGGAGCCTGCTTCTCTTCTCTGCCTGTGTCTCTGCCTCTCTCTCTCTCTCTCTCTCTGAATAAATAAATAAAATAATCTTTTTAAAAAAGTATTTTTCTGATACCAGCATGTCTGTCTCAAATCCTTAATATAGCCCCCAGAATATGTATGGTCATGAGAAAGCAGAGAAAACAAGTTTGAGGGGTTAGCATACATTTTAACATTAACATAAAGTTCCCAAGGCCATTTTTTTATATCTAGAGACTCTGAAAACCTTTTTATTTATTTATTTTTTTTTTGAGAGAAAGGACTAGCAGTGGGGAGGGGCAGATAGAGAAGAGGAAGCAGACTCCCTCCTGAGCAGGGAGCCCAACTCAGGGCTCAATCCCAGGACCCCAGGATCATGTCCTAATCCAAAGCCAGATGCTTAACCGACTGAGCAAACCAGACACCACTGAAATTTTTTTTTAACGGAGCAGAGGAAGATGGTGGCAGAGTAGGAAGACCCTAGGTTCACCTTATCACACGAATACAAATAGATAACTATTGAATCATTCTAAATACCCCAGAAATCAACCTTAAGACTGGCAGAGCAACCACCACAATTAAAGAGAAAGAAAAGGCCACATCAAAGAAAGTAGAAATTGTGGGGAAATGGTTTAGGGGAGAAATGGATCCCAGCTGCTGCAGAGAAGAGGGAACTGTGGTCTCGAGACGGGTGAGATGGAGAGGAACACTAAGGGAAACAGACAAGAAGGTTTCCCCAAAGCCAATTGCTTGGAGAATGAAAACAGTCTGAATTTTGTGAGTTCTTTAAACAAGTAGGGTTTAAAATCTCGAGATTTAAAGATCAGCAGGCTTGGGTGGTATAGAGTTTGGAGGGCACTGCCCTGCTCCTGGGGAGAAGGCAGGCAAACAACCCAGGGGGCAGAAAGTATGAAAACAGTGATCTGAAGAGGCCCTGGGGTATACAGTGGGGAGATTATTCCCACTTCTTGGAGTGCATCCCTGAGAGGCAACATTCAGAGATACCTCTCTAGGAACAAAGGAGCTGGCCAGCAACATTTCCATTCCCTGCCTTTTGGCATAAACACACAGCTACTGGTAGGAAGTAGTGCAGCACCAACCCTCTTGTCTAACTTATATACATCAAGCCCTACCCGCTGCACAGTGGTAAGGCTGCCCTTCCCAAATATGCCTGCCTCAGTCCCACCATAGTGGGACCCTCCCCCAGAAGACCAGCACAAACCCCTAACCATACCACATCTACCAACTGAGTTCTACAGGGCCTCAGTTCTGTTGGGAGGTGGTGACAGGTCTCATTTCACAAGCGTACCAGGGCACACCTAATTTAAATTTGCTCTATTCAGGCCAGGGACAAAAATTTCCCAGATCAGCCAAAGAGAGCCACTGCACACGGCTGGCCTAAAGTATAGAGCAGCCAAAACACAAGAGCAGAGTACATGCAGCATATGCTGGAGACACACCCTGAAGGGCCAAGCCCTGGGACCTACATGACCTCTTCCTCAAAAGGTCATTACTTTCAGGAGCAGGAGAATGACTAGCTTTTCTTTTTATTAAATATTTATTTATTTATTAAAGAGACAGACAGAGAGAAAACATGAAAGGGGGAAAGGGCAAAGGGAGAGGGAGAGAGAGAATCCAAAACAGACTCCCCACTGAGCACGGAGCTGACATCATGACCTGAGCTGAAATCAAGAGTCCAACACTTAACTGACAGAGCCACCCAAGTGCCTCATAACCAGCTTTTCGAAAACAGAAAAAAGTAGAGACATAGACAAAACAATGGAGGAAGAACAAAACCAAGAACAAGATAGGGCCATGGCAGAGAACTAAGCAAAACAGATACAAGTAAAAGGCTTGATATGGAATTTAAAGCAACAATCATAAGGATACTCACTGGGCTTGAGAAAAGAAGACATAGGTAATACCCTTATCAGAGAGATAAAACAGTTAACAAATAATCAGAGATGAAGAGTGCAATAAACAAGATCAGAAACAAATTTAATATAATGATCAACAAGCTAGAAAAAGTACAGGAACAAATTAGTGACCTACAAGACAAAGTAATGGAAATTAATGAAGCTGAACAAAATAGAAAAAAGAATTATGGAACACAAGAATAGACTAAGGGTTGTGAATCCATCAAATGTAATAATATTCGTATTATATAAGTTCCAGAAAATGAAGAGAAAGAAAAAGGGGCAGAAAATTTAGTTGAAGAAATAATAGCTGAAAACATCCCTAAATCTGGGAAAGGAAACAGACATTAGATGCAGGAGGAAGAGAGAACTCCCATAAAAATTAATGGAAACAGGCTCACACCAAGACATATTTCAATTAAATTTGCAAAATATAGTGATAAAGAAGATAAACTTGAAAGCAGCAAGAGAAAATAAGCCCTTAACCCACAAGGGAAAACCCATAAGGCTAGGTGGAGATTTCCCAACTTTGCAAGCCAGAAGGGAGTGGCATAATATATTCAAAGTGCTAAATGGGAAAAATCTGCAGCCAAGAATACTCTATACAGCAATGCTATTACTCAGAATAGGAGAGATAAAGACATTCCAAGACAAACAAAAACTAAGAGTTCCTGACCACTAAACCAGCCCTACAAGAAATATTAAAGGGGACCCTGAGTGGAAAGGAGAGAAACCAAAAGTGACAAAAACAAGAAGGGATCAGAAAAACATTTCCAAACAATGACAAAACAAGTAATAAAATGGCAATAAATATGTATCTATCAATAATTACTTTGAATGAAAATGGAATAAATACTCCAATCAAGATGTACAGGGTGACAGAATGGATTAAAAAAGAAGACCCTTCTATATGCTGCCTACAACGGATTCATTTTAAACCTAAAGACACTTGCAGATTGAAAATGAGCACATGGAGAAACATTTTTCATGCAAATGGATGCCAAAAGAAAACCAGAGTAGCAATATTAATATCTGACAAAAAAACTTTAAAACAAAGACAGGAAGAAGAGACAAAGAATGTCACTATATATAATAATAAAGGGGACAATCTAACAAGAAGATAAGAGTCACAAATATTTATGTACCCAACATGGGAGTACAGAAGTATATAAAACAGTAACACATATAAAGGAAATGACAATAACACAATAATATCGGGGGATATTAATCAATTTACATCAATGGACAGATCCCAACGAAGGAGAAAAACAGGGATGCCTGGTTGGCTCAGCGGTTGAGTGTCTCCCTTCAGCTAAGGGCATGATCCCAGTCCAGGGATTGAGTCCCGCATTGGGCTCCCTGCGAGGGGCTTGCTTCTCCCTCTGCCTGTGTCTATGCCCTCTGCCTCTCCCTCTGTGTCTCATGAATAAAATTTTAAAAAATCTAAAAAGATAAAGAAAGAGAAAGAAAGAAAGAAGAAAGAAAAGAAAAGAAAAGAAAAGAAAAGAAAGAAAGAAAGAAAGAAAGAAAGAAAGAAAGAAAGAAAGAAAGAAAAACAACAAGGATACAATGGCTTTGAATGACACACTG
This sequence comes from Vulpes lagopus, assembly GCF_018345385.1. NCBI lineage: Eukaryota > Metazoa > Chordata > Mammalia > Carnivora > Canidae > Vulpes > Vulpes lagopus. The sequence continues at coordinate 65,619,641 of NC_054848.1, read as the reverse complement.
GACAGTAACACTATGAAACTAGAAGTCGAGCAGCCGGGGTGGCTCAGCGGTTTAGCGCCACCTTCAGCCCAGGGTGTGATCCTGGAGGCCGGGGATCGAGTCCCATGGCGGGCTCCCTGCATGGAGCCTCCCTCTGCCTGTGTCTCTGCCTCTCTTTCTCTTTCTCTCTCTCTCTCTCATGAATAAATAAATAAAATCTTTAAAAAAAAACTAGAAATCAACCAAAAGAAAAAATGCGGAACAACCACAAATACGTGGAAGTTGACCAACGTGCTGCTAAACAATGAATGGACCAACAAGGAAATTAACAAAGAAATTAAAAAATATATGGAAACGATGAAAATGAAAACACTAAACCTTTGAGATACAGCAAAAGCAGTCCTAAGAGGGAAGTATATAGCAATACAGGCTTACCTCAAGAAGCAAGAAAAAAATCTCAGATAAACAACCTAATCTTACACAAGGAAGGAGCAAGAAAAAGAACAACACCTAATATCAGCAGAAGGAAGAAAATAAGATTAGAGCAAAAATAAATAATACTGAAACTAAAAGCACAATATAACAGATCAATGAAACCAGAAGCTGATTCTATGAGAAAATAATAAAACTGATAAATTTCTAGCCAGACTTATGAAAAAGGGTAAGGACCCAAATAAATAAAATCATAAATGAAATAACAACCAACACCACAGAACTACAAAAAATTGTAAGAGAATATTATGAAGCCCTATATGCCAATGGATTGGACAACCTGGAAGAAATGGATAAATTCCCGGAAACATATAAACTACTTATGAAACATATAAACTACTGAAACAGAAAGAAATAGAAAACTTGAAAAGACCAATAATCTGTAAAGAAATTTAATCAATAATCAAAAAACTTACAACAAATAAAAGTCCAGGGCCAGATGACTTCATGGACAAATTCTACCAAACATTTAAGAAGAGTTAATACCAATTCTTCTCAAACTATTCCAAAAAAAGAGAAATGAAAGGGAAACTTACAAATGCATTTTGTGAGAGCAGCATCACCTTGGCCACATATAAAAAAAAAAAAACATAGCTAATAGCATCCTAAATGGCAGTAACTTTGAGCTTTTCTTCTATGGTCAGAAATAAGACAGTGATGTCAACTCTCACCACTATTATTAAACATTGTACTAGAAGTGTTAGTCACACCAATAAGACAACAAAAAGAAATAAAAGGCATCTAAATCATAAAGGAAGAAGTAAAACTTTCACTATTTGCAGATGACATAGTAATATACATATAAAACCTGAAAGACACCCCCAAAAAACTTCTAGAACCGATAGACAAATTTAGTAAAGTCACACGTACAAAATCAATGTACATAAATCTGTGCATCTGCACCAATAATGATGAAGCAGAGAGAGAAATTAAGGAACAAATCCTATTTACAATTGCACCAAAGACAATAAAATACCTAGGAGTATGTTTTCATGTGTCTCTTGGCCATTTGTTATGTCTTCTTTGGAGAAATGTCTGTTCATGTTTTCTGGCCATTTCATGATTGGATTATTTGTTCTTTGGTGTTGAGTTTGATAAGTTCTTTATAGATTTTGGATACTAGGACTTTATCTATAAGACATTTGCAAAACTCTTCTCCCATTCTGTTGGCCATCTTTAGATTTTGTTAACTCTATTCTTTGTTGTGCAAAGCTTTTTATCCTGATGATGTCCCAATAGTTCACTTTTGCTTTGTTTCTCTTGCCTTTGGAGATGTGTCTAGCAAGAGGTTGCTGCCTGTGCTCTCTTGCAGGATTTTGATGTGATTCCTGTCTCACATTTAGGTCTTTTACTATTTTGAATTTACTTTTGTTCCGGTGTAAGAAAGTGGTCCAGTTTCATTCTTCTACATGTGGTTGTTCAATTTTACCCACATCATTTGCTGAAGAGTTGTCTTTTTTCCATTGGATATTCTTTCCACCCTTGTCAAAGATTAGTTGACCATAGAGTTGAAGGTCCATTTCTGGGCCCTCTATTCTGTTCTATTGTTTGATGTGTCTGTTTTTGTGCCACTACTATACTGTCTTCATGATTACAGCTTTGTAATAGAGCCTGAAGTCTGGAATTGTGATGCCACCAGCTTTGGTTTTCTTTTTCAAAGACCCTGAATAGGGTCTTTTCTGATTCCACACAAATTTTAGAATGATTTGTTCCAGCTCTGTTAAAAATGTTGGTGGTATTTTCATAGGGATTGCATTGAATGTATAAATCGCTCAAGGTAGCATAGACATTTTAACAATATTTTTCTTCCATTTCATGAGTATGGAACGTTTTTCCATTTCTTTGTGTCTTCTTCAATTTCTTTCATGATGTTCTATACTTTTCTGAGTACAGATCCTTTGCCTCTTTGGTTATGTTCATTCCTAGATATCTTATGGTTTTTGTTGCAACTGTAAATAAGATTGACTCCTTAATTTCTCTTTCTTCTGTCTCATTTTTAGTGTAGAAAAATGCAACTGATTCCTATGCATTCAGTTTATATCCTGCCACTTTGCTGAATTCCTGTTTGAATTCTAGCAATTTTGATGTGAAGTCTTTGGGGTTTTCCACATATAGTATTATGTCATCATGAAAAAATGCTCAACATCACACAGCAGCAGGGAAATAGAAATCAAAACCACAATGAGATACCACCTTGCACCAGTCAGAATGCCTAAAATTAACAAGTCAGGAATGCAAGCTGGTATAACCACTCTGGAAAACACTATGGAAGTTCCTCAAAAAGGTAAAAATAGAGCTACCCTATGATCTAGCAATTGAACTACTAGGTATCCCAAAGATACAAATGTAGTGATCCAAAGGGGCACCTGCACCCCAATGTTCATAGCCGCAATGTCGACAATAGTCAAATTATGTAAAGAGCCCAGATGTCCACCAACAAATGAATGGAAAAAGAAAATGTCATATATATATATATATATATATATATATATATATATATATATAATACACACACACACACACACACACAATGGAATACTTACTACTCAGGCATAAAAAAATGAAATCTTGCCATTTTCAATAACATGGATGGAACTAGACGGTATTATCCTAAGCAAAATAAGTCTATCAGAGAAAGACAATTATTGTGTAATCTCACTCATATGTGGAATTTAAGAAATGAAACAGATGATCATAGGAGAAAGGAGGGAAAAAGAAAATGACAAAATCAGAGGGAGAGAAATCATTAAAGACTCTTAATCATAGGAAACAAACTTAAGGTTGCTGGAAGGGAAGGGGTGGGGAATGTGTTAATTGGGTGATGGACACTAAGGAGGGCATGTGATGTAATGAGCACTGGCTATTGTATAAGACTGATGAATCACTGAACTCTACCTCTGAAACTAACAAGATTACTATATGTTAATTAATTGAATTTAAATCTTAAAAACAAAATAAAATAAATAAGATACCTAAGAATAAATCTATTCAAAGATGTGAAAGACCTTTACTCTGAAAACTATGAAACAGTGATGAAAGAAACTAAAGATAACAGAAGGAAACAGACATTCCATGCTCATGGACTGAATGAACAAATATTGTTAACATGTCTATATTACCTAAAGCAATCTACACATTTAATGCAATCTCTATCAAAATGCCAACATTTTTCACAGGGCTAGAACAAAACATCTTAAAATTTCCAAAGCAGCCAAAAAAGAAAAGCAAAGCTTGAGACCTCACAATTCTGGATGTCCAGTTATAGAGCTGTAGTGATCAACACAGTACAGGCAAAAAAATAGATAGCCAGATTAATGGAAGTGAATTGAAATGAACCTACAACTATATGGTCAATTAAGATTCAATTAAGAAGAAATGAGTATCCAGTAGAAAAAAGACCATGTCTTCAACAAACAGTTTTGGGAAAACTTGAGAACAATATGCAAAAAAAATGAAATTGGACCACTTTCTTATACCATACATAAGAATAAACTGTAAATGGATTAAAGACCTAATTGGGAGACAGGAAACCAGGAAAATCCTAGAAGAGAACAAGAGGCAGTAACTTCTTCAACATCTGCTATAGCAACTTCTTTCTAGATATGTCTTCAAAGGCAAGGGAAATCATGGCAAAAATAAACTATTGGACTTAATCAAAATAAAAGGCTTCTATACAGCAAAGAAAACAGTCAACAAAAATGAAAGGCAGCCTATGGAGTTGGAGAAGATATTTGCAAATGTTATATCTGATAAAGGGTTATTATCTAAAATATATAAAGAATTTATAAAACTCAATACTCAATAAACAAATAATCCAATTAAAAAATGAGCAGAAGACATAAATAGATATTTTTCCATCAAGATACACAGTTGGCTAACAGACACTTGAATAGATACTCAACATCATTCATCATCAAGGAAATATAAATCAAAACTACAACACCTCAGAATAGCTAAAATTAACAACATAAGAAACAACACATGTTGGTGAGGATGTGGAGAAAGGGGGACCCTCTTGCACTGCTGTCAGTATTGGAAACTGGTGGAGATTCTTGAAAAACAGTATGGAATTTCATCAAATATTTAAAAATAGACTACCCTACAATCCAACAATTGCACTTCTAGGGATTTACCCAAGGAATACAAAAACACTAATTCATAGGGATACATGCATCCCAGTGTTACAGTAGCATTATCTACAACAGCCAAATTATGGAAACAGTTCAAGTATCCATCAAGTGCCAAATGGATAAAGATGTGATATGTGACATGTATATATATCATACACATATGGGTGTGTGTATGATATATATACATAGATACCTACATACACAAAAAAGTATGACCCAACCCTAAAAAAGAATGAAATCTTGCCATTTGCAAGGACAGGATAAATAGAAAGTTTATGCTAGGTGAAATAAGTTAAAGAAAGACAAATACCATTTGATTTCACTCATGTGGAATTTAAAAATCAAAATAAATAAGCAATGGAAAAAAAGAGTAGAAAATTAAGAAACAGCCTCTTAACTACAGAGAACAAACTGATAGTCACCAGAGGAGAAGATGAGTAGGGTTGAAGGGCTAAACAGATAGGGATTAAGAAGTGCATTTGTTGTGATGAGGACTAGGTGTTGTATGAAACTGCTGAATCACTACATTGTATACCCAAAACTAATATTATACTATATGTTAACTAAATGGAATTTAAATTTTAAAAAATCTTATAAAACAAAGTTATCTATCGATGGACACCGAGGCTCCTTCCACAGTTTGGCTATTGTGGCCATTGCTGATAGAAACATCGGGGTGCAGGTGTCCCGACGTTTCATGTGGTTTATGTATACAATGGAATATTACTCAGCAATTAGAAACGACAAATACCCACCATTTGCTTCAACGTGGATGGAACTGGAGGGTATTATGCTGAGTGAAATAAGTCAATCGGAGAAGGACAAACAGTGTATGTTCTCATTCATTTGGGGAATATGAATAATAGTGAAAGGGAATATAAAGGAAGGGAAAAGAAATGTTGGGAAATATCAGGAAGGGAGACAGAACATAAAGACTCCTAACTCGGGGAAACGAACTAGGGGTGGTGGAAGGGGAGGAGGGCGGGTGTTGGAGGGGAATGGGTGACGGGCACTGAGGTGGACACTTGACGGGATGAGCACTGGGTGTTTTTCTGTATGTTGGTAAATTGAACACCAATAAAAGTTAATTAAAAAAAATAAAAAAAAAAAACAAAGTTATCTAAAAGATGAGAAACAAAATGATAAATTATAACTTTAATAGGAGTAACTATATACCTTTAAAGTTTATTTAAAATTATCATACAGAAAATTCAACATTTCTGATCTATAGTTCTATCAATTTTAATGCATGTATGGAGTCATGTAACCACCAGTAAAATCAGGATATAGAACAGTTCTATCAATGTTAAAAAAAAAAAAAGTCTCAGGGCACCTGGGTAGCTCAGTTCAATAAGCATCTACCTTTGACTCAGATCATGTTCCCAGAGTCTTGGGATTGAGCTCTGCATTGGGCTCCCTGCTCAGCCGAGTCTGCTTCTCCCTCTTCCCTTCCTCCTTGCTTGTTCTCTCTCATTAATTAATTAATTAATTAAATTATAATAAATAAATAAATAAATAAATAAATAAATAAATAAAATCTTAAAGAAAATCTCATGCTACCCCTTTACAGTCACACCTTCCCACTCCTAACTCCTGGGAACCACTGACTTGTATTTTTATTTTAATATTACTATAGTTTTCTCTTTTTGAGAAAGTTATATAAGTAGAATCTCAGAATATATAACTTTTTTAGACTGGTTTCCAGTCTAAATGTCCTATTTATCAAGACTGTTACATGTGTCAATAGTATATTGCTGCTATTAGTGAATATAATTCCTTTGTTTGCATGTGCCACAGTTTACTCTTGGAAGACATTTAGGTGAATTCCAGCTTTTGGTAATTATAAAAAGAGTTACTATAAACATTTATGTACAGATTTTTCATTTTTCCAGTGTAAATACCTAGGAGTGAGATTACTTGGTCTCATGATAAGAGTATATTTAACTTTATAAGAGAAACCGTCAAATTGTCTTCTGGAATGGCTGTATGATTTTGTAGTCCTACCAGCAGTGTATGAGAGTTTCAGTTGCTCTATATTCTTGACTATACTTGGTATGGTCAGTCTTTATAATTTTAGACATTCCAATAAGTATGTAGTCGTATGTCTCTGTGATTTTCATTTACATTTATCTAGTAACTTATGATGTTAAACATCTTGAAATAGCTATATTTTTTAAAACACAGTAAGGCTTTATAAAAATAAACATGCTATACAGCAGAATCTAAACATTCTCCCAGAACCCTATCCTAACAATATTCAATAAAGGATGAGGTTTTACCATGACAGTCAAATTCAGAATATAATGGCATTGAAAGAAAAAGAATGTATTTTTTAAATCCTACCTTTTCTTGCTGAAACCAAGCCTGCCAGTCCTGAAACAGTAATCACTCCAATTTTTGGAAGAAAATCTCGAGGTGGATTCTTCAGATAGACATACACATCTTTTAAGAAATAAGTTAAAATGAGTGAGAAATATCAGAAAGGGAGACAGAACATGAAAGACTCCTAACTCTGGGAAACGAACTAGGGGTGGTGGATGGGGAGGTGGGCGGGGGATGGGGGTGACTGGGTGATGGGCACTGAGGTGGGCACTTGACGGGATGAGCACTGGGTGTTATTCTACATATTGGCAAATTGAACACCAATAAAAAATAAATTTATAAAAAAAAGAAATAAGTTAAAAATTAATATAAATGGCTTACTAAATTAGGCATTCTATATATGATGCAGAAATGCTGAAGAGATTTGCTAAGATAGAAGATGGTTTAAATACTCTTCAAAAATGCTACGCAAAACAATGATTTGAGTAGTGAATTAAAAAGCTAGTTAAAATAGTTACTTGTACAAAATAAAATCTTCCTTCAATAGCTGATTTAACAATTGTTTTCTTAATACAGACAAATGTTACTCTCTAATGAAATATAATGCTACAGTTCACATATAAGCATGGATTACTATAAAGTAAATGCCTGACTGTGTATGTATTATATTTCTTTAATGGAGATGCTTCTGGCCTTATCTGCTCAAATTTGATAGGATCAAGTAGAAATAGAAATAAATACTTTACTAAGGAATTTCGAATAATTGACTAGGGATACATGTAGCTTATAGACCCTGCTTGCCACTACTCCCCAATACCCAGAGCACCATTACTCTTAGTTAAAACCAATGATCAGGATAAGAAGTGAGCCTAGACCAAAAGTAGATGAAGAGTGGTCACAAGTCTAGATTTTTTTGACTTTTTATATATTTAAATTATTTCTGTTTCCATGCAACCCCGAAAAACAGATTCTATCACAGTTAGTTATTTAATGGCAATAACTTATTTAATCATATTCCTCAAGACTGATGAGGAATATAATTTGCAAATAATTCCTATATACCTCAAGTAATGATAATAAAGGTATAGGTCATCAACATCATGGAGACATTTAAAATTTTAGCTGATCTTTCTGTCTCTCATACACATTTATTTTAACAACCGGCTTAGGATAAGAATATTAGAAAGATATATCTACTGCCAAATACCATTATCATACTAAGAACTCAAATACAATTGCTTCCTAACATTATCTCAAATATTCTAGAGTGACTGATTGGTATTAATGTCTCCTAGCAATAAATAGCAAAATTCTAAGTATTTTAACAGCAAATAGCACCTATTTAAACTAATTGATAACAATAGAGACATGTTTCTAATTTATGCTTTGAGTATATAATAAGGGCTTTGCAGGTAAAATAGACCTCAGTTTGAGTCTAGGCACTGCCACTTACTAGTTATGTGACCTTAACAACTTTCTTAACCTTCCTACATCTTAGTTTTCTTATCTGTAATAAGGGAGTAATTATAGGGTGACCTGGGTGGCTCAGCTGGTTGCGTGTCCAACTCTTGGTTTTGGCTTAGGTCATGATCTCAGTGTTGTGAGACAGAGCCCTGTCTTAGGCTCTGTGCTCAGTGCAAAGTCTGCTTGTCCCTCTCCCTCTGCTCCTCCCCACCTTGTGTTCACACTTGCTCTCACACTCTCTCTCTCTCAAATAAATAAAGGAATAATTATAATACCCACACTCTTAGAATTGGTACGGAAACTAAATTAGATAAATTATGTAAAATGCTTATCATAGTGCCTTAGCATATAATAATTGCTTAATAAATCATAGGTACTATTACTTTGTTATTGTTATCATAAAGTGCTATACAGAGTATCTTCTCAGTTGGTAAAACATGATAATGAATAACCACGTTTATTTTTCTCACATTTACACCTTGCAAGTTAAAAAGATAATAGTGCATTTCTAATTATGGATGACTAACTCACCTACCTTTTCCAAATTGTACTGTATCCATTATCCCATTTTTCATAAACACATAAACACCCTAAGCAAAAAGAAAAAAAAGGACATCTGCATGTTTGAAGATGTTGATAATTAAATCAAATAGTCCACATCTCTGAGACCATATTAAAATCTTGACTTAGCATTGGACCCAAGTCTAAATCTAACTTCCCTATTTATTCACATGAGAATACTCATTGAACTTAGCTTCTTTTCATTTCTTGCTTTTCATTCTATTTAACATGGATAATACTTGTTCACTATTTTCCTCATATAAACAGGCAAAGTAATGGCTATAGAGCATCTCACAGATTATTGCAGAAATACAATGATTTATCATCTTATTTTATAAAGACTTAGAAAAATGAATACAATTTAAATAATGCATGGATAGAGGCATATTTCTGCTGAAAAGCAACATCTGATTAATAAGGATGTGGCAGCAATGACATAATGATTTGTGAAGAAAGTAGTAACAGCAAGCCTAAAGAAAGTACTTCATCTTCTTTTTTTAGTATGAATTAGAATGAGAAAAAATATCTAAATAAGACATTTATCTCAGGAAAGAAACCATCCTATACAAGCTAGTGTTTATATTATTTTTAAATAGGAATATAAATTCTCTACAAACCAAGATTATATTAACCCACTGAAGTGATTAAAATTTTAAATCAAAATTTGCTCTTTTACCTATTTCTAACTAATTTATTTGAATATAAGAAATATGGTTACACTCATTTACTGAGGGGTAGGTACTATCTTAATTACATCAGAAGACAAATGAAGGCAGAGAATTATTTACCTACAGTAACTGCCCGTAGTCATGCTAGACTCTACTGAAGAAAGCAGAAAATATTAACTGAAATATATGGTCTCCATCTCTGAACTAGCTGCCATGAAACCATGGGATAAAAACAAAAAAAGATTTTCAAAGCAAAGAACACAGAAATAATTATATTAGGAAAAAATGTCATTACTATTGTTATATCTTGGTACTAGTAACTTTGTCTCAGATATTTTCATGGAAATCAGAGATGTAAAGGTTCATCTCTTCATTGTGGTTTCAAGCTGTACAAACCACCATAAACCTTAACTGCCACTTAGTTACTTCTCTTTAAAGACTGTCTCTTAAGAAAACCTCACCTTTGAGGTTATAATACCTATTGACCAGCTGATTGAAAATCATGTAGCTGTTGAGGAAGAATAGTAATCACTTATCTTGGGAAGTTTTCCTTAACTTGTTTACAAATTCACTTTTATCACTGTAGGTCACTGCTATCTAAATTTCAAAACACTAAGGAGAGGAGTAGGAACTGAATTTGCCCTATAATATTTTAAGTTTAATGCAGAATGCAATTTGAGTCAGAAGTAATTTTTAAGGAACAGATTATGTTTTTAGGAGAAAATTAGAAAGAAAAAGATTTTTTCAAGATTTTATTTATTTATTCATGAGAGGCACAGAGAGAGAGGGAGAGGCAGAGACACAAGCAGAGAGAGAAGCAGGCTCCATGCAGGAGCCCGATGTGGGACTCGATCCTGGGATTCCAGGACCACGCCCTGGGCCAAAGGCAGGCACTAAACTGCTGAGCCATCCAGGGATCCCCAAGAAAAAGCTTTTAACAGTGAAGATGAAATGCATTCAAAGTGCCCTTTTTCAATCTATTCACTTTAACATATTAACAAAATAAATGTTCTTTCAGTCTTATATTAGGTGATAGAAACAATAGCAATTTAAGCATCTCTCAGAACAATTTACCTCACTAAAAACAAATTTAAGAACACTATGGTATATTAGGTCTCAGGAGACTTAAGTATGAATCATCCAGTTGTTGGCATATAGCATTAGGGGCATGATTCAAATCCTTATTAATTAATATGTTTTCCTTTCAGATCAAACTATTAGGAGTGTATTATACAACTAAACTATTAGAGTTGTTTGACATGGATGCCTGGGTGGCTCAGCGGTTTAGCGCCTGCCCTTGGCCCAGAGTGTGATACTGGAGTCCCGGGATCAATTCCCACATCAGGCTCCCTGCATGGAGCCTGCTTCTCCCTCTGCCTATGTATCTGCCTCTCTCTCTCTCTCTCTCTCTCTCTCTCTCTCTCTCTCTCTCTCTGTCTCTCATGAATAAATAAATAAAATCTTTTAGAAAAAGTTGTTTGACAGACAAAAATTTTAAAAACTAACACCACATATTCATCAGATGTTTTAAATATCATCTGGAATGACTAGAATTCACATTTAGTGTTTCATAAAATCATTAGAATTTTTTAAAGAATGGATTAGAAACAAAAAAGAACAAGGGTTATATCTGAGAAAAAGTTGTGTGGTAATTAGGCCAGAATGATGAAAACAATGGTACCAGCATTATCCTTACAACACTGACATTGGAGATGCTGATGCTGATGCTAACACACCTTGTTGATGTGAAGATAATGAAACATCAATATTTTATCAGCTTACTCCATCACTCTGCTGTTGGATAATGCTGACTAAAGGCTAAATATTAAAGTAAGTTGAATTCTGTTCTTCCCAATAGCTGACTATATTCAGAATGGTCTTATGAGCTAAACTCAACAAGTTAACATTTTGCTTAGCCAAAAAAAGAACAATTCAGAAATACTTTCACAACTTCTTGTAAACAGCCAAACAACTATACATGAAAAATAACATAAATGCTTGCTGAACTATCTTAATCTATACAATAATGTTATTGTAGATTAAATATTACAAATATGGCCACAAATTCTTTGCTGCTATTCATATTGAGAGGTGGCATCTAATTCCATTCCTTTTAAAACTAGGTTGGCCTTTGTGATTTAAAATAGAATATTCTAGAAGTGCCTTTCTTGGACATCTGATGATAAATAAGAAGCTTGGTAAATTCTGCCAAGGATCTCTTGTAAGTATCTGACAATGCTGAGATCACCATGCCCCTGGCCACACGTAGGTGAGTTAGTCAACATTCTTAGCTGAACCCAGCCTTCTAGCTCTTTGTGACAAGGTACTAAAGATGAGAATGAAAGTGTGTTAGGGCCTCCAGATCAACCCATTCACCTGGTGAATGTCACTGAGTAACTTCTATCAATACCAAATGCAGCCAAAGAATCTCCTGTCTAAATAAATCAGAAACCTCCAACATTAAACCACTATTAGAACTTACTTACCTTGCACCAGCCAATATAACGACTAGTTGTAGTGCGGATGGATGCAAAGCCCATCTGTAAATGACCAGGTTGCTCTTCAACATATTTAGACTGCAGAGGTGGTGCAGTATATATGGGGAGCTCGAGGCAAAAAAAAAGTTCATGTTAAAAATATAAAATAGCTGGACTTCCTTTTCAAGGAGTATAGCAAAAGAGAAATCATCAACCTTCCTGCTAAAAGCAACTAAAACTGCTGATAAAATATTTAAAAAAAATCTTGGGATGCCTGGGCAGTTCAGTCGGTTAAGCATCTACCCTTGGCTCAGGTCATGATCTCAGGGTCCTGGGATCAAGCCCCACATCAGGCTCTCTGCTCAGCAGGGAGTCTGCTTCTCCCTTTCTCTCTGTGCTTGTGCACACTCTCTCTATCAAATTAATAAAAATAAAATCTTTTAAAAAATCTTAAGTGGAAGGAAAGATCCAGTAAGCTATTTATAAAGACTATTATGAAGCCTCAAACAAAATAAAACAGAAACACAGAGATAAACTATAAAGCCAGCTTTTTACCTTGTCATCATTTGTTTTAAAATAGATGGTTCGTGGAGTATGCAATCAGGAAACAAAACCTAGAAAAAGCTTGAGGTACGCAATCTTATTGGGGACCCTATAAGTTGGCATCTCAGTGTTTTACATCCTCAACTTAAGAGTGAATTAGAAGGGGAGTCTGGGTGGCTCAGTCAGTTCAGCATCTGCCTTCGGCTCAGGTTATGATTCTGGGGTCCTGGGATCAAGCCCCACATTGGACTCCCTGCTCAGCGGGGAGTCTGGTCGGCTTCTACCCCTGTCTCCTGCTCATGCTCACTCTTTCACTCCCTCTCTCAAATAAATAAATAAAATCTTAAAAAAAAAAGCTGTCTTAGCTCTGGGAGATTCCTGAGGGCATTAGGAAGCTGAATCCCACCCTTAAAGAGACAGCACAAGCAGCCTGCTGAGATCCAAGGTAGAAGCAGCAGTGTGAAAAACACCTGAGGCATATGGTAAGGAAAGTTATTTACTCAGCTCAGAACACATCCCACATAGGCAGGGATCCCAGGGAGGCCCTTACAGGAATAAAATAAAATAAAAGAGAAGGCTGATACCATTTCCCCCCCTACCCCTCAGCAAAAACACAAGGCCTCTTGAGGGAATCAGTGGAATCCTGACAGGAACTACAAGCCCTGTGCCCTGCGATTTAGCAGATCTACCCATTCCAGTCATGCTTGCCTCAGTCCCAGCACTGCAGGTCCCCTCTCTGAGAAGACCAGCATAAACCTTACCACCAATGCGTCCCCTGACCTGCACATTTTGTGGGGCCTTAGTCCTGGCAGTAGTGGCTCATCACATCCTGGGGACAATGAGCACACTTTTATTAAAACTACGCTCCCTACCCATGCATGCTTTTTGAACCAACTACAGATATCCCTGGTTTCAGCCCACACCAGTGCCACCTTACTATAAAAGTGTGCACCCCACCCACTAGTTTCAAGAGCAAGAGACCTAGCTGACTTTCCTAACACATAGAAACAGACACAGAGAGTTAGACAAAAATGAAGAATCAAGAGAAATATGTCCCAAATGAAATAACAGGACCAAACCACAGCAAGAGAACTAAGAGAAACAGATATAAGTAATATGTCAGATACAAAATTTAAAATAACTATCAGGGAATCCCTGGGTGGATCAGCGGTTTAGCACCTGCCTTTGGCCCAAGGTGTGATCCTAGAGTCCCGGGATCGAGTCCTGCGTCGGGCTCCTGGCATGGAGCCTGCTTCTCCTTCTGCCTGTGTCTCTACCTCTTTCTCTGTGTGTGTGTGTGTGTGTGTGTGTGTGTGTGTGTGTGTCTATCATGAATATATAAATTAAAAAATCTTTAAAAAAATAAAATAATCATAAAGATATGCACTAGACTTGAGAAGAGTGGAGAATATCAGTGAAATTCTTAACAAATAGACAAACATGAACCGATGAGAGATGCTGAACACAATGAATGAAATTAAAAATAAACTTGATGGAATAGCAGGCTAGAAGAAGCAGAGCAACGAATTAATGACCTGGAAGACAGAGTAATGAAAAGTAAACAAACTGAGTCACTGAGAAAAGAAATATGCAAAATGAGGATAGACATAGGAAATTCAATGACTCCAACAAGTGCAGTAACATTCACATTGTATGAATCTGAGAAGAAAAAGAGAGAAAAGGGGTAGAAAAGTGTTTTGAAGAAATAGTAGCTGAAAAATTCTCTAATCTGGGGAAGGAAACAGATAATCTAGATTGAGAAGTCACAGACATCCCCCAATAAATTTATCCCAAGGAGGTCCATACAAAGACACATAATAATAAAATGGCAAAAAAATGGTGATAAAAAAAAGAATTTTAAAGGTTGCAAGAAATAAAAAAGATACATGTATACAAGAGAAACATCATAAATCTATCTGCAGATTATTCAGCAGAAACATTGCAGGCCAGAAGAGAGTGGCATGATAAATGAAATGAGCTGAAAGGGAAAAATCTGTAGCCAAGAATATTCTATTTAGCAAGACTATCATTGATAATAAAGGAGAGATAAAGAATTTCTAAGGCAGGGGCAGCCCGTGTGGCTCAGCGGTTTAGTGCCACCTTCAGCCCAGGGCCTTATCCTTGAGACCCAAGATCAAGTCCCATGACAAGCTCCCTGCATAGGGCCTGCTTCTCCCTCTGCCTGTCTCTCTGCCTCTCTCTCTCTCTCTCTCTGTCTTTTCATGAATAAATAAATAAAATCTTAAAAAAAGAATTTCTAAGACAAACAAAAACAAAAGGACTTTGTAACCACTAAACTAGTGCTACGAGAAATATTAGAGAGGACTCTGAGTGGAAAGGAAAGATAAGTAAGGCTACAAAATGTTTAAAAAAAAACAGTAAAAATAAATAACTTTGTAAATACAGTGAAGGGATTCACAAAATAAAAGGATGCAAAATATGACACCATATTGTCTAAAATGTGGGGACAGATGAGTAAACAATGGGTTCAAATATAGGTAACTGTCAACTTTTTATAGATTGCTACATACAGAAGATGTGATATATAAATCTAATGGTAAGCACAAATTAAAAAAAAAAAAACAGTAACATATAAGAATAAACAGAAAGGAACCTAAGTATATCACTAACAAAAACCCATAAACCATGAAAGACAGCAAGACAAGAAAGGAAAACAAAACCTACACAACTACAAAACAAGTAACAAAAAGGCAATAAATATCTATCAATAATTAATTTGAAGGTAAATGGACTAAGTGCTACAATCAAAACACCCAAGGTGACCGAGTAGATAAAAAAACAAGATCCATCTATATGCTACCTACAAGAGGCTCATTTCAGGACTAAAGACACCTGGAGATTAAAAGTGACGAATGCAAAAACATTTATCATAAAAATGGATCTCAAAAGAAAATCAGAGTAGCAATACTATATCGAGCAACACAGATGTTAAAACAAAGAATAACAAGAGACACTATGTAATAACAAAGAGGACAACCAAACAGAAAATATAGTATTTTTAAATATATACAAACCCAACATGGGAGCACCCAAATACTTCAAACAGTTAATAACAAATATAAAGGAAGTGATTAATAGTAATACAATAAGAATAGTGGACTTTAATACTTCACTTACAATAAATGGGCAGATCAATGAAACAGAAAATCAAAAAGAAACAGTGGCTTTGAATGACACAGCAGAACAGATGGATTTAGCAGATATATTCAAAATATTCATCCTAAAACAGCAGAATACACATTCAAGAACACATGCAACATTCTCCAGAACAGATTACATATTAGGACATAAAACAAGTCTCAACAAATTAAAAAATACTGACGTCATACCATTCATCTTTTCTGACCACAATAGTACTAAAGCCAGAAACTGAGCAAAAGAAAAAATCTTGAAAGAGCTCAAGTACAAGGAGGTTAAATAACATTCTACTAAACAATGAATAGGTGCACCAAGAAATCAAAGAAGAAATAAAAAATTATGTAGAAACAAATGGAAATAAAAGTACAATGGTCCAAAATAAGTGTGATGCAACAAAAGCATTTCTAGGAGGGAAGTTTATTGCAATATAGGCCTACCTCTAGAAGCAAGGACATTTTTTAAATGTCCTTTATTCTTATATAAAGAGAGAGAAGCAGGCTCCCTACTGAGCAGGGAGCCCAATGTGGGGCTCCATCCCAGGACTCTGGAATCATAATCTGAGCTGAAGGCAGATGCTTAACCCACTGAGCCACCCAGGTGTCCCACTGTTAGATCTTTATTTTATTACTGTTTTAGTTTTATTGCTGATAATTTGTTTGTTCAAATGGTCTGTTTCTTCTTCCTTCAGATTTTTAGGTTATATGTTTCTAGTAATTTATCCATTTCTTCTAGGTTGTCCCAATTTTTTGGCATATAATATTCTGTAATATTCTTTTACAATGGTTTGTATTTCTGTGGTGTCAGTAGTTATTTCTCCTCTTTCATCTTTTTTTTTCCTCTTTCATCTTTTATTTTATTTGAGTACTCATTTTTTTTTCTTTTGATGAGTCTAGCTAGAGCTTTATCAAATTAGTTGATCTTTTCAAAGAACCATCTTCTGGTTTCATTCTGTTTTTTTGGGGTTTTGTTTGTTTGTTTGTTTGTTTAGTTTCTAAATAATTTATTGATGCTCTGATCTTTATTTTCTTTCCTCTTCTGGTTTTGGATTTTTGTTATTTTTTTAGGTTCTTCGGGTATAAAGTTAGGTTTTTAAGAACCTAACTCCTAACTCTCTCCCCTCCCTGCTTGTGTTCTGTCTCTCTTGCTATCTCTCTCTCTCAAATAAATAAAATCTTTAAAAAAGCCTAACAAACAAAAGTCCAGGACCAGAAAGCTTCACAGGCAAATTCAAGCAAACATTTAAAGAAGAGTTAATACTTATTCTTCTCAAACTCTTCCAAAAAATATAAGAGGAAGGAAAACTTCCAAATTCATTCTATGAGGCCAGCATTACCCCAATTCTGAAACCAGATAAATACATTACAATAAAGACAACTACAGTCCAGTATCTCTGATGAATATAGATGCAAAAGTCCTCAACAAAACCAAACCCAACAATATTATTAATAAAAATCATTCACCAATATCAAGCAGGATTTATTCCTGGGATGCAAGGATGGTTCAGTATTTGCAAATCAATCAACATGATCATCAAAAAGAGAAAGGATAAAAACCATATAATCACTTCAATAGGCAAAGAAAAAGAAGTTGACAAAGTACAACATACATTCATGAAAAAAACCTTCAACAAAGCAAGGTTAGGGAGAACATACCTCAACATAATAAAGGCCTTATATGAAAAACCTTAATTAACATCATACTTAATAGGGAAAAACTGACAAGATTTCTCCCAAGATCAGGAACAAGACAAGGATGTCTACTCTCACCACTTCTTTTCAAAGTATTACTGTAAGTCTCAGTCATAGCAATCATATAACAAAAAGAAATAAAAGGAAACCGTACCTTAAGGATAAAGTAAAACTTTCACTCTTCGCAGATGACATACTATATATAGAAAATCCTAAAGACTCCATCAAAAAACTACTAGAACTGATACACAAATTCAGTAAAGTCACAGGATACAGTATCAATGTATAAAAATCTGTTACATTTCTATATACTAATAATAAAGCAACGGAAAAAGAAATTATGGAATCAATCCCATTAAAAACTATACCCCCCAAAAAAAAAAAAAAAAAAAAACTATACCCCAAACAATAAAATACCTAGGAATAAACTTAAACAAGAGGTAAAAAGGCCTATACTCTGAAAACTATAAAACACTGATGAAAGAAATTGAAGATGACATTAAGAAATGGAAAGACTTTCTACACTCATAGATTAGAAAAACAAATATTGTCAAAATATCTATGCTACCCAAAGCAATGTATAGATTTAATGTAATCCCTATCAAAATACTAACAGTATTTTTTACTAAACTAGAATAAACTATCCTAAAATTTATATGGAACAAGACCCCAAATAGTTAAAGCAATCTTCATAAAGCAAAATAAAAATAAAACAGCATCATACTCTCTAGCTCCATCCATGTCCTTGCAAATGGCAAGATATCCTTCCTTTTATGACTAAATAATATTCCATTATATAGTGTGTGTCTATGTGTATCACATCTTCTTTACCTATTCATCTGTTCATGGACATATTAGCTACTTCCATAATTTGGCTATTGCAAATAATGTTGCAATAAACATAGGGGTGCATGTATCCCCTTGAATTAGTGTTTTCAAAATTTTTTTTAGGTAAATACCCAGTAGTGCGATTACTGAATCATAGCATAGTACTATTTTTATCTTTTTGAGGAACCTCCATACTATTTTCCACAGTAGAGGAATAAAATGGAATAAAATGATGGACAGTAAATATATTGATATATAAATAAACTGATGGTTACTAGATAGGAGGTACATAGGTGGATGGGTAAAATAGATGATGGGGATTAAATATTACACTTATCAAGATAAGTACTAAGTAATGTATAGAACTGTTGAATCAGTATATTGTACACCCGAAATAATAAAATAGTATATTAAAATAAAATAAATAAAAGTGGAATTAAAATTAAAAGCTTAATAGAAAAAGAACTCAACAGATAAGTTAAATAGACTGGATACAGTTGTTGAGAGATTTAGTGAACTGGTAAATCTAAAGAAATTATGCAAAGAAATAAAAATATGAAACATATATAATATAGAATGAAAAGAAAGGGGCAGGGATAATATTTAAATAGAATGGCCACGATTTTTCCAGGAGTGAACTAAACACTTGAGAGATTCAGAAATCCAACATATCTCAAATAAGATAAAGAAAAAATAATCCCCAATTAGATACATAATAGTAAAACTCCATAGGGCCAATGACAAAGAAAGGATTTTAAAAATAAAAGCCAGATAACAGATTAGCTTCAAAGAAATAAATATTAGATAAAATTTTGATTTCTCAAAAACAGCATTGTACAAGATATCTTCAATGTGCTAAAAGGAAGTAATCCAACTGGGAATTATATACTCAATAAAATATTTCTGTTTCAAAAATGTGGGGGGCATAGGGACACATTCAGACAGATAAGACCCAAGCTAGTCTGCAACGAAATCACCCTGATTAAGCAGTTTATTTACTTACTTACTAGATCATACTTATTTACTTGATCACTAGTTTATTATTAAAGGATATAACTCAGAAATAGCCCAATGGAGGAAATGTACAGGGCAAGGTGTGGGGAAAGGGCATGTAGCTTCCATGCCGTCTCCAGATGCACCTTCTACCAACATCTTCATGTGCTCAATGTGGAAGCTCTTAAAACCCCATACTTTTGGTTGCCTTTTTTAAAGATTTATTTATTTATTCAGAGAGAGAGCATGTGAGCAGGGGGACGAGCAGAGTAAGAGGTAGAGAAGCAGACTCCTGACTGAGTGTGGAGCCTGATCTAGAGCACTATCTCAGGACCCATAAGATTATGACTTGAGCCAAAACCAAGAGTTACACACTCAAATGACTGAGCCACCCAGGTGCCCTTCCTTTTGGTTTCTTAAAAAGGTTTCATTTCATAGGCATGTTTGATTAAATCACTGGCCATTGGTGACCGACCTCCATTCCTGATTTGGAAATTTTAAATGATGTACTTGAGGCAGAAAAAAATATTTTTACTGAGAAGGTCTGAGATACAAAAAGGAATGATCACCAAAGAAAATAGTAAATATGTGGGTAAACATAAGTAATGAATAGATGAAATAATGTTTTATGCCTGTATTTTAAAAATAGAACTAAATTTCTGAATATCAATATAGTATAAGAGGCGATGACATAAATTAAAATATTCTAAGTTCTCAATATTGTTCAGATGGAGGGTAAATATATTGATCACACTCAAAAGAAATGGAGGTTAAAACTTCTAGGTTCATCCCTGAAAGAAAATCAGAAGTCATAATTAAGAAACTTTGTAGTGTAGAAAAATAAAAAGGAAAAATAATCTAAAAAAAAAACCCACAAGAAAGAAAATAAAAGAAGTAAAAAAACAAAAAACAAAAAACAAAAAAATCCAAAAACGTTTGTAGAATTCTAAAGGTAATAACTATAACAAATACAAATGGATAAAATGATCTAATTAAAAGCCAATGAAAACATCAGATTGCATAAACATAGTCACATTCTATGCATGAGACATTCCTACAATAACTATTTAGAAAGGCTGAAAGAAAATTTTAAATGCACACTGGACAAATTGCAACCAAAAGAACGCTACCACAAGCTATATTAATATTAGATAAGTTTTTTTAAAGTATTAAAAAAATACACCTTAAGACAAAATGCAATACTAGATATAAAGTGACTCTGTCAAGACAAAAAGTTGAAAGATGAATGGCTAAAGAAGATGTGGTCTATATATACAATGGAATATTACTCAGCCATTAGAAATGACGAATACCCAACCATGTGCTTCAGCATGGATAGAACTGGAGGGTATTATGCTGAGTGAAGTGAGTCAATCAGAGAAGCACAAACATTATATGGTTTCACACATTTGGGGAATATAAAAAATAGTGAAAGGGATTAAAGGGGAAAGGAGAGAAAATGAGTGGGAAAAATCAGAGAGGGTGACAGAACATGAGAGACTCCTAACCCTGGGAAACAAACAAGGGGTAGTGGAAGGGGAGGTGGGTGGGGAGACGGGGTGACTGGGTGAGGGGCACGGAGGAGGGCACTTGACGGGATGAGCACTGGGTGTTGTACTATATGTTGGCAAATGGAACTCCAATAAAAATATATAAAAAATTTTTAAATAACCAGAGATATTACAGTTTTAAACGTGAATGAATCTATCTCAAAAGTAAATGGGGCAGCCCCGGTGGCGCAGCGGTTTAGCACCGCCTGAAGCCCGGGGTGTGATCCTGGAGTCCCGGGATCGAGTCCCATGTCAGGCTTCCTGCATGGAGCCTGCTTCTCCCTCTGCCTCTCTCTCTCTCTCTCTCTCTCTGAATAAATAAATCTTAAAAAAAAAAAAAAGTAAATGGACTGCTTCAACACAAAAAGGATAAAAAGGTCACACTGAGACAAGTAAGAGAGACAAAGACAAAATCTCCCCAAAAACCCAAACTCTTGTCAAGACAACACGCAACAGAGAAGGATCTAACAAGACCAGTGTTTATCCTGGAGGAGTGAGGGGTTGATAGCCCACATCTGACACCCCAACGCCTGGGATCTGCAGTGTAGAGATGAGCCTTCCAAAGACTAACTTTTTAGAAAACCAAAGGGACTAATATCCAAGAGATTCAAAGCATTATAGGAAACAGATTCCCTTTTTAAAGGGCCTCTTGGAGGACTGGGGTGGCTCAATTGGTTGAGTGTCTGACTCTTGACTTTGACTTAGGGTTGTGGGCTTGAGCACCACATCAGGCTCCAACTCTCAGAAGGGAGTCTGCTTGAGATTTCTCTCTCTCTGCACACCCCCACCATACTCTCTTTCTCTCATTCTAAAAGAAGTTTATAAAAGTATTTAAAAAATAAAAAAGGGAGGTGGGGCAAGATGACGGAAGAGTAGGACCCCAAAGTCACCTTTCCCCACCAAATTACCTAGATAACATTCAAATAATCCTGAAAACCTACGAATTCGGCCTGAGACTTAAAGAGAGAACAGCTGGAATGCTACAGTGAGAAGAGTCCACGCTTCTATCAAGGTAGGAAGATGGGGGAAAAAAGGAAAGAAGAAACAAAAGGCATCCAAGGGGGGAGGGGCAGCGAGGAGCCAGGCTAAGGCCTGGGCGAGTGACCCCAGGACAGGAAAGCCCCAGACCAGAGGAGCAGGAGCTTCACCAATCTTCCGGGACTTAAAGATGCTCGCAGGGAGTTAGAGCAGGACCCCAGGAGGGGCGGGGATGCCCTTAGGCTCCCAGGGACACTAAAAGAGCACCTGCACCACAGGGAGAGCACGCCACACCCCATGGCTGAGCTCCCTAAAGGGCTGCAGCGCGCGAACGGCTGGACCCGGGAGCAGCTCGGAGGGGCTCGGGCGGAGGCTCTGCGGAGAGGGGCTGCACGGCCGGGAGCGCAAATCCAACAGCGCAGGCACCGGAGCACAGGGAGCTGGGGACACAGACCAGTATATGGCCTCCCCCGGGACAGGCAGAGGCCAGGAGGGCCCAGGACAACAAGGACACTCCTGCCCAAAGCTGAGCAGATCAGCGGCCGCCCCTGGAGAATCCAGGCCCCTGCAGGCTGAGAGCTCGATAGTTACTGCTGGAGCTGAATCCAGGGCTACAGAGCTGGCCGCCTCCACTGTGGTTGTTCCCCCTGGGTCCTCACAGGCTAAACAACCCCCACTGAGCCCTGCACCAGGCAGGGGGCAGAGCAGCTCCCCCAAGTGCTAACACCTGAAAATCAGAACAACACGCCCCTCCCCCAGAAGACCAGCTAGACAGACAAGTTCCAGGGGAAGTCAAGGGACTTAAAGTATACAGAATCAGAAGATCCTCCACCGTGCTTTTTTTTTTTTTTTTTTTTGCTTTTTGATTTCTGTTTGCATCCCCCCGCCCTTTTCTTCTTTCTCTTTTTAATCTCTTTTTCTTTTTTCTTCCTTTTTTCTTTTTTCTTTTTCTCTTTTCTTTCCTTCTTTCTCTCCTCTCTTTTTCTCCTTTTCCCAATACAACTTGATTTTGGCCACTCTGCACTGAGCAAAATGACAAGAAGGAAAACCTCACCTCAAAAGAAAGAATCAGAAACAGTCCTCTCTGCCACAGAGTTACAAAATCTGGATTACAATTCAATGTCAGAAAGCCAATTCAGAAGCACTATTATAAAGCTACTGGTGGCTCTAGAAAAAAGAATAAAGGACTCAAAGACTTCATGACTGCAGAATTTAGATCTAATCAGGGAGAAATTAAAAATCAATTGAATGAGATGCAATCCAAACTAGAAGTCCTAACGACGAGGGTTAACGAAGTGGAAGAACGAGTGAGTGACAGAGAAGACAAGTTGATGGCAAAGAGGGAAACTGAGGAAAAAAGAGACAAACAATTAAAAGACCATGAGGATACATGAAGGTAAATAAATGTCAGCCTGAGGAAGAAAAACCTACGTTTAATTGGAGTTCCCAAGGGCACGAAAAGGGACAGAGGTCCAGAATATGTATTTGAACAAATCATAGCTGAGAACATTCCTAATCTGGGTAGGGAAACAGGCATTCAGATCCAGGAAATAGAGAGATCCCCCCCTAAAATCAATAAAAAACCGTTCAACACCTCGACATTTAATAGTTGACCTTGCAAATTCCAAAGATACAGAGAAGATCCTTAAAGCAACAAGAGACAAGAGATCCCTAATGTATAAGGGGAGAAATATCAGATTAACAGCAGACCTCTCCACAGAGACCTGGCAGGCCAGAAAGGGCTGGCAGGATATATTCAGGGTCCTAAATG
Organism: Vulpes lagopus; assembly: GCF_018345385.1. Taxonomy (NCBI): domain Eukaryota; kingdom Metazoa; phylum Chordata; class Mammalia; order Carnivora; family Canidae; genus Vulpes; species Vulpes lagopus. The sequence continues at coordinate 65,596,038 of NC_054848.1, read as the reverse complement.
AGAAAAACATGCATCCAAGAATACTTTATCCAGCAAGGCTCTCATTCAGAATAGAAGGAGAGATAAAGATCTTCCAAGACAGGCAGGAACTGAAAGAATATGTGACCTCCCAACCAGCTCTGCAAGAAATTTTAAGGGGGACTCTCAAAATTCCCCTTTAAGAAGAAGTCCAATGTAACATTCCACAAAAAACAGGGACTGAATAGGTATCATGATGATACTAAACTCATATCTTTCAATAGTAACTCTGAACGTGAATGGGCTTCATGACCCCATCATAAGGCGTAGGGTTTCAGACTGGATAAAAAAGCAGGACCCATCTATTTGCTGTCTACAAGAGACTCATTTTAGACAGAAGGACACCTACAGCCTGAAAATAAAAGGCTGTAGAACGATGTACCATTCAAATGGTCCTCAAAAGAAAGCAGGGGTAGCATCCTTATATCAGATAAACTAAAATTTATCCCGAAGACTGTAGTGAGAGATGAAGAGGGACACTATATCATACTTAACGGTTCTATCCAACAAGAGGACTTAACAATCATCAATACATATGCCCGAATGTGGGAGCTGCAAAGTCTATCAAGCAATTCATAAGCAGGGTTAAGACATACTTAGATAATAAGACACTTATACTTGGTGACTTCAATCTAGCACTTTCTATAATCGACAGGTAATCTAAACAAAACATCTCCAAAGAAACAAGAGCTTTAAATGATACAATGGACCAGATGGATTTCACAGATACATACAGAACTTTACATTCAAACCCAACTGAATACATATTCTTCTCAAGTGCACATGGAACTTTCTCCAGAATAGACCACATACTGGGTCACAAAGCAGGTCTGAACAGATACCAAAAGAATGGGATCTTCCTCTGTGTATTTTTCAGACTATAAAGCTTTGAAATTAGAACTAAATAACAACAAGAAGTTTGGAAGGATTTGAAACACGTGGAGGTTAAGGACCATCCTGCTAATAGATGAAAGGGTCAACCAGAAATTAAGGAAGAATTAAAAAGATTCATGGAAACTAATGAGAATGAAGATACAACCGTTCAAAATGTTTGGGATGCAGCAAAAGCAGTCCTAAGGGGGAAATACATCGCAATACAAGCATCCATCCAAAAACTGGAAAGAACTCAAATACAAAAGCTAACCTTACAGATAAAGGAGCTAGAGAAAAGACAGCAAATAGATCCTACACCCAGCAGAAGAAGAGAATAAAGATCCGAGCAGAACTCAATGAAATCGAGACCAGAACTGTGGAACAGATCAACAGAACCAGGAGTTGGTTCTTTCAACGAATTAATAAGATAAATAAACCATTAGCCAGCCTTATTAAAAAGAAGAGAGAGAAGACTCAAATTAATAAAATCATAAATGAGAAAGGAAAGATCACCACCAACACCAAGGAAATACAAATGATTTTAAAAACATATTATGAGCAGCTATACGCCAATAAATTAGGCAATCTAGAAGAAATGGATGCATTTCTGGAAAACCACAAACTACCCAAACTGGAACAGGAAGAAATAGAAAACTTGCACAGGCCAACAACCATGGAGGAAATTGAAGCAATCATCAAAACCCTCCTAAGACACAAAAGTCCAGGGCCAGATGGATTCCCGGGGGAATTCTATCAAATATTTAAAGAACACTACCTATTCTACTAAAGCTGTTCAGAAAGATAGAAAGAGATGGAATACTTCTACTCGTACTACGAGGCCAGCATCACCTTAATTCCAAAATCAGACAAAGACCCCAATAAAAAGGAGAATTACAGACCAATATCCCTGATGAACATGGATTACAAAATTCTCAGGAAGATACTAGCCAATAGGATCCAACAGTACCTTAAGATTATTCACTGTGATGAAGTGAGATTTATACCCGGGAGGCAAGGCTGGTTCAACACTCGTAAAACAATCAATGTGATTTATCATGTCAGCAAGAGAAAAAACAAGAACCATATGATCTTCTCTGTAGCTGCTCAGAAAGCATTTGACAAAATAGAGCATCCATTCCGGATCAAAACACTTCAGAGTGTAGGGATAGAGGGAACATTCCTCGACATCTTAAAAGCCATCTACGAAAAGCCCACAGCAAATATCATTCTCAATGGGGAAACACTGGGAGCCTTTCCCGTTAGATCAGGAACACGACAGGGATGTCCACTCTCCCCTGTACTATTCAACATAGTACTAGAAGTCATAGCCTCAGCAATCAGGCAACAAAAAGAAATAACAGAAATTCAAATTGGCAAAGAAGAAGTCAAACTCTCCATCTTCACCAATGACATGATACTATACATAGAAAACCCAAAAGACTCCACCCCAAGATTGCTTGAACTCATACAGCAATTCGGCAGCATGTCAGGATACAAAATCAATGCCCAAAAATCAGTGGCATTTCCATACACTAACAATGAGACTGAACAAAGAGAAATTAAAGAGTCCATCCCATTTACAATTGCACCCAAAAACATAAGATACCTAGGAATAAACCTAACCAAAGAGGTAAAGGATCTATACCCTAAAAACTACAGAACAGGGATCCCTGGGTGGCGCAGCGGTTTGACACCTGCCTTTGGCCCAGGGCGCGATCCTGGAGACCCGGGATCGAATCCCACGTCAGGCTCCCGGTGCATGGAGCCTGCTTCTCCCTCTGCCTGTGTCTCTGCCTCTCTCTCTATCTCTCTGTGACTATCATAAATAAATAAAAATTAAAACAAAAATTTAAAAACTACAGAACACTTCTGAAAGAAATTGAGGAAGACACAGAGATGGAAAAATATTCCATAGTCATTGATTGGAAGAATTAATATTGTGAAAATATCAATGTTACCCAGGGAAATTTACATGTTCAATGCAATCCCTATCAAAATACCATGAACATTCTTCAGAGAGTTGGAACAAATTATTTTAAGATTTGTGTGGAATCAGAAAAGACCCCGAATAGCCAGGGGGATATGAAAAAAGAAAACCATAGCTGGGGGCATCACAATGCCAGATTTCCGGTTGTACTACAAAGCTGTGGTCATCAAGACAGTGTGTTACTGGCAGAACAACAGACACATAGATCAATGGAACAGAATAGAGAATCCAGAATTGGACCCTCAACTTTATGGTAAACTAATATTCGACAAAGTAAGAAAGACTATCCACTGGAAAAAAGACAGTCTCCTCAATAAATGGTGCTGGGAAAATTGGACAGCCACATGCAGAAAAACGAAACTAGACCATTCTCTTTCACCATACACAAAGATCAACTCAAAATGGATGAAAGATCTAAATGTGAGACAAGATTTCGTGACAAGATTTCGTGAAAATCCTAGAGGCGAACACAGGCAACACCCTTTTTGAACAGTAACTTCTTCCAAGATACATCCACGTAGGCAAGAGAAACAAAAGCAAAAATGAACTATTGGGACTTCATCAAGATAAGAAGCTTTTGCACAGCAAAAGAAACTGTCAATAAAACTCAAAGACAACCTACAGAATGGGAGAAGATATTTGCAAATGACCTCTCAGAGAAAGGGCTAGTATCCAAGATCTATAAAGAACTTATGAAAATCAGCAGCAAAGAAACAAACAATCCAATCATGAAATGGGCAAAAGACATGAACAGAAATCTCACAGAAGACACAGACATGGCCAACAAGCACATGAGAAAATGCTCCACATCACTGGCTATCAGGGAAATACAAATCAAAACCACAATGAGATACCACCTCACACCAGGAGAATGGCGAAAATTAACAAGACAGGAAACAAATGTTGGAGAGGATGTGGAGAAAGGGGAACCCTCTTGTACTGTTGGTGGGAATGTGAACTGGTGCAGCCACTCTGGAAAACTGTGTGGAGTTTCCTCCAAGAGTTAAAAATAGATCTGCCCTACGACCCAGCAATTACACTGCTGGGGATTTACCCCAAAGATTCAGATGCAGTGAAATGCCGGGACACCTGCACTCCGATGTTTACAGCAGCCATGTCCACAATAGCCAAACTGTGGATGGAGCCTCAGTGTCCATCGAAAGATGAATGGATAAAGAGGATGTGGTCTATGTATACAATGGAATATTACTCAGCCATTAGAAATGACATTAGAAACGACATTGGAATCGACAAAGTTTGTTGTCCTATGTCGGTAGAGCGCTTTCCTTTGAAATGGCTTCCTTCGAGTAGAGGTACGTAGTGAATGTGAAGAGAGAAGCTACTTGAAAGCTGGCTACAAGGCGTATTTAGTTTTGAGAGTTGCAATGAGGGCATGACCTTCCCTCATCCACACTGCCTATAGACCTAGCTTCTAATATCCTAGTGTTCACTGCCTGACAGAAGTTGAGTGAGAGGCAAGTGAATGTTGCAGGCCCAGACGGCTTTTGTTTCCATGACCAATATAGCGGTTTCCTAGAAATAGCCTGACTTAGAATGCAGAAAAAAAAAATAAAGTACAAAATTTTAAAACTAAAAAAAAAATTGAACACCAATAAAAAATAAATTCAAAAAAAGAAAAAAATAAATAAAAAATTAAAAATACTAAACTCCAATATTATAAAGAAAGCATACTTTACATATATATAAAACTGAATACAGTGTAAGTCAGAAATGAATATATCTATAACGTATCATTGTAAAATATGAAATTTTATTTTATTTTTTTATTTTTTTAAGATTTTATTTATTCATGAGAGACACAGGACAGAGAGAGGCAGAGACACAGGCAGAGGTAGAAGCAGGCTCCATGCAGGGAGCCTGACGTGGGACTCGATTCCGGGTCTCCAGGGTCACACCGTGAGCCAAAGGTGGCGCTAAACCGCTGAGCCACCCAGGCTGCCGTTATTTTATTTTTTTAAAGATTTTATTTATTTATTCACAACAGACACAGAGAGAGAGAGAGAGAGACAGAGGCAGAGACACAGACACAGACAGAGGGAGAAGAAGGCTCCATGCAGGGAGCCCAACGTGGGACTCGATCCCATGTCCAGGATCACACCCCTGGCCAAAGTTGGCGCTAAACTGCTGGGCCACCGGGGCTGCCCTAAAATATGAAATTTTAAAAAAGAAAAGCCTTCAAAACAAAGAGTTAATAAGAAAATAGTTGAAATGGGAAAAAAGAAAAAGAAAACTTTAAACTGAGAGATAGATCATAAGCAGAAAAATATTCAAGTTGGATATACTATTTTGTCTTAAGCCCTGTAGTTTTGTAGTCCTATTTGGTAGGTAACTTGCTGTTTGCATGTTCTTCCAGCTACTCTTCTGGCAGAGGGTCCTGCTGTACTAATTTTCAGGTGTGTGTACCTGGGTTGAGTTGCACTGCCCCTTGCCAAGGGATAGGGTTCAGTGTAAACTGTTTGCTGTGTTAGGCTATTGTTCCCTGGATCCTCTCCTCACTTTTTTAAAGGGGGAAAATAACAATGGTCTGGCACCAATCTCCAGCCCCAGGGCTGACAGTTCCAGGTACATGCCAAACTGCAGACCCTATGGGGCCTTCCCACTTAGATCCACACCAGGGACAAACAGAGGGATATTGATTTGTGAAATTTGTAGGCCTCTGGCAGGAAGCATCTCTCCCTACTCTTGCTCACACCAATCCACCCTTCCCAGAAGCAGTGGAGGTTCACCCCCAATCTGTCTGTTGCAGGGTTCTGGCACGGAGAACATTCACCCAAGTGGGTACGCACAGACTGAAGCTATGAAGCAGACAAAGCCAGTTATCTTCCATTCCACTTTGGGACAGGTAGAAGTGGGGAGGGCACAGGAAAGCGAGCACTCTCCTGCCCTGGGTGCTTGGCAAGCTGTGCAAGTCAGTACACCTGCACCTGCCCCCCAGGAGCATCTAAGCCAGTGTGGACTGGGACACTATGGTTAGTTACTCTTCAGGAATTCCACTCCAGAGCTGGAAATCTGGGCGCCACTATTTTTTTTTCTCTTCATTTCACCTTCCACCTGGGAGGGGGAGGGGTCTCATGGGAACAAAGGCCTCACAGGACAAACAGCTCATACTGAGACCAGCACCTGGCAAGAGCCAGGGCATCTCCAGCCAGGCACTGTCACCTGAGTATCAGTGTAGCAGGCCCCTTCCCAGAAGAATTGCTGGAGAACAAGGGAAAAGCAAGTGTACTGAACAATAAGCACTGGTAAGCTCCAGGAATGATGGAAAATAGTATACAGAAATAGAGGGTCATTTTTTTTTTAATTATGACTCATTTTTAAATCAGGTTAAGAGTTTGAAATATTTTTTTCTTTTCCCACATCAACCACATTATTTTAACAAATCTTCATTTTTAAGTTTTATCCATTTTGATTTTATATTTCTACAATTACAATTATAGACAATTTCTACAATTGTCTATAAAGACAATTACATGTCTTAGAATTCCCTTCAACACATTCAGTTTAATTTTGGTAGATGTACGAAATATGACTTTCTTTTCTGTTTTTTTTTTCTGTCTCATTTTGTTTTACAATGAAGTTAGTACCTTCTAACAGAAGACCAAAATACATCCAGAACTAACTGGAACACCATGTTGGTTCATTCTGTAAGACTATATCCTCTCTTCCTTCCCATTCTGCCTCCCTCTTTCATCTTGTTTCTGTTTATGTACTCAATGTGGGGTCTTTATATAAATATTACTGGTTTATATTAAATTTGGGATTGAGCACCTTGTAACATACAGAACAAAATACATTCAGAACCATGAGAATCATCCCCTAGATTCACTCAGGGAGACTAAATTCTCTCTCCACCACGACTTCCACACCACCACCATCCACTCTGCTTTCTTTTCCTTTCTTTTTTTCTTCTTCTTTATTTTTGTTTTTTACTATTTTTTTAAATTTGTTATTCACATTAGTGGTCCTTTTGTAATATTTTCTTCTGTTCTTCTTTCTATTTTCTGATCTCTGACCTGTTCAGAATCGTCTAGGGCGTATTTTCCTTAGGTCATGGTTGATATTTTTGACTCAGCTCACTCACACAGACACTCTACACTGGAAAAAAATGACTAGAAGGAAAAATTTACTACAGAAAAAAAAAAAAAACAGAGGCAATACTCTCTGCCACAGTGTTACAGAGCGTGGATTTAAATATGTCAAAAATTCAAATCAGAAGTACAATTATAAAGTTACTGGTGGCTCTGAACAAAAGGGTAAAGGACTCTAAAGACTTTGATACTGCAGAATTGAGATCTAATCAAGCCAAAATTAAAAATAGATTAAATGAGATGCAATCCAAACTGAGTATCTAACAGCTAGGCTTAAGGAGATGGAAGAGACAGTGTGTGACATAGAAGACAAGTTGACAGAAAGGAAGGAAGCTGAGAAAAAAAGATAAAAACAATTAAGAGCCCACAAAGAAAGGCATAGGGAAATAAATGATAGCTTGAAAGGAAGGATATATCGCTAATTGGGATTCCAGACGAGGGACAGAGAGAGACAGAGAGACAGAGAGAGAGAAAGACAGAGAGAGAGAACAACAAAGTATCATTGAACAAATCATAACTAAGAACTTCCCTAATCTGAGGAAAACAGGCATTCAGATCCAAAAGATAGAGAGCACCCCCCAAAAAAATAAACAGAAACCGACCTCAACATTTAATAGTGGAACTTGCAAATTTCAAAGATAAGGAGAAAATCCTTAAAGCAACTCAAGAAAAAAGATTCTTAACTTATATGGGGGGCAGCCCCGGTGGCCCAGCGGTTTAGCACCACCTGCAGCCCGGGGTGTGGTCCTGGAGACCCGGGATGGAGTCCCACGTCGGGCTCCCTGCATGGAGCCTGCTTCTCTCTCTGCCTGTGTCTCTGCCTCTCTTTCGCTCTCTCTGAATAAATAAATAAATAAATCTTAAAAAAAAAAGATTTAACTTATATGGGGAAAAATATCAGATTAACAGCAGACCTCTCCATGGAGACCTGGCAGGCCAGAAAGGGCTGGCAGGATATATACAGGGTACTGAGAGAAACATGGAGCCAACAATACTTTATCCAGCAAGGATGGCATTCAGAATAGGAGAGGTAAAGAGATTCCAGGATAGGCAGAAGCTGAAAGAATATGAGACCACCATTCCAACTCTTCAAAAATATTAAGGGGGACACTGTAAAAGAAAGAGGGAACCCAAAGAAACAATCCACAAAAACAAGGACTGAATAGACATTACAATGACACTAAATTCATATCTTTCAATAGTTACTCTGAACATGAATGGGCTAAACAATCCCATCAAAAGACAAAGGGTACTGGACTGCATAAAAAAAGCAAGACTCATCTATATACTATATACAAGAGACTCATTTTAAATGAAGAAAACATCAGGCCTGAAAAGGAAGGTGTGGAGAAACATACACCATTCAAAAGATACTCAAAATAAAGATGGGGTGGCAATCCTCATATCAGATAAATTACAGCTTACCCAAAAGACTGTAGTAAGAGATGAATAGGGACACTGTATCATACTTAAAGGAATTATTCAATAAGAAGACCTAACAATTATATTTATGCCACTGATGTGCGAGGTGCTAAGTATATCAATCAATTGATAACCAAAGTAAAGAGATATTTGGATAAAAATACACTAATAGTAGGAGACTTCAAAATGATACTATAAGCACTGTCTATCGAACAATAACACCTGACAGTCATGAATATTTATTCCCCTAATATGGGAGCTGCCAAGTATATCAATCAATTAATAACCAAAGTTAAGACAGACTTAGATAATAATACACTCATAGTAGGAGACATCAACACAGCACTTTCTGCAAATGACAGATGTTCTAGCAGAATATCACCAAAGAAACAAGGTCCTTAAATGATACACTGAACCATATGGATTTCACAGATACATACAGAATTTTCCATCCAAACGCAACTATATACACATTTTTCACAAGTGCACATAGAACTTTCTCCAGAATAGACCTCATACTGGGGTCACAAATCAGGTCTCAACCAAAACCAGAAGACTGGGATTGTCCCCTGCATATTTTCGGACCATAATGCTTTGAAACTAGAACTCAATCAAAAGAAAAAATTTGGAAGAAACTCAAACATGTGGAGGTTAAAGAGCATCCTGTAAAAGATGAAAGGGTCAACCAGGATTTTAAAGAAGAATTAAAAAGATTCATGGAAACTAATGAAAATGAAGATACAACCATTCAAAATCTTTGGGATACAGCAAAAGGAGTCCTAAGAGGGAAATACATCACAATACAAGCCTCCCTCAAAAAACTGGAATAAACTCAAATACAAGAGCTAACCTCACACCTAAAAGAACTGCAGAAAGAATAGCAAGATGCAGAAGAAGGGAGATAATAAAGACTAGAGCAGAACTCAATGAAATAGAAACCAGAATAACTATAGAACAGATAAACAAAACCAGGAGTTGGTTCTTTGAAAAAATTAATAAGATAAATAAACCATTAGCCAGCCTTATTAAAAACAAAAGAGAAAAGACTCGAATTAATAAAATTACGAATGAAAAAGGGGAGATCACAACCAATATCAAGAAAATACAAACGATTTTAAAAACTTATTATGAGCAGCTATACACCAATAAATTTGTCATTTTGAAGAAATGGATCCATTTCTGGAAAACTGCAAACTACCCAAACTGGAACAGGAAGAGATAGAAAACCTGAACAGGCCCATCACCAGGGAGAAAATAGAAGCAGTCATCAAAAATCTCCCAAGACACAAAAGTGCAGGGCCAGATGGCTTCCTAGGGGAATTCTATCAAACGTTTAAAGAAGAAACAATACCTATTCTACTAAAGTTGTTCCAAAACCTAGAAAGGGAGGGAATACTTCCAAACTCATTTGAAGAGGCCAGCATCACCTTAATTCCAAAACCAGACAAAGACCCCCCCCAAAAAAGGAGAATTATAGATGAACATCCCTGATGAACACAGATGCAAACATTCTCAACAACATACTAGCCAATAGGATCCAAAGTACCTTAAGAAGATTATTCACCATGCCCAAGTAGGATTTATTCCCGGGATGCAAGGCTGGTTCAACACTCGTAAAACAATCAACATGATAGTTCATATCAACAAGAGAAAAAACAAGAACCATATGATCCTCTCTATAGATGCAGAGAAAGCTTTGACAAAATGCAGAATCCATTCCTGATCAAAACTCTTCAGAGGGCAGGGATAGAGGGAACATTCCGCGACATCTTAAAAGCCATCGATGAAAAGCCCACAGCAAATATCATTCTCAGTGGAGAAACATTGGGAGCCTTTCCCCTAAGATCAGGAACAAGACAGGGATGTCCACTCTCACCACTGCTATTCAACACAGTACTATAAGTCCTAGCCTCAGCAATCAGGCAACAAAAAGAAACAAAGGACATTCAAATTGGCAAAGAAGAAGTCAAACTGTCCCTCTTTACAGATGACATGACTGTACATAGAAAACCCAAAAGACTCCACCCCAAGATTGCTTGAACTCATACAGCAATTCGGCAGTGTGGCAGGATACAAAATCAATGCCCAGAAATCAGTGGCATTTCTATACACCAACAATGAGGGTGAAGAAAGAGAAATTAAGGAGTCAATCCCATTTACAATTGCACCCAAAAGCATAAGATACCTAGGAATAAACCTAACCAAAGAGGTAAAGGATCTATACCCTAAAAACTACAGAATACTTCTGAAAGAAACTGAGGAAGACACAAAGAGATGGAAACATTCCATGCTCATTGATTGGAAGAATTAATATGGTGAAAATGTCAATGCTCCCCAGGGCAATTTACACATTTAATGCAATCCCTATCAAAATACCATGGACTTTCTTCAGAGAGTTGGGACAAATCATCTTAAGATTTGTGTGGAATCAGAAAAGACCCCAAATAGCCAGGGGAATATTGAAAAAGAAACCAGACAGGGGCATCACAATGCCGGATTTCAGGTTGTCCTACAAAGCTGTGGTCATCAAGACAGTGTGGTACTGACACAAAAACAGACACATAGATCAATGCAACAGAATAGAGAATCCAGAATGTACCCTCAACTTTATGGTCAACTAATATTCGACAAAGCAGGAAAGAGTATTCACTGGAAAAAAAACAGTCTCTTCAATAAATGGTGCTGGGAAAATTGGACAGCCACATGCAGAACAATGAAACTAGACCACTGTCTTACACCATACACAAAGATAAACTCAAAATGGATGAAAGATCTAAATGGGAGACATGAATCCATCAAAATCCTAGAGAAGAACACAGGCAACACCCTTTTTGAACTTGGCCACAGCAAATTCTTGCAAGATACATCCAGGAAGGCAAGAGAAACAAAAGCAAAAATGAACTATTGAAACTTCATCAAGATAAGAAGCTTTTGCACAGCAAAAGAAACAGTTAACAAAACTCAAAGACAACCTACAGAATGGGAGAAGATTTTTGCAAATGACGTTATCAGGTAAAGGGCTAGTATCCAAGATCTTATTAAACTCAACAGCCAAGAAACAAACAATCCAATCATGAAATGGGCAAAAGACATAAACAGAAATTTCACCAAAGAAGACATACACATGGCCAACAAGCACAGGAGAAAATGCTCCACATCACTGGCCATCAGGGAAATACAAATCAAAACCACACTGAGATCCCACCTCAAACCAGTGAGAATGGCAAAAATTAGCAAGACAGGAAACAAGAAATGATGGAGAGGATGTGGAGAAAGGGGAACCCTCTTGCTTGCACTTTTGGTGGGAATGTGAACTGGTGCAGCCACTCTGGAAAACTGTGTGGAGGTTCCTCAAAGAGTTAAAAATAGATCTGCCCTACAACCCAGCAATTGCACTGCTGGGGATTTACCCCCAAGATACAGATGCAATGAAACGGCAGGACGCCTGCACCCCAATGTTTATAGCAGCAACGTCCACAATAGCCTAACTGTGGAAGGAGCCTCAGTGTCCATCATAAGATGAATAGATAAGGAAGACGTGAGATATATATATATATATACACACACACACACAATAGAATATTATTAAGCCATTAGAAATGACAAATACCCACCATTTGCTTCAACATGGATAGAACTGGAGGGTATTATGCTGAGTGAAGCAAGTCAACTGGAGAACGACAAACATTATATGGTCTCATTCATTTGGGGAATATAAAAAATAGTGAAAGGGAATAAAGGGGAAAGGAGAGAAAATAAATGGGAAATATCAGTGCGGGTGACAGAACATAAAAGACACCTAACTCTGGGAAATGAACAAGGGGTGGTGGAAAGGGACTCTGACTTTGACATCCACAAAAAGAATGAACCATCCAGTGACAGAGAAGTGGAAGAGCGAAGAAGGAAGTGCCCAGTAATTACCAAAGCATATAAGGAACTTCTCAAGATCTTGAGACCTCAAAAAGTCAGTACTCCAGCTAGTAACTCTCAGAAGGCCTGATAAAAGAAGGAACTGCTGCCACTATGAACTAGAAGAAAATGGCTCTGACAGAAATTCCATGTGTCCGTCTACAACTAAGCATACATGACAGACATTTCTTTGGGTACTAGAGAGGCAGTGAAAGGGTCCACATTGTGAGTGGCCATTGACCCATGAAGAGCTGCTCAGAGAGGCCAGGATCACAGAGGAGCTCAACTTACATTCACTTAAAATATATGAGCAGCTCCAGGTTGACAAAAAGCAGCAGGTGCACAAGAAGCAGATGTGCCCTGGGCCCATAATCACCTATCATTCAGTGGCAGTGCTACCTGTTGAGAAGCCAGGCCCTAAAGAAGAGAACATGAATGTGGAAGGACTGCTTGCTCCCACAGCTTCTGCACTGACTCCCCATGCCAGCACTGGACCTATCAACCCTCCTCCTCATTGCTCCTATACCTTCACCATTTTCAGTGACGATGTGACAATCAAGGGAAGAAAGGTTTCCCCAAGAGTAGCCCTGAAAGGTCCCTGTTTGGGAGGTCTGCCTTGTGACGCACTGCTAAGCCCTGTACTGGGACCCTGTCACAGACATCCCCTACACCACTGCTCAAACCTTCAAGATCACCCATGAGGCCTACAAGTAGAACACCACTGCCCATGGATTGCCACACACTTGCTTCAGCACTTCCCAAGCCTCTCCCTGGTTCTGGACCCCAATCCTTGCACCAGAAAATTGCTATCAAATAACAAGATGTTTGATCTTCAGAAACCTCTTTCCTGCCCTGACCTGGGGCTCCAAATGTTCCCCCTCCTTTCCCTGCCTCTCCCCTTTGTAATCTCTGAGCTTTGCCCAGCCCTTTTCTATATTTCTTTCCCCCAGTTCCTCCTTGTTCTGTTTTTTAATCTAATAAAAGAAAAAGATCCCCTTAAAAAAAGTACAATGGTGAATAGAATCAATAGCCACAATTAGGTATCAACAATCTGGTATGATAGACTAGATCAATAAGATTCAAGTTATATAGGCATAATTGTACCTGTAATGGAGTAAAAAAGTCCATATACGTAAGTACAGACTGGAAAAAGACAGAGCTTACCGATAGCCCCTATAAAGAGGTTTAATTAATTTTAGAGAACTCCAAGTTCACTATGTCATTGTTAAAATCTGATTATAAGCAAGGCTAATTATAAGGACATTCAAAACAAATATATTTCTATTTGTATATTCGTATTGCTCAGGCAGTATTAATGGAAATATATTATCTAGAACAAGAGAAGTCAGAATCTTACTTTATCCTACAGTCATCTGAAAAAAACAGTAACCATTCTAAACATGATTGGCAAAGAATGGCCATTATAGTACAAGAACTCTAAGTTATGACATATAAGGGTTAAAGCTACTAATATCTAGGATGCAAGATCACTTAAGGTGTAACTGATATTTGAAGAGTTGTTTTGTGGAAGAGTGATGAGAATTTTTCTATATGGTACCAATGCCAAGAGATACAAGGCCAAAGGATAGAACTTATTAATGAGACAGGTTTATGTTTGACATAAAAGAAGGACCTTAAATTGAGTGAGAACTGCTAGAAGATGGATGGACTACCTTAGGTACCTTTATCCAGAGTTTTATTGTTATAGAAGATAAATAGCAGGCAGCCCCGGTGGCTTAGCGGTTTAGCGCCGCCTTCAGCCCAGGGCATGATAGTGCAGAGCTGGGATCTAGTCCCAGGTCAGGCTCCCTGCATGGAGCCTGCTTCTCCCTCTGCCTGTGTCTCTCTCTTGTTCTCTCTCTCTCTCTCCCTCTGCCTGTGTCTGTGTTTCTCTCTCTCTGTCTCTCATGAATAAATAAAATCTTAAAAAAAAGAAGATAAATAGCCATTAAGTGTGCCTCTTGTAGAGGTGACTACAGTGCCATACAGAAGGCTGACCTAGAAAACATTTAAGGTGATTTTCAAAGCTGAGGTCTTAATGGATTTCTTAAACTAATGTTTTCTTTTTTTTAAGATTTATTTATTCATGAGACACACAGAGAGAGAGAGAGGCAGAGACACAGGCAGAAAGAGAAGCAGGCTCCTTGCAGGGAGCCTGCTGTGGGAGTGGATCCCGGAATTCCAGGATCATGCCCTGGGCCAAAGTCAGACGCTCAACCACAGAGCCACCCAGGCATCCCTTAAACCAAGGTTTTCAAATATCAGGTGTACTTGTATAAATTTGCCAAGAAGAAAAATCAGACTGCTTTTAAGTACTAAAGTTCTATACTACTAACTGATTATCCACTAAGAAAAATCACTATTTTTTTTCCAATGGAGTTAGAATTTTAGCTGTTTGATTTAAATATAATAAATACAATGTTTATTTTGACACACTCCACAACTATTTTTTCAACTTCTAAAGTATGCCTAACAAATACTTCTATTTCTGATGAAGAGAGATAAATAAGAAAAAAAAAGTACTGATGGCTTTTGCATCATATTTATATTATACAAAATTCACAAACTTTTGTAGATGAATTACCTTCTCTGGTTTTACAAGCTGCTTTTTGTATTCTTCTTTAGCCGCATGCACAGTTATAGATGCACATATCAGACCTGCAGGTACGGTTGTCAGCTTTCCCATCTAAGAAAGATGTATCAAAAAGATATTTTTAATTGAAAAGCTCCCCATCCATCCTCCATTTCCTGATACATTTTGGGAGTACCCAAGCAGCACTATGGGTTTTATTGAACGTATAAAAAAACTCAAGTGCTCCAAATTGCTACATACATTTTTAGAGTATAATTCCTAAAATTATCTTATCTTAGATGGTAAAGTTTTATTTTTATTAGTTAACTGTCTACTTCATACGGAATATACCAATAACATAATTATCAAGAAGAAGTGAATACAAAATTTGAGGGATGAAGTATGATAGATCATGGTATTCACTCAGTACACAAATATTTGGCTCAGTGCTTCGAATATATCAGTAAACAAAACAAAGAATCTTGCTCTTATGGAGATGACATTCTAATAGAGCACAGACAGGCAATAAACACAATAGATACATTAATATACTACAAATTGATAAATGCTATGGAGAAACTAAAAGAGAAGTGTGATCTGGAATACTAATGATTCAAGTTGTGTCCCGAAATACAATTTATATTTATATTATTTATAAAAATAATTTCCTACCATTGCAAATCCTTTGTTCCTAACCTTTCAAAGCATTCCTTTTTAAAAAATTTTTTTATTTAGTGGACAGCCCCGGTGGCTCAGTGGTTTAGCGCCGCCTTCAGCCCAGGGCATGATCCTGGAGACCCAGGATCTAGTCCCACGTCAGGCTCCCTGCATGGAACCTGCTTCTCCCTCTGCCTGTGTCTCTGCCTCTCTCTCTCTCTGTGTCTCTCATGAATAAATAAATAAAATCTTTTAAAGATTTTTAAATTTTTTTATTGGAGTTTGATTTGCCAACATATAGTATAACACCCAGTGCTCATCCCATCAAGTGCCCCACTCAGTGCCTGTCACCCAGTCACCCTGTCACCCTTCCCACCTCCCCCTCCACTACCCCTTGTTCATTTCCCAGACTTAGGTGTCTCTCATGTTGTCACCCTCTCTGATATTTCCCACTCATTTTTTCTCCTTTCCCCTTTATTCCCTTTCACTATCTTTTATATTCCTTTTTACGAATCTCACACTTAAAACCAAAGTGAATTTTGTTTTGGATGTAACTTGATCTAGATTAAGAATGCAGGAAAGAGGCACCTGGGTGGCAGAGTTGGTTAAGTAACAACTCTTGGTTTGGCTAAGGTCATGATCTCAGTATTGTGAGATCAAGCCTGGTGTCAGGCTCTGCACTGAGCACGGAGTCTGCTTGAGAGTCTTTCCCTCTCCTTCTGCCCTTCCTGCTTATGCTCTCTCTTTCTCTCTCTCTAAAATAAATAAATAAATTTATTTTTTATAATAAATAAAATAAAATAAATAAATAAAATAATTTTTTATTTTAAATAATAAATAAATAAATAATTTTTTAGTAAATAAATAATAAATAAATAATTTAGTAAAATAAATAAATAATTTTTAAAAAAAAGAATGCAGGAAAATCACTGGCTCTAAGAACAAAGTGCTCCAGTGTTCATTCAGGTATCAAAATAATCCCCAAAGATTATCCATTTAAGGCCAAATGAAAAGTTTTCCAGAGAACAAATATTTTAAGAGCTTGATTTTTTACAGAAGAAAGGAGGCTTGCTGAAATCAACAAAGGACATCCAGAGGAAGAGAGGTCTCTTCGGCTTACACAAAAGGGAAAGTATACAAGAACTGGAAGAAATACTAGCCAAAGGACACTAAACGTTCTCTATTAACAGTGATAGTGCCTATACTTCATTTCTGACACTTTTTCAATATTTCCTGAGCAGAATAAGGGAAGCTACAGCCACTAGTTAGGCTTTCCCTCTTTAAGCCAGGCATGACTCTGATTGAGGCTGAGACTCCAGACAGGGTAAAATGAAAATGCAGTACTAATAAAAATTTTGTTCACTGTTATTTTCCCTTCAAGCCTCCCTCTGGTACATATGTCAGCATCACAGAATAATTTATCTAGGCCTGCCTTCCCAAAAGACATCACTTTTGATTTCTTCTACTTGGTATTCAGTAATAAGATTTCTACATCATATCTATGTCATTTTTCAATAAAAAATTATTAAAACTAAGGCCATCAAGGATGCTTTCCCATACAACTGAGAAATTTTGTTCATGTATCTCTGAAGTGATTAAAGAATGCCAATTCTCACATTTAAAAGCTATTTTAAAAATACCTGATTAGATCTTATTCCTTAGATACCAAAAAACTCTTTTGAAGTATGCTAATAGCTAAATAATCTTCAATTACCCTAATCTTCTCAGAGTATATTCATCTTATATCACATAATAAATAATATATAGACTATAAAATAAATTCATAGGTATTGTTCAATATTTATGATCCAGTACTTCAGAGTCTAGATTAACTGAACTACTTGGCAAAAATGAACTATTGGGACTTCATCAAGACCAAAAGCTTCTGCACAGCAAAAGAAACAGTCAACAAAACTAAAAGACAACCTACAGAATGGGAGAAGATATTTGCAAATGACATATCAGACAAAGGGCTAGTATCCAAGATCTATAAAGAACTTATTAAACTCAACACCTAAGAAACAAAAAATCCAATCATGAAATGGGCAAAAGACATGAACAGAAATTTCACAGAGGAAGACAAAGACATGGCCAACAAGCCACGATGAGATACCACCTCACACCAGTGGGAATGGGGAAAATTAACAAGACAGGAAACCACACATGTTGGAGAGGATGTGGAGAAAAGGGAACCCTCTTGCAGTGTTGGTGGGAATGTGAACTGGTGCAGCCACTCTGGAAAACTGTGTGGAGGTTCCTCAAAGAGTTAAAAATAGAGCTACCCTACAACCCAGCAATTGCACTTCTGGGGATTTACCCCAAAGATACAGATGCAATGAAACGGCAGGACACCTGCACCCCAATGTTTATAGCAGCAACGTCCACAATAGCCTAACTGTGGAAGGAGCCTCAGTGTCCATCATAAGATGAATAGATAAGGAAGACGTGAGATATATATATACACACACACACACACAATAGAATATTATTAAGCCATTAGAAATGACAAATACCCACCATTTGTTCCAACATGGATGGAACTGGAGGGTATTATGTCGAGTGAAATAAGTCAGTTGGAGAAGGACAAACATTATATGGTCTCATTCATTTGGGGAATATAAAAAATGCAGTACTAGATATAAAGTGACTCTATCAAGACAAAAAGTTGAAAGATGTATGGATAAAGAAGATGTGGTCTATATATACAATGGAATATTACTCAGCCATTAGAAATGACGAATACCCACCATTTGCTTTGGCATCGACAGAACTGGAGGGTATTATACTGAGTGAAGTAAGTCAACTGGAGTAGAACAATCATCATATCACTCATACGGGGAATATAAGAAATATTGAAAGGAATTATAGGGGAAAGGAGGGAAAATGAGTGAGAAAAATTAGGGAAGGTGACAAAACATGAGAGAATCCTAACTCTGGGAAACAAACAAGGGGTAATGGAAGGGAAGGCAGGTGGGGAGATGGGGTGACTGGGTGACGGGCACTGAGAAGGTCACTTGACAGGATGAGCACTGGGTGTCATACTATATGTTGACAAACAAACTTTAATTACAAAAATATTAAAATAAAAAAACATATTTTTTTATTTTAAGATTTTATTTATTTATGAGAGACACAGGGAGAGAGAGAGAGGCAGAGACAGGCAGAGGGAGAAGCAAGCTCCATGCAGGGAGTCTGACATGGGACTCGATCCCAGGTCTCCAGGATCATGCCCTGGTCTGAAGGCAGCGCCAAACCACTGAGCCACCTGGGCTGCCAAAAATATATTTTTATTTTAATTCCAGTGTAGTTAATTAACAAATAGTGTTGCATTAGTATCAGGTGTACAGTATAGTAATTCAACAATTTCATGTATTTCTCAGTGTTTGTCAAGATAAGTGTACTCTTAATCCTCTTCACCTATTTCACCTATTCTCCTACCATCTCCCCTCTGGTAACCCTGTTTGTTCCCTATAGTTAAGCATCTGCTTCTTGTTTTGTCTCCTTTAAATATATATATTTGTTATATATATATATATATATATGATAGATAGATAGATAGATAGATAGATAATGCCATTTTAAAAGGTGTATGACATCCAGTCTTTTCTTGGAAATTAAATATTGAGGAACACTAAGAGAAAGTAGTGACCTGCAGCACATCTGCAAAAGAGAAGGAATGTGAAGATGAAAGTGCTCATAAAATGTTATTAGTGCTCTAATACTAATACATTAGTAGCAAGAAAGGAGTAAACAATATTTTTGAATGCCTACTATGCATCAGAAAGTATTTTGTAATGGTGCAGAAAGCCTACTAATATTTTCAATGTAAAAGGAGAAGCAAAAGGACACAAATACCAGTAGTGACCTTTAGAGGGCAGAAAAGCACTAAGAAAAAAGCTGCCTTTGGTTTATTGAGAATGTTACACTGCCCACAAAGCTAAGAAATTATACATATATACTTTATTTCAAGTCTATGGGACAAAAGTAAATGACACCAGAAACCTTTTTAATATAGCATTAATTCTAAGGTTATTTCTGTGTCCGATACCCATTGAGGTTCACTGTATTTGTATTTACATTTGCATATTGTATATTGTTATTTGTTAGGAATAACATTTACAGCATAAAGCATATTAAAACTGGCAAAGTTTAAGATGGATGGGACGTACCTGGTACACGTGAATTATAATCTTCATCTGAATTAAAGCTCTAGCACTTATAAAGCCTATCTTAAGTTAGCCACAACAAGTAACTGTCCAGCCCAGTTTGACCTGGATAGATATGGCTTTTACTACATTATTATATTATAGAATATTAATGTTAAAGCATTAATAAGGCACTGTTTTAATTATGATGTTGTATGAAAGAACAAAACTATTTTGGAATTTTTAAACACTCAATAATTATGATATAATTATTATTGAATAATACCTGGAAGTGTCAAAAGTTTATCTTAAAATTAAAGAAACAGAAAATTTTAAATAAAAATATACACAGGGAATATAGGAGTTACACAAATTTACAATTTAAGAAACTCCTCCAGAAATGGCACAACAGACTAGCAAATTCAACTTTAGTCAGAATGCTAATCAGGATCAAATACTAATGGTTGTCAAAATCAGGAACTGAATTTAAAAGAAAACACCAAACAGCTCCCTTTTACACACACATATACACACAAGTGTGTGCTATATATAGGAAAGAAATTAGGCTATTATCTACTTTGTGGGGATGTGAGAAAGGAATACTGAGAGCATTCTATTTACTTGAAAAGTAACACTAATAAGAGATGATTTTCAAGGTGCTGTCAGTGTAAAATTCAGTTGCTACTAAATTTCAAAAGAAGATTAAATAAAGTATGTGGGAAAGCTAAATTAATCTTTCTAAAATACCATTTTGTTCTCCTGGCTCAACAACAATCAACAATTACTCTACCCTTCCCTATACACCTCTGGCCTTAGCCAAATTAATTTTTTTAGGCCCCAACATGTCAAACACATTCCTTCCTGAGTACCTTCACTCCATTTTCCCTGATAAAATGTCTTCCCATCTCCTGCACCTAAGACTGCCTGGCACAAAGCAGGTATTCAAAAAATATTTGTTATATGAATACATTTATCTTTATAAACCCTGCTGTTCCATTAGCTCACTCAAAGCCATCCCTCTGAATTGATATAGCTCCACTAATTTAGTATTAAATAAATCTGTTATAATTTACCTTTTAAAATATATGCAGTTTCTTTTTCTGCTAAAATGTAGGCTCCTTGGGCACCTAGGTGGCTCAATCAGTTAAGCATCTGCCTTCAGCTGAGGTCATGATCCCAGAGTCCTGGGATTGAGCTCCAAGTCGTGCTTCCTGCTCATCAGGGAACCTGCTTCTCCCTCTCCCTCCCGGCTAGCGCTGTCTCAAATAAATAAAGAAAATATTTTAAAAATTAAAAAAATAAAATATAGGCTCCCTGTCAGTAGTTTTATGCCTCTTTGTACCCCAAGGGCTTTGTAGGACCAACGACCTCAAAACTAAGTAATAATTCACAGGTTTAGATAAGGCAGTATACATAGGTAATCTAGCAAGTTCTTTTATGTTTTATGAATGCCTGTGTGCGAAACATCTATGGAGGTAAATGATAACTGAAGCCCTAAAGGTAATCTGAAATTGCAAGACTGATTCAGTGGTGTTAACTTTTTGAGAATCTAATAAGAAGTAGAACTATGGTCCCCCCCAAATGTAGTTATTCTCAAAATCTGAAGTATGTTTGCAGGCCTCTCCACATTCTCTAAAGCATTTAAGACTAAATTAATCCAGCCCCACCGCAAATAAAATTTATCACGAGTACCTTTTATCCTGATACACATATACCTTAGAGCATATTACTCTTATTAAAAATTCTTATAGAAAATTTATGAGTCACATATTATATATATGTATATATATAAATGTACATATATATACATATATATATAACTTATAATAGATGAAGTTTTATAAAGTCTGTTGTGCTAAATAAATGGAAGGTAGTATTCTTATGACACACTTTTTGACTAAATTTCAGCCCTCTGAAGATTATATCTGAGTGGACAAAAGAACAAGCCAGATTCTTTCTTACAGGAAACAGCATTTTATTTTGCATGTGCTGTGACAAAATTTCTTGGTCAAATTAATGTGATGATTATTATACTATAACAAATAAGTGTTTTAAAATATAATAACTTTCTATCTAAACTGATGTACTTTTAGCTAGAATGGTCAATAATACCTTTATTAAGGAAGCTTTACAGAAAAATATTCCTGTATACTATACTGCTTAAATACATATGTTTTTTTCAGTTTCATTTTGTGGAGGTCAAAAGCTAAAGAAATGGAGGGAGTTGGAAATAGATGAAAAGGAGTTTTCCCTTCAATTTAGGGTTGGTGTCTTTTAAGAACTGTTCACAAGAAAAACCTCAACACCACACGGCTGTTTGACTTCAGAGCACAAGACCTGTGTGGGAAAGAGAGGGAAGTTATAGACTACCATCACCAGTAAAGGAAAAAATAGATTGCTCATCTCCAATTGCTCCCATTTTTTGCTTTCTTCTCTATCTCTTTCTTCCACTCCTTTATTTTTTTCAGCAACTATATGTTCTAATTGATTTTACAGTTTTATTTTACCTTCCTATTTTTCCTTCTTTCTCCCTCTCCTTCCTTTGGTAGACCTGAAGGGCTAACAGCTTGAGTTATCAGCAAGGGAGGGAGGACTGTTGAGTGACTGTATCAGTACTATTCTTTCCGGGTGATTTTTGTTATCCACAGACCTAATATACAAATACTCCTGAGGTAAACAAACATAGGAGTATAACTATACAACTGATAAAGTTTAGCCTCTTCCGAAGTATCATCATGTAGGAGATGGAAGGAATATAAATTGGCTTGAAAAATCAAGCATTGCTCCTGAATAAACTAATGAATATTAAATCCAACATAAAATGGCAAAAGACAGATTGGCTTCAAAATACAAGGTTGTATCTCAGGCACATCATCTTCTTTGTACTAGAGTTTCTTTTTAAAAAATTTTTATTTATTTATTCATAATAGAGAGGCAGAGACATAGGAAGAGAGAGAAGCAGGCTCCCCAGGGGGAACCTGATGGGGGACTCGATACCAGAACTTCAGGATCATGTCCTGAGCCAAAGGCTCAACCACTGAACCACCCAGGTGTCCCTGTACTGGAGTTTCAATCTCACAATGAAAAGTGATCTTAAAGGTCTCCTTGTCCAACCATCTCTCTCATTTTGAATTCCTCCAGTTTATGTATGACCACCTTCAATAATGGGAAACTCCACTGATAGATCATTTCATCCTCTTACAGCTCTATGAGAAAGTTCTTCCACACACTAAACTGAAACGCATGCCCATATACTTTTCATTGGTCCTGGTTCTACTTCCTTGGGTCATACAGGACCCATCTAGCCATACTTGCTCATGAAAGCTTATTTTAATTCCCTTTTAGTGACTTCTGTAATGCACTTTCCAAGGGTAATAAAGTTTCTGACAATGGCAAATGCTACTGAACTCATCTTCTACTCTAACAGAAATACTATTGTATTTCTTTCGGACTAAAAATAAAACAAGAAAAGGTGTTAATGCTGCATTTTGTAGCAATAGCCTAAGAGCTATTTCTTGACAGCAACATAAACGTCTTAAACAAAGGTACAGTTTTAATCATCAGTGAGTCACTAAAAAAAGATGTGTATATATAATGGTGCTTATTTTCTTCAGAAAATAATGAATGGGTGAATCATCTCAAAGAGAATAAAGTATCATTAAATCCACAGAAAACAGCAGAGTCTAACAGTTATGCCATTATTCATTATACTGATACATGAAAAGCAGATACTTTGCTGAAATAGAACTTTTAAAAACTCTGCCTGCAATTTCTCACAAAATTCTTGGAAAATATGGTGATACTGAAGAAGAAATAATCAAACTACAAAAAATATACCAATACAATCTGGTCCTTTCACAACTGCATATCAAATAGTATACTTCAAACAACTGAAATGCTAGTTGAAAGAGAAGGTGGTGGTAGAATAGGAAGACCCTAGGCTCATCTTGTCCCACAAATACAACTAGATAAGTATAAGGTCATTCTAAATACCCCCAGAAACCTGCCTGAAGACTGAAAGAATAAATTCCTCAACTAAAGGAAGAGAAAAAGGCACACTGAAGAAGATAAGAAGTGTGGACACATGATTAAGGGGAGAAAGGAACTATGGGTACTGCAGAAGAGAGGGAGAATACCTGGGGCCCACACTAGGGAGATTAGTCACTCTTCTTGGAGTACATCCCTAAGAGGTAGCACTCATAGAGATGCCTCTCCCAAGACAAAGGAGTTGGATGGAGACATTTCCCTCCCCTGCCTCTCAGTATAAACAAAAAGCCACCTGCAGAAAGCAGATGAGTCCCAACAGTGGCTGCTTAACCTACTTAAACCAAGTCCCATACCTCTGTGCTCTGGCGTAAATGCCCTTCTGGGTCAGCCTTCCTCAGTCATAGCATGGTGAGACCCTCCCTCACAAGACCAGTGCAGGCTCTTGCCAGAACCACCTCCCTATGGCCCAGAGTTTAAAAGGCAGCAGACTTGGCTGGAACACAGACCAGAGGGCACTCTTGGGGATAGGGCAGGTAAACAACCCAAAGGCAAACAGTGTAGAAACAGCAATCTGAAAAAGGCCTGGAACACACAGGGGGGAGATTATTTGCTCTTCTCGGAGTGCTTCATGGAGAGCAGCAAGCACCCAGACCCCTCTGCAGAGAAAAAGGTGTTGGCTGGCTCCATTTCCGTGATCTGCCCCTCAGCATAAACACAGAGCCACCTGTAGCAAACAGCACAGCACGGACACTGGCTGCTTTACCTGGTTACAACCAAGTCCTACACCCCTGCACTCTGGCAGTATTGCTCTTCTCAGTCCAGTCTGCCTCAGTCCCAACATGGCAGACCCCTTCCCCAGAAGACCAGCAGAAATCCCTGCTCACATCACATGTCCAGCCCAGAGAGCTCTACAGAGCTTCAGTTCTAGTGGAAGTAGTATCAGGGCTCATTTAAAGAGCAGACTGGAGCACACCTAGTTAAAATGTGCCACATCTTGGCCAAGGACCAACACTGTCCACTGCAGTTCAGGAAAGCCTCTAGAGATAACTGGCCTGAAGAAGAGAACAGCTAAAACACAACAGCAGAGCACACACAGCAGAGACTAGAGACACTCTATGAAGCAAGAGGCCCTAGACACTATAACATCTTCATAAAGCCATTACTCTCAGAAGCAGGAAATATTATGGACTTTTCTAAAACACAGAAGACAGAGACTTAGACAAGATGCCAAGATGGAGGAATCCATCCCAAATGAAAGAACAAGATAAGTTCAGGGCCAGAGATCTAACCAAACCAATATAAGTACCATGCCTGATGGAAATGTAAAGTAACAATCATAAGGATACTTGCTGGGGTTGAGAAGAGAATGGAAGACATCAGGGAGGACATTACCACAGAGATAAAAGAATTTTAAGAAGTCAGGAATGAAAAATGTGAGGTGCCTGAATGGCTCAGTTAGTAAAGCATCCAACTCTTGATTTCAGCTCAGGTCTTGATTTCATGGTCAAAAGTTCAAGTCCCACATTGGGCTCCATGCCCTGCATTAAAAAAAATATGAAGAAATTAAAAATGTTATAATTGATATTGAACAGCAGGCTGGAAAAAACAGAGGAATGAGTAAGTGATCTAGAAAACAAAATAATGGGGGGATCCCTGTGGCTCAGTGGATTAGCGCCTGCCTTTGGCCCAGGGCATGATCCTGGAGTCCCAGGATCAAGCCCCACATCAGGCTCCCTGCATGGAGCCTGCTTCTCCCTCTGCCTGTGTCTCTATCTCCCAGTCTCTCTGTGTCTCTCATGAATAAATAAATAAAATCTTAAAAAAAAAACAGAAGACAAAATAATGGAAAATAATGAGGCTGAACAAAAGAGAGAAAAAATTATGTAACATAAGAACAGACTTAGAACATTCATAGTGTAAGAATCCCAGAAGAAGAGAGAGAAAAAGGGGCAGAATTTTTTTTGGTGATAAGAGCTGAAAACTTCCCTAATCTGAGAAAGGAAACACATCCAGATCTAAGAGGCAGTGAGAACTCCCATCACAATCAACAAAACCAGGCCCAGAACTAGACAGACATACTGTAATTAAATTTGCAAAATACAGGGATGAAGAAAAAAACAGCAAGATAAAAAAAGTACCTAACTTACAAGGGAAGACTCATTAAGCCAGCTGGAAATTTCTCAAAAAAATGTGGGAAGTCAGCAGTAAGTGGCATGACATATTTAAAGTGCTGAATGGGAAAAATATATAGCCAACAATACTTTATCCAGCAAAGGAATCAGTCAGAATAGAAGGGGAGATAGTTTCCCAGACAAAAACTAAAGGAGTTCCTGACCACTAAACCAGCCCTGCAAGAAATATTAAAGAGGACTCTTTGAGTGAAAAAATATCCAGAAACAATAACAAAAGAAGTAATAAAATGACACTAAATACATATCTCTCAATAATTACTCTGAATGTAAAAGGACTAAATGCTCCAAGCAAAAGACATAGGGTATAAGAATGCATTAAAAAAAAAAAAAAAACACACAAGACCATGGGGTGCCTGGGAGGCTCAATCAGTTAAGTGACTGACTCTTGATTTCAGCTCAGGTTGTGAGTGTGGTGAGATTAAGCACCAGGTCGGGCTCCACACTCTGGCAGGGAGTCTGACTGTGATTCTCTCTCTCCTTCCTTCTGGCCCTCCCCCCACTCATGCACACACCTGCACATACACTCTCTGTCTAAAATAAATAAATAAAATTTAAAAAAATATAAGACCCAAGTATACACTGTCTACAAGAGATTTATTATAAAACTAAAGACACTTGCACATTGAAATTGACGGGAGGGAGAAACATTTATCATGCAAATGGATGCCACATGAAAGCCAGAGAACCAACACCTATATTGGAAAACTAGGCTTTAAATGAAAGACTATAAGGAGAGATGAAGAAGAGCACTATATCATAATAAAGGGGACAATTCAAGAAGATCTGACAACTGTAAATATTTATACGCACAATAAGGGAGCAGCCAAATATATAAAACAATTAATAACAAACTTAAAGGAACTCATTATAATAATAAAATAATAGTAGAGTACATTAACGCTCCACTTACATCAATGGACAGATCATCTAGGCAGAAAGTCAACAAGGAAACAACTGCTTTGAATGACACACTGGACCAGATGGACATAACAGACTATTCAGATCATTCCATCCTATAACAGCAGAATATACATTCTTTTCAGGATCGCTTGGGCACTCTCCACTAAAGCACATACGAGGTCACAAATCAGTCCTCAAAAAATACAAAAAAAACACAGATCATACCAAGCATCTTTTCTGACCACAACTCTATGGAATATGAAGCCAGTCACAAGAAAATATTTGAAAAGACTATAATGCAGGGAGGTTAAAAATCATTCTACTAAATAAAGAATGAATGGGTCAACCAGGACATTAAAAAAACACACAGAAATAAATGAAAAAGAAAACGCAACAATCCAAAACTCTCAGGTGCAGCAAAAGCAGTCTTATGAGGGAAGTATATAGCAATACATGCCAACCTTAAGAAGCAAGAAAAATTTCAAACTTGCAACCCAATCTTATACCTAAAGGAGCTAGAAAAGGAATAAAGCCTAAAGCCAGCAAAAGGAAGGAAATAATGAAGAATACAGCAGGAAAAAAGATATAGGAAAAAAAAAAACAATAAATAAATGCAGTAAGAGCTGGTTCTTTGAAAAAAAAATAAAACTGTTAAACCCTTAACCAGATTTAACAGAAACAAAAGAGAAAGGATCCATTTAAATGAAATCACAAACAAGCAGGGAGAAATAACAACCACCACCACAGAAATACAAACAATTATAAGAGAATATTATGAAAAATTACATGCCAACAAACTGAATAATCGGGAAGAAATGGATAAGTTCCCAGAAAGATTTAAATTACCAAAACTGAAAAAGAAACAGAAAACTTGAACAGACTGATAACCAGCCAAGAAACTGAATCAGTAGACAAAAATCTCCCAACAAATAAAAGTTCAGGGACAGGGCGCTTGAGTTGCTCAGGCAGTTAAGCATCTGACGTCCACTCAGGAAATGATTCCAGGGTCCTAGGATCAAGTCACATTGTGGTCTCTGCTCAGCAGGGAGTTGGCTTCTCCTTCTCCCTCTACCCCTCCTCTTTCTTGTATGTGTTCTCTTTCTCTGTTTCTCAGAAAAATTAAATAAATAAATAAGTAAACAAATGTATGTATGTATGTATGTATGTACAGGGCCATACAGCTTCACAGGCAAATTCCACCAAACATGTAAAGTTAATACTCATTCTTCTCAAAATATTCCAGAAAATAAAAAAGGTAGGAAAACTTCCAAATTCATTCTATACGACCAGCATTACCCTCATACTAAAACAAGAGAAGGACATCCCTAAAACAGAAAACTAGAGGCCAATATCCCTGATGAATATGGATGTAAAAACTCTCAATATAATAGTAGCAAACCAAATCCAATAGTGCATTAAAAGAATCATTCACCATGATCAAGTGGGACTCATGCCTGTATTGTAAGGCTGGTTAGATATTCACAAATCAAGCTACACGATACACTACATCAATAAAAGAAAGTATAAGGACCATACAATCCTTTCAATAATGCGGAAAAGCATCAGATAAAGTACAACATCCATTGTGATAAAAACCCTCAACAAAGTACACTTAGAAAGAATGTACATCAACATAATAAAGGCCATATACAAAAAAACCCACAGCTAGTATCATCCTTAACAGGGAAAAACTGAGCTTTTCCTCTAAGGTCAGGAACAAGACAGGGATGTCCAGTCTCATCACTGTTTTGTTTGTTTGTTTGTTTGTTTGTTTGTTTTAATCAGGTATTTATTAAACCGTACACAAAACAATGGAAAAATACATCCCTCAAGTTCACATGGCACATTTGCCAATACAGACCATGAGCTGGACAATAAAATTCTTAATACATTGACTTATGAAAAAAAGCTCTCGTCTATCTGGGTTTAGAAAAGAATTTTTTTTTTTAAAAAAAAGAATATATTTTATAATAATAAGTTTTTTATTGGTGTTCAATTTGCCAACATACAGAATAACACCCAGTGCTCATCCCGTCAACTGCCCCACTCAGTGCCCATCACCCATTCACCCCCACCACCTGCCCACCTCCCCTTCCACCACCCCTAGTTCATTTCCCAGAGTTAGGAGTCTTTATGTTCTGTCTCCCTTTCTGATATTTCCACCCATTTCTTCTCGCTTCCCTTCTATTCCTTTTCACTACTATTTATATTCCCCAAATGAATGAGAACATAAAATGTAGGTCCTTTGATTGACTTATTTCACTCAGCATAATACCCTCCGATTCCATCCACTTTGGAGCAAATGGTGGGTGGGTTTTGTCATTTCTAATGGCTGAGTAATATTCCATTGTATACATAAACCACATCTTATTTATCCATTCATCTTTCAATGGACACCGAGGCTCCTTCCACAGTTTGGCTATTGTGGACATTGCTGCTAGAAACAACGGGATGCAGGTGTCCCAGCGTTTCACTGCATCTGTATCTTTGGGGTAAATTCCCAACTGTGCAATTGCTGGGTCGCAGGGCAGGTCTATTTTTAACTCTTTGAGGTACCTCCACACAGTTTTCCAGAATGGCTGCACCAATTCACATTCTCAAGAACAGTGTAAGAGGGTTCCCTTTTCTCCGCATCCTCTCCAACATTTGTGGTTTCATGCCTTGTTAATTTTCCCCATTCTAACTGGTGTGAGGTGGTATCTTATCACAGTTTTGATTTGTATTTCCCTGATGGCAAGTGATGCAGAGCATTTTCTCATGTGTGTGTTGGCCATGTCTATGTCTTCCTCTGTGAGATTTCTGTTAATGTCTTTTGCCCATTTCATGATTGGATTGTTTGTTTCTTTGCTGCTGAGTTTAATAAGTTCTTTATAGATTTTGGACACTAGCCCTTTATCTGATATGTCATTTGCAAATATCTTCTCCCATTCTGCAGGTTGTCTTTTAGTTTTGTTGACTGTATCCTTTGCTGTGTAAAAACTTCTTATCTTGATGAAGTCCCAATAGTTCAATTTGCTTTTCTTTCTCTTGCCTTTGTGGATGTATCTTGCAAGAAGTTACTGTGGCTGAGTTCAAAAAGGGTGTTGCCTGTGATCTCCTCTAGGATTTTGATGGAATTGTGTCTCACATTTAGATATTTCATCCATTTTGAGTTGATCTTTGTGTATGGTGCAAGAGAATGGTCTAGTTTCATTCTTCTGCAGGTGGATGTCCAATTTTCCCAGCACCATTTATTGAAGATACTGTCTTTAATCCATTGGATAGTCTTTCCTCCTTTAAGAATATTAGTTGACCATAAAGTTGAGGGTCCACTTCTAGATTTTCCATTCTGTTCCATTGATCGATGTGTCTGTTTTTGTGCCAGTACCTCACTGTCTTGATGACCACAGCTTTGTAGTACTACCTGAAATCTGGCATTGTGATGACCCCAGATATGGTTTTCTTTTTTAAAATTCCCCTGGCTATTTGGGGTCCATTATGATTCCACACAAATCTTAAAATAATTTGTTCTAACTCTCTGAAGAAAGTCCATGGTATTTTGATAGGGATTGCATTAAACGTGTAAATTGCCCTGGGTAACATTGACATTTTCACAATATTAATTCTGTCACTCCATGAGCATGGAATATTTTTCCATCTCTTTGTGTCTTCCTCAATTTCTTTCAGAAGTGTTCTATACTTTTTAGGGTATATATCCTTTACCTCTTTGGTTAGGTTTATTCCTAGGTATCTTAATGCTTTTGGGTGCAACTGTAAATGGGATTGACTCCTTAATTTCTCTTTCTTCAGTCTCATTGTTGGTGTATAGAAATGCCACTGACTTCTGGGCATTGATTTTGTATTCTGCCATACTGCCAAATTGCTGTATGGGTTCTATCAATCTTGGGGAGGAGGCTTTTGGGTTTTCTACGTAGAGTATCATGTCATCGGTGAAGAGGGAGAGTTTGACTTCTTTGCCAATTTGAATGCCTTTAATGTCTTTATGTAGTCTGAGTGCTGAGGCTAGGACTTCCAGTACTGTTGAATAGCAGTGGTGAGAGTGGCCATCTCTGTCTTGTTCCTGATCTTAGGGGAAAGGCTCCCAGTGCTTCCCCAGTGAGAATGATATTTGCTGTGAGCTTTTTGTAAGATGGCTTTTAAGATGTCAAGGAATGTTCCCTCTATCCCAACACTCTGAAGAATTTTGATCAGGAATAGATGCAGTATTTTGTCAAATGCTTTCTCTGCATCTAATGAGAGGATCATATGGTTCTTGGTTTTTCTCTTGCTGATATGATGAATCACATTAATTCTTTTACGAGTGTTGAACCAGCCATGTGTCCCGGGAATAAATCCTACTTGGTCAGGGTGAATAATTTTCTCAATGGATCCTATTGAGATCCTATTGGCTAGTTGGATCCTATTGGCTAGTATCTTGTTGAGAATTTTTGCATCCATGTTCATCCGGGATATTGGTCTATAATTCTCCTTTTTGGTGGGGTCTTTGTCTGATTTTGGGATTAAGGTGATGCTGGCCTCATAGAATTAATTTGGAAGTACTCCATGTCTTTCTATCTTTCCAAACAGCTTTAGTACAACAGGTATGGTTTCTTCTTTAAACGTTTGATAGAATTCCCCTGGGAAGCCATCTGGCCCTGGACTTTTGTGTCTTGGGAGGTTTCTGATGACTGCTTCAATTTCTTCCCTGGTTATTGGCCTGTTCAGGTTTTCTGTTTCTTTCTGTTCCAGTTTTGGTAGTTTGTGGTTTTCCAGAAATACGTCCACTTCTTCCAGATTGCGTAATTTATTGGCGTATAGCTGCTCATAATATGTTTTTAAAATCGTTTGTATTTCCTTGGTGTTGGTAGTGATCTCTCCTTTCTCATACATGATTTTATTTTATTTTTTTTTTTTTTTTTTATTAATTAACTTTTATTGGTGTTTAATTTACCAACATACAGAAAAACACCCAGTGCTCATCCCGTCAAGTGTCCACCTCAGTGCCCGTCACCCATTCCCCTCCAACACCCGCCCTCCTCCCCTTCCACCACCCCTAGTTCCTTTCCCCGTGTTAGGAGTCTTTATGTTCTGTCTCCCTTCCTGATATTTCCCAACACTGATTTTATTAATTTGATTCTTCTCTCCATTCTTGTTAATAAGGCTGGCTAATGGTTTATCTATATTAATTCTTTCAAAGAACCAACTACTAGTTTTGTGGATCTGTTCCACAGTTCTTCTGGTCTCCATTTCATTGAGTTCTGCTCAAATCTTTATTAACTCTCTTCTTCTGCTGGGTGTAGGATCTATTTGCTGTTTTTTCTCTAGCTCCATTAGGTGTTAGGTTAGCTTTTGTATTTGAGTTCTTTCCAGTTTTTGAATGGATGCTTGTATTGCGATGTATTTCCCCCTCAGGACTGCTTTTGCTGCATCCCAAACATTTTGAACGGTTGTATCTTCATTCTCATTAGTTTCCATGAATCTTTTTAATTCTTCCTTAATTTCCTGGTTGACCCTTTCATCTTTTAGCAGGATGGTCCTTAACCTCCACGTGTTTGAAGTCTTTCCAAACTTCTTGTTGTGATTGAGTTCTAATTTCAAGGCATTATGGTCTGAGAATATGCAGGGGACGATCCCAATCTTTTGGTATTGGTTCAGACCTGATTTGTGACCCAGTATGTGGTCTATTCTGGAGAAAGTTCCATGTGCACTTGAGAAAAATGTGTATTCGGTTGAGTTTGGATGTAAAGTTCTGTAGATATCTGTGAAATGCATCTGGTCCAGTGTATCATTTAAAGCTCTCCTTTCTTTGGAGATGTTGTGTTTAGAAGACCTATCGAGTGTAGAAAGCGCTAGATTGAATTCACCAAGTATAACTGTATTATTATCTAAGTATGTCTCAAGTTTGGTTATTAATTGATTGATATATACTTCAAGCTCCCACATTCGGGGCATAAATATTGTTGATTTTTAGGTCCTCTTGTTGGATAGATCCTTTAAGTATGATATAGTGTCCCTCTTCATCTCTCACTACAGTCTTCAGGATAAATTTTAGTTTATCTGATATAAGGAGGGCTACCCCTGCTTTCCTTTGAGGACCATTTGAATGGTAAATGGTTCTCCAACCTTTTATTTTCAGGCTGTAGGTGTCTTTCTGTCTAAAATGAGTCTCTTGCATACAGCAAATAGATGGGTCCTGCTTTTTTATCCAGTCTGAAACCCTGCACCTTTTGATGGGGTCATTAAGCCCGTTCACATTCAGAGTTACTATTGAAAGATATGAGTTTAGTGTCATCATGATACCTCTTCAGTCCCTGTTTTTGTGGATTGTTCCACTGGACTTCTTAAAGGGGAATTTTAAGAGTCTCCCTTAAAATTTCTTGCAGAGCTGGTTTGGAGGTCACATATTCTTTCAGTTCCTGCCTATCTTGGAAGCTCTTTATCTCTCCTTCCATTCGGAATGAGAGCCTTGCTGGATAAAGTATTCTTGGTTGCATGTTCTTCTCATTTAGGATCCTGAATATATCATGCCAGCCCTTTCTGGCCTGCCAGGTCTCTGTGGAGAGGTCTGCTGTTACCTTAATACTCCTCCCCATAAAAGTCAGGAATTTCTTGTCTCTTGCTGCTTTAAGGATCTTCTCTTTATCTTTGGATTTTGCAAGCTTCACTATTAAATGTCGAGGTGTTGAGCGGTTTTTATTGATTTTAGGGTGGCATCTCTCTATTTCCTGTATCTGAATGCCTGTTTCCCTTCCCAGATTAGGAAAGTTTTCAGCTAGGATTTGTTCAAATACATATTCTGGACCTCTGTCTCTTTCAGCGCCTTCGGGAACACCAATTAAACATAGATTTTTCTTCCTCAGGCTGTCATTTATTTCCCTTAATCTATCCTCATGATCTCTTAATTGTTTGTCTCTTTTTTCCTCAGTTTCCCTCTTTGCCATCAACTTGTCTTCTATGTCACTCACTTGTTCTTCCACCTCGTTAACCCTCATCGTTAGGACTTCTAGTTTGGATTGCATCTCATTCAATTGATTTTTAATTTCTGCCTGATTAGGTATAAATTCTGCAGTCATGAAGTCTCTTGAGTCCTTTATGCTTTTCTCGAGAGCCACCAGTAGCTTTATAATAGTGCTTCTGAATTGGCTTTCTGACATTGAATTGTAATCCAAATTTTGTAACTCTGTGGGAGAGAGGACTGTTTCTGATTCATTCTTTTGTGGTGAGTTTTTCCTTCTAGTCATTTTGCTCAGTGCAGAGTGGCCAAAAAGTTGTATTGGGAAAAGGAGAAAAAGAGACGAGAGAAAGAAGCATAGAAAAGAGAAAAGAAAAAAGAAAAAAGGGAGAAAAAAAAGAAGAAAGCGAGAAAGAAAAAGGAAGGAAAAAAAGGGTGGGGGAAGAAACAGAAATCAAAAAGCAAAAACAAAAAACAAAAAACAAGGAGGCTGTACTGTATCTTCTGATTCTATATACTTTATGTCCCTTGACTTCCCCTGGAACTTTTCCCTCTAGCTGGTCTTCTGGGGGGGGGGGGGCCTGTTGTCCTGATTTTCAGGTGTTATCACTTGGGGGAGCTGCTCTGCCCCTGCCTGGTGGTGCAGGGATCAGTGGGGGTTGTTTACTCCATGATGCCCCAGGAGGAACAACCACAGTGGTGGCGGCCAGCTCTGGAGCCCTGGAATCAGCTCCCACAGTAACTACGGAGCTCTCAGGCTGCAGGGACCTGGATGCTACAGGGGCGGGGCCGCTGATCTGCGCAGCTTGGGGCAGGAGCGTCCTTGCTGTCCTGGGCCCTCCTGGCCTCTGCCTGTACCGGCAGGAGGCCGGATCCTAGGCTGTGTCCCTGGCACCCTGCGCTCCCGGCCGGACAGCCCCCTCTCCTGCAGAGCCCCAGCTGGTGCCCCTCTGAGCTGCTCCCGGAGCCCCCACAAGCCCCTCCGAGCTGCTCCCGGGTCAAGCAGTGGGCGCGCTGCAGCCCTTTAGGGAGCTCGGGGCACTCTCCCAGGGGCGCAGGTGTCTCTTAGTGTCCCAAGGAGCCTGAGGGCATCCCCGCCCTCCTGGGGTCTTCCTCTAACTCCCTGGGAGCCCCTTTCCGCCCGGGAAGATTCGTGAAGCTCCTGCTTCTCCGGGACGGTGCTTTCCTGTGCTGGGGGCACTCGCTGTGGCCTTAGCCTGGCTCCTCGTGGGGCCCCTCCCCCTTGGATGCCTTTTGTTTATTTCTTTTTTCCCGTCTTCCTACCTTGATAGAAGCGCGAACTCTTCTCACTGTAGCATTCCAGCTGTTCTCTCTTTAAATCTCAGGCCAAATTCATAGATTTTCAGGGTGATTTGAAAGTTATCTAGGTAATTTGGTGGGGACAGGTGCCTTGGGGACCCTACTCTTCCGCCATCTTGCCCCTCCCTCTCATCACTGTTTTTTAATATGGCACCAGCCACAGCAATCAGACTACAAAAGAAATAAAAGCATCCAAATCAGCAAGAAAGAAGTCAAATATTCACTGTTTGCATATGACGTGATACTCTATACAGAAAACCTTAAAAACCAAAAAACTACTAGAACTGATATGTGAATTCAGTAAAGTCATAGGATACAAAATCAATGTAAAGAAATCCACTGCATTTTATACAATAGTGAAGCAGCAGAAAGAAAAATCAAGGAATCAATCCCATTTACAATTGCATCAAAACCCACAAAATACCTAGGAATAGAAAAGCCTGATTGGCTCAGTGGCTGAGCATCTGCCTTCGGCTCAGGGCGTCATCACAGAGTCCTGGGATCGAGTCCCACATCAGGCTCCCCTCGAGGAGCCTGCTTCTCCCTCTGCCTATGTCTCTGCCTCTCTTTCTGTATCTCTCATGAATAAATAAATAAAATATTTTTTTAAAAAAATACCTAGGAATAACTTTAACCAAAGAGGTGAAAGACCTATACTCTGAAAACTATACAACATTCATGAAAGAAATCCAACAGAAATCAAAGTAATGGAAAGACATTCCATGCTCATGGACTGAAAGAACAAATATTGTTAAAATGTCTATACTACCCAAAGCAGTCTACACATTTAATGAAATCCCTTATCAAAATACCATTGGCATTTTTCATAGAGCTAGAACAAACAATCCTAAGGTTTGTATGGACTAGAAAAGACCCCAAATAGCCAAAGCAAACCTTGAAAAGGGAAAGCAAAGCTGGACACATCACAATTCCAGACTTCATGTTACATTACAAAGCTGTAGTGATCAAAACAGTTGGCTACTGATATAAAAATAGACACATAGGTCAAGGGAACATAATAGAAAACTGAGAAAGGAACCCACAACTATATGGTCAATTAATCTTTGACAAAGCAAGAAAGAATATCCAATGGGAGAAATGTAGTCTCTTCAACAAATGGTGTTGGGAAAACTGGACAGCAACATGCAAAA
Source organism: Vulpes lagopus (assembly GCF_018345385.1). Classification (NCBI taxonomy): domain Eukaryota; kingdom Metazoa; phylum Chordata; class Mammalia; order Carnivora; family Canidae; genus Vulpes; species Vulpes lagopus. The sequence goes on along the minus strand of NC_054848.1, from coordinate 65,559,865 downwards.
GAATGAAACTGGACCATTTTCTTACACCATACACAACAATAAATTCAAAATGGATGAAAGGCCTAAATGTGAAACACGAAACCATCAAAATCCTAGGGGAGAACATAAGCCATAGTAACCTCTTTGACATCAACTTTAGCAACTTCTTACTAGACACATCATCTCCCAAGGTAAGGGAAACAAAAGCAAAAACCACTACTGGGACTTTATCAGGATCAAAAGCTTTGCAAAAGCATGCAAAGAAATAACAAAACTAAAAGGCCACCTATGGAATGGGAGAAGATATTTGCAAATGACATATATAATAAAGGGTTAGCACCCAAAATACATAACGTACTTATAAAACTCAACTCTCAAGGGGATCCCTGGGTGGCTCAGCGGTTTGGCACCTGCCTTTGGTGCAGGCAGTCCGAGAAAGACAGATACCATATGATTTCACTCATATGTAGATCTTAAGAAACAAAGCAAAGAGCATAAGGAAAAAAAGAGAAATGCAAACCAAGAAACAAACTCAACCATATAGAATGAACTCATGGTTATCAGAGGAGATGTGGGTAGGGGGATAGGTTAAATAGATGATGATTAAGGATTGCAGTTGTTTTGATGAGCACTGGGTCTTGTTTGGAAGTAATGAATCACTCTTGCACACCTGAAACTAATATTATACTGTATGTTAACTATAATTTAAATACAAACTTGAAAAGACAAAAAATAAAGTACTTGTGGAAAAATTATAGGTGTAAAACACCAACCAACTACAAACTCTTTAGTATCTCAATATTTGAAGGTTTGATATTCTACTGTGCCTTAATTACACTCTTATCAGTTAGGATTCATAGAAGATCAATGAAAATGGTACTCTCATTCCTACTCTACTAGATGTTTACCTCTTTCAACTAGGGTTATTCTTTTTTTAAAGATTTATTTGAGAGACAGAGTGTGTGAACATGCAGGGGGAAGGGGCAAAGGGAGGGGGAGAAGAGAATCTCCAGAAGACTCCCCCACTGTGCACAGAGCCTGATGCAGGGCTCAATACCACAACCTTGGGATCATGACCTGAGCCAAAATCAAGAGTCAGATGCTTAACCCACAGAGCCACCCAGGTGCCTTCTATAAGGTTTTTCTTAAAGAAACTTCTTGTAAGTCATAAAAACTATTTTATGTTTCACAGGGCAATTTTTGACTAAACAATCTCTGCAATAATCTCTCCATTCAAATTTTCTAGTCTATTGGCTTAGGGTTTGAACAATGAAAAAAGAACATTTTACATATAAAGGGTATGGTAAGCAAAAAAGCACATTACATTTTTTACTTTTTAAAGATTATTTATCATTAAAAGTATCATGAAGAAGCATCAAGGGTCTGGAAGAATCAAAATAAGTCTAAGAAGAAAGAAGGCTGTATATAAATATGCATTTCAATAAAAAGTTGAATAATGTTAGCAACAACAATTTTCTATTCTACTTGCTTGAGGCTACTGATACTCACGGGAAACAGGTTATCAGTTCTGGCCTGAACAAGGTGCAACTTAAATTGGGATCTAAAGGTCAGAACATATAATGGCATTACACTAAGTGCTGGGATTATATCCTTTTAAACACTGAGAATAACAGGAGCTAGAAATTACTGGATGTTTGCTATAACCCATGCCCAGTGTTGTGCACATAATATACCATACATTTAGTATTTCCTAGTATAAAACCCTAGGGGATAAGTACTATTCTTATCCTAAGGATTAAGATAAGAAAACTGAGGTTTCCACAGATTAAGTGATTTGCCCAAAGTCATACAGCTAGTTTATGGTATAGCAGGGGAGATCTGCATATGATTGTTCATAATAGCATTATTTGTAGTAGAAAAAAGTAACCACATTCCATTAAAAGAATGAAAAAATATATTCCTATAACAGAGTACTATGCACAGTGAAAATAAACGAACTATAGCTACACATATGAACATGTATACATAACAAAAAATGCTAACTGATAAAAATAGGTTGCAGAATAGATGCCGCATAAATAAAATTTACATAAAGCTTAAAAGCAAACAAAACAACAGTGTATAAAGTTTAGGAATACATGCATATACAGTAAAAGTCTAAAAACATGCATAGTAATATTAAATACAAGTCAGGAAAATGGCTATGGGGGGTTTACGAAGGGAAATGCAACCAGAGTTGGAGGGGTACACAGGAAGTTTCACCTACATTTACAGTGTTCATTAATGCCTTTTCGATATCTATAATATTTATCTATTTATTTATCCATAATAAATAAACATAATATTTATTTAAAAATTTTAAAATCATAAATCATTTTGGATTTATTTCAGTGGTTCTCTGCAACCTTCAAAATAAAATTCCAACACATCCTAGTATCCAAACACTCCACCATCTTGCTGTTTTTATCCTTGTGAAACCAATTTCCCAATTTAATTACAAGATGTTAATAAGTTAGCTTTTAATAGCAATTGCAAAAATATTCTACCATATTTCATATTCTACCATACTTACTTCTGGAAAGTATTCAAAAGTAAATTTATACCAGACAGATTATGAACCTCCAAAGTATATCCATCCATTGCCTTGGCCTTTCTAAGAAGCTTCAGAGCATCTGACAATTATAGTGTTGCCTTCTATGATTCTTAACATAGGCTGCTATGCTTTGAACTACAGGACTAATGCCCTGGCCAAAACTGACTAGACTAGGGATTGGCAGTTGACCCAAAGGCAGCCAACTAGATGCTGTCTTATAAAAGGAGGCCTTATGTGCAATTTCTGCCCAAGAGGGGTACTTTGTAGTGGTTATTGACCAGCCAACCTAATGAGATCCTTTCTCTAGGAAAGCCTGGATATAAAACATGCAGAGTTAGAAGAAACACAATAGTCCAGTCATGAGATAGGTAACTACCAGAGTTGCTATGATATTCTGAATGGTCTTTCTTGAGGTCTGCTGAGCCAGTGAGACACTTTCCCAAGGCCTTCTTCCTAAAACTATTTATCCTTTCATTAAAACACTACTTAAGATAATTTGAACATGCCTCTGTTCTCCTTAACCTTAGGATACATGACAAGCAATATTTTGTTTCCATATTCAGTGAGGTTCACAAAACACCTTACTGCCATCTGAGAGGATGGCGTTAGGGGAATAGTTAGTCATATGGGTATGGGAGGAAGCAATGCACACATCATTTTCTCTTTATGAAATAAAACAATATCCTGGAATTATAATCATAGGCGGAGCGTGATTAAACAGGCTAAGGGTTTCAAAGCGCAACTTTCAAAGTTGCACCAAAAATAAAGATGTTCAACAATGCTGAGTGGGAACAGTAACACTGATTTTGCTATCTAACAAATTTCGCTTTGTTAGGTTCCAAATATTTTCTGGTATAACTCACATGAAGCAAGGAAAGGAAAGAGATAAAAGGAAAGGAAAGAGACAAGGACTAAAGTTCACACAAAGGAATATACAGCTTGTATTATCAAGGATTTTGAAAACTTAAGTACTATGATGTCCACGTTCCTTCCCATACCCATCATCCCCAGCCTAAACCCCAAAATATAATTCTAGTTATGTATTATCTCCTATATTCTAATTTCTACAGTGCTCTGTATTTTCTCTCTACTGACCAAACTTCCTGCTACTCCCCAAAACTCCAAAAGCCCTTGCATTGTGTCTAGCCTCCCCTCTCCTTGCCTGAAATGAAACATTACTATCCCCTGAGGTCTCTACTTCCTTTATAATCCTCAAGAGGAAGCCATTCAAAGTGTCTCAGGAAAAGGAGGTAGTTTGTCTTCTTCCTGATAACCAATGCTACTTCTAATTAAGCCATTACTTCTTCATCCTTAGGTAAAAATCTCTGTTCTTGTTAGTGAGGAAGTAGAACAACTAGAACTCTCATGAATGGAATGCAAATTAGTATATCCACTTTGAAAAACTCCTTGACACTATCTACCAAAGCTGTATGCTCTATGACCTAGCAATCTCACTCCTAGGTATATACTCAATAGAAATGTACATTTACATGCACCAAAAAGACATATAGAAAAATGTTCATGAGATCATTATTTGTGTAATAATAGCTCAAAACTGAGCTATTATTAAATAATAATAATTATTTAATTATTTAATTATTAAATAATTAAAATGTTCACCAAGAGTAGAATAATGGGGATGCCTGGGTACCTCAGTTGGTTAAGCATCTGCTTTCAGCTCAGGTCATGATTTCAGGGTCCTGGGATCGAGCCCCACATCAGGTTCCCTGCTCAGTGGAGAGTCTGCTTCTCCCTCTCCCTCTGCCCCTCCACCTCCCTGCTTGTGCTCTCTCTCTCTCCCTCTCTCTCTCAAATAAATAAATCTTTAAAAAAAAGAGTATAATGGATAAATCATGATACATTCACCTTCTTAAATATCATATAGTAATAAAAATGAATTAGTGTTATATTCATAATGGATGAATCTCAGAAACATAATATTGAGTGAAAGATACCAGACAAATACTGCATCATTCCATTTATATGAAATTCAAAAACAGGAAAAAATAATCCATGGTAGAGGATAATGATGTAGTTGAACAGAAGGAAAGGCTTCTGAGCTGTTGGTAATGCTTTTTTTGTTGTTGTTATTTGGGTTCTGATTGAATAAACACGATCATTTTTATTAAAATTTAGCAAGCTGCTTATGATTTGTGTACTTCACTGGACAGATACTTCAATAAAAAAGGTACATAAAACTTTGAAGCTTATACCATCCATCTATTCATTCTTAACACTATTATCTACCTGCCTGTCACTACATCACATCAAAGAGTTAGAATCCTGGTTAGCAGTCTTCCCTACTCTAAATCCTTCTTTAACTAAGAATGGCTTCAATGTGGATGTGGACAAACCATCCCAAAGCCTCCCCTCACTCTTTGACCTTACCCCTGTAGACCATTTCACTCCACTGTGGCTACTCACTCCATGAGTATACCCTGAATTTACCATTACCCAGAACTTGCTAATAGCTAAAATCATACACTCATCAAGCTTTTCTCTGACTACAACCTCCTATTGCAGCTTTGATTTCTTCTCTGCTCTACTACTGTTCTTTGAGCTAGTAAAACTACTTACATTTGAAAATTTGGGGTAAGAGTAAAATGATATGCATCAACAGCTTGATACAGTGTTGGACACACAGGAAGTGCTCAAAACATGGTAGCCATATTTTGTTGTTTTTCTTTTTTAAAAATATCTTATTTATTTATTTGAGACAGAGGGAGAATGACCAGGAGGAGGGGTAATGGGAGAGGGAGAAGCAAACTCCCCACTGAGCAGGGAGCCCAATGCAGGGCTCAATCCAGGACCCTGAGATCATGACCTGAGCCAAAGGTAGATGCTTAAATGACTGAGCCACCCAGGTGCTCCCATATTTTGATATTAAGTATTTTATTAAAAACAAATTTTAGGGATCCCTGGGTGGCGCAGTGGTTTGGCGCTTGCCTTTGGCCCAGGGCGCGATCCTGGAGACCCGGGATCGAATCCCACGTCAGGCTCCCGGTGCATGGAGCCTGTTTCTCCCTCTGCCTATGTCTCTGCCTCTCTGTGTGTCTCTCTGTGACTATCATAAATAAAAAAAAAAAAAAAAAAATTTAAAAAAAAAAACAAAAAAAAAAAAAACAAATTTTATTTCAAGACTCACATTTTCCTCAAATTCACTCAACCTCTAGCATTAAAGAAACTTGGCTTTTGTCTGACACTAATACATTCTTCCCAATCCTTTTTTTTTAAAGATTTATTTATTTAGAGAGAGAGGCCTGAGAGGGGCAGAGAGAGGAGAGAAACTTTAGCAGACTCTGCACTCAGCACAGAGCCCAACACAGGGCTCTGTCCCACAAACCTGAGATCAGTACCTATATGGAAACCAAGAGTTAGAGGCTTAACTGACTATGCTACCCAGGTTCCTCTCCCAATCCTTTTAAATGAAGGCCAGTCCTCAAGCCATTCTCTCTTATTCAAGAAGTCAGGAGGAGAAATCAATATAGTCCTTATTCCTTGAGGGTAATTCCACATCAGTTTTTCACTATCATATCTGCTCAACAAGTTCTATCTCAAGATTTATGTAATCTTCATTAGTTATCTGCCAACTTCCAGGGTTCCTCTCTATCTTACGCTTTTTTATTAAACTCTAGGGCTTCAAAATTAACACAGATCACCCTTTTGGGACCTTGGCCTCACAATGCTTCCCATAATCAGGACTTAGATCACATAATTTCAGATCTGACTCTACTCTTTACTACTGTGTGACTGCGGGCAAGTTATGAAATCTTTCTAAGCTTCAGTTTCCTTACCTGTAAAATGATGATAACAGTATCTATTCATAGCGCCACTGTGAAGCATTAGAAAATTCATGTAAAATGATCAGCAAAATGCCTAAACCAGTAAACGTTTAATAACTTAATAGTTGTGATAACTATTATTATCTTTCCTCTATATTAATTTTTGGCACATTTCCCCTTGCCACCAAACTAGCTCAGGCTTCCTGACTGTTTCCAGTTTTATCAAGATATAATTGACTGTCTCCTGACTCTTTTATTTTTATTTTTTAAAGATTTTATTCATTCATGAGAGACACACAGAGAGAGAGGCAGAGACATAGGCAGAGGGAGAAGCAGGCTTCCTGCAGGGAACCTGATGTGGGACTTGATCCCAGGACCCTAGGATCACACTCTGAGCCAAAGGCAGATGCTCAAGCACCGAGCCACCTGGCATTCCTCTCCTGACCTTTTTAAATGAAAATACACCTTTTCTGGAATTTGTTACCTGTATCCCAAGATTTATTTCCTTCCTTTCACCACAACACTTTTCCAAAGAGTAATATACCCTTCCTCTCAGAAGCAAGGAGTAGTGGAAGGATCATGGACTTTGGAGCTAAATACACCTGTATTTGAACCTTTAGCAGCTATGACCTGGAGCAAGTACTTTTTTTCTAAGCCTGCTTTATCATATATAAAGTGAGGATAATACCCCATTTCTTAGGGTCACCAAAAGGATTAAAATGAAATAATATATGTAGAGCAGCTGGCCAAAGTAAGTGCTAAATTATGGCCAGTTTCCCTTTTCCTTTCCTTAACCTCTTACAATCTAGATTCTCCCTCTACTACTTTATTTATACTAGTTTATCTCACTTCAGCTCTTATTAGCATTATGATTTGGGGCAATTTACTTCTCTCAACCTTAGTTTTTCATTTGTAAAACAGTGATCATAGTAACTACAAAATAAAGCTACCTTGAGATTAAAGTGAAATAACAGAGGTAGATAGAGTATTTTAGCATGGTGCCTGATCTCATAGGAAGCAATTAATAAATGGTAGTTTCCAGTGACTTATTAATGGCCAAACTGTTCAACTCTTTCCTCTAGGCGTCAGTGACAACACACTATTCTGGTTTGCTTTTTACCAATGACTACTCCTTCTGTCTCTGTACCTCCTCCACGAAGTCTCTATTCTCCTCAACCAGGTTTGAGTTCTCTCTTTTGAACCCTTAGATCACTTTGTACTTCTCTTGAGGCAAGGCACTTTTTTTGTTCTGAATCAGAGCACACTATCCCATTGCCTGGCATTTATTTATTCCTGTAGCTTTTACTGAGTACCTAACGTAAGTCATACCTGTGTTAGGGATACAAAAATTAATGTTTTAATTATTGTCCTCAAGCAGCTTATAGGAAGGTAGAACTGGTAAGTAAATAGTCTATTATTTAAAGTGTGATAGGGATCCCTGGGTGGCGCAGCGGCTTAGCGCCTGCCTTTGGCCCAGCGCGTGATCCTGGAGACCCCGGATCGAATCCCACGTCAGACTCCCTGCATGGAGCCTGCTTCTCCCTCTGCCTGTGTCTCTGCCTCTCTCTCTGTGCGTGTGTGACTATCATGAATAAATAAATAAAATCTTTTAAAAAATTAAAAAAAAATAAAGTGTGATAAGTGCTAAGATAATAAAAGTATGTCCAGCGTCCTCTGGAAGCACAAAAAAAGGAGTTATTTAAATTAGACTGGGGAAGTCGGGAACACTACCTCAGAAAATGCATTTTGTGCTTAGTGTATGAGGAGGCAGTAAACAAGTAGCTGTTAAATGAATGAAGGGACTATAAGAAGGAACTAGATGAGGATGTTTCCCATCAAGTCCAAAGATCTAGCGGGGGAAAGGCTTGGAGTGCAGATGTTAAAAGATTTCCTGAGAGACAACACATGAAGCTGAAAAGGGGTGTTCCAGACATAGGAGTCTGACCTGACCCCAGAGAACAGATGAAGGAGTGCCAATAAAGGTTTTTAAGTGGGAAAGGGGTATAATTAGATTTGCATTGTAGAATAAGTACTCTGGCAGTTCAGGGAAAATGGATTCCTTGAGAGCTAGGCTAGAGATGGGAGTCCAGTTAGAAGGCTGTAGTGATAATTCAGATAAATTATGAGTACCAGAAATGCTGAAATGGAGAATTGTCAATCAAGATGGACACTGAGTCACCTTAAACTTTGGCTGAATTATTCGTATTTGTATCTTCTACAAGCAGTACATTTTACAAGTAAAACCGGCTACAAATATCCACCTGCAGATATTTGTCAACTACTATTACTGAAACCTATTTAAGGAACCGCAGCTAGCAGCCAGCTGAGTCACTTCCGGTACAAAGATTCCGAAGTATAGGCACCTTTTCCCAGTACAGAACTCAAAAGGAACTCAAGTTTATGATTCAAGCCCGGAAAGGAACAACAATAAATACAAACACCGCGCGCTGCAGAGACTTTGTGACATCTCCATCCTAGTCTATTTCACCCCCAAATAATGTTTGAACGAAGACTTTTCAAAGGCCAGGAGATTCCACCCTGTGTGCCCAATCGAACGCCTGGGATTCTTTTCTCTTTGTTTCAGTTCAATACCTACAAGTCTGCCGCTGCTTGTCTCCAGGCCAGCCTTTATTGCCCAGCCTTTTCCCAGTACCACCGTGCCGCTGTATAAACAGTTAACTGCAGAGGACTGAGGAGGGAGTACTATCCCAAGCTAGGGAAATCCAAGGGGGAGAGGTAGGTATTTTGAGGCTTCAACCGTTTCTGATTCCCTGACCTTGCCGATTCTTTCACAACCCCATTTCCACCCCGCCTCTTGCTCTCTCCACCGAGGAACCAGGGCAGGTTATCCGGGTTTTGTTTCAACTTACCCTAACAGCCGCCATCTCCGTGACTTTCTGCGTCTAGATTTTCATATGGTGGGCAGAGAAGGACAAAACTGTTCAACTCGGCTCACTTCCGGAGCCCCGCCTGGTTACGTCCCTTGTCTGCTGGCTCCGCCCTTTCTCCACCCTCCTAATGCGTCTTTGAGAAGCTGCCACAGTTGGCCGGCTGTCTATCGGTAAAACCGTTCATCCACGTGACTGTTCCAATCCTTGATAAAGCCTTTCAGAATACCCTGCGTAATCCAGTTGAAAGCTATTTTGCTGGGTGCAGAGGTTTGCACTATTTTCGTTGTTTCATACCTATGTGATTTGTCTAGTAAGGATCTAAAATCCAGGTCCAGCTGCAGTAATGAAGAACTATGTAGTCAGCTCCAGGCAAATTGAACAAAACTTTCTTAAAATTTTAAAGAGAAAGAAAAAGAGTTTTATTCAAGCCCAAGTTAAAACAGTTACCTGGAAATACAATCTTCACAAAAAAGAGAGTGCTCCCGGGAAGGAACATTTAGTGGAGGGTTATATATGTTCTTTTCATAGAAAGTTACAGATCATCTTGAGGAAGGACATTCTGGAAGGTTAAAGACTTTATCTTATGTTTTTAATATGTGCAAGGCTGTATGACTTTAATCTTATGGGAACCAGGGAGATTTTTTTTCTATTTTTATCTTTATGTTTGGAATGCTCCTTTGGTTATTTTTTTTTAATGATGCATATGTGCAATAAGTGCCAGGTGCAGAAATAGAGTCCATATTTTGAAGTTTTGCAAAGTCATTTTGACTTTGGTAAACGTCAAAGAGTTATATTCTCTGGGACTCCAGGAGCAGGACCCACAAACACATGAAGTTGAAAATGTCCTTTATTTTATCAATTACTAAAAGAACATTTACCTCTGCGATAAGTGGTCAAGTTCGTACATTCTAAGACTATGTCACTCTGAGCCTCCTATATGCCAGGCATTTGTTCAACATATAGAATAAAACAATGCCTTCCCTCATGGAGTTTATGTTCCCAAGAGAAAAAGACAAATAAATGTTCAAATGCTATAAAGGAAAATAAAACAGTATGGGGATAAGGTGAGAATTTACTTGTTTAAATAGGTTAGGGAAAGGGTTTCTGATAAGCTGACATTTGAGAAAAGTGCTGACGGAATTTAGGGAAAACGGTTTCATGTAGAAAGAACAATAAAGAAAAAAGTCCAGTGTGGCCTTTTTATTTTAGTGCCAACTATATACCAGGTATCAGTAACATAGCTAAAATATTTGACATCCTAAGCAGATAATTTTTAATGGCTTCTTCCTCTATATGACAAAATTATTTTAAGAAGTAATGATGGAGGTGCCTGGGTGGCTCAGTCAGTTAAGTATCTGCCTTCAGCTCAGGTCATGATCCCAGAGTCCTGGGATCAAGCCCCACATTGGACTCCCTGCTCAGTGTAGAGTCTGCTTCTCTCTCTGCCCCTCCCCCTGCTCTCTCTCTCTCTCTCTCTCTCTCTCTCTCTCTCTCTCTCCAATAAATGGTAAAATATTTTAAGAAAAGAAATAATGATGACTGACTAGTATTTTATATACAACATCTTTATGCATTCATCTATCAATGGACACTTAGATTGTTTTCATATCTTGGCTATTCAGCCATAAAAAAAGGATGAAATATTGCCATTTGCAACAACATGGGTTGATTTAGAGGGTATTTTGCTAAGTAAAGTCAGACACAGAAAGACAAATACCATGTGGTTTTGCTTATATATGGAAAGTAAGTAAGAAAAGAAATGAGAAAACAAACAAAAAGCAGAACCAGACTTATTAATACAGAGAACAAATTAGTAGTGGCCAGGAGGGAGAGGGTGGGGATGGGCAAAATGAGTGAGGGGAAGTGGAAGAGACCTCCAGTTATTGGGGAAAAAAAAGTCAGGATAGTAAAAGGTACAGTACAGGGGATACAGTCAGTGTTATTGTAATAGCGTTTTATACTGACAGATGGTACTACACTTGTGAGTGTATCATAATGTATAGAGTTATTGAGGCACCATGTTGTACATCTGAAACTAATGTAACATTGTGTGGCAAATATACTAAAAAATATCAATATTAAGTAAGTAAATATTAAATATTATAATAAATATTCTTAAGGAAGGATACAATTAAACTGATAATAAAGATATTTTCTAAATATCTTTTATGGTAAAAGATATTGAATTTATTTAACTTCATATCTATCTATCATAAAAATAAAACTAAATAGTGCAGTACAAAAAAGGAAAAAAGTAATGGATCAAAGTTTTCTAATTGTGTTAATGTATTTTTTTAAAGGAAAATGCATTTAAACCTGCATGTTGGTCTACTGCATAATAAATAAAAAATTTTACAGTTCTGGGGCACTTGAGTGGCACAGTTGGATAGGTGTCTGACTTTGGCTTGGGTTGTGATCTCAGGGTAGTGGGATTAGGCCCCATATTGGGCTCCATGATCAGTGTGGAATTGGCTTAGGACTCTCCCTTCCTCTCCCCTGCCCCACTCACTCTTGTGCTCATCCTCTCTCTCTCTCATATCAATAAATCTTTTTTAAAAAAACATCAGTTTCTGCTTTAGTGCTTTAACATCTGCATATTTGTCAATAACTTCATCAAAATCTATTATTTCTAAACATTTGATAGATGGTATAGGTAGACTTTTTGATGTATCTTTGTTTATACTTGAAAGATGAATGGGGCACCTGGGTAGCTCAGTCTGTTAAGAGTCTGCCTTCGGTTCAGGTCATGATCCCAGAATCCTAGGATGGAGCCCAACATTGGGCTCCTTGCTCGGTAGGGAGCCTGCTTTTCCTTCTCCCTCTGTCTGCAGCTCCCCCTGGTTATGCACTCACTTTCTCTTTCTGTCAAATAAATAAAATCTTAAAAAGAAAAAAAGATGAATACTTTTTATTAATTTCAATATTAGTAAAGTTTATTTCACTTAAAACAACATATATACAAATAAGAAAAGTATTAAAATTGTGAATAAGTTTGGAAGAGAATTATAATTCTCTTTCACAATAGTTCCATGAATTACGATACTATCCCTGTGCTTGTTTATTCAGGATCAAATCCAGAAACATTCAAATTTTCCACAGTTGAAAATTTCAACACTGAAATATCTTCATCAGAAAATTATGTTTTTTAAACTACTATGTAAAAAATTCAGAAGTTCTTCTTCTATAGAAATCAGTGAAAAATGTCTGAATGAGAGGGAACTTTGACATCATTTGATCCATTGCTTTAGAAAAAGTGTCCAGTGCTTTCTGCAAACTGTCAAGGCATTCAATTCAGATAGTGCCCCTTTGGTTTCTTCTGGTAATGTCACAAAATAATCTTCTGTCATTTCTCCTGCTATCATTTTTTAAAATGTGATTATCTTTTCCATGTAATGACCATTTCCTTACATTGTATTGTTGCATAGTAAATTACTTTCTTCACATTTTCTGTACTACAAAGCTGTGGTCAACAAGACAGTGTGGTACTGGCACAAAAACAGACACATAGATCAATGGAACAGAATAGAGAATCCAGAAGTGGACCCCCAACTTTATGGTGAACTAATATTCGACAAAGGAGGAAAGACTATCCACTGGAAAAAAGTCTCTTCAATAAAGGGTGCTGGGAAAATTGGACATCCACATGCAGAAGAATGAAACTAGACCACTCTCTTGCACCATACACAAAGAGCAACTCAAAATGGATGAAAGATCTAAATGTGAGACAAGATTCCATCAAAATCCTAGAGGAGAACACAGGCAACTCCCTTTTTGAACTTGGCCACAGTAACTTCTTGCAAGATTGATACATGAAGGCAAGAGAAAGAAAAGCAAAAATGAACTATTGGGACTTCATCAAGATAAGAAGCTTTTGCATAGCAAAAGATACCGTCAAAAAAACTCAAAGACAACCTACAGAATGGGAGAAGATATTTGCAAATGATGTATCAAATAAAGGGCTAGTATCCAAGATCTATAAAGAACTTATGAAACTCAGCAGCAAAGAAACAAACAATCCAATCATGAAATGGGCAAAAGACATGAACAGAAATCTCACAGAGGAAGACATAGACATTGCCAACAAGCACATCAGGAAATGCTCCGCATCACTTGCCATCAGGGAAATACAAATCAAAACCACAATGAGATACCACCTCACACCAGTGAGAATGGGGAAAATTAACAAAGCAGGAAACCACAAATGTTGGAGAGGATGTGGAGAAAGGGGAAACCTCTTACACTGTCGGTGGGAATGTGAACTGGTGCAGCCACTCTGGAAAACTGTGTGGAGGTTCCTCAAAGAGTTAAAAATAGATCTGCCCTATGACCCAGCAATTGCAGTGCTGGGGATTTACCCCAAACATACAGATGCAATGAAACGCCGGGACACCTGCACCCCGATGTTTCTAGCAGCAATGTCCACAATAGCCAGACTGTGGAAGGAGCCTTGGTGTCCATCGAAAGATGAATGGATAAAGAAGATGTGGTATATGTATACAATGGAAGATTACTCAGGCATTAGAAACGACAAATACCCACCATTTGCTTCAACGTGGATGGAACTAGAGGTTATTATGCTGAGTGAAATAAGTCAATCGGAGAAGGACTAACATTATAAGGTCTCATTCATTTGGGGAATATAAAAATAGTGAAAGGGAATAAAGGGGAAAGGAAAAAAAATGAGTGGGCAATGTCAGAGAGGGAAACAGAACATGAGAGACTCCTAACTCTGGGAAACGAACTAGGGGTGGTGGAAGGGAAGGTGGGTGGGGGGTGGGGATGACTGGGTGATGGGCACTGAGGTGGGCACTTGACGGGATGAGCACTGGGTGTTATTCTATATGTTGGCAAATTGAACACCAATAAAAATTAAATTTATTTAAAAAATTAAAAATAAAACAGTAGTTTGTATATATTAAATGCTCAATAAACATTAGCTATCATTTTTAATTTTTAGGATGCAAAAAAAAATTGTTGAAAAAAGTTGAAGACAACACAAAGAAATGGAAGGGTATTTCATGTTCATTACATGGAATAATTAATATTTTAAAATATCCATGCTACCCAAAATGAACTGCATATTTAATGTAATCCCTATCAAAATACCAATAACATTTTTCACCTAACGAGAAAAATTAATATTAAAATTTGTATGCAACCACAAAAATTCCTAAATAGCCAAAGAAGTCTTGAGAAAGAATAATGCTGGAGGCGTTACAATCCCAGATTTCATTACAAGGCTTTAATATTAAAAATAGTATGGTACTGGCACATAAACAGACACATAAATCAATAGAACTGAATAGAAAACCCAGGAATAAATCCTAACTTATATGGTAAATCAATCTATGGCAAAAGAGACAAGAATACACAATGAAGAAAGGATAGTTTCTTCAGTAAATCATACTGGAAAAACTGGACATCTAAATGCAGAAGACTAAAACTCGGCCACTTTCTTACATCATACACAAAAATAAACTCAAAATAGATTAAAGACCTAAACGTGAGACCTAAATCATAGAACTCCTAAGAGAAAACATATGCAGTATTATCTTTGATTTTGACCTTAGCAACATTTTTCTAGATATTTCTCCTGAGTCAAGGGATACAAAAACTAAAACTAACTATTAGGACTACACCATAATATAAAGCATTTGCACAGCAAACCATCAGCAAAATGAAAATATAACCCAATAAATAGGAGAAGATGTCTGCAAATGATATATCCATTTAGGGGCTAATATCCAAAGTATTATTCAACATCATTAAAACAAATAATCAGATTCAAAAATGGGCAGAGGACTGGAACAGACCTTTTTCCAAAGATGACGTGTAGATGTCCAATAGATACATGAAAAGACGCTCAACATTACCAATCATCAGGGAAATGCAAATCAAACCACAATGAGTTATCACCTTACACCTGTCAGAATGGCTAAAATAAAAAACAAATTAAATAGGCAATGTCGGGAAGATGTGGAGAAAAAGAAACCCTAATGCACTGTTGGTGGGAATGCAAACTGGTGCAGCTCACTGTAGAAAAGCAATGTGACAATTCCTCAAAAAAATAAAAATAGAAATACCATATGATCTAACAATTCTAATACTGGGTATTTACCCAAAGAAAATGAAAACACTAAATAAAAAAGATATATCTACCCTCTTGTTTATCAGAGTATTATTTACATTAGTCAAGATAGGGAGGCAACCTGTGTCCATTGACAAATGAATGGATAAAAAAGCCAAAACTACAAGGAGAGTTCTGGTCCACAATGATGACATAGGAAGACCCTGAATTCACTTCCTCCATGGAACACACCAAATTACATATATTTTAGAACAGCTCCTCCTGAAGAACTGAGGGCAGACTGAACAATTTCTGCATGGCAAAAGATAAAACAGCAAAAGGGAACAGAAAGAGAAAAGGAAACATGATAACAAAGGAATCCCCCAACCATCCAACTCTGTGAACTGCAGTAAGGATAGTACTGAGGGACTGGGAACTGATTCCTCTGTCATTGGGCACAGAAACGAATCCTCGGTTTAAAAGAGCAACTAACATGTAAGAGAGACAACACTGGAATTCTGCCAAATGGCAGAGGAGTCATAGGAACCGAAGAACTGCAGGTTTATGTTCCCTCTCCACCTTAAAAGCACAGACCAGAGCAAAGTCCTGGATTCCATAACTGTCTTGCTGTCTCTGCAAGCCCTGGGTCTGCAAACCCATACCAGCACCTGTCACTCTAGGGCACAGAAAAACAAAAAGCTGCATCTTTTCTTCTTTTTTTTTCTCTTCTCTTCTGTTCTATTTTTTTTCTTTTCTTCCCCTTCTTTATTTTTTTGTAAAGCTGCAGCTTAAAACAGCAACCAGCATATAAAACAGCCAGCACTAGACCTTTAACAAATGCCTGGGGAACTGCTGAAATGTTCTATAGGTGGGAGAGGGTGATGAACAAGATCTACATGTTCCCCAAACTTGAAAGCACAGAACAACGTGCAGTCTGGAAATCCTGACTTATCACATTAGTGAGCCTCAGGCCCAATGCCCACACCAGCACTAGCTATCCCACCAAGGTAGCCACAAGGCAGTACACAGTAGAGCACCCCTGATTACTGCTCACTACAGCCCCAGCCTTTGTACTAAGGTGACACAGGCACAAAGCACTGTGGAAAACTCCAGGTGTACACCACTCTGACTTCAGATGGCTTGCTAGGGTACTCTCAGTGCAGAGTATTCAGGAAACTTTGTTAATGTCTGCTTCAGATCCATCTGTCCTCCCAGGATGCCACTTATGTGCGGAGCACCCTGGAAATCCCTGGCCCAAGGTGGCATTGGTTTCAGCCTCTCTACCAGCGTACCCCCTTTGTGCAGCACCACAGAATACAGAACACACCTGCTTCCCACACCAGTTTTGGTTTCAGTTGCCTGTCCAGGGCACCCACTGAGCTGAGTACCTTGGGACAAACAGGCTTGTACTCCATTCAGTTTCACCTGCTCTGACAGGGCACATTTTGTAGGAAGAGCCCAGGGACCACACTGCCCCAGGCCAATTTTAGCTTTAGCAGAATTGCCAGAGCACCATCTGCATGGAACACCACAGGAATTCCTGGCGTGTACCATGTCTCACCTGCATCCACCCTTGGTGGGCGCCCTATATGCACAGAGTTCTGGAACACCTGGTTTATATCCAATTCAGTGTCAGTTGTCCTGCCAAGGTGCCCTCTGTGTATGGAACCCTGGGTCCCCCTGGCTTGCACCCCATTTATTTTCAGCTAGCCTGCTAAAGCACCCTTAGTACAGAAAGCTCAGGGGTCTCTCAGCTTGCATAATACCTCAGCTCCAGCTGCACCCCCTACACAGAGTTCTCTAAGAAACCCCAGCTTGCACTCATTAACTTAACCCATTAACTTAACTCTTCTTTTTTTAAGATTTTATTTATTTATTCATGAGAGACATACACACACACACACACAGAGGCAGAGACACAGGCAAAGAGAGAAACAGGCTCCATGCAGGGATCCTGATGTGGGACTCGATCCTGGGACTCCAGGATCATGCCCTGGGCCGATGGCAGGTGCTTAACCACCGAGCGACCCAGGTGTCCCAACGTAACTCTTCTGACAGTGTGCCCACTCTGTAGAAACTCTCAGGACCCCAGCCCACAACAACCACAGCTCCAGCCAGCCAGCATAAATCACCAACCACACAAAATTTACATAGATGATCATACATTAGAGTATTCCTTCAAGTCTAGATGAAGTAGCTATTCTGTCTAAAGTCAAGCAAGATGAGCAGACAGGGGAATATTTTCTAAAAGAAAGAACAAAATTAAACCTCAGAAAATAATGAAATGAAATGGAGATAAGCAATATGCCTGATTAAGACTTTAAAGTAATGATTGTAAAAATACTCACTGACCTGGAGAGAAGAATGGAAAAACTCGGTAAGACCTTCAATAAAGAGATAAAAATGAACCAATGAGAGTTGAAGAGTACAATAACTGAAATTAAAAAAAAAACATACTGGAGGGAATCAACAGTAGACTAGCAGATGTAGAAGAATGTATCAGTAATCTAGAAGACAGGGTAATGGAAATCATGCAAGCTGAACAGCATAAAGAGAAAAAAAGTGAAGATAGTTTAAGTATCTCTTGGACAAGATAAAATGAACAAACATTTGCATTAGAGGGGTCCAGGAAAGGGAGAGAGAAAGAAAGAAGGGGGTAGAAAATTAACTTAAAGAAGTAATAAGTGAAAACTTCCTTCAGGAAGGAAAAAGACATCCAAGTTCAAGAAGCACAGGAAGTTCTTTTTCTTTTTTTAAGCACAGGAAGTTCTAAACAAGATGAACCTAAGAAAGTCTATACCATAATACATAATAATTACAGTTTCAAAGATTCAAAAGAGAAAAAGAATTTTAAAAACACCAAGAGAGAAACAAAAAGTTACATACAAGGGAAAACTTATAAGGCTATCACCTAATTTTTCAACAGAAGCTTCACAAGCCAGAAGGGAGTGCAATGATATATTCCAAGTACTAAAAAGAAAAAAAAAATCTACAAAAAATAATATTCTACCCAGCAGTTTATCATTCAGATTTGAAGGTGAAATAGAGTTGCCCAGACAAAAAAGAGTTTATCACCACTAAACTAGAGTTATGAGAAATAGTAAAGGGACTTCTTTCAGTAAAAAAGAAGTGGCCATAATTAGAGGTAAGAAAATTATGAATTAAAAGATGTAAAATATGATAGCATATACATAAGATGTTGAAGTGGGAGTAAAAAACCAAAAGTTCTTGTTTTAGAATGTGCTTGAACTTAAGTGACAATCAATTTAATATAGACTGCTATATACTTAGGACGTTGTATAAGAACCTCAAGATAACTACAAACTCAAATCCTATAATAGATACCCAGAAAATAAAGAAAAAGAAAGCCAAAAATAATGCTTCAGAAAATCATCAATCACAAAAAAGAAAAGCAAAAGAGAAGGGAACAGAAATTTAAAAAATAAAATCTACAAGACTATAAAGTATAAGAACTACAAAAATAATCAGAAAGCAAATAACAAAATGGCAAAAAGTACATACCTATCAATAACTAGTTTGAATGTAAAAGGCCTAGTGCTCCAATAAAAAAAATAGGGTGGTGGAATGGATAAAACAACAACAAAACAAAGAGCAAACAAACAAGATCTATCCATGTGCTGCCTATAAAGCATTCACTTCATACCTAAAGACACATACAGACTGAAGTGAAGGGGTAAAAAAAAATTTACCATGCAAACAGAAGCAAAAAAGCTTGAGTAATAATGTTTTTATCAGAAAAAAATACTTTATATTCCACGTATGAGTGAAACCATATGATGACTGTCCTTCTCTGATTGACTTACTTCACTAAGTATAATACCTTCCCATTCCATCCACGTTGAAGAAAAAATAAAATAACTTTTAAAACTAGACTTTAAAACAATGACTGTAACAAAAGACAAAAAAAAGGACAGTACATAATAATAAAGGGATCAATCCAACAAAAGGATATAACAACGGTAAATATCTACATACCCAACACTGGAGCAGTTAATTAAAGGACATAAAGAGAGAAATTGATGGTGATACAATAATAGAGGGGGAATTTAACATCCCACTTACATCAATGAATAGATCGTACAGGTAGAAAATTGATAAAGAAATGATGTCTTTGAATGCCACACTAGATCAGATGGATATAACACATATTCAGAAGATTTTGTCAAAAATGACAATATACAAATTATTTTCAACTGCACATGAAACATTCTCAAGAATACACCATGTTAGGCCACAAAACAAGCCTCAGCTAATTTAAGATTAAACTCATACCATGCTTCTTTTCTGGCCACAATGGTATGAAACTAGAAGTATATCACAAGGAAAAAAACTGGGGAAAAAAACCACAAACACATGGAGGGTAAACAACATATTACTAAACAACTAATGAGTTAACAAAGCAATCAAAGAAAAATTTAAAAATACATGGAAACTAATGAAAATGGAAACACAATGGTCCAAAATCTTCAGGATTCAACAAAACAATATCCAAGAGGTAAATATACAGATATACCTCAAGGAACATGAAAAACCTCAAATAACAAGTTAACCTATACTTAAAGAAACTAGAAAGAGAAGAAGCAAAGCCTGAGGTGAATAGAAGGAAGAAAATAATAAATATCTAAGCAGAAATAAATGGGACAGAGAAAAAAATAGAAACAAATCAATTATTTCTCTCCCTCTCTGTTTTTATGTTATTGTATTTTTCCTTCCCTTCTCCTATGTTCATCTCTCTTGTTTCTTAAATTTCACATGTAAGAGAAATCACATGGTATTTGTCTTTCTCTGCTGGAGGGAAAGCAGGTGGGGGATGGGTAATTGGGAGATGAGGATTAAGGAGGGGACTTGATGTAATGAGCACTGGATGTTATATGCAACTGATGAATCACTAAATTCTACCCTTGAAACTAACAATACTGTATAGGTTAACTAACTAGAATGTAAATAAAAATTTAAAAACAAAAAAAAAATAAAAATAAACCAAAACCTTGCTCTTTGAAAAAATAAACAGTTGATGAACCTTTAGCCAGACTCATTGAGAAAAAAGAGAAAAGGCTCAGATAAAATCAGAAACTAAAGAGAAGTAACAACTACCACCACAGAAATGCAAAGTGTCATAAGAGAATACTATGCAAAATTATATGCCAACAAATTGCACAACCTAGAACAATTGTAAAAATTCCTAGAAGCATACAATCTTCCAAAATTGAATTAGGAAGAAATAGAAAATCTGAACACATGTATTACTAGTGACAAAATTAAATCAATCATCAAAAAAACTACAAAAAGGGGATCCCCGGGTTGCTCAGAGGTTTAGAGCCTGCCTTAGGCCCAGGGTGTGGTCCTGGAGTCCTGGGATCAAGTCCCACATCAGGCTCCCTGCATGGAGCCTGCTTCTCCCTCTGCCTGTGTCTCTGCCTCTCTCTCTGTGTGTCTCTTATGAATAAATAAATAAAATCTTTAAAAAAAAACTACAAAAAAATAAAAGTCCAGGACCAGATGGATACTCAAATGAATACTACAAAACATTTGAAGAAGTTAAAACCTACTCCTCAAGCTATTCCAAAAAATAGAAGAGAAAGGAAAGCTTCCAAGAATATTCTACAAGGCTAACATTACTTTTATACCAAAACCAAAGACACCACACACACGCGCACACACACACACATGCACACACGCACAAACACACTACAGGCCAATAACCCTGATGAACATAGATGCAAAAATCCCCACCAAAATATTAGCAAACTGTATTCAAGAATACATTAAAATTATCAAGTGATATTTTTTTCTGGGAATACAATAATTATTCAATATTCACAAATCAATCAATGATATACACCACATCGAGAAAACAAAGCATAAAAATCATATAATCACCTCAATATATGCAGAGAAAGTATTTGACAAAATTCAACACCTACTCTTGATAAAAACTCTTGACAAAATGTCTTTAGAGGGAACATGCCTCAACATAATAAAGGACATATATGAAAAACTCATAGCTAACATCTTACTTAATGGAAAAAAAACTAATATTTCCTTTAAGATCAGGAACAAGAGAAAGATGTCCACTCTCTCCACTTTTGTTCAAAATAGTACTGGAAGTGGTAGGCATAGCAATCAGACAAGAAAAAGAAATTAGAGGGGTTCCTGGGCGGCTCAGTTGGTTTAGTGTCTGCTTTTGACTCAAGTCATGGTCCTAGGGTCCTGGGGTCCTGGGATTGAGCCCTACATCAGGCTCCCTGCAGGGAGCCTACTTCTTGTGCTATCCCTGCTTGCCACTCTCCCTTCTTGTTCTCTTTCTTTCTCTATGTCAAATAAATAAAATATTTTTTTAAAAAGTAATTAGAGACATCCATATTGGTGATGAAGTTAAACTGTTACTATTTCCAGATGACATCCCATATATGGAAAACTCCACCAAAAAAGTACTAGAAATAAATAATGAATTAAGTAAAGTTTCAAGATAAAAAACTAATACCCAGAAATCAGTAGTCAATACAGAAGTAGTGTTCAATAATGAAGTAACAAAAAGAGAAATTAAGAAAACAGCCCCATTTACAATTGCACCAAAAGAATAATATACTTAGGAATAAACATAACAAAAGTGATGAAAGACCTGTGCTCTGAAATCTATAAAACATTGAGGAAGGAAATCAAAAATGACACAATCAAAAAGCTATTTTATGCTCATAAATTAGAAGAATTAATGTTCTTGAAATGTCCATACTACCAAAGTAATCTGCATATTCAATGCAATCCCTATCAAAATACCAACAGAATTTTTCAAAGAAAATCACAAATAATACCAGAATTTTTGTGGAGTCACAGAAGTCCCTGAATAGCCTAAGTTTTCTTGAGAAAGAAGAATAAAGCTGAAAATATCACAAATCCAGATGTCAAGAAATACTACAAGGCAGTAGTCATCAAAATAGTATAGCACAAAGTAGACACATAGATCAATAAAACATAGAAAGCCTAGATATAAACTCACACTTACATAGTCAATTAATCTATGACAAAGGAAGCAAGAATATACAGTGGAAAAAAAGTCTCTTCAACCAATGGTGCTAGGAAAAATGGACAGCTACATGCAAATGAATGAAACTAGAGCACTTTCTTATACCTTACACAAAAATAAGCTCAAAATGGATTAAAGACCTAAATGTAACACCTGAAACCATAAAAATTCTAGAAGTGAATATGGACAGTAATTTATCTGACATCAATCATAACATTTTTCTATATATATTTCTTAAGGCAAGGGAAATAAAAATAAAACTGAAGTATTGTGACTACAGCAAAATAAAAAGCTTTCACAATTAAGGAGTCCATTAACAAAAAGGCCATATACTTATGGGAGAATATATTTGCAAATGATATATCTGATAGGGGGTTAATATTCAAAAATATATATGAGAATATATACAACTCAACACCATGAAAATAAACTGTTTTAAACATGGGTAAAGGAAAAAAATGGGGAGAGAACTTGAATAGACATTTTTCCACACATGAAAACAGATGGCCAACAGATGCATGAAAAGATGCTAAAAAAAATCAGAGAAAAGCAAATCAAATTCTCAATAAGATATGATCTTACAGCTCTTAGAAGGGGTAAAATAAAAAAGACAAGAAATAACAAGTATTGGGAAAATGTGTAAAAAAGGGAATCTTTGTACACTGTTGGTGGGAATATAAATTGGTACAGCCCCTATGGAAAACAGTATGGAGGCTCCTCAAAAAATTAAAAATAGGAAAAATACCATATGACCAAGTAATTCCACTACTGGCGGTTTACTCAAGGAAAATAAATACTAGTTAACAAAAGATCTATGTTTTTTTTTTTTATTATTTATGATAGTCACAGAGAGAGAGAGAGAGAGAGAGAGGCAGAGACATAGGCAGAGGGAGAAGCAGGCTCCATGCACTGGGAGCCCAATGTGGGATTCGATCCCCGGTCTCCAGGATCGTGCCCTGGGCCAAAGGCAGGCGCCAAACCACTGCGCCACCCAGAGATCCCAACAAAATATATATGTATGTCTATGTTTATTGCAGCATTATTTACAATAGTCAAGATATGGAAGGAAATTAAGAGGCATTGATAGATGAATGGGTAAGGAAGATGAGGTGTGTACACACAGACAGGAATATTACATAGCCATAAAAAGGATGCAATCATATCATTTGCAATGTGGATGGCCCCAGGTGGTATTATATTAAGTGAAGTAAGTCAGACACAGGAAGTCAAATGCCATATGATTTTATTCATATGTGGATTCTAAAAACCCACAAATGAATAAACAATAAGCAAAAAGCAGAATCAGAACTATATATATATATATATATATATATATATATATATATATATAGTGTATTCTATATAAATAGAATAAACTACTGATTGCCAGAGGAGAGAGGCCATTTCAAAACTTGCTTCATCAAAACAAGTAAGAGCACATAACTCTCTCAGTGAGAGAGAAAATACTAGAAACATGGAGGAACACCTGGGTGGTTCAGTGGATTGAGTGTCTGATTCTTGATTTCAGCTCAGGTCATGATCCCAGAGTTGTGAGATTAAGCCCTGTGTCAGGCTCCATGTGTAGAGCCTGCTTAAAATTCTCTCTCTCCTTCTTCCTCTGCCCCCCCCCATGCTTGCATGCTCTCTCTTTCTTAAAAAGAAAAAGAATGATGGAGGTAAACTAATCATATAAGTGACATATTGTCACATTGTTTTCATCAAAAGTGAGTCACTAGGTCCAATGCACATTCAAAGGAAGTGGAATAGACAAGGATTTGAATACCAGGAGGCAGAATCATTTGGGGCCATTTTATTTTTTGGGGGGGGGCATTTTATATAAAACATTTGTTTTAGAGAGAGAGCAGGAGGGAGGGGCAGAAGGAGAGGATAGGATGAGAGTCCCAAGCAGACTCCAAACTAAGCATAGAGCCTGATATGGGGCTCAATCTCACGACCCTGGCATCATGACCTAAGCTGAAACCAAGCCAGTCATTTAAACAACTGAGCCACCCAGGCACCCCTTGGGACCATTTTAGAAGTCTGGATGGATACCATAAAGATATCCATCTTCTATAAATTAGACATGGGTTATTATAATAGGGAAATAGTATCACAAATAATTACATGACTTCTAACCATTTAGAGAAGCATCTAGAAGGATTACTACCAGAATCTCTGATGTATTGGTCATATTAAAGAATTCTTAAACAGTGAGTAACTGGGATATAATTAACTAATCTACCAAATTAGTGGTTCCACAGGAGTCCCAAGTACTTGTATTTGGGGTGCTTCTATAGCCTCTTCCCTCTTCTTCAGTTTACAAATGTTCTGGGGAATTTTAAGGAAGGAGCAAATCATACAGGAAGCAAAGAAGTCTCGGGTCATGGATTGATCTGATTCCTACCGAGGTATTCACTGGATGTTGATGAAATTAGATCTTTAACTATTCCCTAGTTGTAGATGATCAATAGGTAGTTCTTGTTTAGTTCAATGTTGAAAATTCTGTAAGCCATAACTCACATGTCCTGGGAAGTCCAAAAATATCCCACATTGTAGGCTTTACCTATAGACACTCAGTTTTTCGTAGGTGGTGGAATTGCTTCTTTCTTGGAAAACTTCCCTGGAGTTATGTCCCAGATTCAGAGACTTGCTATGGAAATCATTATTCTTTCACACTACCTTTATGGCCTTCTTTTTCATTTAGTTTTTTTAAGCCTTACTAAGGTATACTTAATATACAGAAAATTACACACATTTAATTTACACATTTTTTAATTTTTTTTATTTATTTATGATAGTCACACATGGAGAGAGAGAGAGAAAGAGGCAGAGACATAGGCAGAGGGAGAAGCAGGCTCCATGCACCGGGAGCCCGACGTGGGATTTGATCCCGGGTCTCCAGGATCGCGCCCTGGGCCAAAGGCAGGCGCCAAACTGCTGCGCCTCCCGGGGATCCCCCAAATGGAATCACACAATATGTATTCTTTTGCATTTGACTTCTGTCAAATTTTATTTTACTATTTTATTTTACTTTTTAGAGAGAGAGAGAGAGAGAGAGAGAGCATGCCAGTGTGTGTGTGTGTGTGTGGTGGGAGGACAGAGGGAGAGAGAGAATCTTAAGCAGGCTCCATGCCTAGCTTGGAATCTCATGTGGGGCTCAATTTCATGACTGAGGTCATGACCTGAGCCAAAATCAAGAGTCAGATGCTTAACTGACTGAGCCACCCAGGCACTCCTGACTTCTGTTATGTTTTAAAATCTATTATACTTTGATGGACATTTAAGTTGTTCCTAGTTTTTGGATATTGTGAATAATATTGCTATAAACATTCTTGCACATGTCTTTGATGAACATAAGCTTATGATTCAGTTGGGTATTTCCTTAGCCTGAATTCTTTAGAAAACAGCCTGAGAAGTATAATATGTACTATTACTTCATTAGAGAGAACATTCACAAGGTGACTAAGTCTCAGAAGAAAGGAGATTTAACTCAAGACTGTGTTACTGAGCTGACTACCACTTGGAACCAACACAACTTATTGCTCAATCTCACAATCACTCTCATCTTTGAGGGGCTATATGGACTGTATCAGGATAATCTGGCAGTGGGAAGAAGGGAAAAATTATTTATCCATTGGTTCCTATCTCCTATTTACTAAGGATTCATGCAATGGAAGGTTACGTGCCCCCAAATTCCAGGCTGCACATGTATAGGTACTGGGTAGGTACATAATATTGTATGTCTCCATGCCAACAGAGGAACCTTAGGGTGCAAGGTGAGACAATTATAGCATGAGGCAAGGCACGATCAGATTGCTCCTTAGTGAATTCATTGACAGTCTATGTGTAGCTGTTTTTTGCTTTGGTAGCAGGTACATAAAAATTGGCCAAAGAACAGAAGACAGAAATGTAATTGTGGGAATAATTATACCAATTTACACTTTCACCAGTAGGGTTTGAAGGTCACAGTTACTCAACATCTTCATTAACAACTGGTATTGTCTTTTTCATTTTAGCCATACTGGTAGGTATAGTGGTATCTTATTCAAGTTTAACTTGCTTTTTCCATGATGTCTAATGAAATTGATCACATCACCATTTAATATTTCTTTTTATTTATTTATTCATGAGAGACACAGAAAGAGAGGCAGAGATATAGGCAGAGGGAGAAGCTGGCTTCATGCAGGGAGCCTGATGTGGGACTCAATCCTGGGACTCCATCTCCAAAAGCAGATGCTTAACTGCTGAGCTACCCAGGCATCTCACCATTTTGTATTTCAATTGGCCATTTGGATATTATCTTTCATGAAGTGCTTAAGTTTTTCCCCCCACTTTCTCTATTGTATTATCTATTTTTTCTCATTAATTTCTAGTTGTCTTTTACAAGAATTTATACAGGCACTTTGCCAGTTATATGTGTTAATATCTTCTCCCACATTGTGGCTTGAATTTTTATCATTGTATTGGTGTCAAAAATTGTTTAACCTTAAGTTGAGATACAATTTAAGAGACTGGAAGGGAAGATGGTGGTGGGGTAGGAGGACCCTCGGTTTGCCTTACCTCATGAATACAACTAGATAACTATCAAATCACCCCCAAATACTTACAAAATTGATGTAAAGGCTGACAGAACAAACTGTACAACTGAAAGTAGAGAAGAGGCTAAAATAGATAGGAAGAAAATAGATAGGAAGTACAGAGTCACAGGAGAGAAACAGATTGTGGCTGCAATGGGGAGGGAGCTGCAGTCACAGAGAAGGGTGAGAGATATACTAACGCAAGGGAGCATATGGAGAAAACAAAACTTCATAGCAATTGTCTTGGGAAGCTAGAGGGCCTGATTTAATGAGTTATTGCAACCAGTAAGACTTAAGGCAGAGAGTTTTATAGGTCAGTGAGCTTGATTCTGGGAAAGCTCCAAAGATGTTGGAACTGCTCTTGGAGAAAGGGCAGGGCAAGCATCCTGTGAATATACAATGTTGAAACATTGATCTGAAGAGTACCAGGGGCAAAATGGGGAGGTTGTTTGCTCATCTTGGAGGACGTCACAGAGAGGCAATATTCACAGAGAGATCTCTCTGAGAACAAAATTGAAAGGCACCATTTTCTTTCCTTGCCTCTCAGCACAAATAGAGCCACCTACTGAAACCTGCAAAGCAGCAACACTGGATACCTAACATGCTTACACTAAACCATGCCCTCACATATGCTGGTGGAAGTGCCCCTCCTAGTCATGCTAGCCTCAGTTCCAGCACAGAGGGCATCCTCACCCAGAAGTCTTGCCCAAACCCATGCCAATACTGCACCTCCCTGCCTGAGAAGTTTATAAGTCCTTTGTTCTGGTGGCAGGGTGCTAGATCTCATTTCATAAGCAGGCCAGAGCACACCTAGTTAAAACTCACCACATTCAGACACAGGACCAACACTGCCCTCAACAGGCAAAGAGGGCCTCTACAGATGAGTGCCTTGAAAAATAAAGTGGCTAGGACAGAACAGCAGAGCACATACAGAGATATTGGAGACACTCCTGGAAGCACCAGACCCTGGGGAACAGGGGAAACTACACTGCAGAGCACTACAGGACCCCTTCTTCACAAAGCCATTTACCTGAAGAACAGGAGATAGAGCTGATTTTCCTAACATGGGAGAAACATACACAAGGACTTAGACAAAATGAGAAGGCAGAGAAATTTGTCCCAAATGAAAGAAAGGGACAAGACCATGGACAGATATCTTAGTGAAACAGATATAAGTAATATGCCTGATAGAGAATTTAAAAAGCAATGATAAGTATACTCACTGGAATTGAGAAAAGTAGATGACATCAGTGAGATCATTAACAAAGAGATGAAGAATAACATAGCAGAGAGAAAAGGCACAATAAATGAAATGACAAACATAACTGGTAGGATGAGCAGCATGTTGGAAGAAATAGAGGAACAAATTAATGACCTACAAAACAGTGTAATGGAAAGTAGGCAAGCTGAACAAAAGAGAAAAAGGAATTATGCAAAATGAGAATAGATTTAGGGAACTCAGTGACTCCAACAAATGTAAAAACATTCATATTATAGGAGTCAAGGAAGAAGAGAGAAAAAATGAGGAAGATAATATATTTGAAAAAATAAGAGCTAAACTTCCCTAATCTGGGGAAGGAAAGTGACATCAAGATCCAGAAAGCACAGAGAACTCCCAGAAAAATCAATAAAAGCATATCCACACCAAGACATACTGTAATTAAAATGTCAAGATATAGTGACAAAGAAAAAATCTGGAGGAGGCAAGATAGTGGAAGAGTGGGGATCTTCATTTAATCTGGTCCCCTAAATTTAGATAGATAACTTATCAAACCATCCTGAACATCTATGAATTAAACCTGAGATGTAAGAAAATAATGGCCGGAACTCTACAAATAGAAACGTGACCACTCTTTGCAAGGTAGGAGTGTGGGGAGGAGAAACAGAGGGGATATATCAGAAGATAAATGGCAGGGAATAGGGAGACTTTGAAAGTTGGAAAGTGATACAGCCATGGAGCTCAAAATCAGGACCTTTAGAAATTTGGTCTTGTGAGAGAATTCCCTGCCTGAAAGGTGCTCAGTGGTGAAGCAGTAGAGATTCCCAGGAGGGACAGTGAGGTCTCAAAATTCCTGGAGGCACAGAAAGAACAGGGGCAGAGCTCACACCCAGCAGGGCATGGGGGAGAATCCTGTCAGTCAGGCAGGCAGCTCCGGACAGAGGGGTCTGTGCCCTGCTGCCTTCCAGAGAGCACGGTTCCAGCAGCGCAGGGCCCCACAGGCGTGGAGTAGACACAGCCCACAATCCTGCACTCCCCTTGGTATAGGCAGAAGTGGGGAGGACACAGGACAGCGAGGACTCTCCTGCCACTGGGGGCTCCCAACCTGTGCAGATCAGGGCACCCACACGACCCCGGGAGCATCTAGGCCAGTGCGGACTCAGAGACTGAGTTAGTTACTAGCAGGAAGCTGACTCCAGAGCTGGAAATCTGGCCGCCACCAGTGTTGTTTTCCTCCTTGTTTCACCCTATGCCTGGGAGAGGCAGGCCACCAGAGAACAGAGGCCTCATAGGATAAACAGCTCCCATTGAGCCCTGCACCCGGAGGGGCAGGACATCTCCCCCAGGTACACACACCTGAGAATCAGCACAGCAGACCCCTCCCCCAGAACACCAGCTGGAAGAGCAGGGGAAGAGGGGGTTTTTGACTAAGCAGCGCAGGAAAGTTCCAGGGGCAGTTGAGGGATTTATGGTGTATAGAACTAAAGGGTACCCCTCCTTTTCTCCCCCATTTTCCAGTACAACTCGTTTTTATATCATACTCAAAATTTCCAATATTATTTTTCTCTTTTACCACCTTAAATACAATATTTTACCACCTCTTCATTTTTAAGTTTTTTTTTCCTTTTTGACTTTCATATTTCTATAATTACTTATCTTAGATATATTTCCCACTTTTAGATTCCCTTTAACATGCTCAGTTTAATTTTGGGAGATATTTGGATATGTTTTTTGGTTTTGTATTTTTTTTTGTTTTCTTTGTCTCATTTTAATTTACAATGGCGGAAGTTAATACCCTCTAAAAAATGACCAGCATGCACCTAAAACCAAGTGGTACACCATGCTAGTTCATTCTGTGAAATTATATTCCCTCTTCATTCCCATTCTATCCCCCTCTGTTATCTCATTTGTTTTGGTGGGTAATGTTGGGGCTTTCTACAAGTATTGCTGGTTTATATAAATTTGGGACTGAGCATCTTCTAACATACAGAACTTAACAAACTCAAAACCAAGAGGATCACCACCTAAGACCCCTCAGATAGACTACATTCTCCCTCCACTACAACTTCTTCACCGCCACCATCTCACAGTCTCATCCCCTTTATTTTTTTCTCCTCTCTTTTAATTTTTTGTTCCTTTTTTCTTCTGTATTTTTGCTTTTTTCTCTTCTTTTTTTCTTTTTTTTCTTCTTTGGGATTCTTGGCCTCTTATTTCTTACTATTTTGTTTTAAAATTTGTTTTTCAATTTAATGGTGTTTCTGTCTTATTTTGTTCTGATCTTTGTTTTCATTTTCTGGTCTCTGACCACATCAGACTCATCTAGGGAGAAATTTACATAGGTCGTGGTTGATATTCTTGAGTCAGCACACTCATAAAGCCACTCTGCACTGAGAAAAATGACTAGAAGGAAGAACTCACTACAAAACAAAGAATCAGAAACTGTACTCTCTGCCACAGAGTTACAGAATATGTAGAAAGCCAGAAAGCCAACTCAGAAGCACACTTATAAAGCTACTGGTGACTCTGGAAAAAAAGCATAAAGGATTCAAGGGACTTCATGACTGCAGAATTTATATCTAATTAGGCTGAAATTAAAAATCAATGAAATGAAATGCAATCCAAACTGGAGGTTAATGAAGTGGAGAAAGAGTAATCAACATAGAAGAAAAGTTGATGGCAAGGAAGGAAGCTGAGGAAAAAAGAGAAAAACAATTAAAAGGCCAAAGGAAAAGTTAGAGGAAAAAATGATAGCCTCAGAAGGAAGAATCTACACATAATTGGGGTTCCAGAAAGCGCCAAGAGGGACATAGGGCCACAAAACATATTTGAACAAAATGCAGGTGAGAACCTCCCTAATTTGGGGAGAGAAACAGGCATTCAGATTCAGGATATAGAGAGGTTGCCCCCCAAATCATCAAAAACTGGTCAACACCTCAACATTTAATATGAAACTTGCAAATTCCAAAGACAAAGAGAAAATCCTTAAAGCAGAAACAAGAGATCCCTAACTTATATGGGGAGAAATATTAGATTAACAGCAGATCCCTTCTAAGAGACCTGGCAGTTCAAAAAGGGCTGGCAGGATATATTGAGGATCCTAAATGAGAAGAACATGCAGCCAAGAATACTCTATCCAGCAAGGCTTTCATTCAGAATAGAAGGAGAGATAAAGAGCTTCCAAGATATGCAGAAACTGTGACCACCAAACCAGCTCTGCAAGAAATATTAAGGGGGACTCTGCAAAAGAAAGAGGAAGCCCAAATAAACAATCCACAAAAACAGGGACTGAATAGGTATTACGATGACACTAAATTCATCTTTCAATAGTAACTCTGAACATGAATGGGCAAAATGACCCCATCAAAAGACACAGGGTTTCAGACTGGATGAAAAAGCAAGACCCATCTATTTGCTATCTACAAGAGACTCATTTTAGACTTAGGACACCTACAGCCTGAAAATGAAAGGTTGGAGAACCATTTACCATTCAAATGGTCCTCAAAAGAAAGCTGGGGTAGCATTCCTCATATCAGAAAAATTAAAGTTTACTCGAAAAACTGTAGTAAGAGATGAAAAGGGACACTATATCATACTTCAAGGGTCTATCCAACAAGGGGACCTAACAATCATGAATATTTATGCCCCTAACGTGGGAGCTGCCAAGTATATCAATCAATTAATAACCAAAGTAAAGATATACTTAGATAATAATGCACTAATACTGGGAGGCTTCAACACGGCACTTTCTATAAATGATAGATTCTAAGCAAAGCATCTCCAAAGAAACAAGAGCTTTAAATGATACACTGGGCCAGATGGATTTCACAGATACATGCAGAACTTTACATCCAAACGCAACTGAATACACATTCTTCTCAAGTGCACATGGAACTTTCTCCAGGATCGACCTCATACTGGGTCATAAATCAGGTCTCAACCAATTCCAAAATATTGGGATTGTCCCCTGCATGCTTTCAGACCATAATGCTTTATACTTGAACTCAATCACAAGAAGAAATTTGGAAGAAACTCAAACACGTGGAGGTAAAAGAGCATCCTACTAAAAGATGAAAGGGTCAACCAGGAACTTAGAGAAAAATTAAAAAGATTCATGGAAACGAATGAAAGTGAAGATACAACTGTTCAAAATCTTTGGGATACAGTAAAATCAGTCCTAAGAGGTAAATATACCACCATACAAGCCTCCCTCAAAACACTGGAAAAAACTCAAATAAACAAGATAACCTCACACCTAAAGGAACTGGAAAAAGAACAGCAAATAAAGCCTATACCAAGCAGAAGAAGACTAATAAATATTCAAGCAGAACTCAATGAAATACAGACCAGAAGAACTGTAGAACAGATCAACAAAACCAGGAGTTAGTTATTTGAAAGAATTAATAAGATAAACCATTAGCCAGGCTTATTAAAAAAGACAAAAAAAGAAAAAAAGAAAAAGAAAAGACAAAGGTCTCAAATTAATAAAATCACAAATGAAAAAGGAGAGATCACAACCAATGCCTAGGAAGTACTAACAATTTTGAAAACATATTATGAGCAGCTATATGCCAATAAATTTGTCATCTTGAAGAAATAGATTCATTTCTGGAAAACCAAAAACTACCAAAACTGGAACAGGAAGAAGTAGAAAACCTGAACAGGCCAATAACCAGGTAGAAAATTGAAGCAGTCATCAACAACCTCCCAAGACACAAAAGTCCAGGGCCAGATGGCTTCCCAGGGGAATTCTATCAAACATTTAAAGAAGAAACAATACCTATTCTACTAAAGCTGTTTGGAAAGATAGAAAGGGATGGGATACTTCCAAACTTGTTCTATGAGGCCAGCATCACCTTAATTCCCAAACCAGACAAAGACCCCACCAAAAAGGAGAATTATAGACCAATATACCTGATGAACACAGATGCAAACATTCTCAACAAGATAGTAGGCAATAGGATCCAACAGTACATTAAGCAGATTATTCACCATGCCCAAGTGGAATTTATCTCCGGGATGCAAGGCTGGTTCAACATTCGTAAAGCAATCAACGTGATAGATCATATCAGCAAGAGAAAGAACAAGAACCATATGATCCTCTCAATACATGCAGAGAAAGCATTTGATGAAATACAGCATGCATTTCTGATCAAAACTCTTCAGAGTGTAGGGATACAGGGAACATACCTCAGCATCTTAAACACCAATTATGAAAAGCCCACAGCAAATATCATTCTCATTGGGGAAACACTGAGAGCCTTTCCCCTGAGATCAGGAACACAATAGGGATTTCCACTCTCACCACTGCTGTTCAACATAGTACTAGAAGTCCTAGCCTCAGCAATCAGGCAACAAAAAGAAATAAAAGGCATTCAAAGTGGCAAAGAAGAAGTCAAACTCTCCCTCTTCACAGATGACATGAAACTGTACATAGAAAACCCAAAAGCCTCCACCCCAAGATTGCTAGAACTCATATAGCAATTCAGCAGTGTGGCTGGATACAAAATCAATGCCCAAAAATCAGTGGCATTTTTATACACTACAAAGGAGACTGAAGAAAGAGAAATTAAGGCATCAATCCCATTGACAATTGCACCCAAAAGCATAAGATACCTAGGAATAAACCTAACCAAAGAGGTAAAAGATCTATACCCTAAAAACTACAGACCACTTTTGAACGAAATTGAGGAAGACACAAAGAGATGGAAAAATATTCCATGCTCATGCATTGGAAGAATTAATACTGTGAAAATGTCAATGTTACCCAGGGCAATTTACACATTCAATGCAATCCCTATCAAAATACCATGGACTTTCTTCAGAGAGTTGGAACAAATCATCTTAAGATTTGTCTGGGATCAGAAAAGACCTTGAATAGCCAGGGGAATATTGAAAAAGGAAACCAGAGCCGGGAGCATCACAATGCCGGATTTCAAGTTGTACTACAAAGCTGTGGTTATCAAGACGGTGTGGTACTGGCTCAAAAACAGACACATAGATAAATGCAATGGAATAGAGGACCCAGAAATGTGCCCTCAACTCTATGGTCAACTAATATTTGACAAAGCCAGAGAGACTACCCACTGGAAAAAGGACAGTCTCTTCAATAAATGGTGTTGGGAAAATTGGACAGCTACATGTAGAAGAATGAATCTAGACCATTCTCTTACACCATGCACAAAGATAAACTCAAAATGGATGAAAGATCTAAATGGGAGACAAGAATCCATCAGAATCCTAGAGAAGAACACAGGTAACACCCTTTTTGAACTTGGCCACAACAACTTCTTGCAAGATACATCTATGAAGGCAGGGGAAAGAAAAGCAAAAATGAATTATTGGGACTTATTCAAGATAAAAAGCTTCTGCGCAGCAAAAGAAACAGTCAAGAAAACTAAAAGACTACCTACAGAATGGAAGAAGATATTTGCAAATAACATGTCAGATAAGGGGCTAGTATCCAAGATGTACAATGACCTTATTAAACTCAACAGCAAAGAAACAATCAAATCATGAAATGTGCAAAAGTCATGAAGAGAAATTTCAGAGACAGACATTGCCAACAAGCACATGAGAAAAGATTCCGCATCTGTTGCCTTCAAGAAAATGCAAATCAAAATCAGAATGAGGTACCACCTCACACCAATAAGAATGGTGAAAATTAACAAGGCAGGAAGCAACAAATGTTGGAGAGGATGTGGAGAAAGGGGAACCCCCTTGCACTGTTGGTGGGAATGTAAACTGGTACAGCCACCTTGGACAACTGTGTGGAGGTTCCTCAAAGAGTTAAAAGTAGAACTGCCCTACGACCCAGCAATTTCACAGATGCAGTGAAATGGCAGGACACCTGCACCCCTATGTTTATAGCAGCAATGTCCACAATAGTCAAACTGTGGAAGGAGCCTTGGTGTCCATCGAAAGATGAATGGATAAAGATATGGTCTATGTATACAATGAAATATTACTCAGCTAGTATAAACGACAAATACCCTCCATTTGCTTTAACATGGATGGAACTGGAGGGTATTATTCTGAGTGAAGTCAATCGGAGAAGACAAACAGTAAATTGGTTTTATTCATTGAGGGAATATAAAAAATAGTGAAAGGGATTATAGGGGAAAGGAGAGAAAATGAGAGGGAAATATCAGTGAGGGTGACAGAACATGAGAAGCCTCACTCTGGGAAATGGACAAGGCGTAGTGGAAGGGGAGGTCGGCAGGGGAAGGGGTGATTTGGTGACAGGCACTGAGGGGGTACTTGACAGGATAAGCACTGGGTGTTATACTATATGTTGGCAGATCAAACTCCAATAAAAAATTATACAAAAAAATAATGAGCAATTTATAAAAGGAACTTGGGCAGCCCTGGTGGCTCAGCGGTTTAGCACTGCCTTCAGCTCAGGGTGTTGTTTTGGAGACCCAGGATCGAGTCCCATGGTGGGCTCCCTGCATGGATCCTGCTTCTCCCTCTGCCTGTGTCTCTGCCTCTCTCTCCCTGTATGTCTCTCATGAATAAATAAAAATAAAAATAAATCTTTAAAATAAGAAAACAATTAAAAAGCAACTTAAAAAGTTCCATTTACAATAGCATGAAAAAAAGGAATTACCTTGAACAAGGAAGTTAAAACTTGTACAGTGAAAACTACAAAACATTGCTTAAAAAATGGAAGAAGACATAAATACATGGAAATGCATCTCATGTTGATAGACTGGAAGACTTAGTACTCTTGCCAACCCCACCCAGAATGATACATAGATCCAATGAAATCTTTATCAAAATCCCAATGGTGTTATTTGCAGAAACAGAAAGCCCATCCTAAAATTAATTTGGAATCTCAAGAGACCCAAAATAACAAAAATAGTCTGGGGAAAAAAAAACAAAGCTGGAGAACTCACAATTCTTGATTTCAAAACTTACTGAAATAATACAGGAATCAAAACCATGCAGTACTGACATAAAGATGGATATATATAGACGAATGAAAAAAATAAAGAGCCCAGAAATAAATTCTTGCACGCATGATTAAATGATTTTTTATAAGGGTGCCAATTCCATTCAATGATTATGTCTTATCAAGAAGTGATGCTGGGAAAATTGGATGTCCACTGCAAAAGAATGAAATTGGACTTTTATGTAACACCATATACAATAATTAATTCAAAATGGATCAAAACCCTAAATATATGACCTGAAACTATAAAATTCTTAGAAGAAAACAAGGCGAAATCTTCATGACATTGAATTTGGCAGTGATTTCTTGGGTATGACACCAAAAGCAAAGGCAACAAAAGGAAAATCAGACAAACTAGATTTAATGGAATATTTTTAAATGCTCATCAAAAGACTATGTCAACAGAGTAAAAAGACAACTAATAGAATTGGAGAAAATATTTGCAAATCATATATCTGATATGGTATTAATATCCAGAATATATAAAGATCACCTAATATTCAACAGCAACAAAAATTAAATAACTTTATTCAAAAATGGGCAAAAGATTTTAATAGATATTTCCACAAAGAATATGTAAAAATATCCAATAAGTCACGAAGAGATGTTAAACATCACTAACCATTAAGGGAATGCAAAGCAAAACTTCATTGAGATATCACCTCATACTTATTAAGATGGCACATATAAAAAACCCCACAAAAAACAAAATGAGAGATAACAAAATACTGCTAGGATGTGGAGAAATTGAAACTCTTGTGTTTTATTGGTAGGAATAAAAATGGTACAGCTGCTGTGGAAAGCAATATAGCAGTTCCAGAGGAAAAAAAAGAAAAGAAAAGAAAAATTGCCATATGATGAAGCACTTACACTTCTAGGTGTATGCTCAAAAGAACTGAAAGCAGAGTCTCAAAGAAATATAAGTACACCCATGTTCATAAACAGCATTATTTCATTAAAGCAAAAACATGAAAGCAACACAAGTGTACATTGTGGATGAATGGATAAGCAAAATGTGGTATAAATATACAATAGAATATTATTTAGCCTTAGAAAGGAAGAAAATTCTGACATGGTGCAACATGGATGAACCTTGAGAACATGCTATATGAAAGAGCCAGTCACAAAGGGACAGATACTGTATCACTCCACTATATGAGGTACTTAGTCAAAATCACAGATACAGAAAGTAAAATGGTGGATTCCATGGGCTGGGAATTGAATTGTGAGTTCTTGTTTAATGGATATAGGGTTTCAATTTTACAAGATAAAAAGAGTTATGGAGGTGGATGCTAATGATGTTTGGACATTATGTATATATTTATTTATTTTTAAAGATTTTAATTATTTTAAAGAGAAAGAGAGTGCACATGACTGGTGAGAAGGAAAGGGACAACCAGACTCTATAGTCAGTGTGGAGTCCAACATGGGCTTCCAAGACCCTGAGATCATGACCTGAGCTGAAATCAAGAGTCAGATGCTTAACTAAGTCACTCAGGCACCCCATGAATATATTTAATAGCACTAAACTCTACATTTAAAATTGTTTAAAATGATACATTTTATGTTAAGTTCATTTTACCAAAGTAAAAAATTAGAGGAAAAAAGAAAATTCATTTTTTAGGTAATTTATAACTATGCAAAGCACATAAATCTACAATAATTAATTATATTTGTAGTAGTTGTTTTATGAAACATGTAATTTGTTACTTTATTCTTCAGGTGTTTTATCTTTAACTTAACATAAAGGACACAATGTTAATTCTGGATATCAGAAAAATAGAATATTTTGTATTTTTTTTCTGAGGAAGGGTTACTTTCTGGAACCCATCACTGCCATACAGGTGTTCCAGTTTCAACTTCTTCTAATTCTATCTGTACCTTTGAACAACATGTTTTGTCTTTTTGAACATTTGTTTCCTTATTTTTATGTACAACAAAGCTGCTATTATATGTGATGATGACTCTAAAGGGTAATTAAGATCAAATATTCATAATGCTTTATACAACTGCTAACCCTAAATATAAATACAAGTTCAATAAACATTATGGGTTTTCTCTTCTATATCTTAAGTATATTAAAGGTCAGGGCTCATCTTAGATGATTTTGGACATCAGCACCTAAATGTTACTCAGGAATCTCCATCTTAATTTGTCATAAACTGGAATCACCACCACCACCTCTCCTCCATTCTCCTTTATATTCCAATTTGGTGAATGGTACCACCACCTCCCCACATCAGAAAGCTGGGGTTAAACTAAACATTTCCTACTTCTTTCCTCATGTCAAATAATTCAGTGATTACTGAATTACAAAAAAAAAAGCCATTTTTGTCTTAATGGCTTTCAAATATATCCCAGCTTCTCCATTCTTTCTTCCTACTGCTTTATTTGAAGATCTTTTGAATTAGAGTCTGTACTACCACAACTGTGTCTTAAAAGGTGTCTTTCTATCCTCTTTTCCTCTGTATCTTCCTTCTGTATCTTTTTAGACACAACTGTGTCTAAAAGGTGTCTTTCTATCCTCTTTTCCTCTGTATCTTCTCCTTAAATCCACCCTCCACATCACCGCCAGTTATTTCTCTAAAGTGCAGTCACAACTGCTACTATGCTTAAAATATTTTAAAGGTTACTATTACCTCTGAGATGAGGCCTAAATATTCTAACATGGCAAACAAAGTCCCTGCTTACTTTTTCAATCTTACTTATTGGTCCCAGTCACACCAAGTACTATATGCATGCCAAGATCTGTGTGGTTCCCCAAATGTGCTATGATCTTTATCAGCTTACTTTAAGAATAGAAACTTGATAATGGAAGGAGCAATATTGTTCATTGAAGTCTGCGACTTCTTGAATGAGAAAGGTTTCAAGATAAGGGAAGATACCAAAAAGAATATGGTACCTATATATATAAGCAAGACAATGTAGGGAAAAGTAGGGAGACTCACCTAGGTGTAGCAGAGGGCTGGATTTAAGTAATAAAAATAAGCATACAGAGAGAGTGGTGACAAATAGAGGAGATCTTATAAAAAGGTTTGGTAGGTCATCATGGCTTGATTGCCTATGTGTCCTATAGTCCTCAAAGTGTGTCTGGTTATTATTAGTTACAAAAAGGTGTTTTTTAAGTACACCTAGAAACCCAGCCCCTGTTTCTAACTGCAAAGGAAAGAAATGCAATTTTCTTTTAATTATTTCACTATATTTTTCAGCTCTTTTGCCATGAACTATGAAAACTCTAAATCAGTTTTTGACTTGCTTTATGGCAGCTCCAGAGATAGCTTTATTACTTCCAATTCACTTATCTCTAAAACTTCTTGGTAAATGACATATGTTATCAATTTTCCTAGGTTAGCAATGTTGAATGGGATAAATAGCAAATTAAGCAAACACTGTGCAATATTATGTCTTAACTATTTTAATTATATGTATCATGTTCATAATAACAAAAATAAACAACATTAGCAATAAAATAACAATTTATTGTAGGTGATATTAAACCTAGAGTGTCCATTACAATATTACAAGCATCTGTCATAAAAAGTATCTTAAAAGTTAAGATAATCTTCTTCTGGAGACAGAGACTTACACAAAAGATGGAGGGAATTATTGGATGAAAAATATGACTGCACTTTTTAGTCATTAACAATACAAAATAATTTTTATATGATGGCTAAGAAGGACCACAATGTGTCCTTTTTCTAATTTCATATTCTGCCAGAAGCAAATAAGATGAATGGGGTAATTGTCACATGGCTTAATGAAGCAACATTGTTGGTCCCATGGACAATAAAGGCATGGTCATGTAATGGGGAGGAGATAAGGGAATAAAAATATAATAAACATTGCTCAGGGATGTCTGCAATTTTTGAAGTTGTTTGCTCATATCCTCAAAACCTTCTTGTCTGTGCCTTTATCTT
Source organism: Vulpes lagopus (assembly GCF_018345385.1). NCBI lineage: Eukaryota > Metazoa > Chordata > Mammalia > Carnivora > Canidae > Vulpes > Vulpes lagopus. Next base: position 65,519,883 of record NC_054848.1, on the reverse strand, counting down.
TTCTGTTTCAAGGTATTCTTTTCACTAATCAAGGGTCAAGGTTTTTCTGCTACCTGTCTGGAAGTTGAGCTGCAACAACAGAATAAAAAGAAACTTGGGAGTTAAAAGTTGTAGTGAAAGAAAACAACTATTTTTATCCTCAAGCTACCTTAGATTATTTAATAGAAATATTAGATATCATGATCCTTGAAAGCTTCAAACCCATCCCCCAAAAAACTATGGTCACCTTATAATCATAAGTATAATAACATCTCTTAAAATACTAAAATGGAACCACAGTAGTGTTCATTTTGTAACCTAGCCATCTGCTAACATTAGGTTAACACAATATTTACTACAGTTGACACCTTTAATTATATTTCATTTCCAATATATAAAAAACTAAGTTTTTAATTATAGGCTCTGATTCTTTTTCACTTGGTAACTGTGTGATTACAAAAAGGTTACTTGGCTATATAACGTAGTCTTTATCTGTAAAATAAGGATTAAAAGGAAAATTATGTAATTTCATAGAGTTGTTGAGAAGCTTAAATGAACAACTACATGTAAAACTCAAGAATGCATGTCAAATAGTAATTAATACTAAATGTTGGTTATGAAATAGCTGCCTGAAGATTTACATGAAAGTTTATTTTTATGTGTTTTCTAATTTCACTACTGATGTATTACTAATCTTTTGTTATGTCATATCATATTACATTTGCAAACTACATTCAAGAGTAGTATAAAGTCATGAAAATTATCATACTGAGAATTATCATACTGAGGCACATGAACTGTGGGGTGTCTTGGCCACAGTGGCATCTAGACAAAAAAAAATAAAGCTTCTTCGACACAATTTTAGAACAAGAGCCACATTCTTACATTACACCCTCCTTTCTCAGAATGTCCATGCGCAAAGCCCCCTCCAGGCTGCCTGGAGCCTGTGCCGAGAGTGCTGGTCCCTCAAGGGGCCTTTCCAGAAGGGAAGAAAGCCCTGGACACCACAGCATGGGATGCACCGACCCTGCCACTAAATGTCCCACAGCACCAGGAGTGAGATGCCCCAGGCCGAGGCTCACTGTCTACCAGAGATGGTCTGGATCCTGACCCCAGAGCACAAGTGGGTCAGACTCCAAAAGCCACCACTTTCCTCAAGGCCTCCAGGTCAGGGAAGGACCCCCTGCTCCTAGTGAAAACAGCTTATTCATGAGATGAGAAGGGTAGGTCTGAGGAAGCAGCCTTCTCTCCCAACCCCTGCCTCTCAGCTGTTCTGAGGACAGAAGGGACGGGTATGTCCAGGCTGGTGGCAAAGGCTGCATTTCCGGGGTTTCTTGGGAGGGGACCCCATGTCTGCGGAACTGGCCCCGGCTCTTTTGCTTCTGGCCTCTGGCCCCTGAGTTCTTCCTCTGCCTCTTGGCCAGGTTGGGGTTCTGAAAGTCCCTGGGGCCACATTCTCGTCCACCCACTGAAAGAAGCCGCACTTTCTGGACCTTTTCCTTAAAACTCTCATAATTAGCAATCTTATTCTGATTCAGAGCCTTTTGCAACTATCTAGAAATGGTCTTTACAGGGCCTAGAATAAACTTCTGTTTTCCTCATTATCTATTTGTATGTAGTCAGGTAAGATTAACTATGCTTCTTGGCTGTGGTCAGTGTCCATTTGTGGTATAATATTTATGTGATGAAACAAAATGGTGCTGGTGCTTGTTTCTTCTATTATTTCCACTTCATTTACTGCTTGGTTGGCCATCTTTTTATTTATGTTTTTCCAAAATAGTAAGGATGAACAAACAGATTGTTCTTAAGTTCTTATTAAAAAATCAGTTATTAAAAAAACAGAAAAATCAGTTATTTGTAATAAAAATCATCTTCTTATTAAAATCACCATAAAAGCTCAGATGGTTATGGTCCTCAAAGTAATCCCAAAGCAGAAAAAGATATCAGTCGTGTGTGTGTGTGTGTGTGTGTGTGTGTGTGTGTGTTTGTATAGGTTCTCTGAGAAAGGGTAAAAATGAGGTGGTAGTGGATATATTAGGAGATAAACTTTCAAAAGTAAGCAATCAGGGAATACCCTTTGCTTGACAACTTGATTACTTTCTAGATGGGGCTAGTATATTAGGGTGTTAGAGTGACCTCAGAATGGGAAAAACAGAAGCTGGTGGTGAATAAGTGAGCATTTGTTAATACAGGGTGCTTATTCTTGGTATTTGAAACTTTGAAAAGTCTGTAATTTTGTGTGTGTGCGTGTGCATGTATGTGATGAGATAGGGGCAGGTCAGGAAGTACAAAGGATGGCATAGAAGAATTATTTTTCTTTTACAAATGGGCTTGGACCAGCCAGAACATATTAAGATTTAATAATATGATAAAAAAGTGAAGATCACTGCAATCATGTTTATAATTCCACAATATAACATTATTTTCTTTGTCTTCACCACCAATATGATCCTCTCTTGCTGCTACCTTCTTATCCACATTCTTCATTTTATTGAGGGACTCTATTACACTGGGTCAGCAGTTTCTATCCCATAAACATTCCACTTAATGAATCCAGGTATCTTTAGAAGTGGATTGGTTGACATCACTCATGAGAGATAAAAACTGAAATTTCATACCTTACTTAATCATTTCATATTTATTGTATTTGATACTTAATACATCCAAACTCAGACTTAAAAATTTTGGAAAATGTAGTTTACTAATTTTCCCTCAAGTAGAAGATGAAATAAATTCAGACACAACTGCCTCAGTTTTTTTCAAACCTGGAAAACATGGGAGACTGACAGATCCTACAAGCTGTTGAATGTACCGTATCTGCACTGGTGTCATTGTAGCAAACATTTCTGAGATTTGAAAATCTAATGAAATCCTTTTGAGAACAAAATGTCTCTTTAGTCAATTATTGAAGATTCGTGATGTTGAGTGATAAAGTTCTCCTCAGTCTCCACCAATTTTTGGACTCAAGTTGATTTGGTCTATTTTTCTCTATCTGCCCAGATAAGATTCATCGTTGATCCTGTGGTTACACTTAAGGGGGCTGGGCCAAATACCCTTGAGGCATCAGGGAAAATATATAATTTTGAAACTCCTACAGAAAGAAGGTCATTGGAACGGATTTTCTGCAATAGAGGCAGTAATAAAGCTGACTTTACTTTGAGCTTGTGGTAACTGGTTTTCCTTTGGGTTGCTCACCTGGGTCATTGTAAGTTTGTGGTTGGCTCAGAAAACTACACATGGTGTAGATATAAAGAAGAAGGCTGAATTCAGTCTGAGAATTTGATCTTTTAATAAACCAACAGTTGTTTTTTTCCCAAACTATTCAGAGAGCAATGGGCAGTTTACCTTGTTAGCAAGAGGAACTTTTTAATTTGTTCAATATTTAGTTACATTCAATTTGAGATATTTTTACTAATTCATTCCAAAAGGAGATTCCAACTCATATCACTGTATTTCAATTAAACACTTTCAGTACCCTATCTTATCTAACAACAAATCTAGCAATAGAATACCATGGAACCACTTCATTATTATAAAGAAATATGATCAAATTGATATATAAAGGAGTGACTTTATGGAAAGGCTTGGTGCATAGATGATCTCAGTAAAGCAGTTTAACAATGAACAGACCTTAAGTAAGTTGACAGTATATTTGGAAAGTAGATGGTTTATTGTATCTTAGATTGAAAATCCCCAGAAAACATGTCTCCCACTGTAACGAAACACAGCATATCCCTAAAAAGCTAGAAAGAGAAAAACTGTTTATCTATTTGTATCCATATTTAATTAAGAAACTACAAGGCAGGACATCACTGATTATCTGGAGTATGCGGGTATTATATACCTAAATATGCCTAAAAGTTGGGTTTAACTAAGATTTATTTCAATGAATATTAAGCAGAAGAGTTAAAACTATTCATGTATTTTAATGGCTCTATGATCAGAAAGGAAATGATACACTGGGTAGACCATTTGAGATGAAAATATGAAAACTTCTGGTCACTTCAGTTAATCCATTTTGATGACATTATACTACAAATTTAGCCCCTCCTGAACCAAGACTTATCTGTAGACTTCCTCAAATGTATAAGATATTTATAAGCAAAAGCATTTTTGTTGGCTAATTTTGGAACAATTATTAGAGGTACTAATTTAAGGGAACTTTGGTGTAAAAAGCATAACACATTTGGTTGATATGTTCAGGCATCTGTCATTAAGAAGATCTATATAACTCTATATTTATAAAACTCTGGTTATAATGGACTATACTATATAAGAATTTTCTTCAGTATCACTACTGGATCATCTTTGTTTTTTTTTTTAATTTTTATTTATTTATGATAGGCACACAGTGAGAGAGAGAGAGGCAGAGACACAGGCAGAGGGAGAAGCAAGCTCCATGCACTGGGAGCCCGACGTGGGATTCGATCCCGGGTCTCCAGGATCGCGCCCTGGGCCAAAGGCAGGCGCCAAACCGCTGCACCACCCAGGGATCCCTCATCTTTGTTTTTTTTTAAGAAATCTACCACAAATCATAGATGACCACTTCTTTGAATGGCCCTAGTGCAATTTTTCTTAAGTACATTGGAATATGTCATGTACTTCAACTAATTAAATCCTTGAGCAAATTTTTTTATAAATAAAAGCTATTTTCAAAGTTTAAGAAAAGTAGGATATTATTTTTATCTATTTTATATTGAATCATATTGTTTCTTCAGAATTGTAAATAACTTCTTGATAACTTATTAAATGGTATCAGGCTTTTAGTAATATAGTTCTAAAACCAGTAATGGAAGTCAATGTTAACCCTTACAAAGAGGAAGATAATTTCAGGAGTTACGGTCTTGTTTGGTTATTTCTGAAAAGTGCAACACTGTAAAATAATTAATACACACATATTTCCAACTACGCCAATACATTGGTGACATGTGAATTGAACAACCAAAATGATACCTAATCATTCTAGTAATGAGTGAAATGTCATTTGTCTTCACATAGTTTCTCTCCTTAAATAGGCATCTGTTTTCCTATTAGGATAAGTAGGCTAAAAACACTTTAAAGGACACTATGTTTTTACTTTGCATATTTTTGAGCCTTCTACACTGTTTAATTACTAAGTGCCTATTGAAATAATGAATGAATAGGATACAAATGGCTTGACTACATATTCCGATGTTAAGTTGGTTGGTTGGTTCATTTTTGGTTAGTAGAAAAGTTTTATTCCTTTTAAAGTGAGCTTCTCTCCTTAAATTTTTTAATGGGGAAAGTATCTTGTTATCCCTATTGTAGTTATTTATGATGGAAATATGGACAAGGATGTAATAAACCAGGAAAATGTGGAAATACCAAAGCTCTGAGAGAAGGTAATCATCCATTCTTCTGGAAGAATGCTTTGTTTGTGTACTCTCCATTTGAAAAGTTTGATTGTTTTGGGAGAACAGAAATGCACTAATTTACAGGATTTTTAAATCTAAAATTAACATGATATGTTTTATATACCCAAACTTAAGAAACATAGTTCTTATATACCAGAATTCAAACTGCAAAGTGTTCCTTAACTAGTAAGCTAAAACTTATGATAATGTATTTTCATTCATCAAAAACACCAAATCCATAATAAAAACATATTTTAAGTTTTCATACTATTGCAAAAGTTCATTTGTATAAAACAACTGGGGAAAACGTCTCTTTTTTTCTAATGTTAAGGCTTGTATCTTAGCAATGGTATTTTTATTACTTATAATTGGATATTACCCTTAAATTTACATATGGTGGAGCTATAAAACTATACTAGGTATTTATAACTGTTTCCAGAGAGGTGGTTCTCTTGGGAAAATCATGAAATTGTTCTCTATTAAAGTAAAAGCATTAGAGAGATACCAATTTTGTACTTTCATTTTGGTTATAAGATTATATGCCTTATTTTAAAAGGTACACATCAATTATACATTCTAGTAAAAAAAATAACTTTGTCAAGATGCATATTTATCCACACAGATACTACAATCCAAATGGAATGTGTTTACCATGTCTAATGAAGAATAACAAGACTAAAATTCAATATGTACCAACTTAATTATGTCTCAATGACAGTATGTTGGTAAAGCTTCATCAAAATGAATATTACTTGCTGCTGCCAAAAATAGTCTTCCAAGCACTTAGAAATTTTAGTTTGTGCATGCAATTCAGAGTGCTAGAAGAAACACTTGATAAAGACTAATTAAAAATACAATTTTACTCATTTACAGGAGAAATAAGAAAATGTAAATTTAAAGGCAAAAGTAGAAAAAGTTTAGGGTTCTTTGTTCCTTACTATTAGGTCACCAAACAAATTAAAATTCTATTTATTTAAATCAGAAATTAGAATATAATGGCTATAGCTGTTTTTGCCAGCTTCCTTATAAAATGGGAGTTTTAGAGATAGTAATTTCAAATGTCTTAATTCATTGGATTTGAGGCTTGTTTAACTTTACTCTCTCTGCAAATAGAGGGAAGAAACCAACACTTGGCCATTGTACCTTTGATGGAGGTAGTAAATGAGCCAGCCATGGTGCAATAAATGCCATTTTTCTATTTATCAGCTGTATGGCAGATGAATCTTTCAAATGGAAAACCTTGTTGCAAGCTGCTGGGGTCAAAAAAGAAGTAATACTGGACATCTTGTCTCCTCTCTTCCATGGTTTGCATATTCAAGTAAATTTTTACAAAGAAGTTATTTGGTCCTGTTCAGTGACCTAACACTCTGAATTATAAGAAATGGAGAAGATATTTAAAGTCTACATTTATATAAACTTACCTTAAAAAATTGATTCACAGCACCTGATGATAGAGCAAACTTCACAACATTTGGTGGTTCAGCTTCTATTATAATGTCAAAACTAGGGAGTGGAATACTTGAATTGGAGTAAAAGTTTAAGTTGGTAGGATCCTTGGTACCAATGGGATTCTGGACCCTGGAGAAATCTTTTATAAAGCCAGATTCCTTGGCATCAAGGACATCCTTGGATTCAGTGATATGCCTAAGGCTAGCAGAATCCACAGAGCCAGCAAAGTCATTGAGGCCGGCACCAAATTTGTGGTTATCAAAAACTGTAGAGTTTATACCAAGCTTAGATAGGTCAGAAAATTCAGAGGTGGTCAAATTTTCAGGAGTGGAAGTATAGTTTGTGCTAGCAGCAAAAGTGGGGGAGTTACCATGAACAATTTTAGCAATGTAGGAACTGGTACTGATTTCCAATTCAGGCTCAGAGAGATTGTTAATATTTATGGTATTAGAATTATATAAATTATGAATATTTGTGGCATCATAATTGGGGTTGGATACAAAGTTGGATACAAAGACATGAGTTAACCTAGGGTCATAGTTAGTGCCTGATTTACAGCTGGTGCCAGCAGTATAGCTAGGGCTAATAGCACCACTACAACTAGTTGTATAACTAGTGTCAGTGACATTGACAGTGGTAACTGTAGAGCTGGGTCTGACAGCATAACTGTTTCTGGCATTATAGTTGGACTTGAATAGAAGGCTAGAGCCTATTGCATGGGTAAAACTTGAGATACAGTCAAGATCTGAATTACAGTTAGGGACAGCTCCATAATTGTGGTCAGTAACAATGGTGGGTTTTGTATCACATATGGAGTCAGCATACTTGTTAGAACTAACAGCAATATTGTGGCTTATAGCATTACTAGGCCTGACATTATAGTTAGAGTCAGAGTCTATTTTAAGGCCAGGAACATTGTTATTGGGGCTGAGACTATTGTTGTTGGAAGCAGGACAACTGATGTTGGGGCCAGAACCATTGTTGATGGGTTCTGGGATGTTGGGGCCTGATCTGAAATTTTGGGGGTCAGGGCCATTGTTTTGGAGACCAGATCTATTGATTTTAGAGCCAAGTCTATTGTTGGGGCCAGCACCATTATTGGAATCAGAAGAGTAGTCCAGGCCAGTTCCATTTTGGAGCTCAGAGGTATAGTTTGTATTAGTGCCATTGATGGAGTTAGCAGTACAGTCCTGATCAACACCACTGTCTAGGCCAGAGGTATTGTCTGAATTATTGGTGTGTTTTTCCCCATCAGAATCAGCGCTATATTTGGAGTTAGCATCATTGTTATTGGCATTATCAATGTTAGAGTCAGGTTTGCCGTTAGAGTCAGTTCCATTGTTAGAACCACCATCACTATTAGAATCAGCTCCATTTGGAGGGTCAGCACCACCACTAGGATCAGATCCATTGTTTGTTTCTGCATCATTTCCAGCATTGCTATCTTTGGGATCACTGTCATCAGGGTCAGACTTATCTTTGGGATCTTTCTTATCTTTGGTGTTGTTGTCATCCTCAGAGTCTGTTTCATCTTCAGGATCCTTTTCATCTTCAGAGTCTGTCTTATCTTCATGGTCTATCTCATCTTTGAGAAGAAGCTTCTCTTTGGCATTGGCCTTATCTTTGAGATTTCTAGCACTGATCAATTTAGTTTCACTGTCAGGATTGGCCTCATTTTCAAGTTTAGCAGTAAGGTTAAACTTGCCTTCACTTTCAAGGCTAGAAGTAAGGTTAAACTTGCCTTCATTTTCAAGGCCAGGAACATTGCTGGTGTTGATATCATTGTTTGAGCCAGGGGTACAATGGTGGCCCGTGTTATTTTGAGGATTCATGGGAAAGGTACTGGTAACAGTAGAGCCTATGAGATTTTGAAAAGCTGAGCAACTTTCACAATGTAAATAAGAAGTTGAGCCCAAGGAATACTTAGAATCCTCTCGGTGTAAAGGACAGTGGATGCCCACAGGATGCTTAGGATCCAGTGATCGTGATAAAGGGCTATTCCGAGAAGTCTTATGATGTCTAAGAGATTTGGGGCTCAGAGAATATTTAGAATCCAAGGGAATTTGGAGATGTAAACTAGAGTCAGGGTCTGAATCATCATCAGAATTTACAAGACATTTATGAAAGGGAGAATTATTGATTTCCATGGAACATTTGGAACATATAGGAGCTCCAGTATCCAAAGAATATGTGATATTTCTCTGAGTCTTGGGGTGTGCAGCAGGCCAAGGGATCATGGATACAGGATGGCAGGCAGGTGTTAAGACTTCAGAGGTATAATCCTCAGCCTTTAGAAGAGGAATAGGATTCATTTGAGACTGGGAACTCTGAAAACTTTGTGAGAATCTATAGTCCCTGCAACGAATTTTACATATGGAAATTTTGTGCCTGGTATTTCTGTGATGCTTATTATCCATGAATGTGTTTGGGTTTGGAGAAAGGCTGTGGCTGTGCTTTTCCTTTAACTTTTTCTGTGATTTTTGATTGTCACTGAGCCTTGGAGATACCTCTTTAAATCTTACAATCTTGTCATCACTCAGATATCTTACAAGTTGAATTCTGGAAACTGATAGAAAAAGAAGAATAAAACATGAACAAGAATAATGAAAAAAATCATAAAGTTTTACTTTGACATTCACATTACAAAACAAATCTATGCAAAGGAAAAAATACCATTTTCCTTCAAAAGATTATTGTTATTTGATATTTCAAAAGGAGGTCATGTTCCTAAATTCTTTGCTCAAGAAGGTGTCCTCTTGAGCTTATTAAGATATAAAAAATGAAATATGGTCATTTAACTTATATTTCTATGCTGTTAAGATTCAAAGAGCTTATTCTTTAGGAGATAGCTTATTGATAGGAATTCACTCGCATTATCTGCCCAAAATAAAACTTGCTTAACAAAGTTTGGATACCAGAGTTCTATATTATTTTTTTCATTTTGCTTCTATAAATACTAGCAATTTATTATTTCCTGGAATGTAATACCTATAATTTATACAATCTCCATGTTTAGAGACAAAAAATTTCTTTGGATTGACATGTCAGGTAAATAGGCAGAAATAAAACAAAAATTAAAAATGACTTAATTTTAAAAACAGAAGACCCCCTTCTATCATTTCCTCGAGGTCCTAAGGACATTTTTCTTACATTTTAGCACCAAACACAAAATCATACTTGAGAAAGAGTCGAAGAATGCTGGGTGGTAGTTTCCACTTAGAGATTGATACTGACTTTTTAGAAAGAAGGAGATAGGTCTTTTCATAAAATTTCCTTTAAGGACATATAGAATCCTTAAGATATTTTTTTAATTGCATATGAATAATCTTTAGGCATTTATAAAAGAAAAACTTTAAATACATTCTGAAAAGTATTCAATAAGGTATGCTATCTGTGACAATGAAGTTTTGTTCTTTTTACTATATAGCCCTCACAGATTTATTTCTAAGAAAGGAGCTCATATTCTTATAAATATATAAAGTCATTATGTTGCTTTTGATAACATGATAGCATTTAGTGGTGTACACATAATGCAAAAGACATGAGATCTTGATAGCGTTTACCTTATTTTTTATAGCAAATACTAGAAAGATAACTATAAATTTTCTATCCCAAGCCAAGTGTCAGTAAATATTGAAAGGTTATAACTATTATTTTTAATGGCTCTGGTCTTCAATAGCATGTATCATATATTTTATTCATACAGTGCTATTATTATAATTAGTGACAAAGACTAAAGCCTGACAGAAACAAAAGGATGATGTAATTTGACTGTTTGTTAAACTCACTCACATTCAAGATAATAATGGAATATACTAAAACAGTTACAAACAATCTGGCTATAAAACAAATGGGAAGTTTATAGGCATTCAAGGTATACAAGGTTCTTAAACTAAATAAAAAGATAACACTTTGAAAAAAGTCATATCAGGAATAAGAGTAGTATCACCAAATTGATTAAAATCTTATCATGTGGTCAGGAGTAAGGCACAACACTAAGAGTGAGATGAAAATCAGATAGTAGTACTAGCTGTTGCACAGAGATAGAGAACTTAAATTATAACCAAGATTTTTTTTTAATTTCAAGTTTGTATTTAAATTCTAGTTAGTTAACATATAGTGTAATATTGGTTTCAGGAGTAGAATTAAGCCATTCATCACTTCCATTTAACATCCAGTGCTCAACAAAACAAGTGCCTTCTTTAATACACATCACCCATTTAGCCCATCCCCCTACCCACCTCCCCTCCCTCAACCCTCAGTTTGTTCTCTATAGTTAAGAGTCTCTTATGATTTGCCTCCCTCTCTTTTCCCCCCTTCCCCTACATTCACCTAATTCGTTTCTTAAATTCCAAATATGAGAGAAATCACTTGGTAAAAAAAATTATAAACAAGAAAGTATCTCTCACTTAATAAGCCTGAAGATGTATCTCTGATTTCCAAAAGCAAATAGATATATTCAGATAGAGTATCTATATGAGCATCTATAATCATCAATTTATTTATACATGATTATCTGTACTTACACTTTCAGTGTGGCAACAGCACAGAATGCATAAGATATATGGTGGAGATCTCTATCAGAAATAATCTAGTTTTTTTCTGGGACTGACTGAGCAGAGCATAGATACTGGAGCAGGTAGCAGATAACCTAGCCATCACTCTTTGCTGTCTGTCACAATAGATTCAAGCCTCTGTGATGGCTTTTCTGGGACAAAGGAGAGTAGGGAACTGAGTCAAGTGAAGATGGCTGATAACCACCAAGCTGATAAACTCTAGCCTCTGTGTGCACAAGTATTATGGCTTTTTTTGGCTAGAACGGTGCTATAAGACAAAATGATGGAAAGTAAGGAATCTGAGGAAAAGACAGAAAAACAAATGCTGGATCATGAAGAGAGGCTGCGAAAAAACAGGGATACCTTAAAATGCAATAATATTTGAATAATAGGGGTCACAGAAGATGAAGAAAGAGAGGGGTAGAAAGTTTATATGAACAAATGATAGCTGAGAACTTCCCAAATCTGGTGAAGGGAATAAGCATTCAAGTCCAGGAGGCATAGAGAACGCCTCTCAAAGTCATTAAAAATAGGTCAACAACCCACATAATAGTGAAGCTTGCAAATTTCAGAGATAAAGAGAAAATCCTGAAAACAGTTTGAGATAAGAGGCCCTTAACCTATAAGGGGTAGAAATAAGGCTGGCAGCAGACCTATCCACGGAGACCTGGCAAGCCAGAAAGGACTGGCATGATATATTCAAGGTGCTAAATGAGAAAAATAAGCAGCCAAAAATATGTTATCCAGAATAGAAGGAGAGATAAAGAGCTTTCAGGACAAATAGAAATGAAAAGAATTGGTGATCACTAAATCACTACGGCAAGAAATATTAAAGGGGATCCTTTGCGTGAAGAGAGAGCCCAAATGTAACAAAGACCAGAAAGGAACAGAGACAATCTACAGAAGCAGTGACTTTACAGGTAACACAATGGCATTAAATTCATATCTTTCAATATCAGTCTTAATGCAAATGGACTAAATGCTCCAATCAAAAATCACAGTGTATCAGATTGGATAAAAAATAAGACCCATCCATATGTTGTCTACAAGAGATTCGTTTAAGCCCCAAAGACCTCTCCAGATTGAAAGTGAGGGAGTGGATTCTCCTTTATCATGCTAATGGAAGTTAAAAGAAAGCAGGAGTAGCAATCCTTATATCAGACAAAGTAGATCTTAAATCAAAGACTGTACTAAGAGATGAAGAGGGATACTACATCATACTTAAATGGTCTATCCAACAAGACCTAACAACTGTAAATATTTATGCCACTGACATGGGAGCAACCAATTATATAAAAACATTGATAACAAAATTAAAGAACAGCATTGATAATAATACAATAACACTAGGGGACTTTAACACCCCACTCACAGCAATGGATAGATAATTTATCTAAAATATCAATGAGGAAACAAGGGCTTTCAATGACACACTGCACCAGATAGACTTAGCAGATATATTCAGAGCATTTCATCCTAAAGCAGCAGAATACCCTTTTTTCTCAAGTGCACATGGAACATTCTCCAGAACAGATGACATACTGTGTCACAATCAGCTTTTAACTGATACCAAAAGATAGGGATTATTCCCTGCATATTTACAGACATTGCTTTAAAACTTGGTGAAAGGGAATAAAGGGGAAAGGAGAGAAAATGAGTGAAAATATCAGTGAGGGTGACAAAACATGAGAGACACCTAACTCTGGGAAATGAACAAGGGGTAGTGGAAAGGGAGGTGGGCAGGGGGATGGGGTGACTGGATGACAGGCACTGCGGGGGGCACTGGGGATGAGCACTGGGTGTTATGCTATATGTTGCCAAATTGAACTCCAATAAAAAAAGATAAAAAGACAAAAATAAATAAATGAATAAAAAAAAGAAAGTTCCTCAAAAAACTAAAAGTAGAAATACCATGTGATTCAGCCATCTCAATGCTGGGTATTTATTCAAATAAAATGAAAATACTAAGTCAAAAAGATATATGTTACCCTCCATGTTAACTGCAGCATTATTTACAATGGCCAAGGTATGGGAGCAACTCAAGTGTCCATCAGTAGATGAATGGATAATGAAGTTGTGGCTTAAACACTTACACACAGGATTATCACTCAGCTGTAGAGAAGAAAGACCACCATTTGTGATAATATGGATGGACCCAGAGGGCATTGTGCTAAGTTAAATAAGTCAGACAGAAAAAGTCAAATACCATATGATTTCACTTCTTTGTGGAATCTAAAAAACAAAACAAATGAGTAAAATAGAAACAGACTCATAAATACAGAGAATAAACTGGTAATCACCAGACAGGAAGAGGGTAAAGGGATGTAGGGTAAAACAGGTGAAGGGGTTTAAGAGGTTCGGACTTGCATTTATAAAATAAGTCACAGGGATAAAAAGTACTTCACAGAGAATATAGTAATATTGTACTAACTTTGGCGACAGAGGGTAACTACACTTATCAAGGTGAACATATCATGACATATCTAATTGTCAAATCACTATGCTGTACCCCTGAAATCAATAAAATTTTGTATGTCTGCTATACTTAAATTTAAAAATAAAAAAAGAAATGTCAGGAAAAAAGCTTGATCTCAATCATGAGAGAAAATTTGGAAGGAATACAAATACATGGAGGTTAAAGACTATCCTACTAAAGAATGAATGGGTCAACAAGACAAAGGATTAAAAAATTCATGGAAGCAAAATGAAAATGAAAATATAACAGTTCAGAATTTTGGGATGGAGAAAAGGTGGACCTAAGAGGGAAGTATAGGATAATATAGGCCTTTCTCAAGAAACAAAAGTTTTAACACAAGTTAACTTTATACCTAAAGGAGTTGGAAAAAGAACAGCAAGTAAAGCTTAAATCCAGCAGGAGAAGATAAATAATAAAGATGAGAGCAGAAATCAATGAAATAGAACCAATAGAAGAGTAGAACAGATAAATGAAACTAGGAGGTGTTTTTTTTGGAAGAATTAATAAGATCAATAAACCACTAGCCAGAGTTATCAAAAATAAAAGGGAAAAGATAAAATAAATAAAATAATGAAATAAAAGAGGAGAGATAATCCAAACTGAAAGAATACAATTATAAGACCAATGAAATATAAACAATTATAAGAACATATTATGAACAACTATATTCCAGCAAATTAGGTAATATGGAAGAAATGGATGCATTCCTAGAAATATATAAACTATCAAAACTGAAATAAAAGTAATAGAAAACTTGAACCGATCCATAATCAGCAGGGAATTTGAAATAGTAATAAAAAATCTACCAACAAACAAGAGTCCAGGGCTGGATGACTTCCCATGAATATTCTACCAGAAGAATTAATACTTATTCTTCTGAAGCTATTTAAAAAAATAGAAATGGAAGGAAAACTTCCAAAGTCATTCTATGAGGCCAGCATTTTTTAAAATAAATATTTTTAAAGGTTTTATTTATTTATTCACGAGAGACACAGAGAGAGGCAGAGAATTATTACTCAGCCATCCAAAAGAACAAAATCTTACCATTTTAGCAGTATAGATGGAACTAGAGGATATTATGTCAGCAAAATAGTAGAGAGAAAGACAATTATCATATGATCTCACTCACACGCGCGGAATTTAAGAAACAAAACAGAAGATCATAGGGGAAGGGAGGGAAAAATAAAACAAAATGTAACCAGAGAGGGAAACAATCCATAAAATCCCCTTAACCATGGAAAACAACCTGAGGCTTGCTGGAGGGGAAGTTGGCATGGGGTTGGGGTAACTAGGCCATGGACATTAAGGAGGGCAAGTGACCTAATGAGCACTGGATGTTATATGTAATGGGTGAAAAACTGAACTCCACCCCTGAAACCAATGCTACTCTGTATGTTAATTGTATTTAAATACAATAAAATTTTAAAAAGAAATAATCTAAAGCCTTTTACTCTTTTTATGAGTCTTAGAGGAGGAGATTAAACGAATAAATGACAATAAAGTAGAATCTTCTTGACATTATCAGAGCAGAATAGTGGTTTCTATGTGATTTAGAGAACTCAATATAGTGTGTGTAAGAATGAGCATTGGTTTTCAGTCAACAGCCTATGTTTGAGAAACTGGTTTTGTCAGTATTAGTGATATGATTTGGGCAAGTTATACAACATTCACAAGCCATAGTTTCTTCACCTTGAAAACAATTATAACTACTGTAAAGTTGTTGTGTGGGTTAAATGAGATACTATATAAATGTTAGATATTTCTACCTTCCCAATATAGAAGAATATAATATTGTTGAGATTGTTGTGCTAGTCTTTTTCCCCTTTTGAATCTTACATATAAACCTAGTGACTAGTAGCCAATTTTGCACTATTATGTTAATTTTCCTAATTTTCTTCTCTTTTTAAGATTTTATTTATTTATTCCTGAAAGACACACAGAGAGAGGGAGAGACATAGGCAGAGGGAAAAGCAGACTCCTCACAAGGGAGCCCAATGTGGGATTTGATCCCTGGACCCCAGATCACACCCTGAGCTGAAGGCAGACACTAAACCACTGAGGCACCCAAGAATCCCAATTCTCCTAATTTTCTGAAAGTTAGGAAGAACATGATTGTTTAATTACAGGAACTAAATTTTAGGCCTTTTAAATGTGTATATATATAGGTTTAACACCAATTATAATTCCAAGAAGTTCAATACCTGTATTTCCCACAATATTTTGTAGAGTGAAAATAAAGCATATGTATCATAAAAAATGTTGTTACTAAAAGTGATATTTATTTTAATATAATTATGGAACATAGTTATGAAAAGAAACTATTGACACAGGAAGATTATGACAAATTCTTAAAGTGACAATTATAATAATAATAATTGCTAATAGATAGCTTGAAACATAATGATATTCATGACATTAACTTTGAAAGAAGACAATATTTACATGAAAGGAGACAACTTTATTATTTTATTTTACTTATTTATGTTTAAATTTAGGTTTTTAAATTTAAATTCAATTAATTAACATAGTGTATTATTATTGTCTCTTCAACAAGTGGTATTGGGTCAACTGGACAATCACAAGCAAAAGAATTAATTGTTCCCTGAAATCACACCATACAGAAAAAAGCTAACTCAAATGCATCAAACAACTAAATGTAAGAATAAAATTATTAGAAAGCAACATAGTTGTAAATCTTTGCAATATTAGATTTGGCAAATGGTTCTTAGATATGGCATCCAAATTATGAACAAGAAAAGGAAATAACAGATAGTTTGGACCACATTAAATTTTAAAAGTTTTCTATTGCAAAGGACATCATAAAAAAGAAAAGACAATCCATAGAGTGGTATAACATATTTGCAAATTATATAACTGATAAAAAATCATGTAATCAGTATATATAAAGAACTATTATAACTCAGTAACAAAAATAATAAAAATAAAAGAATATAAAAGAGAATCTGAATAGACATTTATCCAAGGAAGATATACAATGGTCAAAAAGCACATAAAATATGTTAACATGATTAGTCATTGGGGAAATATAATTAAAAATCATCAATGAAGTAACATTTCACATCCACTGGAATGTCTAAAATAAAAAAGTCAGTGGCACCTGGGTGGCTCAGTTGGTTAAGCATCAAATCCTTGATTTCAGCTTAAGTCATGATCTCAAGGTTGTGAGATCAAGCCCCTGGTCTGGCTCTGCAATCAGTACAGAGTCTGCTTGAGATGGTCTCTCTCCCTCTCCCTCTGCCCCTCCCCAGGCTAATGCATACTCTAAATAAGTAAGTAAATAAATAAATAAAAATTTTTAAAAAGTCAGATAACAAAAGTGTTTACAAGGATGTGCAGAAATAGGAATCCTCATAAAATGATGGTGGTAGTATAAAATTATGTTGTCACTTTGGAAAACAGATTGGCAGTTCCTCAAGCAATTAACTGTGGAGTAACCATGTGATTCAGCAATTACTCTCTATGCATATATTTAAGACAAATGAACACATGATACAATATGGATTAACCTTGAAAGCATTATACTAACTGAATAAATGCAGTCACAAAGGGCCATATATTATATTATTCCACTCATATAAAAAGTCCAGGATAGTGAAATCTACAGAGACAGAAAGCACGTTAGTGGTCCCTTAGGGCTAGGGGAAATGGAAAGGGTAGGCAGATGAAAACTACAAGGCACAGGGTTACTGCTTATGGTGATAAAAGCTTTCCAAAAGGGATTGCTGTGATGATTACACATATCTGTGAATATACTTAAAGCCACTGAATTGTATAGTTGACTGGATGAATTATATTTTAGTAAAAGTGTTTTTCCAAAAAAAAAAAAGCAAAACAAAACAAAAATGCTCTCCATACTGAGAATCAATGAGCCTCCTTGATAGAACATCTCACATATTTTGTCATCATCTCGTGATGAATTAAATGAATCTTGTATGACTTCACTGGGAAGGGACCCTTGGAACCTTGTACCTAGTTTCTGTTAGTTTTCACTTTATGTGCCTTTTCTCATTGCTGATTTTATTTTATTGAGTGATCTTTTGCTGTAATAAATTTTAACCTTGAGTACTACTGTATGCTGAGTCCAGTGAATCATCCTGGAGAATGACTGTATCTGGATATTGCCTTGGGGATCCCTGATATAACAAATCTTAGCCTAAATTTTTCCAAATATTGACAGAAAATATATAAAATCTGGGCACCTGGATGGATGAGTGGTTGAGCATTTATCTGCCTTTGGTTCAGGTAGTGATCCTGGGGTCCTGGGCTCAAGTTCTGCATTGGGCTCCCCATAGGGAGCCTGCTTCTCCCTCTGCCTGTGTCTCTTCCTCTGTGTTTCTCCTCAATAAATAAATAAAATCTTTTTTTAGAAAGAAACTATATAAAATCATTAAGCAATTTCTATTGACTATACTCACCACCTCTGTTATCAATTTGTTGTACAGAATTTTGTTCTTCAGTTTTCTTTCCTTGGCCAATTGGAGGTGACAGGAAAATAGGCCTCCAAAAACCTATAAACAAATAGACTCAATTATTTTCCAATTCCTAATAAAATAAAATTGTAGAAAGGAAAAGTTTATATGATTCTGCAGTGAAAAAAATGTTTCTGATAATGCTATTTTTCTTCAAATACTGTATCTATTAGTAATGGGGATCTTCCTCCCAATTTTCATGGAGTTTATTATAGCAATATTGAAAACTAAGTTAAAAATATTCCACCATAGGGGTGCCTGTGTGGCTCAGTTGGTTGAGCATTGGACTCTTGATTTCAACTCAGGTCATGATTTCAGAGTTGTGGGATCGAGCCCAAAGTTGGGCTCTGTGCTCAGCATGAAGTCTGCTTGAGATTCTCTGTTCTTCTGCCTCTTCCCCTCCCTGAACAAGCACACTCTCTCTTTTTCTCTCAAAATAAATATAATCTTTTAAAAAATATTCCACTATATACTAGTGATAGATTTGCTTCATGTAAAAATTCAGCATATCTTCAGTTCACTTTCTCTAAAAAGTTTTGTAGACAGTTCTTGTCCTAATGAAATACTGGATATAAAATTGCCAAAGAAGTACCCATTAGGATGACTGCTGTCAAAAATGCAACAAATAAATGTTCATGAGGATATGAAATAGTATAGATATTGAAACCCTTGTGCACTGTTAGTGGGAATGTAAAAAGGTATAGATATTATAGAAAACAGTATGGCAAATCCTCAAAAAATCAAAAACAGAATTATCATACGATCTAACAATTATTCTTTGATTTTATGTCCCCAAAATGAAATCAGGATCTCAAAGAGATATTTACACACTCATGTTCATAGTGGCATTATTTACAATAGCCGAAAGATGGCAGGTACACAACACCAACATCTACCCAGGGACAGATAAATGAATAAACAAATCTGGTATATCCATATAATAGAATATTATTTATCTTTAAAATGGAAGGAAGTTCTGACATATGCAACAGCATTGGTTGCTGATTGAATGAAGACAGGCACAAATACACAAATACTATATATGATATGCTTAGTCAAAATCATAGAAAGGAAACAAATCAGCATAGGGGACAAAAAAGAGAGAGAGGCAAACCAAGAATCAGACTCTTAACTATAGAGAACAAACTGATGGTTATAAGCAGGGAGGTGGTTAGGGGGATAGGTTCAATATGTGATGGAGATCAAGAAGTGCACTGGTGCTGAGCACCAGGTGTTATATGGAAGTGTTAAATCACTAAATTGTATACCTGAAACTAATATTACACTGCATGTTAACCAACTGGAACTTAAATAAAAACTTAAACAAAATCATAGAGAAAGTAACTAGAAAGGTGGTTGCCAGGGACTGAGCAAAGAGGGAAATGGGAAGTTATTGTTTAATGGTTATAAAGTTTGTTTCACAAGATGAAAATAGTTCTGGAGACTGATTGCACAACAATATGTACCTACCATTGAGCTTTACACTTTAAAATGGTCAAGATAGTAAATTTTATGTTATGTATATTTTACAACCATTTTTTAATGAAAAAATGTTTAATAATAGGCTATGGTAGAGTATGGGGGTGAGAATATACAGAAATATGTTCATGTCAAACAATGGAGATTTCAGTTCAATAATGCCAAAATGATAGTACTTGGTATAAAATTTTAAAGTACAACAAAAATTCTAAACATCATTATAAAAGCATAGAAATTAAATAAATGAGTTAATATTATTAATGACCTTTATACTACTCTCAGGAAAGGCATTTTATAAAAAAGATAAAAATATGGTTTGTGGGATGGCTGGGTGGCTCAGTTGATTAAGCATCTGCCTTTGGCTCAGGTCATGAGCCTAGGGTGCTGGGTGAGAGCCTCACTTCTAGCTCCCTGCTCAGCAGGGAGCCGGCTTCTCCCTCTCCCTTGGCCCCTCCCCCACTCAAACTCTTTCCCTCTGCCTCTTTCTCTTTCTCTCTCAAATAAATACATACATACATACATACATACATACATACATAAATACATAAATAAAATCTTTTAAAAAGCACCTGTTTTGTAACCAACTATTCATTAAAAAAAACTATTGTCATTTAAAATCCATAGACAGAGGAACAAAAAAGGCCCAATTTTCAGCCTGGGACATGCAGCAAAGCCGGTTTTGCTATCTATGATAAGGCAGCTAGAGAAGGGACAGACACAGTGTTAAGCTGACTTTAGGTAAGGAGTGTGTTGTTCATTTCAAAGTGAGCATAGGTAGCACAAAGAGCAATTTTTCTATACCTATAGGCTTCAACTTTATTTCTAGGATTTTACAAACCACATTTAGCCTATCAGTTTATATTTTTAATATACAACAGCTGAAGATTGGTGAAAGTAGCTAGCAAAATTTTGGTTTTATGTATGAAAGGGCTTTAACTATGGATGAACCATATTCCAATGTATGTTTTACACTAATAATAATCCACAAATTAGATATAGCCTAACTGCAAATATTTAAAATATGTCAAAGCCTTTATAAAAAATTGGGCTCAGCTAAAGTGTAATTAATTGACTGGTTTCATGTGGATTAATATTATATTCTCATATTATAAACTTCATGAAGTCACAGACGTACTTGAGATAACACTAGACTCGGAATTTCTATCCTCTAGCCTAACTGCTAATTACCTATGTGACATTTAGGGAAGAAGTCTGCTTGAGCCTCAGTTTCCTCATTTTTGAAGCAGGTATAATAATGCTATACTGTGGTTGCTCTTTCTAAAGTAGAAGAATATGAGGTTAAACAAGAGTTGAGATATAAGTAACACACTTAAACTTGATTAAGGACTCAGGCTCTGGAATCCAATAAGCTCTTGTTAACGTCCAGAACACCTCACTTGAATATTTTAGTTTCTCTGTTGTCACTGTTAAATTGGGATAATACATTCAGCTTAGCTGAAAGATAGTATGTCTTCATGTTTAACAGCACAGACTTTGGAGTATGGTTTCATGTCCTGACTGTCATTTATTGTGTTACCTTGGTTAATTACACAACTTCTTTGTGCCTCAGTTTCTTCAATGGTAAACTAGAAATGATAATAGTGCCTACCTCCCAGAGTTGAAAGGTTTTAATGAATTCATATGTTTAAAACTCATCAATTAGTATTACTTAATTTGTGCTGGTGAATTGGCACTAACAAATTATTATGTGTAAACTGCTTAGAATTGTCCATGACAGTGCTATATAAAGCTTAGCTATTATCAATAAAGGATAGAATTTAGGTGTAGTAATGCATGTGACTTGTGTGAAGCATACTGCTTGACACTCAGTATTAGATGGTTTATTATTTTCACAGTAATGGACTTTGAAAGCCCGAGGCACTATATAAATTTAGTATTATGCTTTTATGTTTTTATAATAATATACGCTGAGCATGCAGTAAGCATTTGATTGACAAAATTTTACAAAGCACATCAATAACAATGCAGTTGAGTCCCTTAGGAGTAGTTATGGTATTTCTCTGGACGTTTATTAGATGTTGTTTGAAAATATCAAAAACTGAACCTGGATGAGAAATGTGAACCTTTACACCCTCCATGCTGATTAATGCAATTCTTACAGCATTGTTAATACTGCCCTGTTAGAAAAGAATGATGTTGTATCAGGAGAGAATTAACTTAATGTTACAAAATTTAAATCCAGTGAATACATTGTTTTAATTAGGGTTTGGCCCCTCTTTGTAAAAGGTAACACCTTTCACCACTCTACCAATATGTTGCCTTATAAGAGGATCTCAGAAATTCATTTCTCCCATTACTTTATCCTTTCCAATAGAATTGCATGTCTAACTAACAATCAGAGAGTTTTTGTCAGATAATATAAAAAATGAGGTGAATACTTTCCTCTGACTGTTCAAATAAAATATTACACATTTAATCCAACTAAATTAATGGCTTGAGGATAAATGTACCTGATAACTAGGGAAACACCTGAATAGCAATTTGTGTAGTAAATGCCCCAAAATATATAGTATTATTGGATTTAATAATCTTCTCTGCTTAAAAAATATGATATGAAGAAGTCAGTATTATATAAAACAAATTTCAAAGACATGTGTAAATACATATTAAAATAGGAAACTGATCATACATTATATATATGTACATATATATAATTTCAAATACTCTATTTTTGAAAAGTCACTGGAGTTTATTGAAGCACAAAATTTGTTATATTTTCAGAGGGAAGTTTTCTTATGAATGCTTAGGCATCAAGTTCTTAATTTTCTTTTCATGCTTTGAATTGTAAGACTGTGGAAAATGACTAGTATGAAGAAAAACACTTTATGAAATGATAATAGTTCTTTTGTCATAAGCATACCTTAATACCAATGGCTTAGGAAATGAAGAATTATAATCATTTAGTGTGATAAAGTCAATGTGACTAACAAAGTAAATGTCAACTATTGAGAATTATAGAGCTTTCATAGTAATTTTGAAAGAAGCAAGTTGGATATTTATATAGTTAGGCTTGGATACTTCTTTTCATAGCAACTAATAATGGGGAAAATTTATGAGCAATCTCTATTCACCCATTCTTAAATAATGCAAACAAAATTTAATGTGTTGTTTTCTAGGCCCTATAACCATCTCTGTTAATAATTCTCTAATTTTTTTTTCTTTTAAGAAGAAGATAACTAAAGAGAGACGACTTACCTAATTTTTTTAAAAGATTTTATCTTAAGTAATCACTACACATGTTGGGTAGTGTGTACAACCCCTAAGATCAAGAGCCAAATGCTCTACTGACTGAGTCAGCCAGGTGCCCCTATTTGTCTAATTTTTAAAAGTGAATGGAAATCTAAGGTTAAAATACCTTTTCTCTGAGTTTCCTATGAAATGATCTCAGCCTCAACTCTGTCAAAGCTATTGACATAAACATCATCCTGTTTTTAATTGTACTTGTAAACAAGATGGTTTCAAAAGCCACACACATTTAAGCTTACCCTGAGGACGATTACCCTTCTTGCGAGCACCAAGCTGTTGTGCTTCATTTTCTGAGTCAATGTCGTGTCTTTCATTGTCAGATACTGTCTTGTGCTCTTGTTCACTGTCAGGCCATATGAGATATCTTTCCCTCTCTTCATCCATTGGAAGTTTCTTATTTTCAAATATCAAACACTGTTCCTTCTCCATCTCCATCATCTGTGTTTCACTTTCAAATTCATTTTGATATTTTTTGATTTCAGATTTTGCTAGATATTTTCCAGAATTGGAGTCTATTTGATGTCTTTCAAAGCTATCCTGATGTTTTTGAAGGCCATCTTTACGTTTTCCAGAGCTACGCTGAAGTCTTTCAGACCTAAATTGATATCTTCCATAGCTATCCCAATGTCTACCAGAGTCGAAGTCTGATTTTTGTTTTTCAGAGTCAGTCAAGAATCTTTTAGATTCAAACCTAAGGCCCGTCCAGAATCTTTCCAAGTCAGAGGCCCTTTGGCAATGTTCAGCCTTCAACACGTGTTCCACAGCATCAGAGACTGCCCCCAGGCTTTCAGAATCTAAGTCCATTGTACGTTCTTCAGACCAAGAATCCATCCAGTGCTCCTCAGTGTCAGTGCTCAACTGGAATGTTTTGGCATCCAAGACACATTTCACAGCTGCTGAGGCTAGCCCATATTTTTCAGAGTCTGAATCCATCTCACATGGTTCAGAATCGGAATCCATTACATATCTCTTAGATCTAATCTCTTTCTGGTGTTTTTCTTCCGCCATCAGATGTACCCCAGAAGCAGAAGCTGAGTCCATTCCATCTCCATCCAGGTCTGGGTCCATCACAGACCTCTTAGAATCAGAGAGCATCCAGTGTTCTTTGGTCTCAATGGATCTTTTTTCAGATTCTATCAGGCGTTTTACAGAATCTAAAGCTATTTGGCATTTTTCTGCCTTCAGCAGATGTTTCACAGATGCAGAAGCTGTTGGACATTTTTCTGAGTCTGAATCCATCTCTGGTCTTTCACTGTCAGAGTTCAGTGCATATTTTTCAGAGTCAGAGTCTGCCAAGTATTTTTCTGAATCTGAGTCCATCCAGTATTTCAAAGGGTCAAAGTCCACCTGGTATTGTTCAATTCCCTCTAGTTGTTGCTCTGACTCCATCACATCTTTCACAGAACCTGAAGCCATCTGCCATTTTTCTGCTTCTAATAGGTATTTCATAGAGTTTGAGTCCATGGGACATTTTTCTGAGTCTGAGTCCATGCCCCATATTATTGACCCAGAGTCTTTTGAGTGTTCTTCTAAGTCAGAGTCCAAACCAATGCCTCTATCAGAGTCAGAATCAATCATACATCTTTCAGAGCCAGATTCCAGTGGGAGGGTGTCATTTTCAATTATTGTTAGGTCTTGGAGACTTCTGTCATCCAAAGAACCAGCTGCAGTTTCAGAAATTTTTGTATCAGAAACTTCTGTTTCAGACTTGCTCCCTTCATCATTTGACATAACTGCTCTTTCATTACTTAAAGAAAAGACAAACATAAACACCTTAAAAATATTCATTAGATGTTAAATGTCAAATATTTTCTCTGTTGCAAACTTCCCTATAGGAAAATATTATAAAGTACATATTTTATCTATTAGACAGTAGAAAGCAAGAAACACCACCAACATTCTTGTGAACAAATTGGAAGAATAATAGTGTTAGGTGGATTTTGCACTTACTTGTGTTTGCCCTTATATTAACTGTTTTCCATCACATGAAAGTAATAGCTTGCCTAGGATACTTCCTTGCAATGTACTATTTTCTTGTCTCTGTCTAATTAGTGTATTATTATTTTGGGAATTGAATATCATCTTAAAAATGCAGTGGAGAATAAAACAAACAATTTATATATTCTACTCAAAGTTAATATTGTATGTTTGTAGATCTGGTTATTAGAGAGGCTTACCTTGGAGAATTGAGCCTTTTAAGGGAAAAATATCCAAATTTGTCAGATGCTATTTCAATTGGAAGGGACACATGTTGAAGTGAAAATATATGTTTACTTGATGAACTAGTCGTAGTTACTGGCTGCGAAGCAAAAGCAAAATAAATCATAAACCAAGTTATAATTTCTCAGTTGCATTTACCATGAAACAGAACTCTTAGGAATTTTGATTGAGGGAAGGATATTACTTCACTAGCTTCATTTGTGCTTAAGGGTAAATCATGGTGAGAACCTCTTCCAAAATAAAACTTCAGAATTAATATTTAAGTATAAGAGCAGACACAAATACATTGTGAGGTGTCTTTCTATCCTCTACTTTTCTAAGAACTAATGGCTATTTCCAGTGCTGCATTGGTACTCTGTTACCCAGTCCCTTGGTTGCAGGTAGCTGGAATTTGACCTAAATTGGGACAGGTTCTCTTTCCTGGGGATTTAGAATTAGAATTCAGAAGGTTTTTTTTTTTTTTTCTTTTCTGCTGGTTGCTTGAAATGAAGACAGGCAATATCATGCATTACAGAAAAGCAATGTCTGTCAGATGCCTAAATAAGTAGAAAAAAGTCAATGTGCAGAGAATGTGAAGCATAAAACAGCCATACATAAAGGCAACTGAACCAAGAGATCATATATCTCTAGAAGAACAGATGAAAACAAATTTTTATGTGGGTTCTTGATTCCAGTTCCTCCTAAGTATTAACTTTCCTTTCTGCCCTTGAGTTCTCTATGGTAATCATGATCCTTGATTGAGTTCTTACTATACCCTTTTGTTTTTGCTCAAGCTAGAATGAGTAAAGTTTTGTTCCTTTCAACCAAAAGGATTTTAATAGACATAATAATTGCTATTAATATTTTTTCTTAGCTTCAAAGTAGAACATACCTAACAAGTGTGTCTATTAGACAAAGAAGGAGTCCAAGCACAGGAGAAGAGAAAGTTGACAAATGATCAAAATGAATTTTATCTATGCGAAAAGGACTTATTCCATTTTTCAATGAAACCTGAGCAAAATATTATAGACTTATAATATGTCATTTAGGTATGATATAACAAAATACTTCATAAGGTTTAATATACTATATAATTGATTATTATAAAAGATTTGGAATCTCCTGTCTCAGCATATAATTGTAAGCCTCTGATGAAATAATGATTAAGAGAAAATACTCACTATGAAAACTGGTAAAGACATAAAATGTAAAAGATTAACATAAGAAATAGAAAGGTAATGTTGGATTTATATAGCAAACAACCATGAAAAATATTTCACATCCTAGGGGAGGTAAATAACAAATTTCATGCACCTCTAAACATTGATCTAAAACATGCCAATACTCAGAATTTCTTTGACTCTTATTCTCAAATCATAGTAATAGCTTTTCTACTATGATTGTACTTCCCTAGTTTTCATCAGCTTGAAAGTCAAGACAAAACTAAAGAGTGAGGAAATATACAAGCAGATTTTATTCAATTAGACATAATATATGCCTAATAAAATAATATTTGTCTTTGTAAATTGGTAAATAATATCCTTTCATGTATTAGATTTATCAGGATACCCATCTTCTTGAGGAACTATACAGATCATGTTTCTAATCTTTCCAAAAGAACGTAGGGCAGCTACATATTCTACTACATTGATTTAAAAATCTAACAGAAAATACAATAAATATGGAATTCACGGTGGTTATTTAGGATTGGCATACTACCTGAAGTTTTGGAGGCTTTGACTAGAACAAACCTTTATGTCTGCCTTTTAGAACACTGAACCAAATATCTTCCTTAGCAGGAAAACTTTCAAAGATAGTACAGAGCATCAGAAAGTTTAAATGTTCTTTCTAGTAATACCACTTTACATAGATGACACTTTTGAAATATATTTCTTGCTAGTTAATTAAACTTAAACTGACATCAAAAGAAGGGGAAGGATGTTTATAAATTCATTAATTAGAACTCTGTAAAAGCTAATCTATATCTCTAAGACTATGTTTTCCTGAGAACTATAATTCTGTACTGAGAAGTCAAAATTGCTGTGAAGACTAAATTCAATTAGACTGTTAAATAAATGTCTCCAACTAATGAATCTGTAAAAAGTTGCCCCTTCTTTCTAGAAAGTTGCTTCTTTCCTCTAAAGAATATTAATTCTACAGTTTTATACTCTACACTAAACCAATTTTCAGTTAAGCCTGTAAGGCTCTGTCCAAAAGTTTTTATCCTTGTTTTTCCTTTATTTATATCTGCTGTTTTTACTGCATCTTATATAGAACTAAGTTTTAATTTCATTCTATAATCTTAACAGATTAGTTTAGTCATTAAGATGAAGAAATTTATTAGACCATTTCCTGATCTGATGACATCAGTGCCATGCTACGTACCTATAATATATGAGTGTATCCTAATTAGCCATTGTTCTAAAATAAATGGTTTCATGGGTTATATAGGCCACAGAGTGTAAAAGGTGACTCCCAGGTGCATGGGGAATATGAAAATAATAAAAAGTTTCTATTAATAAACAGTATTATACAGAAAACTTTTTCTCCATAATCTGTTTTTTTTAGTAAAAAGTATCATTGTATAACTAATGTTAATCTTTAATGCAATTAGCATGAAAGGAAGTCAAAGCATGTGATTTGCAAAATTTTGAGAATTTTAAGGCTTAAATAGGAAATTTAAGGGGAGCAGGGATAGCGCATGGCAAGGAGCCATTTATTTATTTATTTTTTCTTTCCTTAAAGATTTTATTTATTCATTCATGAGACACACACACACACACACACACACACACAGAGGCAAAGACACAGGCAGAGGGAGAAGCAGGCTCTATGCAGGGAGCCTTACATGGGACCTCGATCCTGGGTCTCCAGGATCACACCCTGGGCTGAAGGCGGCACTAAACCACTGAGCCACCCAGGCAATTTTATTTCTAAAAGAAGTAAGGCCTGTACTCATGAAACTTGACTCTTAAATCATTCATTCTCCTTTTGGTAAACTATTCCCACCATTGTACATTGTATATTTCCCTAGAGGTTTACTTTGGGAAAACATCACTAGTAAGAATCCCCATTTGCAGTTTAATGTCAAGGAAAAAAGCCAGTATATCCAAGTATTTTCAACAAGCACCCTAAGTATGTATAGCCTAGTTTAAGAAAAAATGAGCTAGATGAAGAGCTGGCAAACTATGCCTTGTGAACCAAATCCAGCACATGATTTGTTTTCATATGCCCTAAGATCAAAGGAAGACTTTTACATTTTAAAAATGTGAAAAATGTAAAATGCAAAAAGTCTATTAGCCCATCAGTGAGATCATTTCCTTCAATAGTTGAGGACATAGTCTCTTGGCCTTTAAAGCCCCAAATATTTAAGAAATAAGTCCTTTACAGAAAAAGTTTGCCATCCTTTGAACTACATGATTTCCAATGACTTTTATGACTCAGAGTCCATGAGATTATATTTTTAAGCAAGATTAAGAGCCCTTTTTAAGTACTCTGAGATGTTTTTTCTACGTAGAGAAATGATCAATTTGCTTAAATTTCTGAGAGTTCAGAGGCTTCTTTGTATCTTTGATGGTGCTAAAGTCATAGAGTAGTTTGCCCTTGGAGAAATTTGTGACTTATACATCTGAAAATGTAATTTGTGAGTTGTCTAAGAGGGATTTTCTGTGGATCCTCCAGACTGAAGAAAAAAATGACTCAACTTGCAAACACTATATAGGGAGAAGCCTTTTTATATTAAAAGATTTTGTAGAATTATAGAGTGCTGAACCACCCAAGATTTTTCCCCTACACTTAAAAGCTAATTCTAAGAGATGTCAAGATAATTAGGGGGTAACTTTTAATAATAGACTCTGTTTCCAGAACAGTAGGAATGGGGATCTCACATCTAATGGGATGTGGCTACAAAGACAGTGGATAACAAGTATAACTTCTCTTTCCCACAAAATGAAAGCTTTTCATTTTAATTTTACAAGCCTCATAGTGCAACCTTCACCCAATGAGTGAAATAACTGGATATAATATAAATTAATCACTTCTTCATTTGACAATGTTATCATCATTACCTACTAAAATCTCTTTTAGTCACACGTATTTTGTCAAACTACTCTATAACAAATGAAAGATCAGTACTGCCTAAAATGATCATAGATCTAAAAATATAAGAGAGTATTTCTAGTTACATGCCAAAGAACAATAAAAATTATTATAATTACCCTCTCCTGATCTGATTTTTTTCTTATTTCATATACATATATAATTGTTTACTCAATTTTTTTCTAGTCACCTATTACTTTGGCAATATGCTTGAATTATAAGGTATATATAACATGAATATGATTTTATTATGCATACATAATCCTTTATACTAGCAATTCTCAGGTTTCCATCAACAATACCATATTTACAGTTTTATAAGTATTTTATAGTTAGTATTTCATGTTGCACTCTTACAAAATATATTGGAAAGGACACTCCAGAGAAAAGTGAATTTATAATAGATGCCAAGCAATCTATAAACAAGATATTTTTATTTTAAAAAGATTTTATTTATTAATTTGGAGAAAGAGTGAGATAGAGAGAGAGAGAGAGAGAGAGAGCATGAGTTGGGGGAGAGGCAGTGGGACAGGAAGGGAGAGAGAATCTCAAGTCGACTCCACACAGAGCATAGAGTCCAATGCGGGGCTTGATCTCATGACCT
This sequence comes from Vulpes lagopus, assembly GCF_018345385.1. Lineage (NCBI taxonomy): Eukaryota > Metazoa > Chordata > Mammalia > Carnivora > Canidae > Vulpes > Vulpes lagopus. The sequence continues at coordinate 65,489,911 of NC_054848.1, read as the reverse complement.
CCTGATCATAATCTGAGATGAAATCAAGAGTTGGATGCTTAAATGACTGAACCAACCAGGCACCCCAAACATGATATTTATTTAATTTTTGGACTGCCTTTTAATATTTGTGATTGTGAAAGTATAAGATTATAAATTAAAATAGATCTGTTTTTATGTAAAACATATTTATTCTCTATAAAAATTCTCTATAAGATTTTAAATGTGATACATCTATTAGATTAAAGAAATTTTGATAAAAAACTTCACATCAGTATTGCCTTGGGTTGTCTCCCAGATATTTCCCAGTACATTTATCATATTATAGGAATCAACCACAGGGATATGATTAAGTATGGGCTATGGAATTAGACTGACTTAGGTTTGAGTTTGGACTTTGCTATTTATTATTGTGTGAGCTTAGGGAAGTCACTTAACCTCTCTATGGCTCTGTTTCCTTTTCTATAAAGTGAGGATAAAAGAGTTGATATGGCTTCTGAGCAGCAAGGGAAACAATCAACTTAACTAAAAGACAACTCACTGAATGGGAGAAAGATATTTGCAAACGACATATCTCATAAACGATTAGTATCCAAATACATAAAGAACTTACACAACTCAATGCCAAAACTAATCCAATTAAAATGGGCAGATACAAACAGACATTTCTCCAAAAAAAGACATATAAATGGCTAAGAGACACACGAAAAGATGCTCAACATCACTCATCATCAGGGAAATGCAAAACTACAATGAGATATCACATCACACCTGCCAGAATGGCTAAAATAAAAAAAATGCAAGAAACAACAAGAGTTGGTAAGAGTGTGGAGAATAAGGAACCCTCTTGTACTGTTGGTGGGAATGTAAACTGGTTCAGCCACTGTGGAAGACAGTATGGAATTGCCTCAAAAAATTAAAAAAAGAACTGCCCTATGATCCAAGAATTGCCCTACTGGGTATTTACACAAAGAATACAAAAATACCCTAAAAACAAAACAGAAAAACAACTAATTTGAAGGGATACATGCACCCCTATGTTTATTGCAGAATTATTTACAATAGCCAAACTGGAAGCAGCCCAAATGTCTATATATAGATGAATGGATAAAGAATATGTGACACACACACACACACACATACACACACACAGAGGAATATTAATTAGCCATATAAAGAATGAAATCTTGCCATTTGCAACAAAATGGATGTAGTTAGAGGGTATAATGCCAAATGAAATTAGTCAGTCAGAGAAGGACAAATACCATATGATTTCATTCATATGTGGAATTTAAGAAACAAAACAAATGAACAAAAAAAAAGTGGACAAACAAAAAACCAGACCCTTAACTGTAGAGAAGAAACTGGGGGTTGCCAGAGGGGAGATGGGAGGGTGAATTAGGTGATGGAAATTAAAGAGTACATTTATCATGATGGGCACTAAAAAATGTATAGAATCATTGAATCATTATATTGTACACCTAAAATTAATATAACACTGCATGTTAATTATATTGGAATTAAAATAATAAATTTAATGAAAAGAGTTGATGTGAAGATTGCGAGAGATATAATTGGATTACAGAATTATAATTGTTTAACACAATGTTTGGTAAATAATAAGGTACTTTATACGTACTTATTGTTATTATTAATCATGTAGTGCCAAATTATCTTTAAGATATAATGTAGCTAAGAGAATTCTGCTCTATAGGAATTTGACTGAGTATTGCTTAGTATTTTACTGAGTTAAATAATAAGTATACTATAGGGCAGAAAAAGTTTAAAACATTTAGTGACATAGAACAGTTTTTGTTGTTATATGCCTGCTTAGGGAGATAATGGGCTATGTGACTCATGCTTTGTCTGATATTATTCATTAGAACTTTTCCCCTTTCCAGTTAATTTCATTTATATTTATTTTGTTGTGTTGTATAATAATTACAGAAGTAATTTTCATCCACAAATTAAAAAGATTACATTCTAGTTGCTTCCTAGAATAGCTTTATATTTTGATATAGTCAATGAATAGCAGGTATGTTATAATGTATTTTTTAAGGCTCAGAGGACTAAATTTTTTTAAAAAATAGATTCTCCTTTCCCCCACAAATCAGACAACTCCATATAAGAAGTAAGATGCAGTAATTAGACTTCATAGATTGGTGGTCTGATGTCATGAATATTGGTTCAATATGCTTATGGAAATTGTCCAGCTGTATCATTCCACAGATATTCATGCTTTCTGAAACACAATTAATCAGTCTTTTTTTTTTTTTTTTTTACAATTAATCAGTCTTAAATGTACTTTCTTAAATGTACTTTAGAGCACAGGACTGATGTAGGAGTAAGTTCTTCAACTGACAGTTTATGGTATGTTTGTCATTACATGAAAATGTTAGAATATATAAATAGCTAAAGAAAAAAAGATGTTTCATATTCACAAGTACAAAACCATAATTACTAAAGCTATGTATTTCAGTTATGTTGATTCCACTGTTCAAAACTATGAGTTTGTTTGCCTAAATATTTCATTATGAACTTATTACAAGTGTCAATAAATGTGTTGATTGAATTTGACTCCCTAAAATAAAATGTAATATTTGTGACATATAATAAGTAATCTATTTAATTTAGCCATTAATGACCTAAATTAAGATAGAAGCACTTAAAGGCAATAAACAGTTTTTCTGGTGAAGAAAACTAAGCAATATAATTGCTGAATTTTCTAATTTTTCCTCCATGTGTTACAGTTCCTATAATATTTCAGATATAGTTCTTTGTGAATTCCATTATAAAATAAGTTTTAAAAAATTAAAACTTAAATTAATTCTACCAGTTTTTATAAAATCAGACGCAACTTTGTAACATGATATAGTTTTTATAGTTTCTTTTCATTGCTTTCTCTTGGTTCTTCTGTATTATTGGTTAGTAGCAAGAGAGGCTACACAGGAAAGATAATGCTACTGAATGCGAGGCCAAGGAATAGAGGCTTGGTATTCTGTAGAAAATACAGATGCTAGGGAGCCACTAATTCTACTTCAATCACATAGTACTTGAGCTCTAAATATAAGAGAACTGTGCTAGCTACTGCAAAGGAACACCAAGATAAATCAAGCATGGATCTTCCGTCAAATTGCTGCCACACAGGGTTATGGGGAAGACTAATGGAATATAATACTAGAAATAACAAATATCATAAAGAAGATACAGATACGTGTAACAGAGAAAGCAAGGGAACATCCTAGGTATCTTCCTAGGTGTATCTCATATATACGTAGTGGAAGAGGTGACATTCAAGCTTGAATTTAAAGATGGGTAGAATCTGGATATACTTAAATGAGGGAGAAAAAACATAACAAGCAACAAGCATGAAGAAAGGCACAAAAGTGACAAAGCACAGAGCATATAGTGTCAAATTGGCATGATCAAGGCATGTGTAGAGATCAAAGTGAGAAATATGTTTGGGAAGGTAGGATTAGCAATAAATTAGGGAAGACCTTAAAAGCCATTCCAAAGAATTTTGGCTTTGTTCTGTTGACAATTAGGAAAATACTGAAAATTAAGAAGCACTGACATGATTATGTTTATGAATTGAGTAGATAAATACAGCAGCAGAGTATAAAATATACTGATAAAGCATAAAACAAGGGAGAAAACCTAGGCAAATACTTTAAAAGGACTGCTGCTTATAGCGATATGAAGAATTGGGCAATTTCCCTCTGCAAAATAGAAGTATAAAAATGGACAAAATTAAGGAAGATGGTGGCAGAATAGGAGGGTCCTAAGCTCATCTTGTCCTAGGAACAAAACTAGAAAACTATCAAATCATCATAAATACCTCAGAAATCAACCTGAATATTGACAGAACAAACTCCACAACTAAAGGGAGAGAAGAGGCCATATCCAAGAAAATAGGACTTGTGGAGACATGTTGTGTTTTCTGCTAAGGGAATAAACCAATATCCCAGCTTTTTGCTTAATTTTATTTTAAAAGAAGTCCATGAATCTTAAAAAAATCCTAAATTGTATCCACAATACCCAAAGGTCTATTATACCTTTTTCTTACATATCAAATGAATGCCAAGAATCTTCTTATGACCAGGTCTTTGTTAACCAAAGTTGGATAGTTTTAAAAATGAAAATCTAACTAATGGATCAACCTATTTATTCATGAGATTCATCTTCTATCAAACTTGGAGCATTGTTTACATCATAAAATGTTAAACCATTAGCATTATAAACTGCAACCTTAAAACAAATTTTCAGTTGCTCACCCAGCCCTCTCTCAACTCTGAGAAATGTGCTTTAGTGAAGAAACAGGACATGGGTATTGTGGAGAGGAGGGAGCAGCGGTCACAGAGAAGGATGAGAGAGAGTAGAACACACAGGGTAATGCACAAGGAAAGTATTTCCTCAAAACCATTGCCTTAGAAAATGAGAGGGGATGAATTTCATGAGTTCTTGCAATCAGTGGGGCTTAAAGCCTGTAGTGTTAAAGATTAGCTGGCATTGTTGGGTTGGAACTCTGAGGGCACTGCCCTGGCTCCTGGAAAGAAGGCAGGCAAGCAAAGTGGGGACAGACAGCATGGAAACAGCAATGTGCGGAATACTTGGGGTACACAGCAGGGAAATTATTCAATTCTGGGATACTGTCCCTAAGTGGCAGCATTCACTGAGACACCTCTCTGGGGACAAAGGAGCTAGCCAGAGACATTTACCTCCCTTAACACTCAGTATAAATAGAACCACCTGTGGGAAGCAGCACTGTACCACTGGCTGCCTAATTTGCTTACACCAAGTGCCACACTTCTGTGCTCTGGTGGGACTGACCTCAGCCAAGCTTGCCTCAGTCCAAGCTAGGTGGACACTTCCCCCAAAAGACCAGCACAAGCCCCTGCCTGCACATCTCTAAACCTGGAGTTTTAAAGATAAGCAAGCTTGGCTGAGATTGAGCCCAGAGTACTGATCTGGTTCTGGAGAGAAGGCAGGCAAAAAACTCAGAGACAGACAGAATGGAAACAGCTATCTGAAAAACACCTGGGGTACAGGGGGAGATTAATCTCTTTTTTCAGAGTGCTTCCCTGAGAGAAAGGCCTCTTTAGGGACAAAGGAACTGGCTGGTGGCATTTCCCTCCCCTGCCCCTCAACATAATCACAAAACTAGCTGTAGTAAGCAGTAGAGTCCCAAAGCTGGCTGCAAACATGCTTGCACCAAGCCCTACCTTCCTGTCCTCTGGCTGAACTGCCCTGCTCAGTCAAAATTGCCTCAGTGCCAATGCAGTGGGCCCTTCTCCCAGAAGACCAGCAAAAAAACCCTGTCCACAAGAAGTCTCCTGACCAGAGTCTTCTGCAGGGACTCAGTCCTAATGGAATTAGTATGAGGTCTCATTTCATAAACAGACCACAGCACACCTGGTTAAAAATCTCCACATTTAGGACAAGAACCCAATACTACCCAGAAGAGGCAAGAAAAGACTGAAGATGACTGGCCTGAAGGGTAGAGCAGCAAAAAAACAACAGCAGAGTGTACGTATCACACACCAGAGACATTCCCTGAAGTGCCGGGCACTGGACAGCGCATATCCTCTTCTTCATAAAGCCACTACATTTAGGAACAGGAAATATAACTGGCTATTCCAACACAGATAAGAAGGCTGAGACTTAGACAAAATACCAACATGGAGGAATTCATTCCACAAGAAAGAACAAGATAAGGCCATGGTCAGAGATCTAAGTGAAACAGATATAAGTAACATGCCTGATGGAGAATTTAAAGTAACAATCAGGTGTCTGGACTTGAGAGAAAAGAAGACATCAGGGAAAACTTTACCAAAGAGATAAAAGAGTTAATCAGTTAGAAACGAAGAATGAAATAAATGAGATTGGAAACGGGCTTGATATAACAAATGGCAAGCTGGTAGAAGCAGAAAAAGGAATTAGTAATATAGATGACAAAATAATGGAAAATAATGAAGCTGAATAAAAGAAAGAAGAATTATGCAACATGAGAATAAGCTTAAGAAACTGAGTGACTCCATCAATTGAAGTAACATTTGTATAATAAGAGTCCCAGAAAAGAAGAGAGAGAAAAGAGGGCGGAAAATTTGAGAAGATAATAGCGAAACAGCAGCCTAATCTGTGGAAGGACACGGACATCCAAATCCAGGAGGCACACAGAACTCCCAACATAATTAAAAAAACAAAGCAAACCAAAACCAATACATATTGTATTAAATTGGCAAAATATACCCATAAATAAAAAAATCTTAAAAGCAGCAAGACAAATGAAGTCTTTACTTGCAACAGAAGACCCATAAGGCTAGCTGGAGATTTCTCAACAGAAAGTTAGCAAGCCAGAATAGAGTAGCAGGATATATTCAAAGTGCTGAATGCAAAATACCTGCAGCCAACAATACTATATCTAGCAAGGCTATCACTCAGGATAGAAGTAGAGATAGAGTTTCCCAGAGAAACAAAAACTAAAGGAGTTCATGACCATTAAACCAGACCTGCAAGAAATATTAAATAGAACTCTTTGAGTGGAAAGGAGACACCAAAAGTGTCAACAAGAAGAGTCAGAGAAAATCTCCAGAAACAATGACAAAGCAAGTAATAAAATGACAAAAAATATTTTAATGACTCTGAATGTAAATAGACGAAATGCTCCAATCAAAATACATACAGTGTCAGGATGGGTTAAAAAAAAAAAAAAAAAAAAAAAAAAAAAAAAAAAAAAAAAAACAAGACTCGTTTTTATGCTTACTGCAAGAAACTCATTTTATTTTTTTATTTTTTTTTAAGAAACTCATTTTAGACCCAAAGTCACCTGTAGATTGAAAGTGAGAGGATGGAGAAACATTTATCATGCAAATAGATGTCAAAAAGAAGACAGAGTAGCCATATTTATATTAGACAAACTGGACTTAAAACAAAGACTGTAACAAGAGGTGAAGAAGGGCACTATATGATAATAAATGGGAGGTAACCCATGGATAATATCATCCTCAATGGGATAAAACTGAGTCCTTACAGTTAGGAACAAGGCAGAATAAACCAATACCCTAGCATATTATTATTAATTGCTTCATGTTTTCTGTTGTCCATTCTCACCACTGTTACTTAACATTGCATTGGAAGTCCTAGCCACAGCAATTAGACAACAAAGGAAAATGAAAGGCAATTAAATCAGCAAGGAAGAAGTAAAGCTTTCACTATTTGCAGATGACATGATACTCTGTACAGAAAATCTGAAAGACTCCACCAAAAAAAAAAAAAAAATGCTAGAACTGATAAAGTCAGTAAAGTTGCAGGATACAAAGTTAACATACAGAAATCTGTTGCGGGATGCCTGGGTTCTCAGTGGTTGAGCATCTGCCTTTGGCTGAGTGTGATCTTGGAGTCCCAGGATCAAGTGTCGCACAGGGCTCCCTGAGGAGCCTGTTTCTCCCTCTGCCTATGTCTCTGCCTCTGCCTCTCTCTCTGTGTCTCTCATGAATAAATAAATAAATAATCTTAAAAAAAAGAAATCTGTTGCATTTCTGCACACTAATAATTAAGCAACGGAAAGAGAAATCAAGGAATTCATTCCATTTATAATTGCACCAAATATCACAAGATAATATGAATAAATCTAACGGAATAGGTAAAAGACCTGTACTCTGGAAACTAAAATGCTGATGAAAGAAAATGAAGATGACATAAAGAAATGGAAAGACATTCCATGCTCATGGATTGGAAGAACAAATATTGTTAAAATGTCTATATTACCAAAAGCAATCTACACATTTAATAAAATTCCTACCTAAATACCACCAGCATTTTTCACAGAGCTAAAACAAACAATCCTAAAACTTGTATGGAACCACCAAAGATCCTGAATAGACAAAGCAAACTTGTAAAAGAAAAGTAAAGCTGGAGGCATTACAATTCCAGACTTCACCTTATATTACAAAGCTGAAGTGATCAAAGCAGTAGGAGACTGGCACAAAACAGACATATAGATCACTGGAACAGAACAGAAAACCTAGAAATGAACCCACAACCATATGGCCAATTAATCTTCAACATAGCAGGAAAGAATAACCAATGGAAGAAAGTCTCTTCAACAAATGGTGCTGGGAAAACTGAACAGCAACACACAGAAGAAGGAAACTGGATCACTTTCTTACACCATAAACAAATGTAAATTCAAATTAAAATAATAATGATAATAATATATAATTCATTAGGTTGGCATAAAGATTAAACAAATCATTATTTTTAAAATGGTTATTGTAGTGTCCAGTACATAGTAAACACTCCATAGATGATAGGTATTATTATTATTTAGACATACATTTCATTGAGTGCTTCTCTGGCAATGATTGACAGTCCATGTAACTACATTTAAAAAAACATGTGGAACAGGGGCACCTAGGTGGCTCAGTCATTTAAGTGTCTGCCTTTGACCCAGAGTCCTGAAATCAAGCCCCGCATCTGGCTCTCTGCTCAGTGGGGAATCTGCTTCTCTCTCTCCCTCTGCCCCTTTCCCCTGATCATGCTCTCTCTCTCATTCTCTCTTAAACAAATAAATACATTTTTTTAAAAAAAAAGTATGTGGAACAAAGACTTTAGTAAATTCAAAATGGATTAAAGACCTAAATGTGAGACTTGAAACCATAAAAATTGTAGAGGAGAACACAAGCAGTATCCTTGTTGACATTCGGCCACAGTAACTTCTTTCTAGACATGTGTCCTGTTGCAAGGGAAACAAAAGCAAAAATAAACTATTCGGACTTCCTCAAAAAACGAAACAAAACTTCACAGTGAAGGAAATATTCAATGAAACTAAAAGATAACCTTTGGATATTTTCAAATGATATATCTGATAATGAGTTAGTATCCAAATTATGGATAAATAAATAAAGAACTTATAAAACTCAACACCCACTTTATGTTACACCTGAAACTAATATTACACTGCATATTAACTAAATGGAATTTAAATAAAAACTTTTAAAAATTAATAAAACAATGGGACACCTGGGTGGCTCAGCAGTTAAGTGTCTGCCTTCAGCCCAGGGCCTGATCCAAATTTACATCTGAAAGTTATATTACACTGCATGTTACCTAACTAGAATTTAAATAAGGAACTTGAAACAAAAAATAAAACAGCACAATGCCCAGTATATAGTGGACATTCTAAATGTTAGCTCCTCTCTCCCTATGTCACACCTTGATTTAAAAAAAACTTCCTGTTTTCCTTGTCCCTAGTCTTTTTATCCACTAATGCACCTGGTTATGTCTTAAGGAACCACCTGTATTGATATCATTTGGCTGTTCAAAATCCTTAAATAATCTAATTACTTAGATGTAATGATATTTTTACTAGTAAATACTTTAGCTGCCTTATAATCTACATTTCCAGCTGTACTTTAAAATTTTTGAGACACAAATTCCTTTCTCTAACCAGGGTGATATACGAACCAAAACACAACTTCATCACAAATGCCCAAGACATTCGCTCACACTAATTTTTAAAATGTGAATAGCCTTCTTCCACTCTGTCTATCCAAATTTTACTAAGTATTCAAAGGCTAATGTCCAACTCATTTCCTAAAAATGATGAAGAAGCAAAGGAGATACTGTTACTTAAAATCCCTGATTTTCATGCCTTTCCTAGTCTATCCTTTTACATAGTGTTATTAACATCACATACTTTTTTCTTTTTTATTAAGATTTTTATTTATTTATGAGAGAGAGAGAGAGAGAGAGAGAGAGAGAGAGAGAGAGAGGAGCACGCTCCATGCAGGGAGCCTGATATGGGACTCAATCTTGGGTCTCCAGGATCACAACCCGAGGCGAAGTCAGATGCTTAACCACTGAGCCACCCAGGCATTCCTAATATCACATACTTAATTCTGAATTAGTTTCCTTAAGTGCCAAGGAACCAAATCACTTAATGAGTACATCTCATGAGTAAAGGTGGCTTTACAATGATGAGAATTAAAATATTCAGTACATAAAAATCTAGCTGAAATAAATGATTTTAGTTTTTAAAAGTGTAACTTATTTTATAAAGAGAATCATTGATTTTTTTGTACATTAAACCTGGAATCTTAAAGCTATCCCTGTAAGCTTTTTTGTGTTTCTTAGAACATTTTATTGTTAACAAATCATCTCTACCTCTAGATTGGCAGATTTCAACTTGCTGTGATTTTGAACCTCCCTTACCTCTGGGGACATTTGGTAATGCCTAGAGACATTTATGATTGTCATAACTGAGGAGACACTACTAGCATCTAGTGGGAAGAGGCCAGAAATGCTGTTAAACATCCTACAATATCAGACAGAAACACCCTCCAAAACAAAGTATTATCTGGCTGCAAATGTTAATTGTTCCCCCTCCACAAAACATTATCTTACTATATTATATATATCATATAAATCATATGGAAAATATTTATCTTATATAACTTATATTACATACTATAATTATAAGAATAATTATAAATAAAATACTGTTGTGATAAGTACCTGGTATTGGATGTAAGTGTTGAATCACTAAATTGTACACCTGAAACTAATATTACACTTTATGTTAACTTACTGGAATTTAAGGAAAAACTTAGAAAAAATACTGTTACCCTTGAACAACATAGAGGTTAGGGGTGCCAATACCCTGCACAGTTGATTATCCAAGTGTAACTTTTGACTCCTCTCAAACTTAACTACTAATAGCCTATTGTTGCCCAGAAGTTTTACAGATAACAAACAGTTAACACATATTTTGTATATGTATTACATACTACATTCTTACAATAGAGTAAGCTAGAGCAAAATTGTTTTTAAGAGAATTATAAGGAAGAAAAAATATACTTGCAATAGTGTGCTGTAAAATAATTGCATAGAAGTTGCAATTAGAAGTCTTGACCTGCATTGTTCAAGAACATGTTGTTCAAAGGTCAACTGTATAAGTATATATTATAAATAAAGTTTTATATGTTATTATATATTTCTATAGACATTATATATAATGTTATAAAGATATAAAATATCATTTACTGACTGAGTTACTTGAACAAACCCAAGCCTCAACTTCTTTATCTACAAAATAGGACTAAAAATACCTCTATCATCCTTACAGAGTCAATATAATAATTACACAAACAAATAAATGTCAAAACACTTTGTGAATATAAGAGGCTAAAATGTTTGAGGGCTAAAAAAAATAAAAATAAAATGTAGGGCTGATGATGGTAGTAGTGTTAAGACTGACAACTGGCTTATAAGCCTTGAACTTATTTTCAATGCCATCTCCTCAGACTTATGCCAAAAAAGATAAGTATTCAATTCAATTCTTTGGCTAAATTATGAACATAGTTAAAGGAAACTTGATTTTAAGATTAACTTAATTTTAAGACATATACATACACAACACACACACAACATGCTTTATTTATTTTTTTAATAATAAATTTATTTTTTATTGGTGTTCAATTTGCCAACATACAGAATAACATCCAGTTCTCATCCCGTCAAGTGCCCCCCTCAGTGCCCATCACCCATTCACCCCCAACCCCTGCCCTCCTCCCCTTCCATCACCCCTAGTTCGTTTCCCAGAGTTAGGAGTCTTTATGTTCTGTCTCCCTTTCTGGTATTTCCTACCCATTTCTCTTCCCTTCCCTTCTATTCCCTTTCACTATTATTTATATTCCCCAAATGAACACAACATGCTTTATATTTAAATTAGAAAACAGGGGTTTTGAGAAATATGTACTTGAAAACCAACTGCTGATAAACATTTTGAAAATGTATTTTTTTTGTCTCTCTCTTGTCCTTAGGTACCTTAAACAAACATAAAAGAGTTAATTTAAGAGAAGTTAGGGGAAAAGCAGAACACCTACATTAAATTTCCAAAGGCTATATATTCAATGTGTTGGAATAGTCAACTTCATATAAAAACATACCCTAGAAAAACTACATTCTGAATGATTGAATATACCCTACCACATGTTGATATGATATATGCTGACAAAAATTCTTTCCTTAACCAAACTCTAGTCAGGCTCCTCTGATATATTTTTATATCAGGTCTCATCCTTGGGCATGTCCTCAAGAGTCCAATTTTAACAAGAAAACAGCTAAATCGGTTTAGCCAGAAAACTCTACCCTCAATATCTGATCACTCTCGATGTCTAATCACCTTTCTCATCCTCCACACTCCCCTAGGTGATGTCTGATTACACTAGCCTGCCTTCAGTAGGAATCATTTCAGGTCAGTTTAGCAAAAATTACCCTATCCTCTTATTAATTTTACAATTACCAACCCTTCTGACTCTGCTTCTTGGCTGTAAATTCCTGTTTTCCTTGTATTCAGAATTGTGCCAAATCTCTTCCTCTTACCGCAAAACCCCATTGCAGTAGTCGCTATACTGTGATAGTTCTGAATAATGATTGCCTTGCTATTTTAATAAATGTCATAAATTATTTTTTCTTTAACAATTCTTGAAGAAAAAGCAGGAGAATTAATTAGTATACATTGGTAGGTAATTTTACACAAATAAGCTCCTTTCAATATTGCAACATATAAATTAAAATTTTGTACAATGGCACTGAAAGAACACTTACTTTTGAATAAGTTTTTTGAAATTTCAAAAGATTTTAGGAATTAATGATCGAATATAATGTGAAAAATAAAAAGAAATAAAATTAAGTAAAACTTATTCAGAGCCAGTAAAAATACATATTCCCTTTCAATGAGTCTCTATGAATACCTACATGAAAATATAAATTCTATCCTGAAGATCCTGAGAATGAAAATGGTAACGATGAACACTGGGTGTTATACTATATATTGGCAAACTAAATAAAGAAAAGCAAAAAAAGAAAATGACAAAATGCTTTATGTAGTTTTGCATTAGAATAACCAATTAATTTGATTTGGTATGCATTTTGCAAAGCACTTAAATTGTCATAAGGAAAGCTGCACTTGGGATCAAGTGTACTCTTTTCCAAAAACCTCATGGCCCATATTTGAACATTAACTAGCTATTTTTAACAATAAATAACAAAGCAATGGACCCTCTGAACCCTCTTAATCAGAATTTATTGCAAAGGTCTTTTTTGGGCAGGAGAGTTTACAGAACAAGTGTCATGTCATAGTTTAGATGGTAGGATCATGGTAAATAGTACAATGTAATGACAATGTTTTATGCTAAAAGATAATTTTAAATTTGATACCAAATTGCCATTTTGGACAAGATTTTTAAATAGTCTTCAATTTCCTCACCAGTAAGATTAAGATATAGTCTATATCTCATAAGGTCTTTGTATACATTTAAAAGTGTTAATATATGCACTACACTTAAAATGTTGCCAGGAAGATAGTATGGATTACATGAGTGCTAGAATTTTACTATGTTGTTAATTATTTAAATTTATTGTTTGAGGTCAAATACTTTAAAAACTGAATGCAGGGCAGCGTGCGTGGCTCAGCGGTTTAGCACTGCCTTTGGCCCAGGGCCTGATCCTGTGGTCCCGGGATCGAGTCCCACGTCAGGCTCCCTGCATAGAGCCTGCTTCTCCCTCTGCCTGTGCCTCTCTCTCTCTCTCTCTCTCTCTCTGTGTGTGTGTGTGTCTCTCATGAGAGACATAATAAAATAAATAAAATCTTAAAAAAAACTGAATACAAAAAATTGAAATGAGTTTTCTAGATCCCACAGTCTTCCCAGCTATGAGTGGTATATTACAGAGTACACAATGCCCCAATATATATTTTAAGTATCTATGTAATTTGTTGTGGCACTGACATCTAAGTCATGTCTTAGTAAAACATCTTGTGAATTACATTCTCTGAATATGAAAATGAAAATGTAGCAATGCAATTTTCTTGACATTAAGTACTGTTATAAATGTTGCTGGCTTTGAAAATAAAAATCTTAATGTTATTATTAAGTAATTAGAGAATGAATTTCTTGAGTTTAGAAGATATATTGATAAAGAGGACTTATCTTAAACAGGGATACACTTGTCATTCACTTTTGGGCTTTTCCTTGAAGAAAGTTTATCACAAGCAACAGTAAGGGAGATAAAGAAAATGAAAGAAAAATACATCCTTAGTATGAATAAACATTATAAATTAGTAGAATGTGAACTCCATAAATGTTTTAGGGAGGATGTCAGCTACTGTTTACTGCTTTGTGTAGAATATTTGCTTATATATTGTAGGTACTCAGTTAATGATGGATAAATAGATAAATGAATAGAGAAGAATAGTGTTGTCCCTTTACAGTCATGTTGGGTCATAAACACTGTAATCACCAGAAGACATCACCAGTTAAACCAAAAATAATAACTGAAGAATGCTGTCTATGAAAATCCAGGACATGGACATTTTTCTGGCAGGGGCAAGGAGGGAGAAATCATGCTTATTTAGAAGTAAATATATTAATCAGAAAGGATTCTTAAAACGTAGTTTCCTTTGGGAAAAACTGAAACAATGTTATTTTCATTATTGCTTTAGTTATGATTTTCATTACACACACACACACACACACACACACACTTCTTTCCTCCAGTGGAGATTTTGCAATAAACACCATATTTAGGAAAGAAAGGGACTCAAAATTGAACTAACTACCTTTTGTGAATGCCTGGAATTATTAAAGCTTTAATTTTCCAGAGTTGTCAGAGAAGGTATATTATTGAAGGATCTTCTGGAAGTGTATTACAAATAGCTGCTTTGCTATCCAAGACTCCACTTGCTTGGGCACAAATAGGTGTGTAGTAAATATAACTTATCTGCATAATTGAGAAGCACTACTCTGGTGAAAACAGATGTCTGTGGAGCATCATCTATATGGCCTTATATGGAAGTGTTGATTATTGACCTTTGCTAGCTATAGATAGAAATCTATTGATAAGAGTCAATATCCTTCTTTACACCAAGAGTTAAAATTTCTTGCTCACACAGAGCTGGACCCCATATTTCCTACTTCTGCCATGCCCTATTTTCTCTTTCCTGAGTGGCAACTTGAAAAACAAAAAGACTTGTAATGTCCCAGGAATTGAGAAATTGGAAGAAGAAGGAATCAGAAGGCATTTGGAATACTGATTCATTAGGGTCAAAGCAGATTGATCATATGCTCTCTTAATCTATACTAGATCACTGGTACTTCCACTGGAACCTAAGGAAATTTCACTGCAGGGGAACAAATAAGATATTAATTATACCAGAACTGCTTGGGAAAACACAAGTGGCAGACAGCAAAAGGTGATATGTTGTCAAAATAAAGACTACTACAATCTGAGGATACAAACTGATAGCAATTCAGGAAATGTACTTTTAATAAATAGAATTAAACATTTTGGAGAGGAGATAATCTCCTAGTTAGGATTTACACATTGGCTAAAGTCTGTACTGTGATTTTATTTTCATACTGATGAATTCTTTTACCTACTAGAATCCATTCCTAGATAAAGCTTCAGAAAGTGATTTTGTTACCTTTAAAATTTCTTTTGTTATTAATGAGGAGCACACATCTGATCTTAGTCAGAAACTAATTACATGTCATAAGGTAATTTCACCTTTCTGAACTACACATTTCTCATATTATAAGAGGATTAGCTTTTAAGGTGCTATATGCAAACTCCTCCAGATATCAGATGCTATAGGATTTATTGAGAATCTACTATGAGTTTGGTAATTTGATTCAATAATGCACTGGAGTTTTACCATAAATAAATATACAACTTAGTTAAAATATTTTATTAAGCAATATCTTTGAATAATTGATGAGAATATGGTTCTACACATATGCTAAATTCTACTTGAGCAATTTTATTATTAAAAGCAAAAACAATTATTGGCTTTTATTGAACCAAAGCATATACAAAACATCTTCAAATGATTCTTCCAACTGGGAAATTCAACTAATTATTGGAGTGGCCCTATTTAAATATTTCAATACCAGGGAGTCAATTAAACTTCCAATATGATAGAAGTTAACTATGTAGTAGATTATAATATATAAGTGGTTTAAAATTAGTGTGCTAGGTCAGGTGGATTGGCAATCCTTTTGGCTAATGTCTTCCATGGCTTATGAATGCTATTAAATGTAACAGATTATGTATTGACCCAGACTGCTACTTGGAGTTACTAGACAGATTCATTTCAATTAAATATTTTGTAGGATTCAGTCTTTGAAATTATAGTGGAATTAATGTAAAAACTATTACATCATATTAAATATGCACCTTATAGGCAAAGCTTATTAGAATAATTTCTTTAGGTAAAACTAGGGTAAATAGTTTCATTTGAAAACTATTTTCACATTTTTGATATATCCAAACCAAATACGTATGATAACTGTTTATTTAATGGATGCTTAATATCATATAGGCCCAAGAGGCTAGCAAGATAGAAGAACTTTAGCTAATTGGCTGACTATAGTGCTGCTACACAGATTCCAATTAACTATGAAATATTAAAGACATATTGCTTTTGGTAAGGATTTTCATTATTATGTCTCTCACTAAGGAAAACCAGTCATATCCTTTATGTATAACAGATGAAACCAGAATATTTACAAGGTCTGAGTTATGCTGGAAGTAATTGAAATAAATCAAATTGGTGGTGGAGGTAGATAAACAGCATTTAATAGAGAAATGATTATTATATATAATAAGCATAATTTTATCATTATATATAATAAGAGGATTAGTTAATATTTAAATAAGTAAAAATACTACATGATTTTTATTGTATTCTACTCTCATTCTATGACTGTTGCTTAATCTAATTTATTTTCTATATTAATAAATTAAGAGCCTCCCATCACCTTCAACTTCACTTTGAGTTAGGCCTAATCCTTTCTCTCAAACAAAAAAATCCCAGGTCTGTGTTTTGTATAAGTAGAATCAGCCTTTGTGTGACAAAAAAGCTAAATTATATAAACAGAAATAATGTTTTATTTATTTCCTTTATTTGATATTGGTGCACCCACAACTGGTACAGCCAGAGAGTCAAAATTGACCTAAAGATAATCTCCAATAGGATTCATATTTAAAATCTAAACTAATACTCTAAAAAAATAAAGCAATTCTCTAATATGCTTTTTTCTTGATTTCAGAGAAAAACACAAATATTTTTCTCTCTTTAGAAAACCACTGTCATACACTGTTTGTCCTTCTCCGATTGACTTATTTCACTCAGCATAATACCCTCCAGTTCCATCCACGTTGAAGCAAATGGTGGGTATTTGTCGTTTCTAATTGCTGAGTAATATTCCATTGTATACATAAACCACGTCTTCTTTATCCATTCATCTTTCGATGGACACGGAGGGGAATGGGTGACGGGCACTGAGGTGGACACTTGACGGGATGAGCACTGGGTGTTTTTCTGTATGTTGGTAAATTAAACACCAATAAAAGTTAATTAAAAAAAAATAAATTCAAAAAATAAAAAATAAAAAAATAAAAAAAAATAGAAAACCACTGTCAGAATTAATGATAATTTAAGTAATTTAGATTCTGAAGTGAAATAGTAGTAAAGAATAAAAATCAAATACCCATAATAATTCTCTCATAAGAGCTGCTGTAAAATATTCTAAAGTTGTTGAACAATATATATGCAGGTTATTGAACTTCATACTTGAGAACTGAGTTTTCCCCTTTAGGACACTGGTCAACCTTAAAGATTATAATAATATTTAAAAATAGGTTGTTCAAAAAGTTACATGGGCTCACCAAGTGATTGGTCAGATTTCTCAAACCCTATCTAATCTCCTATTGGATATATAGACAGGATTGAAAGCTTTCATTGTTTTCACATTACTCTTTTTTCATACATTCTTTTTCTGAATCTAAGCAAGGTAATCTAATGCTTGTGTGGTATTATGTACTCATTTTATAGATTGCCAAAATTCTTTCTCTTTGGCTAATTCAAAGAATAAAACTACAAACCATATAGAGCTACTTATTTATAATGACACAACATATCCAAAACCTTTTATAAAATACAAATATTTAGCCAAAGATTTAGTACTCATTGTATTACCTGTGAATATAACCCAGGTAAGATGACTTTTGATTTAAAAAGAGTATTTTAAAGATCTGAAATGCAGTTTTTTGCTTGGAAGATCAAAGTCCCTGGATTCATTTTCCTGCTTTACCATCACATCATTTTTTCTAGGTCAAGACCACACAAACATTTGAATTCCATGAGACATATCCTGAAATATTATGATTGAATTATTGGCAATTCAATGTTATGATTGTATTATTGGTAAATAATACAAAACAACCAGTCTAAACCAGTTTAGACCCAAACTCTACCAAAACAGTTATTTTGTGCCACAAGGACACAGCTTAAATCCTTATTGTCACTCTATACCTCCATGTTCTACTAATCAATAAAAGAAAATATGTATATAAGCCCCATTGATCATGGATCTCTACAGGAAAATTAATCTGTGTATTTTAATTTGCCAAATAATAAGATATTTTAAGTTTTAACTTATTAATAGTAAATTTCCTATACACATTGCATAAGTGAGTGTTACTAATTCAAAATAGAAAAATTCTGTCACTAGATCTCTCAATTGTAGCACCTTGAATGTCAAATGGAAAATTGACATTGAAACATGCAAAAAAACTCTTGGCACAAAACAACTCCATCTAACCCCAACAGAGACTAGAACGAACTCTAGCGTGCCTTCTAATAGCTCAAGGTCATGTCCTTGGGATGAAATCAGCCTCCCTTAAAATGCCTACTTGAAAAAGCTTAACATTTCCAAGAGAATTTATGGTTTTAGCTGGTGATAGGCTGGTAGAACCCTGAACCTCCTGTTAAAACAATTACTTTCAAAAGCTTGCAAAATATCAATCCTTCCTTTGTACTTGAATTGCAAATCTTCTACCACAGAGAACTCTCTTCTCAAGGACCTGGCAGTAATCTCCATGAAATGCAAACATTTAAGGAGATACATTTTACTTCTACTTGCTGTGGAAGGGAAAGGGCCTAACTTTGGTGGGTTCCTTACTCCATCTTGTTTGTTTCTCATTTGGACTAAGGCCAGTTAGCAAATCCAGATGTCCTAGTAACATGGACCAACCCCTACTTAATGCTATTCAGTGACTTGCCTTTAGCAAACCCTCAGCATTAAAAAAAAAAAAACAAAAACCTTTTTGTCTTTCATTTTGGTGGAGTTGAGCACAAGTTACATTGAGGTCTCCCCCCTACTGCAATAGGTACTACTGAATAAAATCTGTCTTTACCATATTTTACAAGTGTCTGGATTTATCTTTGACTTTATAACCATGTTCTTGGAAAATGGCAGCAAAAGACCTTATTTCTATATTTTCTATTTTGAGTGGTAGTATAAGAAACCATTATAATATCATTATTTTTTGGAATCACTGGTATTGTCAATAAACACTATCAAGTACTTAAATTACAGTCCTTGTACTAACAAAGATTTCATCTGAAAATTTCAAGTATACTCATCAAAAGTGAAGCCCAAGATAATGTAAACATGTTATGCTTCCAACCATGAACCTTGTGATGTATTGTCCCTGATAATTCCCTATAAAACATGGCCCAGTCCATTAGCATCCTCCATACTATTATATGTAACACTTCTATTTTTTCAAAGCCTTTGATAGCTAAAAATTATATGTGCAGACTGCTTCAAAATTATAAGAATACTTAACATGTTGGAAAATTCTAAGAGAAAATAGTTTTAAGAAAATCAATGTTGGTTGGCATGACAGACTCCAAAACAAGATTATGTTGAGAATATATAACTAAGGTTATAAATCTAGTATATAATTCAAATTGAAATGAAAGTTCATTTACTTTTCTTCTGAAGTGACTGGCCATTATACAACTCATAAAAGAAATTTTTTTTTTTAACTTCTTGATAGCATAGGTTACTCGTTTTTTTCACTCACTTTCATCCAACCTAACACTTTAGGGAAAAGAAGGTTTTAGTGAAAATATCAGCAGTGGATGGTATTTTTAAAACTGATTTTATTGAATTTGTACATGCAGAAGAAAAATGCTTCTTAAACTTTGATTTAGATTAATGAAGAAAATTGCATTTAACCATGTGTATACTTTGTTTTTCTTTTTTTGTAAGATTTACTTATTGAGGGGAGAGAGAGAGAGAGAGAGAGAGAGAGAGAGAGAGAGAGAGAGAATCTCTGGCAGACTCTGTGCTGAGTAGAGCCTGATGCAGGGCTCAATCTCACAACCCTGAGATGCAACCTGAGCCAAAACCAAGAGTCAGATGCTTAACTAACTGTACCACCCAGGTACCATGTTTTGTTTCTTTTTCTAATATCTAGTGGCGATTGCTAAATCACTCAAAATCAATTAAAGTATTCACTATTAGTTCTGAGACAACAGTATGATTTCTCCTATTTTACTCTTGTCCACAATGTATAAAACAAGATTTTTCTCTTGCACCAAGAAGACAATTCTTGCTCACAACCCACAGTTTAAAATGGCTCAGAATTATTGAGATATCTGTTGATTTTATTTAAAATAAAATGATCAAACAAAAATGACTGTTTTGAAATAAAATACTTAAGTGTTTCTACTTAGAACTAGAAGCATTTGTGAAAATAGTATCATAAGGTATAGAAATATAATTTCATTAATAAGAGTCACTGAAATTTATTAGTTGTTGTTGGTAAATATATAACAATGTTGGATAAACAGTGGAGCTACCACACCATTATATCATAAGTCAGGTGACTCATCATAACCACATAAAATGTTGTCATTATTTTTTGTATATTTTTTATTGGAGTTCAATTTGCCAACATATAGTACAACACCAGTGCTCATCCCAACCAGTGCCCCCCTCAGTGCCCATCACCCAGTCACCCCATCTTCCCACCCACCTCCCCTTTCACTACCCCTTGTTTGTTTCCCAGAGTTAGGTGTCTCTCAAGTTCTGTCACCCTCTCTGATATTTCCCACTCATTTTCTCTCTCTTCCCCTTCAGTCCCTTTCACTATTTTCTATATTCCCTGAATGAATGAAACCATATAATGTTTGTCGTTCTCTGATTGACTTATTGCACTCAGTATAATACCCTCCAGTTCTATCCACAATGAAGCAAACGGTGGGTATTCGTTGTTTCTAATGGCTGAGTAATATTCCATTGTATATACATATACCACATCTTCTTTATCCATTCATCTTTCGATGGACACCGAGGCTCCTTCCACAGTTTGGCTATTGTGGACATTGCTGCTATAAACATCAGGGTGCAGGTGTCCTGCCATTTATTTCACTGTATCTATATCTTTGAGGTAAATCTCCAGCACTGCAATTGCTGGGTTGTAGGGCAGATCTATTTTTAACTCTTTGAGGAACCTCCACACAGTTTTCCAGAGTGGCTGCACCAGTTCACGTTCCCACCAACAGTGCAGGAGGGCTCCCCTTTCTCCACATCCTCTCCAACATTTGTTGTTTCCTGTCTTGTTAATTTTCCCCATTCTCACTGGTGTGAGGTGGTATCTCATTGAGGTTTTGATTTGTATTTCCTTGATGGCAAGTGCTGAGGAGCACTTTCTCATGTGCTTGTTGGCCATGTGTATCTCTTTTTTGGTGAAATTTCTGTTCATGTCTTTTGCCCAATTCATGATAGGATTGTTTGTTTCATTCCTGTTGAGTTAAATAAGTTCTGTATAGATCTTGGATACTACCTCTTTATCTGATAGGTCATTTGCAAATATCTTCTCCCATTATGTGGGTTGTCTTTTAGTTTTATTGACTGTATCCTTTGCTGTGCAAAAGCTTCTTATCTTGATGAAGTCCCAATCGTTCATTTTTGCTTTTGTTTCCCTTGCCTTTATAGATGTATCTTGCAAGAAGTTGCTGTGGCCAAGTTCAAAAAGGGTGTTGCGTGTGTTCTCCTCTAGGATTTTCACAGATTCTTGTATCACATTTAGATCTTTCATCCATTTTGAGTTTATCTTTGTGTATGGTGTAAGAGAATGCTCTAGTTTCATTCTTCTGCATGCAGCTGTCCCATGTTCCCTCACATTTATTGAAGAGACTGTCCTTTTTCCAGTGGATAGTCTCTCCTGCTTTGTCTAATATTAGTTGACCATAGAGTTGAGGGGCCATTTCCGGGTCCTCTATTCTGTTGCATTGATCTACGTGTCTGGTTTTCTGCCAGTACCACACTGTCCTGATGATCACAGCTTTGTAGTACACCTTGAAATCTGGCATTGTGATGCCCCCAGATATGGTTTTCTTTTTTAATATTCCCCTGGCTATTTTCTGATTCCACATAAATCTTAAGATGATTTGTTCCAATTCTCTGAAGAAAGTCCATGGTATTTTGATAGGGATTGCATTGAACGTGTTACTTGCCCTGGGTAGCACTGGCATTTTCACAATATTAATTCTTCCAGTCCATGAGCATGGAAATTTTTTCCATCTCTTTGTGTCTTCTTCAATTTCTTTCAGAGGTGTTCTATAGTTTTTAGGGTATATATCCTTTACCTCTTTGGTGTGGTGTATTCCTAGGTATCTTATGCTTTTGGGTGTAATTATCAATGGTATTGACTCCTTAATTTCTCTTTCTTCAGTCTCATTGTTAGTGTTTGGAAATGCCACTGATTTCTGGGCATTGATTTTGTATCCCACCACACTGCCAAATTGCTGTATGAGTTCAAGCAATCTTGGGGTGGAGTGTTTTTGGTTTTTCTATATACAGTAACATGTAATCTGTAAAGAGGGAGAGTTTGACTTCTTTGCCAGTTTGAATGCCTTTTATTTCTTTTTGTTGTCTGATTGCTGAGGCTAGGACTTCTAGTACTATGTTGAATAGCAGTGGCGAGAATGGACATCCCTGTCGTGTTCCTGATCTTAGGGGAAAGGCTCCCAGTGTTTCTTCATTGAGAATGATATTTGCTGTGGGCTTTTCGTAGATGGCTTTTATGATGCTGAGGAATTTTCCCTGTATCCCTACACTTTGAATAGTTTTGTTCAGAAATAGATGCTGTATTTTGTCAAATGCTTTCTGCATCTTAGTGAGAGGATCAAATGGTTCTTGTTTTTTCTCTTGTTCATATGATCTAACATGTTGTTTGTTTTATGAATGTTGAACCAGCCTTGCATCCCGGGAATAAATCTCACTTGGGCATGGTGAATAATCTTCTTATGTACTGTTGGATCCTACTTGCTAGTATCTTGTTGAGAATTTTTGCTTCTGTGTTCATCAGGGATATTGGTCTATAATTCTCCTTTTCGGTGGGGTCTTTGTCTGGTTAGGGAATTAAGGTGATGATGGCCTCATAGAACAAGTTTGGAAGTGTTCCCTTTCTTTCTATCCTTTGGAACACCTTTAGTAGAATAGGTATTGTTTCTTCTTTAAACATTTGACAGAATTCCCCTGGGAAGACATCTGACCCTGAACTTTGTGTCTTGGAAATTTTTGGATGACCTCTTCAATTTCCTCTATAAACTACTACTAAATGCCCACTTTTGTGATGAACTATTGGGTACTCATTTGGAGCATTTACCCTCAAAATAATACTTTCATTGACTATGACAGTTCTTACCATCCAAAGAGATTCATGATAGATTCATTTAGAATGACCTCATGATTAAGAAATTAAAGGCTGATGTCTTTCAAGGTAAAATAATTCTTTTACTTCATAGTCCTTTATTAGGCTGTGAATACCTTGAGACATAGGGAAGATTCCCATTATAAGCAGATTATCTGGCATATAGTAGATAATAAAGGCAGATTACTGAATATGTCAAAGAATCAGTATGAGTAAAAAAGTGGTTCTAATCCTTTTCTGGGGTACACTAATTTGAGGCAAAATAGTTCTTTCTAAGTCCATCTCACAAATTTTTTTTTTACTTCTGTGCAAGCTTATCATGGTTGTTTATTAAATCTAAATATGTGTAGGTTTGCAGGGAATTTCTATTTCAAATGTAATCAAATCACACAATTACATTTTTCGTTAGAAATAATTATTCCTCTAGAATATTTGCATATTTAAAAATCACTTTTGAAAATTATGTTTAATTTTATTTATTTTTCTGGGTTTTTTTTTGTTTAGAAAGTAAAAAAATAAATAATTTGTTGGAAAGCACTATAAACAATAGCCTATTAAAAAATGAAGTATTAAGATGGCCAACAGACACATGAAAAGATGCTAAACATCACTCATTACCAGGGAAACACTAATTGAAACTAAAATAAGATATTACCTTATATCTGTCAGAATGGCCCAAATCAACAACACAAAAAACAACAGGTGTCAGTGAGAATGTGGAGAAAGGGGAACCCTTTTGCAGTGTTGATTGGAATGCAAACTGGTGCAGCCACTTTGGAAAACAGTAGGAAGATACCTCAAAAAGTTAAACTACAACTACCTTACCATCCAGCAATTACAGTATGGGGCATTTAACTAAAGAATACAAAAATACTAATTCAAAGGGATATATGCACTCCAATGTTTATAGCAGCATTATCTACAATAGCCAAATTATGGAAACATCTAAAGTATCCATCAGCTGATGAATGGATAAAGATGTGGTATATATATGCACATTGGAATATTACTCAGCCATAAAAATAATGAAATCGTGCCATTTGCAATGACATGGACAGAACTAGAAAGTGAAATCAGACAATCAGAAATACAAATACCATATAATTTCACTCATATGTGGAATTTAAAAAATAAATATGAAAAGGAGGAAAATGGACAGGGAAATCAATAAACCAAATTTTAACTATAGAGAACAAACTGATGGTTACCAGAGGGGAGATGGATTGGAGGATGGGTTCCATAGGTGATGGGGATTAAAGAATGCACTTTTGATAAGCACTGGGTGTTGTATGGAGATATTGAGTCCCTATGTTATACACTAATACTACACTGTATGTTAACTAACTGAAATTTAAATAAAAACTGAAAATGAAGTATTAGAATATTTACTAGGATTCTTTTTATAATAATAGTGCTACTTTGAGGTGCCTGGGTGACACAGTCAGTGAAGTGTCTGATTCTTAGTTTTGGCTCAGGTTGTGATCTCTGGGTCTTAAGATGGAGCCCTGCATCCAGCTCAGCACAGAGTCTGCTTGAGATTTTTCTCTCCCTCTCACTCTGCACCTCCTGCTCCAGCTCTCTCTCTAAAATAAACAAGTAAATCTTTAAAAAATTGTCTTATCTCTCATTTTTATTGAATACTTCAAAAATGTTCAATGTAATAGTTTATCCTTAGAATAATATTATTGGGTATAATTAACTCCATTATACTTTTGAGGAAACTGTGAGCAGTTAAATAACTTGTCCAGTGTTACATGGTTTAAAATTTATCTATTATAACCTCTTTATTTTTACAAGTGAGAATTTGAAGTTGTGTGATGTTCGGTTAACTGACAAAGATCACAAAGCTATTAATTAATAGAACCAAGACTACTATGTAAGTCTCATGACTCCCAGTGCAGTACTCTTTGCAGTTTAAATAATTAAATTTCATATTATTTATCTATTTTAGAACTTTATAGGTTTTAGCCAAATCACCTTTCTGCCTTCTTTTCTAGACAGAAAAATTTAATCATAGTTGAGTTCTGACTTAAGGGAAAAGTCCAGGTAGAGATAAAGATTGGAAATTATCAGCATATGTATAATAGTTAAAAGCCACCAGAGTCTCCTTAGGTAAAAGGAAGACAGTGCATATTGGATATGGGCATACATCAGAATTACTGAGAGTTTGTTTAAAAATTCACATTCCTAAGCCCCAACCCTACAGATTCTGATTCAGAAGGTATGGAGGCACAGTTCAGAATTCTTCATTTTTTACAAGAACCTCTAAATATTTCTGATGTATGTAGTCAAATAATCATAACTTGAGAAACGCTGAAGCAGAGGGAGCTGAGAAAAAAAAAAACGTATTACACAGTATGGGAGAATAGCAACATTTATGGAATAAAAAAACTGAATCCAAACAGGGACACTGAGAAACAACCAGATAATTGAGAGAAGAATCCAGAGAGTATGATGCCAGAAAACCAATGGAAGAAAGAGTTTCAAAGAAGCAATGACCAACTATGTGAAATGTTGAAGATAAATAAACATGAGGCCTGAAGTTTCAGTAGAGTATTGAGGGCAGAAGATTGGTTTCTACAGGTTGAATAGTGGGTGGGCTGTAAAGGATCCCTAATATGGACTGTCCTTTTAGGAATCTTGGCTTAGTAGTGAAGGAGAAAGGCAATAAAATAATTAAAGGAAGACACAGAAACAAGAACTATTTCATCTGGGGAGATGGGTGAGATTTGAGTGTGACTTTAGATAGAGTGGAATGAGCAGATGAGAAGGGAAGTCAAGGTAAGTGAAAAGGAATAGAAACAAGGTGCTGGAGGACATGAGAAGATAAGAGGATCACTCTTAGGAAGGAGGAGAAACATGTTCTTCTCCATGACTGGAGGGGAGGAAATAAGATTGCCAGTGTAGCTAAGGGTCATTTTAAAGGTGAGAGCACAAGAAGCTAAAAAGGTTCACACCTTATGCTTATTTATTTTTAAGCTGTGTCATAATTATTTGCATACAAATTTAAAACTGTTCTACCTTTTTGATCAAAGTAAACATTTATCTTGTAAAATATCCATCTTTACTTTCAATAATGCTTTTTCCCTTAAGGTCTACTTGGTCTAATATTCAAAATTTCTTTTGATAATTGTTTGCGTGGCATCTTTTTTTCCATCATTTTACTTCAAACAGGTCATATTTTCATATTTTAGACATGTGTTTTTTAAGCAGCTTATAGTTGGGATTTTTCTGCCTAGTGTAACATTTGTTTTATCTTAATTGGGATATTTAGCTTGTTTACACTGAATACTATGACTGATATATTTAGGTTTAAATCTACCACATTACTACTTGATTTCCACTTTTTCTGCCTACTTTTTTCTTCCCTTTGCTTTTTCTTTCTTGCTTTCTTTTGGATTGCTATTTTCCATTTTCCCTTCTATTGCTTGATAGTTACACATTATTCTATTGTTCTTTTAGTGGTTACCATAAACATACATAGTTTATCAAAGCACTTTTTAACTTCATGGATAGTGCAAGGACCTTAGAATACTTTAACTCTATTTACCTACTCCTTCCTTATTTGTTATTGTTGTAGTGTGTTTAAATTATATATATTTTAAATGCCACATTACTATTATTGTTATTATTATCATTTATCCAGTCAATAATCCTTTGTATTTACATACATATTTACCATTTTTGTTGCTCTTCACTCCTTTTTGCGTCTTTGAGCATTCTTCTGGAAACATTTTTCTTCTGCTGAAGAACAACCTTTAGTTGAGTGTGCTGGTTACAAATTCTCAGCTCTGTTTGTCCAAAAAGTCTTAATTTCACTTTGAAATTTGATTTTTGAATGATTTTTTGTTTTGGGAAATTGAATTCTAAGTTGGCAGTTATTTTCCTTCAGCACTTTCAGTTCACTCTTTGAAAAAAAAAAAAAGAAAATAGCATTCCATTTTCTTCTTTTTTGCATTGATTTTGGTTTCAATCTTCTCCAAGATCTTGGCCCTCATGTTTTTAAACTGATTATTAGCTCTCTAATGCCTTAGAGATTTTTTAAAATTTGTCAAACTTTTCTGGTTGTTTTCATCTGGAAGATTGGTGCAAAATACCAAGTCCACAATAAGTGGAGGTATTCCCAGGAAGTTCATAATTGATTGACTCACTATTTCTGAAAGTGGGTATGAGGCCATAAGCTGAGATTGAAAAGTGGTTGGATAAAGGACCAGTTTAAAGATAAATTCCCTTTAGAAGTGGCAAGATGGTAATGACAAGCAGCGGTAGAGACTGGTGTAATGTATCTGGGTCTCAATTTTCTAATTTTAAAACTGAATATGAAAATATTTTCTGCCCTTTGTATCACAGAGTTATTTTGAGGAGTAAATGAAATTATGGTATGCATTTCAAAAGAAATTATAGATGCAAAAGTAAACTATGAGGTGATATAAATATTGGATACTTCTACATATGGAGATTTTAAAAAATTGAATGGAACATGGTAAATTTGAAATAATCTTTTTTAAATGTTTTATTTACTTAAGTAATCTCTGTACCCAATGTGAAACTAGAACTCAGGACTCCAAGATCAAGAGTTGCATGTTCTTTAGATGAGCCATCCAGATGCCTCTGAAATCATCTTTTTTCTTAATTCAAAAGAACAAAATGTATGAAAATCCATCTTTATTTTTAGAATTATAAAAATTCTTTAAATTTTCATTCATAGAACTTGCATTTTCTGTCACATTCCCACAGCACTGAGGGAAAATATTCATAGAGGAAGGCTAAGAATAGACAAATAACTGACCATATCATGCTTAGAGCAACTGAGAGAGACGGTGGTAAAGAAGTGAAAATGAATGAGAAAAAGAAGGGACACAAAAAGACAGGTACTCTGTATTAAATTTATACTTCCTTCTGTAAAGCTGAGCTCTTGTAAAGCTTCCTGATGAGGATAAATTACCACAGCTATCCCACCCAGAGCAGCTACTTCTGGAAGCCTATCAAAGTCATTGGTCAAAGGGTTACTGAAGAATGGTCCATGGAGAACACACAGCAAGCCTAGTGTCTAAGGGTTCCTGGTTTTATCTTCTGGGTCCTGCCACTTGAGTGAAAGTAAGATGTTAGCCAAGTAGTTTTAGGCTTCTCCTACTGAGCAGAGGTGAACTATTTACTCTGGACAATTTTGTAACATAGTTCATTATTTGCAATTTCCTCATGGAAATAGAATCTGAAACTTTGTTTTGGAGGGTAGAAGGACTAAGCCACTTTTTTAAACTAAATGATAGATTTTCAGAATGTACTGTAATAACATATTTTGGAAATACAAAACACTCTTTTTAGATGACCCATACTTACCATGAAAATACCTTGTAGTCATGTAATATTTCAACGTAAAATATGTATTTTATAATTTTGTTCTAACTTTTCTTACACTTGGAAATGATTCCACTATTGACCTATTTTTATAACAGAGAGCCCATAAAGTAGCCTATTGGGTTTTTAAATGTTAAAAAATGCTAAATTTTCTATTAGCTAAGATAAATACAGTTATTTCTTGGATTTATCCTTCTGTAAAGCATAAAGACTGAATTTCCTGCTATCTAATCATTCTGGGCAGCTTTCTTCTACTGCTAGTCAGTTTCCTCAACAGGAAATATTGCTTTATACCAATATCTATTAACTAGAATGCTATATGTTAAATTTCAAGGATACAATTAAATTTTATGTCTTCAATTCTTATTTTGGATTGCTAATAACCAAGAGTTGGCATAGATGTCATAATTTCCTGAAACATGATAGATCTCAAAATTAACTATGGTATCATTGACTACTCACAGCATTTCAATGTTGCAAAGACATTTTAGATGGCTGCCAAAAACAGAGAAAACTGATTCTGCACCATAGCATACAATACAAATCTCAGATTGTATAAGACTTCATGGGATATGATGATGAAAATGTTTGGGTCTTCACAGTCCTTGACCAAATCAATAATCATAATTATCTAAATATTAAGTGCATGAAAGGCATATAGAACAGGCATCTTAGATGAAAGATGAATATGATAAGTTTTTGGTAGAGATGATGTCAATGTACCAGTATATCTCCATGGGCATGAAATACTGGTTCCAGATGAGAAACTTCTTACTTATTCCAATTGAGGTTAGCATTGCCCCACATATGTCGTTAGGCTCTTTAGCCATTTAAGTGAAAGTATCTCATAAAATTTTCACCCATCCCAAAGAGGTTGCAATTTTGTGGCCAGTGTTTAATACAAAATAGCAAGAATAGTTCGAGCAGCTGACAAAGAGGAAGGGACATTCTTTGCTGATGCAAAAATCATATCTATATACATATCTATATAGTATTTACTGTTTTATCTCCAAGGTTGTTTTCTCCTTTCATATTACTTGTGTCCATGGAGTTAGAGGAGCTGTTAAATATAAGGAGTAGAACCAAAAAGAAGTATACAAAGGGAAAAACATGTCTAATCTAAAAGACAGATTCACTATGAAGCCAATGAAGCTTAAATTTTAGTGCCTCTCACTTATTTAAGCCCATTCCAAGGCTCTGAAAAGTATTTTAGGTTTAGGTTTGTAATATTTTCAAATTTTACAAATTCACATTTGTTGTGATTTTTCTCATTCCAAATTTCAATTTGCATATATATATATATATATATATATATATATATATATATATATGTGTGTGTGTGTGTGTGTGTGTGTGTGTGTGTGTATAGTTTTTAAAGAGGGGCTCCCAAACCGTATAAGGTTCAGGCTCTTCAAAACCTGGCCTCCCTTGTTAAAGTGTGCCTTACCAGTAATCAGTTTGATGAATTTGATTTGAATTCCTTCAATCTCCTAACACTCTCTCCCTACCCCCAATATATCTGAATCTATAGCTACAAAACAAACATGTTAATGAAAATCAATAATACTCAATCCACTTCCATTAAAAATTAATCTCTAGGAAGAATATATGCAATAGATAATGATTTCTTTGAAAGGGCACTACAGGAGGAAATAAAATTGTAGGCCTATGAAATGATATTAGAGTCATAGAATTGCAAGTGACCTCTGCTTTCATTCACCCAAGTCCAGAATTTTACAAATAAGAAACAGGTTTAGAGAGGAAATATGACTTATTTAAGTTTACATCTAGGTTATTAGTGGTAAAGCAGGGACTTCAAGAAAACAATTTAATCTTTATGCTTATTTCTATTATTCTATTACTATCGTTTGAATTTATTCCCTTCATCATTTATGAAGTTTATTTCCTAAAATGCTTGGATTTGTATATTTTGCACATCAAAGTTAAAATTCTACCCATCTCTACAACTGAGAGTCAAATTATTATTCAATATTTTAAATTATTACTTTGTATACTTCACCATCAACATAAAATATCATATTTTTGTATGCAGTTTATAGTTTAATTACATCATTGATACATTGAACAATAAAGATAACAGTTTCTATTTTAAAGGTTTATCCATTTTTCAAGTCATTAACTGACTATTTCAACCCAAATAATTCTGTATTTTAAATCATTATCTTGGGGCACTGGGGTGGCAGTCAGTTAAGCATCAGACTCTTGGTTTCAGCTCATGTTATGATCTCAGGATCTTGATATCAAGCTCCTTCTTTGGCTCCATTTTCAGCATGGAGTCTGTTTGAGATTCTCCCTCTCCATTTGCCCTCCTCATCATGCTGTCTCTCTCTCTCTCTCAAATAAATAAATCTTTAAAAAATCTCTATTCCCTCTCTTTAGGTAATTATTGTTCCAAGATTCTGTTTTCCATGAAATCCTAATAATAATTTTGTTATGTTTATAAAGATAAAAATAAAGTAAGACTTAGCAATAAATTAAAATGATCCTGTAAATACAAGCACACATTTGAAAGATTACTTCAAATTATAGCTTTAAAAAATATCATGTTAAATCAATTATTCTGTTGGAGTAAGCCTAAAGTTTGTTTTTCCTTTTGTTTAAAAGTGAGCTATTAGCCATAACTACCTTAATTTGCAAAAGAACTGGAAACTCACATAAATACCAAGACAGATGCAATGATTTATGATTGGGCTAAAATTATTCACACAAAAAATGCTAGCTGGCTTCATTGGAAATTAATCCTCAGGCTTATTTCTGAACTTAAAAATTTCTGACCTAAATGAATTATAAAAATCTTTACAATAAATTTCTTTACATGTAAGTAATATAAAATACAGATAAGTTAACACTAAGACCCAGGGATTAAATGGATAAAGGTTATGAAAAGTCAATTCAGCTAAAAGAAAATAAGAATGACTAATAAATATAATGAAAAACACTTAACCTCATTAATTGTAAGAAAAACAAATGTGGCCAGGATTATACTTATGACTATTTGTCACCTGCATAACTCTATTTGTTTAAACAGTAAAAGCATCATGAAATGGCTATGGATGCATGCTGCTAATAAAAGTGTAAACTGATACAACTCTTTAGGAAAGCAATTTTTTCAACATATATTAAGAAAATAAAAACATTCATAACCATTGGACCAGTAATTTCATGCCTAAGCAACTAAGACTGATAAAATACTTTGTGTGGCAATTCACAATTATGTATGTCAAAGAAGTATATATAGTAGTAACATAGCAAAAACATGAAAAAATTTGAATTCCAGAAATGAAAAAGATAATTATATTCATATGTTCAGGTTATATTATGTGTGTATACAAACATACACATGCACACACATATATGTGTATATACACAATTGTGTATGTCACAATTGTATAAGTAAAATATGAATAGAAGAAAAAATGGGAGAAAATACACAAATATTGTTAATCGTTAAAGCAATTCAAATGCTTTTCTATATTTTTCACATTTCAGATAATGAGAAGTTATTACTTTCAAATTCAAAACAATTAACTCTAATAATAATGATAAATGTAGAAAATAGGAGAGACACGAATAACGTATAAGAAAAAATGTCCAAGCAATTAAGCACATACTTAAACAAAAAGAGGTTTGATTTTACAATCTAGAAGGATAAAGAAAAGAGATAAAATCCGGGATCCCTGGGTGGCGCAGCGGTTTGGCGCCTGCCTTTGGCCCAGGGCGCGATCCTGGAGACCCGGGATCGAATCCCACATCAGGCTCCCGGTGCATGGAGCCTGCTTCTCCCTCCGCCTGTGTCTCTGCCTCTCTCTCTCTCTGTGACTATCATAAATAAATAAAAAATTTAAAAAAAAAAAAAAAGAAAAGAAAAGAGATAAAATCCAATACAGGTAAGAAGAGAGGCAAGATGGCAGAAGAGAAGGGCACCTCATTTCATCTCGTCCCCTGAATTTAGCTAGATAATTATCATATCATTCTGTATACTTATGAATTCAACCTGAGATTTAAGAAAAGAATAGCTGACATTCCACAAATAGAAAAGCAACCACATTTTTGCAAGGTAGGTGTGTGGAGAAGAGAAACTAATTGGAAATAGTGGAAGATAAATGGGGAGGAAGGAGCCTGTGTAAGCTGGCTACAGGAAAATGATATAGCCCTGAAGTGCAAAATCAGAACCTTTAGAAATTTGCTCCAGTAAGAGACATCCCTGCCTGAAAGTTGCTTAGTGGTTAAGTGGTGCAAAAATCCCAGGTGAGACAATGTGGTCTCAAGAACCCTAGAGTTACAGAAAAAACAGAAGTGCCTGAGCCAGAAGAGTTCCCAAGCATTGGAGCAGTGAAACTGGTTTAGGTCAGCTATCTCTCAAGAGCAGTCTCTCAGCTCAATTTGCCATAAACCAGGAACTGCAGCCTGATCCAGTGACGACTTTCCAGGCTGGGGCCCTATAAAGGACAAGAAATGGGGCAATGCTCTGACTTCCTCTGGGAGGGAGCAGAATGGGTGACACAAGAAATGGGTGAACACTCTGTGCTGGGGTGATGCAAAGCACACAAACACAGCAACCTCTGACTTTCCCTGGGAACACTGGAGTGGGCCCACATTGTAGGAGTCTGCAGAATTTGTCACACACCATAATCTTTCAGCTCCAGGGCTGGAGATCAGGGCATTGTCATTTTTATTTTCACACTCTAAAGAGTCCAGGAAAGCCTTCAGGGAACAAAAGCCACACAGAGAACTAGCTTACACTGAGCTTGGCCCTCTGGCAAGAGGCTGTGCAACTCCACTAAGGCAAAGAAACCTGAGGATCAGCATAGCAGGCCCTTCTCCCAGAAGACCAGCTGGAGAAAGAAACGGGCATTCAAGTCCAAGCGGTGGAGTGGAACCCTCAAAATCAATAAAAATTGATCAACACTCTGACATGTAATAGTGAAACTTGCCAATTTCAGAGACAAAGAGAAAATTCTGAAAGCAGCTGGTGACAAGAGGTTCTTAACCTACAAGTGTAAGAACATTAGACTGGCAACAGACCTATCCATAGAGACCTGGCAGGCCAGAAAGGGCTGGCATGATATATTCAGGGTACTCAATGAGAAAACCATGCAGCCAAGAATACCTTATCTAGTAATGCTGTCATCCAGAATGGAAGGAGAGATAAGTTCCAGGATGGATAGAAACTAAAAGAATATATGACCACTTAACCAGCTTAGCAAGAAATATTAAGGGGATCTTATAAGTGAAGAGGGAGCCAAAAAGTAACATAGAACAGAAAAAAAAGAAAAAAAAATCTATAGAAACAGTGACTTTACAAGTAATTCAATGGCACTAAATTCATATCTTTCAATGGTTACTCTGAAATGTAAATGGACTAAATACTCCAAACAAAAGACACAGAGTATCAGATTGGATAAGAATGCAAAACCTATTCATATGATACCTATAAAAGTCTCATTTTTAGACCCAAAGATACCTCCAGATTGAAAGTGAGGGGTGGAGAATCATTTATCATGCTAATGGACCACAAAAGAAAGCAGGGGTAGCAATCTTTATATCAAACAAATTAGATTTTAAAACAAAGACTGTAGTAAGGGATAAAGAGGGACCCTATATCATACTTAAAGGGTTTTCTGACATGCAGATCTAAAAATTATAAATATTTATGCTCCGAACCTGGGAGTAGCCAACTATATAAACATTAATAACCAAATTAAAGAAAGACATTGATAATAATATTAGGGGACTTCAACACCCACTTATGGCAATGGACAGATCATCTAATTAGGAAATCAACAAGGAAACAAGGGCTTTGAATGACACAGCATACCAGATGAACTTCACAGATGCTCATAGAGCATTCTATCCTATAGCAACAGAATACACATTCTTCTCAAGTGCACATGGAACATTCTCCAGAATAGATCACATATTGGGTCACAAATCATGTTTCAACCAGTACCAAAAGACTGGAATTATTCTTTGTATATTTTCAGAACACAGTACTTTGAAACTTGAATTCAATCCCAAGATGAGATTGGAAGGGAGGCAAACACTTGGAGGTTAAAGAGTGTCCTACAAAGGAATAAATGAGCCAACCAGGAAAATGAAGAAGAATTTTTAAAAAATTCATGGAAACAAATGAAAATGAAACAAAACTGTTCAAAATATTTAGAATACAGTAAAGTGGTCCTAAGGGGGGAAGTACATTGCAATACAATCCTTTTTCAAAAAATTAGAAAAACCTCAAATACACAAGCTAACTTTATACTTATGGGAGCTGGAGAAAGAACAGCAAATAAAACTTTCTCAAGAAGGAGTAGAGAAATAGTAAAGACTAGAGCAGAGACCAATGAAATAGAAACCAGAAGAATAGTAGAACAGATCAACAAAGCTATAAGCTAGTTCTTTGAAAGCCTTAATAAGATTGATGAACCCCTAGCAAGATTTATTAAAAAGAAAAGAGAAAGGACCCAGATTAATGAAAGAGAAAATATCATGACTAAAATAAAAAAATACACAAAATTTTAAAAACATATTATGAGGAAATATACACCAAAGAATTAGGCAATCTGGAAGAAATGGATGCATTTATGGAAACTTATAAACTTGAAATGGGCAGAAGACATGCAAAGATATTTTCTTTAAAAAGATATATAAAGGGAAAACAGAAACATGAAAAATGTTCCATAGCGCTTGGCGCCAGGAAAATACAAACCAAAACCAAAATGAAATACCACTTTACACCAGTAAGAATAGCTAAAATTAAGACAGGAAACAACAAACATTGGCAAGGATTTGGAGAAAGGGGAATCCTCTTACATGGTGGTGGGAATAAAAAAGCTGGTACAGCAACTCTGGAAAATGATATGGAGATTTCTCAAGAAGTTAAAAATAGAGATATCCTATGATTCAGCATTTGCACAATTAGGAATTTATCCCAAAGGTACAAAGGTATTGATCTGAAAGCATTCCTGCACTCCAATGTTTATAGCAGCATTGTCCACAATAGCCAAACTGTGGGTAGAGCCCAGATGTCTATTGATAAATGAATGGATATAGATGTGTGGTGTACATATACAATGGAATATTACTCAGCCATCAGAAAGGATGAATACTTATCATTTACATCAACATGGTTGGAACTGGAGTTTATTATGCTGAGCAAAATAGGTCAATCAGAGAAAGCCAATTATCATATGGTCTCATTCATATATGGAATATAAGAAACGGGGGAGGAATCATAGGGCAGGGGAGGGAAAACTAAATGGGAAGTCATCAGAGAGGGAGAAAAACCAGAAGGGACTCTTAACTACAGGAAAGAAACTGAGGGTTGCTATGGGAGATGGGGTTTCATTTGGTGATGTGCATTAAGTAGGGCACATGATGTGATGAGCACTGGGTGTTATTTGCAACTGATAAATTATTGAACACTACACTAAAACTAAATATGTACTACTATATGTTGACTAATTGAATTTAAATAAAAAAAAATAAAAATCTGGGACCCCTGGGTGGCTCAGCAGTTAAGCGTCTGCCTTTGGCCCAGGGCGTGATCCTGGAGACCCAGGATCAAGTCTCACATCGGGCTCCCTGCATGGAGCCTGCTTTTCTCTTTGTCTCTGCCTCTCTCTGTGTCTCTCATGAATAAATAAATAAAATATTTATAAAAAATAAATAAATAAAAAGCTAATATTTGAGGGGTAATCCAATACTGGTGAAAATACAGGTTTTAATTTGAATTCTTCTGGTAGATAATTTGATAATATGAATATTCTTAAAACATTGTACATTCTGTCACCATAATCAGAATCATAGGAATATAACTGATGAAAATTACTTGTAACACTTTTTTAGAAAACTTTGCTTAAAAACCAGAATCATAAAAATGTATTCAAGAAAATTATTTGAATATTTGCAATATATTATACTTACAAAGATAATAATATCAGCTTTACTTCTAAAACCTGAAAATTGATGGTAACCTACATAATCAGATAATAACTGAATAATTAAATAAGCCACAGTTTAAAAATTCAATAATATATGGGGCTGTTACTTAAAATTAATATAATGACTATATGAAAAGGAACAATGTGATTGCATCATTATATATTCTGTATACAGAGAAACATTGAAAGAAGTCAAAAGCATGTAAGTAATTGCTGTGTTAAATTAGAAAGCATCTTATTGACATTTTAAATTTTTTTCAAATGCTTAATATTAATGATGTCTTTTTTTTAAACTGCTTACCACTTGCACCCTAGATACTTCCTCTTCAGGGGTAAGAAATTCTGTAATCTGTGTTTCTGGTCCTATAACATCAGGTGGCAGAGCAATTATATAATGACAGATTTTATTCACATTCTTGCACTAGACAAGAAGAAAAGAAACAAGATTCATGAAACACATATTAACATCTCTAACTCAATTCTAATATGTAATTGCCATAATTTTCATTTCTCACAAACTGAACATATATATGTATACATATACACATATACCTATGTATGTGTATTTGTATTCAGGGAAAGATATTACATGACTCATCAACAGGATGAAAAAATGTATTTGGTTGATTCTAGAGTCAACTATGTAGTATCAAAGTATAAAACTAGGTTAAATTTTTAGGTCCTCTCAATTGTGGTGTAAGCAATGTGAAGATGAATAAGAAAAAGTAAAAAATAGATTTTTAAATATTCATTTATTTTTGAAAAGAAATGGAAAATTTCATGGAAATTTTTGAAAATGCAGAAGAACCTAAAAAGAAATAAACTATCACTAAGAATCTCACCCACAGGGAAACAGGTTAAAAATTACATTTATTTATCATGACCTCCATAAATATCTATTAACTATAGCTTTATTTTAAAATTAATTTTTGGTAGAGATTTTTATATATGTTTTATTTATGCTTTTAGGGACTATATTGTCATTTCCTTTAAATATTTGAACTGTCTGAATTTTAACATCTTTTTAAAGATTTATTTTATTTATTTGAGAGACAGAGAGAATGGTGAGAGGAACAGAGGTAGAGAGAATATCAAGCAGACTCCATGCTGAGTGTAGATTCTGACATAGGGCTCAAACTTATGATCCTGAGATCATGACCTGAGCTGAAATGAAGAATTAGATATTCAACTAACTAAACCACCCAGGTACACCTTTAATATTTTGATATAACACAAAACTCATTTCTGAACATCAGTAAGAGTTTAAAAAAGGAAATGAAAACTTTAAATAAAAGAGTTATAAATAATAGCCCAATAAACCACCTACTTACGTATCAGTAAATCTCATAGGTGGTAATTGTAGCTTATATATAAGTCTTTGAATCTCCATCACTTAACACAATTCTAAATATTATACTAAAGCTACATAAATACTTATTGTTGGTGAGTACGAGGGCATAGAAGCAATTTTCTAACTTTTCCAAGGAATAAGTAAGATGATTAAGTCTAATATTGCCTTAAGGTAAAGGAGTGATTTAAATGATTACAGAGCAAAATATCTTACAATATTAATGACTTGAAAAAGAACCTATAGGTAAAAATACCTACCCATGATCAAATGTATATTTTATCCCTGATAAATATCTCAACTCAATATGTTACATTTAAAGTGCAAAGTTATAAATATTGCATAGGTCATATATGCATGAATAGGTTGATTTTTAAAAGCAGAGTCAGATATTATTTAGGTTGGGTATTACCTTAAATAACACCTGATCCAATTCCTTCATTTTAAGATGAGGAAACTGAGGATGTAATATTTGAGGGGTAAGTATCATATAATTATGCTCTTTGTATTTCTTTTACCTAAACTGAGTACATGGATTATAATAGATGTTAATCAACCGTTTACTGAATGAATTAAATTTATTTCCAACTGGAACTTCATGCTTTATCTTGTCAGTTTCTTAATTGTTATGTCAATGTGTCATGCTCATTCCTGTTTTCATATTGTTCTTTTCCATTGAAATGTCCCTACTTTAACCTCTGTTAAACCAAATTGTTTCCAGCTTCCAGAACACAATTGAGTTACAATTTTATTTGTTAAATCTTATAGGCCATTCTAGGTTTCTCTTGACACTATGACTATTTTTCCACTCAAATGATATAGCAGAACAATCTACCATATAAATCCTTAAATTTATGTGTTAATTATAGTGGAATTAAATTTTTTTAAAAAAAATAGGGGCACCTGGGTGGTTCAGTTCATTAAGCATCTGATCTTGATTTGGGCTCAGTTCATAATCTCAGGGTTGTGATATCAAGCCCCACATTGGACTCTGCTGGGTGTGAAGACTGGTTGGGATTCTCTCCCCTTCTCCCTCTGCCCCTCACCCCACTCAGGTGTGTGTGTGTGTGTGTGTGTGTGTGTGTGTGTGTGTGTGTGTGCATGCGCACATGCTCTCTCTCTCTAGGAAAAAAAGTTAAAAAACAATGACCCTATCACCCCTGAAATTGCACTACTAGGTATTTACTCAAAGGACACAAAAATATTGATTCAAAGGGGCACATGCACCCTGATGTTATAACAGCATTATCAACAATAGCCAAATTATAGACAAAGCCCAGATCTCCATCAACTGAGAATGGATAAAGAAGCCATGAGGTGTGTGTGTGTGTGTGTGTGTGTGTGTGTGTGTGTGTGTGTGTGTATTTAGAAGAGAATATTACTCAGCCACTAAAAAGAATGAAATTTTGCTATTTGCAAGCACTTGAGTGGAGCTAGAGTGTATTATGCTAACTAAAATAAATCAGTTAGAGAAAGATAAATACCATATGATTTCACTCACATGTGAAATTTAAGAAATAGGAGAGATAAACATATGGGAAGGAGGAAAAAAGTAAGGGAAGCAAATCATAAAGAAGTTTAACTTCAGAGAACAAACTGAGAGTTGACAGTGGGAGATGGGTGGGGAACAGGCTAAATGAGTGATGGATATTAAGGAGGGTACTTGTGATGAGCACTGAGTGTTATATGTAAGGGATGAATCAGTAAATTCTATACCTGAAACCTATTTTACCATAGTATTACGAACTTAGAATTTAAATAAAATTTAATTTAAAAAGATTACAAATAGATTGATAGGTAATTAAAGAAATGAAAATATATACTGATGTTCACTGACAAGATTTAATATTGTTAAGATGGCAATAATCTCCCATGTTGACCTACAGATTCAAAACACTATGCCTCAAAATCCTAGCTGGCTTCTGTACAGCAACTGACAAGCTTATCTAAAAACTCATGGAAAAGCAAGGGACCAAAAATTGTTTTAAAACAATCTTTTATAAAAAGAATAAATAAATAAAGGGCTCATACTTTGTAATTTCAAAAATTGCTATAATGTGTAGTTGCACATGAATAAACATCCAGATCAATGGAAAATAACTGAGTATTCAGAAATAAGCCTCTCATTTATGGTCTATTTTAAATAGGGTGCTAATAAATTTTGAAGGGGAAATAATAGTCTCTTCAGGAAATAGTCCTGGGACAGCTGGGTATTCACATTCAAAAATAAATTTGGACAATTATCTCCCTACCTTTATCCCCAATGTTTATAAAAATTACCTCCACCAGAATTATACAGCTAAATGTAAGAGCTATAGCAATAAAGTTTCTGGAGAAAACATAGAAGTAAATATTTGTGACTTGGCTAACCCAAAGTTTTAATTATGATATCTGAAGAACAAGTGACAAAAGAAACTGCAAATAAATTGGACTACATTGAAATGAAAAACTGTTGAGTGAGAGTGATGTCACCTAGATGACAGAGAAGACCACAACCTCCATTCCTCAACAAAGATAAACAGTTGGACAGCTATCTTCAAATGAAAATAGTTCCAGGAGAATAGAGGAGTCTACTTAAGTAGCTCTACCAACACAATGGAACAAAAAACCTGACAATAAATGCACAAAATGGGTAGAAGAATAACTTAATTTAGTCTTTATCACTTCATTCTCTAGGTCAGCACTGCTCACTGCCAAGAGGAATGTCCTAGCTCAAAAGAGTTCCCCTTGCCAACAAAGGGAAAGCGGGCAGTGACGATCTTCCTCAGCCTATTGGGGCACTATATGGAGAATCCATTTCAGTTCTATTCCACACAGATAACAGCAAAGCTGAGACACCCGGAGATGGCTAAGAACAAGGAAGAAGGACAGGGACTACCAATGTCAGCCACACAGGAGTGACATTGGTTCCTAATGGCTTGCTTGGCAGAGAACCCCAGAACACTTCAATACTAAGGATCTCTTGCAGATGCTGTACATCCCCCAAATTTCATCACCATACACCTCATCACAGACACCAACAGAAAGCTCAGCATCTTTTAGCATTGAAGAAAACAATAGCAAGCACAGCTGTCATGTATTCCCTGTAGATTTTGTTGCTGAAGTTTTTGCCCCACTATTTTCATGTTTTCAGATGACAGCCAGCTCAGTCCCTATTCATGCTGGAGCCCATATCCATAACAGCAGCCAGCCCTGGCCTCTGTAACTGTAGTCATGCAAGACATCAGCCTAGACCCCACGGTTGACCTCCGTCACTGTGAGCAGACTTATGACTAGCCTCTAGCAGCTGTGCATCTGCACCATCCTAATTCCGGCCACTGGCCTTTTCTGCCATGTGCATACTTGTGGAAAATTCCTATAGCTGCCCAAGTGTGCATGGACAGACAAGATCCACACAGTTGCTGGTTGACTCAGATTCATCCTGACTCTTGTCACTATCATGCATTACTTGACTTTGCACTATCCCCTGCTGCTGTACACCTGTACATTGCCAGTCTAACTCCTCCTATTAACCTCCACTGCCATGAACACACCTGGAGTGAGCCCCTACAGCTGAAGTGCATACTAGATAGCCAAGGCCTGCATAGCTGTCTGTGAATCTGGATATAGTCTTGACTCCAATCACTGACCTATATTACTGAAATCACTGAGTTGTGCATCTGGTCACTAGTGGATTGACTCTATCACCAGCTTCCACTGCCATGCATGCACCAATAACAAGCTATGTTCATGAGTGTATACTGACAGCCAGAGCCCACACAATTGCTGTGGGTTTGGATATGATCCTATTTTCAGTCACTGGTCCATAATATTGTGCTAACCTTCAGCTATATACCTGCACTCCTCTGACCTGAGGGCTGCCATTAGTCTCCACTGCTATGTGCATCCCTGTGGCAAGACTTTGTGACTACAGGAGTATAGGAAAACAGCGAGTGCCCCTGCAGCTGCTAGTGTACCTACAGTTGGCCCAAGCCCTTGCTGCTGACTCTGGTTCTCACCACAATGTGTATATCTGCAGAGAGCCTCTGTGACTACACAGGCACTGTTGAAGCATATGCATACCACCAGCATGTTACCAATGCTGCCTGCTCTGGTCCCTAACCACTGAATCTGGAGTCACCACTGAGAACCCCAAAAAACACTGCAGTCACTGTAGACTTCCCAAAGTTTTCATCAAGTATCACCTAGTCATTAATGTTGTAGACATGAGAGGCCTTAGTCAACAGCTATAATGCCCTCTTAGAGCCAGAGCCACTACATTGCCCCACACTTGGTGGCATGCATCACTGGATGTGGGGTTTATAGCATGCTTTAACATGTCTCCACCTGCAGGTGAAGGTATTCCTTTACTGCAATCAGTCCACAAATTTTGAAAGAGATAACTCTAAGCAATGCCACAGGGATCACAAAGAATCAAAACAATACACCACCACCAAAGGAACATATGAAACTTCCAGTAGCTCACCTCAAAGAAATGGAAATACACAAATTGCCTGACAAGAATTCAAAATAATTTTTCCAAATAGCAGTACAGTTACAAGAGGAAACAGTGAGTAATTTGACCTATCTGGAAAGTATATAAGAACAAAAAGAATTTCCAGAAAGGAAAAAAAAAATAAAAAAATTTCAGAGCTAAATAATATAATGACTAAACTGAAGAAATCAATGGACAGCTTCAAAACAGATGAGACAAAGCAAAAGAATCAGTGAAGTTGATGGCAGATCATTTGAAATTATCCCGTCAGAAGAGCAAAAAGAAAAAAAGAATGAAAAGTAAAAAAAGAAAGCCTATAGGGTACATGGGACATCATTAAAAGAAACAATCTACACATTATTAGAGTCCTGGAATAGAAGAAGAAAGAGGCAGAAAGCTTATTTAAAGAAATAATGACAGAACTTTCCAAATCTGACAAGGGATTTG
Source organism: Vulpes lagopus (assembly GCF_018345385.1). Lineage (NCBI taxonomy): Eukaryota > Metazoa > Chordata > Mammalia > Carnivora > Canidae > Vulpes > Vulpes lagopus. The sequence goes on along the minus strand of NC_054848.1, from coordinate 65,446,770 downwards.
GATATTCAAGTTCATGCTCCCCAAACAAATCTGAACTCAAAGAGATCTCCAAGATGCATGATAGTAAAACCATCAAACACAAAGAGAAAATCTTTAAAAGAAAATCTTGTTACTTATAAGGGAACTCCCATAAGGTTATCAGAGAATTTCTCAGAATTACCTTATTGGTTGAGAGAAAGTGTGATAATATATTGAAAATGCTGAAAGAAAAGTGCCAACAAAGAGTACTTTATGTGGCAAAGTTGTCCTTCATAACTGAAGAAAAGATAGACTCAGAGCAAAAGAAAAAAAAAAACAGGAGGAGTTCATCAGCACGTGACCTTCCTACACCTGTCTTACAAGAATTATTGAAAAGAGTTTTTCAAGCTCAAATGAAAGGATGCTAATTAGTCACATAAAAATATATTAAACACTGGTTAAGGTATATAGTAAAATTCAGAATACAATACCATATGATACTGTATTATGGCAGTGTGTTAATCACTTAACTCTATTATAAAGATGAAAGGAGTACTAAAAATATTTATTTACTTTACAAGTAATGCAAGTAGTCATTTTTGACGATGATTAAAGAAGGGGTCTTTTCCTCATTTACTGGCCATTTGATGCACCTCAGAACAAAACACCTGGGAAATTACAGAGTCAAATAGGGAAAGGACTTTCCAATTATCGTAGAAATATCACCTCATATTTTCTTCTACTATAGTTTCTTTCAAACTAGGTACATTATACATTAGACTAGAATCTCAGGATTGGCTTCAGACTTCACCTGCCTCCTTCCTCTTCCTCTGCTTTATTCTACTCCAGTTACAAACATACAAACAAAATAAGCAACAGTTTGTCTATATGGTGCTAATATGTCAGTGGGAATTAATGTGTTAGTGCATTACTGTGTTCTGTACAATGAATTAACCTCTGTAGTTTCAACAGGGTCTTTCTAAAAATCTAATATTTGAATCCAAGTATGGTAGTGTGATACTGGCATAATGATTGACTATCAGGTAATGAAACAAAATAGACTGGTCAGACACGGACCTTCACTTACACAGTCATTCAGATTTTGACAAAGGAAAAAACAAAACAAAACAAAAACAGAAAAAAAAATTTTGAGAAGGGAACCAAAACAATCCAATCAAAATAGGAAGCTTTTCCCACAAATGTGACTGAAACAACTTAAAATCCATATGGAAAGTACAATGATCTGTAACTTCTATATTAAACCATACATAAAAAATATTTTGAGATGGATCATAAATCTAAATATAAAAACTAAAATTATAAAGCACTTAGATGAAAATATAAAAGGGTATCTTCACAACTTGAGGTAAGCAAAGATTTATTAGACAAGACACACAAAGCAATAGCATAAAAGAAAAAAAAAAACATTAGACTGCTTCAAAATTAAAAACTACTACTCCTCAAAAGATTCCATTAAGAAAATGAATGTGCAATCTCCATAGTGGGAGAAAATACTGTAAATACCTGACAAAGGACTGGTATCCAGGCTATATCTATATTAAAACTCCAGTAATTCAATAAGAAAAATACAACCAGTCATGTTTTAAAAAAAAGTTTTGAATAGACACTATACACACAAAAAAGATATATGAAAGGACAAAACACATATAGAAGTACATATTATATGTAAAAGTGTTTAACATAATCAGTTAACACAAAAATGCAAAATTAAAACTAGAATGAGATACCACTACATACTCACCAGAATAACTGAAATTGAAAAGTCTGACAATTCCAAATTTTGGCAATGATGTGGAACAACTGGAAATTTTGTACATTTATTATTGACATATAAAATATAGTTACTTTTGGAAAAGTTCTGGAAGACTCTTATAAAATTAAACATGCACCTTCACTAGCAGTCTTATTCCCAGGTATTTCCAAAAAGAAATTAAAATATATGCCTACAAAGATTGAAAAATATTCACAAAGTTAACAGGATTTTTAGGGCAGTGAAAATATTCTGTGCTATAATGCTGGATACACATTACACATTTGTCTGAACTTGGAATGTACAACATCAAGTTTGAACCATAATGTAAATTATGGAGTGATTATGATACATCAATATATGTTTATCAATTGTAACAAATGTACCATTCTGGTGGGGGATGTTGATAACGTGTGAGGTGATGCAAGTGTGAGGTTAGGGAGTATATGCAAAGTCTCTGTACCAACCTTCCAATTTTGCTGTGAACCTAAAGCTGCTCTTAAAGAATTTTCTTAAAAAATCCTTCCATGAAATATGTTCAGAACAACTTACTCATAATTTCCTTAAACTGGAAATAATAGGAATATCTATCAACATAAGAAAGGATAGGGGGGAGGGGCAAGATGGCGGAGGAGTAGGGTCTCCAAATCACCTGTCCTCAACAAATTACCTAGAAAACCATCCAATCATCCTGAAAATCTACGAATTCGGCCTGAGATTTAAAGAGAGACCAGCTGGAATGCTACAGTGAGAAGAGTTCGCGCTTCTATCAAGGTCTTCTAAGCACAACATATCCAAAGAAACGAGAGCTTTAAATGATACACTGGACCAGATGGATTTCACAGATATCTACAGAACTTTACATCCAAACTCAACTGAATACACATTCTTCTCAAGTGCACATGGAACTTTCTCCAGAATAGACCACATACTGGGTCACAAATTGGGTCTGAACGGATACCAAAAGATCGGGATAGTCCCCTGTATATTCTCAGACCATAATGCCTTGAAATTAGAACTTAATCACAACAAGAAGTTTGGAAGGACCACAAACACGTGGAGGTTAAGGACCATCCTGCTAAAAGATGAAAAGGTCAACCAGGAAATTAAGGAAGAATTAAAAAGATTCATGGACACTAATGAGAATGAAGATACAACCGTTCAAAATCTTTGGGATGCAGCAAAAGCAGTCCTGAGGGGGAAATACATCGCAATACAAGCATCCATTCAAAAACTGGAAAGATCTCAAATTCAAAAGCTCACCTTACACATAAAGGAACTAGAGAAAAAGCAACAAATAGACCCCACCCCCAGCAGAAGAAGACAGTTAATTAAAATTTGAGCAGAACTCAATGATATCGAGACCAAAAGAACTGTGGAAAAGATCAACAGACCAGGAGTTGGTTCTTTGAAAGAATTAATAAGATAGATAAACCATTAGCCAACCTTATTAAAAAGAAGAGAGAGAAGACTCAAATTAATAAAATCATGAATGAGAAAGGAGAGATCACTACCAACACCAAGGAAATACAAACAATTTTAAAAACATATTATGAACAGCTGTACGCCAATAAATTAGGAAATCTAGAATAAATGGACGCATTCCTGGAAATCCACAAACTACCAAAACTGGAGCAGGAAGAAACAGAAAACCTGAACAGGCCAATAACCAGGGAGGAAATTGAAGCAGTCATCAAAAACCTCCCAAGACACAAGAGTCCAGGGCCAGATGGCTTCCCAGGGGAATTCTATCAAACATTTAAAGAAGAAATCATACCTATTCTACTAAAGCTGTTTGGAAAGATAGAAAGAGATGGAGTACTTCCAAATTCGTTCTATGAGGCCAGCATCACCTTAATTCTGAAACCAGATAAAGACCCCCCCAAAAAGGAGAATTACAGACAAATATCCCTGATGAACATCGATGCAAAAATTCTCAACAAGATACTAGCCAATAGGATCCAACAACACATTAAGAAAATTATTCACCATGACCAAGTAGGATTTATCCCCGGGACACAAGGCTGGTTCAACACTCGTAAAACCATCAATGTGATTCATCAAATCAGCAAGATAAAAACCAAGAACCGTATGATACTCTCATTAGATGCAGAGAAAGCATTTGACAAAATACAGCATCCATTCCTGATCAAAACCCTTCAGAGTGTTGGGATAGAGGGAACTTTCCTCGACATCTTAAAAGCCATTTACGAAAAGCCCACAGCAAACATCATTCTCAATGGGGCAGCACTGGGAGCCTTTCCCCTAAGATCAGGAACAAGACAGGGATGTCTACTCTCACCACTGCTGTTCAACATAGTTCTGGAAGTCCTCGCCTCAGCAATCAGACAACAAAAAGACATTAAAGGCATTCAAATTGGCAAAGAAGAAGTCAAACTCTCCCTCTTCGCCGATGACATGATACTCTACATAGAAAACCCAAAAGCCTCCACCCCAAGATTGCTAGAACTCATACAGCAATTTGGTAGCGTGGCAGGATACAAAATCAATGCCCAGAAATCAATGGCATTTCTATACACTAACAATGAGACTGAAGAAAGAGAAATTACGGAGTCAATCCCATTGACAATTGCACCCAAAAGCATAAGATACCTAGGAATAAACCTAACCAAAGAGGTAAAAGATCTATATCCTAAAAACTATAGAACACTTCTGAAAGAAATTGAGGAAGACACAAAGAGATGGAAAAATATTCCATGCTCATGGATTGGCAGAATTAATATTGTAAAAATGTCAATGTTACCCAGGGCAATTTATACGTTTAATGCAATCCCTATCAAAATACCATGGACTTTCTTCAGAGAGTTAGAACAAATTATTTTAAGATTTGTGTGGAATCAGAAAAGACCCTGAATAGCCAGGGGAATTTTAAAAAAGAAAACCATAGCTGGGGGCATCACAATGCCGGATTTCAGGTTGTACTACAAAGCTGTGGTCATCAAGACAGTGTGGTACTGGCACAAAAACAGACACATAGATCAATGGAACAGAATAGAGAACCCAGAAGTGGATCCTGAAATGTATGGTCATCTAATATTCGATAAAGGAGGAAAGACTATCCATTGGAAGAAAGACAGTCTCTTCAATAAATGGTGCTGGGAAAATTGGACATCCACATGCAGAAGAATGAAACTGGACCACTCTCTTTCACCATACACAAAGATAAACTCAAAATGGATGAGAGATCTAAATGTGAGACAAGAGTCCATCAAAATCATAGAAGGGTACACAGGCAACACCCTCTTTGAACTTGGTCACAGTAACTTCTTGCAAGATACATCCACAAAGGCCAAAGAAACAAAAGCAAAAATGAACTATTGGGACTTCATCAAGATAAGAAGCTTTTGCACAGCAAAGGATACAGTCAACAAAACTAAAAGACAACCTACAGAATGGGAGAAGATATTTGCAAATGACATATCAGATAAAGGGCTAGTTTCCAAAATCTATAAAGAAGTTATTAAACTCAACACCAAAGAAACAAACAATCCAATCATGAAATGGGCAAAAGACATGAAGAGAAATCTCACAGAGGAAGACATGGGCATGGCCAACATGCACATGAGAAAATGCTCTGCATCACTTGCCATCAGGGAAATACAAATCAAAACCACAATGAGATACCACCTCACACCAGTGAGAATGGGGAAAATTAACAAGGCAGGAAACAACAAATGTTGGAGAGGATGCGGAGAAAAGGGAACCCTCTTACACTGTTGGTGGGAATGGGAACTGGTGCAGCCACTCTGGAAAACTGTGTGGAGGTTCCTCAAAGAGTTAAAAATAGACCTGCCCTACGACCCAGCAATTGCACTGTTGGGGATTTACCCCAAAGATTCAGATGCAATGAAACGTCGGGACACCTGCACCCCGATGTTTCTATCAGCAATGACCACAATAGCCAAACTGTGGAAGAAGCCTCGGTGTCCATCGAAAGATGAATGGATAAAGAAGATGTGGTTTATGTATACAATGGAATATTACTCAGCAATTAGAAATGACAAATACCCACCATTTGCTTCAATGTGGATGGAACTGGAGGGTATTATGCTGAGTGAAATAAGTCAATCGGAGAAGGACAAACAGTGTATGTTCTCATTCATTTGGGGAATATGAATAATAGTGAAAGGGAATATAAAGGAAGGGAAAAGAAATGTTGGGAAATATCAGGAAGGGAGACAGAACATAAAGACTCCTAACTCGGGGAAACTAACTAGGGGTGGTGGAAGGGGAGGAGGGTGGGTGTTGGAGGGGAATGGGTGACGGGCACTGAGGTGGACACTTGACGGGATGAGCACTGGGTGTTTTTCTGTATGTTGGTAAATTGAACACCAATAAAAATTAATTAAAAAAATAAATAAAAAAAATAAAAACAAAACAAAAAAAAAGAAAGGATAAACTATGATATATTCATACAATGAACTTCTACATTAACAATATAAAGGGAAAAATCAACTGAAACCAAAAGTTGACATAAAAAGCATTATGCTGAATGAAAAAAAAACTTTAAAAAACTATATAATGTATAATTTCATTTATATGGATTTCCAGAATTGTCAAACTAATCTGAGGTGTAAAAATTCAGAACTGTGGTTGCCTTTTGGTGAAAGGTGGGGACATGGGGGAGAGGCATCAGAAATAACTCAGAATGGGCATGAAGGAACTTCCTGAGTAACAGTAATGTTCTATATTTTCACAAGTCTTAAACAGGTGCATGTCTTTGCCAAAACTCATAGAATAACACACTTAAGACTTGTGCATTTTATTTTTTTGTAAATTCTATCTATAAATTTGAACTGAAAACTAGTATTGAATGTTCATTAATGATGGTCATGCTTAAGTATTTGGTGTGATGTATACTGATTTCTGCAAATTACTTTGAAGTGCATCATAAAAAATAAGATTGATGGGTGGGTAGACTGAGGGATGTATAGACAATGGATATTTCATAAAGTAAATATCATAAAATATTGTTTGTAGAGCCTAAGTGGTATGGATATGGGTTTTACTATATAGTCTTTCAACTTTTCTATACGTGTAGAAATTTACATCATAGTATGTTGAGGGATAAAATTTAAGTCTTTACAGCGGCCCGCTACCTATATAATAACCACTTTATCCATTTGCTCTTAGACCTCAGCTTTGATATTCTACTTCCCGCTCTCCTGTCTACATTTCACTCCAACCACGTTGGCCTCCTTATTACTTTTTTAAAAAATTTTAGGCCTTCTTGTTATTCTTAGAATACATGAAGCTTGTGCCTTTCTCATAATCTTTGTTTTTTATGCCCTCCACTTTGAACACACTTCTTCTATATTGCCACAAAGTTAGCCTTTCACTTTCTTCAGGTCTCTTACTTTCTTTACATCTTTGCTCTCAATTAACCTTTTCAGTGAGGCCTTCCCTAACTTTCAACTATGATTGCTAGCACCTGATCCTATTCCCTCACTTTATTTTTCTCTATAACATTTATTGTTATTTGACATACCATATATTTCACTTTTTGTTAAACTTGATGACAATAGGGATATGTGTCTATTTTGTTCCTAGTATACTGAACAGTGAAGGTCATGTAATGTATGTTCAGTAAATACTTGTTGAATGAATGAATTAGAATTGTAAAAGAGCTGAATAAGTGGTAATAATGAAATTTAATATGGTCAACTATAAAACTTTTATTTTTTTCTCCAAGTTTTTATTTAAATTCCAGTTAGTTAACATATAGTGTAATATTAGTTTTAGATTTAGAATTTAGTGATTTATCACTTACATACAACACCCAGTGCTCATCACAAGTGCCCTCTTTAGTACTCATCACCTATTTAAACCACCCCCCACAGACCTCCCCTCCATTAACTCTCAGTTTTTTCTTTATAATTAAGAGTCTGTTTCCTGCTTTGTCTCTCTTGTTTTTTTCCCATGTTCATCTGTTTTGTTTCCCAAATTCCAAATATGAGTGAAATCAAGCAGTATTTGTTTTTCTCTGACTTATTTCACTTAGCATAATATTCACTAGCTCCATCCAAATCACTACAAATGGCAAAGGAATTAGTATCAGATGTTTTCTTCAGGATGAAGCAACTTTTTAAAAATTTTCTTTTTAATGTTATCTTAATTCCAATATAGTTAACATGCGGTGTTATGTTAGTTTCAGGTGTACAATATATTGATTCCATAATTTTATATATTACTCAGTGCTCATCAGGATAAGTATATTCTTAATCCCATTCACCTATTTCACCCATTCCCCCAACCACCTCCGCTTTGGTAATAATCTGTTTGTTCTCTAGAGTTGAGTCTGTTTTTATTTTTAGTTTCTCTTTTTATTCCGCTTTGTTCAATTGTTTCTTAAATTCCACACATGAGTGAAATCATATGGTATTTCTCTTTCCCTGGCTGACCAACCTATTAGCAATGAACAGAACAAAATAAAACAAAACAAAAAAGCTAAAAACTGTTCTTACACCAATTGCCATTATATATGTTTGAGCCTGCTAAACTTCCTTCAAATGAATACTAGATTGGTCTAGAAAGAACCTACAATCTATTGGTCTAGAAAGGTCAATAATTAAATATTTCTAGTTATCCCAGCCACATCTGAAATACTTCATGCAATCTGTAACTCTAAAGAGTGCCATCAGATTCTTTTCTAAATAAAAGTGAAGTTACTCAAGGCAGTAGGTACAGGTTCAAGATTTCTTTGGTCGAACTTATCTAAGGAAAAATATTTCCTCAACAGAGGTGTTTTATGAATATTAGTTTCTCTATGTCAATATTTGATATTCATATTTTCAAAGAACTTTGGCTTTATTAAGTGTATTAAGGTCTGTTCTCTTTGATAATTAAAAACTCCAAAGAGCAGTTATGGTCTCCACCAAAAGAAAGCAGTATACAAGCAAATTATTTCTGAAAGGAAGAGTGTTCCAAATCAGAAATGAAATAAAATAATTATTTTTTGTTCTTCATAATATGATGAAAAGATACCACTCATATTTGCCCATTATAATTACACATTTTTCAATTATTCATGGTTTATTTTTGTCTCAAATTTTAGAATATTATCTTTAATTTTTAATTTAAAATATTTAATTTTTCCTTATTGCATCCAATTTTGTTTGGTACAAAAGGTAAACCAAAATATGCTTTAAATACTATATATGTATGCATCTATAGTTTTACACGGAGTACTAAAGAAAATATAATTACTTAGTACTCTAGTACTAAAAAGAATAGAGCATATGTGAAATATTTTATTTTATAAAACAAAATCTGAGAAGGCCACTTACCACATCTATCATATCAGATTCCATTTCATAGCTGAGATCAGACTATAAGAAAAAACAATAAAAATTAGTGTTGTTCATATAAAATCTGTTATTCCTTTAAGGGTACAGAATAAATATTGAATGATAATACTATTGTGCTTCAAATAATCTATTTCAAAGTTATAGAAAGGCATATTTCAGAATCTGAAATTCCAATAAAGAAGCACCAATATGAGAGCCTGTTTTTTTTTAATTTTTTTTGAGAGCCTGTTTTTTAAAAAATGGCTTTTGCCTACTTATATTTATTGTGATTATGATACATTTGGACTTATTCTACCATCTTATTTTGTCTTCGGTGTACCACAGTTTTGTGTGCTCCTTTTATCCATCTTCCTTGAATTTTTAAAAAGATTTATTTATTTATTTCAGGGAGAGCACAAATGAGGGGGCAGAGGGAGAGGAAGAGAGAATCTCAAACAGACTCCATGATGAGCATGGAGCATGATGCTGGGCTCAATCTCATTACCTGAGATCACGTCCTAAGCTGAAACCAAGAGTCAGACCCTTAACCAATTGCACCACCAGGCACCGTGATTTTCCTTAATTTTATTAAAATTTTCTTTATTTTCTACTCCAACGGTCAGGACATTACACATTCTATGCACATACCTTAACATACAATATAGTGATTAAACACTTACATACAATACCCAGTGTTCATTATAAGAAATGCACAACTTAATCCCCATAAACTATTTAACCCATCCCCCATCTACCTGCTTCTGAAAACCATCAATTTGTTCTCTAGTTAAGGGTCAGTTTCTTGGTCTCTCTCTATTCTATCCCCCATGCTCAATTGTTGTTTCTTAAATTCCACATATGGTGAAATCATAACAGTATTTGTCTTACTCTGACAGACTGATTTTGCTTAGCATAATACTCTCTAGCTCCATCCACCCCACTGCAAATGGCTATTTCATTTTTTTGTGGCTGAATAATATTCCATTGTATACATATGCTACATTTTTTTTTTATCCATTCATCAGTCGATGGATATTTGGGTTCTTTCTATAATTTGACTATTGTAGATAATGCTACTATAAAAATCAGGGTGCATGTATCCCATGAATTAGTATTTTATATCCTTTGGGCAATTAGCAACTAGTGCAATTGCTGGATCATAGAGTAGTTCTATTTTTAACTGTTTTGTGGAACCTCCAAACTGTTTCCCAGAATGGCTACACCAGTTTGCATTCCCAAAAGATTGCCAGAGGGTTCCCCTTTCTCCACATCATCATTAACACCTGTTCTGTCTTCTGTTCTTGATTGTAGCCATTCTGGCAAGGTGTGAGGTGGTATCTCACTGTAGTTTTGATTTGTATTTCCCTGATTATGAATGATGTTGACTATCTTTTAATGGGTCCATTGGCTTCTGGATATCTTCTTTGGAAAAATGTCTATTCATGTCTTCTGCCCATTGATAACTGGATTGTTCATTTGGGGGGTGTCAATTTTATAAGTTCTTTATATATTTTGAATGCTAACCCTTTATCAAATATGCCATTTGAAAATATCTTCTCCCATTCCATAGGTTGCCTTTTAGTTTTGTTGATTGTTTCCTTCAGTGCACCAAAGCTTTTTATTTGGTTAAGTTCCAAGAGTTTATTTTTTGCTGTTGTTTCTGTGATATCAAGAAACATCTAGGAAGAAGTTGCTATGGCCAATGTCAGAGACATTACTGCCTGTGTTCTCCTCTAGGATTTTAATGGTTTGCTGTCTCACATTTAGGTCTTACATCCATTTTAAATGTATTTTTGTGTATTGTGTAAGAAAGTGGTACAGTTTCATTCTTTTGCATGTTGCTATCCAGTTTTCTCCAACACCATTTGTTGAAGAGACTGTTTCTTTCCATTGAATATTCTTCCCTGTTTTCTTGAAGATTAATTGACCACATAGTTTTGGGTTCATTTCTGGGTTTTCTATTCTGTTCCACTGACCTATGTGTCTAATGTTGTGCCACTACCATACTATTTTCATCACTATACCATTGTAACATAACTTCAAGTGTGGAATTGTGGGGCCTCTAGCTTAGCTTTTCATTTTCAAGATTGATTTGGCCATCAGGGTCTTTTGTGGTATCATTCAAATTTTTGAATTATTTGTTCTAGCTCTGTGAACAAATGTTGTTTGCATTTTGATAGGGATTGCATTAAATGTATCGATTCCTTTGGTAGTATAGACATTTTAACAATATTTGTTCTTCAGATTCATGAGCATAGAATGTCTTTCGATTTCCTTATATCATCTTTACTTTCTTTCATCAGTGTTTTATAGTTTTCAGAATACACGTCTTTCACCTCCTTGGTTGAACACCACTTAGTATAAATTTTACATGATATATATTTTTCTATCCTTTCAGTGTCTACTATGTATCCATACATGTAAGGTATAATTCTCATAAAAATCATTTAGGTCTATTTTTAATACAGTCTTAAAATATTTGTCTTTTAAGTGGTGTGTTAAACTATTTACATTTAAGGTGATTGTATGTTCTCATTCATTTGGGGAATATGAATAATAGTGAAAGGGAATATAAAGGAAGGGAAAAGAAATGTTGGGAAATATCAGGAAGGGAGACAGAACATAAAGACTCCTAACTCGGGGAAACGAACTAGGGGTGGTGGAAGGGGAGGAGGGCGGGTGTTGGAGGGGAATGGGTGACGGGCACTGAGGTGGACACTTGACGGGATGAGCACTGGGTGTTTTTCTGTATGTTGGTAAATTAAACACCAATAAAAGTTAATTAAAAAAAAAAAACAAAACAAAAACAAAAAAAAAACAAACAAACAAACAAAAAAAGGTGATTGCTGATAGAGTTGCATTTATAGCTATCATTTTTAAAGCACTTATTTTGTCTTTGTTTTATCTGTTCTTTATTTCCATTTTTCTCATATATTAATTTTTTACTTCTGCAATCTTCTTTTTAAATTTGAGGATAGTTGGCACACAGTGTTACATTAGTTTTAGAAACACATGATGTTTCATTTCATATTCTTCCCATGGCTATTGTAGAGTAAGTTTTTAAAGTGTGGTTTGTGAAACTGTGTGTCTTCAAAATCTTTCAGAGCTTCATGAGGTCAAATTTATTTTTATAATAATGAGAGCATTTGACTTAATAGCTTTCATTATTTATTAGTATAGAGTGGAGCATTCTAGAGGGTTATACCATGTAATATGATAACATGTAAATTTGGAAGCCATATGAATATCCAAATATCTTCTATTAAATCATAATTAAAGGTTTCTGAAAATTAAAAAAATGAATTCTTATTTTTTGTTTTAGAAATTAGTAATTTTTAAAAAATATCCTATTTATTTCTATAAATAATCATTTATAATTATGACATTATAAATAACATATTTGAATAATTTATTAGGTTGAATTTCTTTCCAATTTGTTTATTATTTGTCTTAAGTTTTTATTTCATGTATGTATGTATGTATGCATGTATGTATTTATTTATTAAAGATTTTATTTACTTATTCAAGAGAGACACACAGAGAGAGGCAGAGACAGAGGCAGAGGGAGAAGCGGGCTCTTCAAAAGGAGCCTAATGTGGGACTCTCTCCAGGGACCCTGGGATCACACCCTGAGCTGAAGACAGATGCTCAACTACTGAGCTACCCAGGTGTATTAGGTTTTGAATTTTAATTCCACTATATTTAGCACATAGTGTTATATTAGTTACAGATGTAGAACACAGTGATTCAACAATTCTATATATAACTCAGCACTCATCATGATAAATGTACTCATTATCCCCTTCACCTATTTCACTCATACCCCCACCCAATTCCTCTCTGGTATGCTTTATTTTAAAAGAGTACTCTCTCTCTCTTTTAAAGATTTATTTATTTATTCATGGGAGAGACAGAGAGAGAAAGGCAGAGGCATAGGCAAAGGAGAAGCAAGCTCCTCACAGGAGCCTGCTGTGGGACTCAATCCTGGATCCTGGGATCATGCCCTAAGCTGAAGGCAAGCATTCAACCACTGAGTCACCCAGGCATCGCAAAAGAGTACTCTCCATTACAGTATTTTTTTTCAACAAGAACATTTTTTTTACTTGAAGCATAGTTCAGAGTACATGGTTCTAAAAGATATATAGAAAACATTCAATCCCAGAAAAACAGAATACATATTTTCTTCAAGTACACACAGAAAAATCACCTGTTTAACCTGCATATGAAATGAAATAACAAATACCACAATTTTAAGGAGCAAGTATATTTTTCAACTACAATGCTATGACACTTAATATCAACAATAAAACAAAGCTGGGGGAGGGCAGGGAAATATGGCAGAAGAGTAGGAGTCCTCAACTCACCTGGTCCAACCAACTTACCTAGATAACTTTCAAAACATCCTGAAAACCTACAAATTCGACCTGAGATTTAAAGAGAGAACAGCCAGAATGCTACAGAGAGAAGGGTTTTCACTTCTAGCAAGGTAGGAGGGTGGAAAAAAAATAAATAAAAAAGAATAAAGTAGGGGTGGGGCACCACGAGGAGCTGGGCTAAAGCAGAGTGGCCAAAGCCTCTGGGACTGGAAAGCCCAGCCCTGGAGAAGTGGGAACTTTAAAAATCCACAAGGGATTTTTTTCAGACAGAAAAGTGCTTAGCAGGGAAATTAGGCAGAATCTCAGGAGGGTCAGTGAAGCCTCTAGATTCCCAGAATCACTATAAGAGGAGGTGCACCCAGGGGAAAGCACACCGCAATCCACAGACCAACCTCAGTAAAGGGCTGGAGCACATAGCCCCCGGGGCATTTGGGAGAAGCCAGGGGGTTAGGGGGGTCAGTTCCAGACAGAGGTGGTGGTGCCCAATTGCCTTTGGGAGCTGCAGCCCGTGGGAGGGCAGGTCCAGCAGCACAGGGTCATGGATCCCAGGGCACCCAAGCAGATAAAGCCAGGGATCCTGCATTCCTCCTGGGACAGACAGAAGCAGGGAGGGCACAGGAAAGCGAAAACACTCTTGCCGTGAGGCACCCCCAAGCTGTCCAGAGCAGTGCGCTGGCGCTGGCCCCAGGAACATCTAGGCCAGTGCAGACTGAGAGACTGTAGTTAACTAGCAGGGAGCTGACTCCGGACCTGCAAATCTGGCTGCCACCATTGTTGTTTTCCCTCCTTGTTTCACCTTGTGCCTGGGATAGGCAGGGCCACCAGGGAACAAAGGTCTCACAGGATAGACAGCTTACAAAGAGCCCAGCACCTGGCAAGGGGGTGGGGCATCTCCACACAGGCACACACACCTGAGAATCAGCAAAGCAGACCCCTCTCCCAGAATAACTGCTGGAAGAACAGGGGAAGAGCAAGTTCTTGACCATGCAACGCTGGAAAGTTTCAGGACCAAGGGAAAATCAAGGAAATATAGTATATAGAACTAGAGGATCCCCCCATTTAAATTTTTTTCCCTTTTCCATTACTTTTGTTTTTATATCAAACTAAACATTTTCAATATTTTTTTCTCTTTTCCCACCTTAACTACAATATTTTACTAGCTCTTTATTTTTAAGTTTCTTCCTTTTTGACTTTCATATTTCTACAATTACATGTTTTAGATATATTTTTCACTTATGGATTCCCTTCAACATATTCGATTTAATTTTTGGAGATATACGAGATATCAGTTTTTTTTGTTTTGTGTTTTTTTGTTTTCTCTGCCTTGTGTTGTTCTACAATGGCAGAAGTTAATACCTTTTAAAACATGACCAGCATACACCCAGAACCAAAAGGAATACTGTGCTGGTTCATTCTATGAGATTATATTATTTCTTCATTCCCATTCTGCCTCCCTATTTTATCTTGTTTATGTTTTGGTGGTCAGTGTTGGTGCTATCTACAAGTATTGCTGCAGTGTATAAATTTGGGACTGAGCATCTTCTATCATACATAACTTAATACCCTCAGAACCAAGAGGATCACCCTCTAGGCCCCCTCAGGTAGACTACATTCTTCCTCCACTACAACTTCATCACTACCACCATCTCCCAAACCCAGTTTTTTTCTTTTTTCTCTTTTTCTTCTTTACTTTTTTCCCCCTTATTTTTCTTCTTTTTCTTTACCTCTTCTTTGGGATTCTTGGCCTTTAATTTTTTAACTTTATTTTAAAATTTGTTTTTAACTTTAGTGGTCCTTTTGTTTTATTTTGTTTTGATCTTTGTTTTCATTTTCTTGTCTCTGACCTCAGAATCATCTAGGGTGAAATTTACTTAGGTCATGGTTGATATTCTTGACTCAGCCTGCTCATACAGCCACTCTGCCTGAGCAAAATGACTAGAATGAAGAACTCACCACAAAAGAAAGAATCAGAAATAGTACTCTCTGTCACAGAGTTACAGAGTATGGATTACAGTTCAATGTCAAAAAGCCAATTCAGAAGCACAAAGCTACTGGTGGCTCTGGAAAAAAGCATAAAGGATTCAAGAGACTTCATGATTGCAGAATTTAGATCTAATCAGGCTGAAATTAAAAATCAATTAAATGAGATGCAATCCAAACTAGAGGTCCTAATGATGAGAGTTACTGAGGTGAAAGAGTGATCAACATAGAAGACAGGTTGATGGCAAGGAAGGATACTGAGGAAAAAAGAGAAAAGCAATTAAAAGATCAAGAGGGAAAGTTAAAGGAAATAAATGATAGCCTCAGAAGGAAGAATCTACATATAATTGGGGTTCCAGAAAGTGCCTAGAGGGCCAGAGGGCCAGAAAGCATATTTGAACAAATCATAGCTGAGAACTTCCCTAATTTGAGGAGGGAAACAGGCATTCAGATCCCGGAGATAGGTTCCTCATCACAAAATCAATAAAAACTGTTCAAAACCTTGACATTTAATAGTGAAACTTGCAAATTCCAAAGATAAAGAGAAAATCCTTAAAGCAGTGAGAAACAAGATATTCCTAACTTACATGGGAAGAAATATTATATTAACAGCAGACCTCTCCATAGAGACCTGGCAGGCAAGAAAGGAATGGCATGATATATTCAGGGTACTAAATGAGAAGAACATGCAGCCAAGAATATTTTATCCATCAAGGCTTTCATTCAGAATAGAAGGAGAGATAAAGAGCTTCCAAGATAGGCAGAAACTGAAAGAATATGTGACCACCAAACCAGCTCTGCAAGAAATATTAAGGGGTGCCCTGTAAAAGAAGGATGAATCCCAAAGAAATAATCCATAGAAACAGAGACTGAATAGGTATTATGATGACACTAAATTCATATTTTTCAATAGTTACTCTGAAAGTGAAAGGGCTGAATGATCCCATCAAAAGATGTAGGGGTTTGGACTGGATAAAAAGTAAGATCCCTCTATTTGTTGTCTACAAGAGACTCATTTTAGACCTAAGGACACCTCCAGCCTGAAAATGAAAGGTTGGAGAACCATTTACCATTCCAATGGTCCTCAAAGGAAAGGTAAGATAGCAATCCTCATTAAAGTTTAACCCAAAGACTGTAGTAAGAGATAAAAAGGGACACTATATCATGCTTCAAGTGTCTATCGTACAAGAAGACCTAACAATCATGAATATTTATGCTCCTAATATGGGAGCTGCCAAGTACATCAATTGATTAATAACCAAAGTAAAGACAGACTTAGATAATAATACACTCATAGTAGGAGCCGTCAACACGGCACTTTCTGCAAATGATAGATATTCTAAACACAACATCACCAAAGAAACAAGGGCTTTAAATGATACACTGGGCCAGGTGGATTTCATGGATATATATATATATATCAAACTTTCCATCCAAATGCAACTGAATACACATTCTTCACAAGTGCACATGGAACTTTCCCCAGAATAGACCACATACTGGGTCACAAATCAGGTCTCAACCAATACCAAAAGATTAGGATTATCCCCTGCATACTTTCAGACCATAATGCTTTGAAACTGGAACTCAATCACAAGAAAAAATTTGGAAGAAACTCAAACACATGGACGTTAAAGAGCATCCTACTAAAAGATGAATGGGTCAACCAGGAAATGAGAGAAGAATTAAAAAGATTCATTGAATCTAATGAAAATTAAGATACAACCATTCAAAATCTTTGGGATACAGCAAAAGTAGTCCTGAGAGGGAAATACATGCAATACAAGTCTCCCTCAAAAAAAAAAAAAAAAAAAAAGGAAAAACTCAAATACACAAGCTAACCTCACACCTAAAGTAACTGCAGAAATAACAGCAAGTAAACCTACACCAAGCAGAAGAAGAGAGATAATAAAGATTTGATCAGGACTGAATGAAATAGAGACCAGAAGAACTGTAGAACAGATAAAAAACCAGGAGTTGGTTTTTTGAAAGGATTAATGAGATAGATAAACCACTAGCCAGGCTTATTTAAAAAAAAAAAAAGAGAGAGAGAGAAAAGACTCAAATTAATGAAACCACAAATGAAATAGGAGAGATCACAACCAATACCCAAGAAATACAAACTATTTTTAAAATATATTATGAGACTTGCTGCTATGCAATGTCCACAATAGTCAAACTGTGGAAGGAGCCTTGATGTCCATCGACAGATAATTTAAAAAGTAGTTGTGGTATATATATTCATTGGAATATTACTCAGCCATTAGAAAGCACGAATACCCACCATTTGCTTCAACATGGATGGAACTAGAAGGTATTATGCTGAGTGAAGTAAGTCAATCAGAGAATGACAATCATTATAAGGCTTCACTCATACAAGGAGTAGAAAAAATAGTGAAAGGGATTACAGGGGAAAGGAGGGAAAGTGAGTGGGAAAATTGGAGAGGTTGACAAAACATGAGAGACTCCTAACTCTGGAAAATGAACAAGGTGTAGTGGTAGGGGAGGCAGGGGGTGGATAGGGTGACTGCATGTTGGGCACTGAGCAGGGCACTTAACATGATTAGCACTGTGTGTTATACTATATGTTGGCAAATCGAACTTCAACCACAAAAAAATATATATCTAAGAAAAACAAAGCTGGGAAATTAAAATGCATATATTAAATATTTAGTATATAAATATTAAACAACAAACTATTGCATAAGCAATGGGACAAATAAGAAATCAAATGGCAAATTAAAATGTCTCAAAACCAATTAAAAATAAAACACAATATTGTAAGACATAATGGGATGCAGCAGAAGTACATGTTAGAGTGAAGTTTATGCTATAAATTATTTTTTAAAAAGTTCAAATAAATGACATTGCACCACAAGGAATTAGAAAAAGAAGAAACTTAGCTAAAATTTAGTAGAGGAAGGAAATAATAAATAAAAATAATAAATAAATAAAATAGAGAACAGAATAAACATGACGTCGAAAGTAATGACCAGTTTTTCCAAAAAAATAAATGAAATTGGTAATGCTTTAAGTACATTAACTATGAAAAAAAATAAAGAGAAGAATCAAGAACAAAAATGAGAAATGGATGAGAAAACAATTCCACAGATAACCACAGAAATACATACTGTGATAAAAGATTACTATAAATGATTATATACTAACAAATCAGATAACTTAGGAAAAAGAAAACACAGATAATTCCTACAGATAGATAAGTTACCAATATTTAATCATTAATGTTATATACAAGAAATAGTAAATCTTAGGCCAGTAACAAGAATAAAAATTGAACTAGGAATCAAAAATCTCCTAGCTCAGAAGAGCCCAAGACCACATGACTTCATTGCTGAATTCCAGCAAATATTTAAGAAATAACAATTATGACAAACTTTATCAAGTTTAAGGGAAACACATAGAGGGAACACATTCAACATCCTTCCAGGAGGCCAGTACTACCCTAACACCAAAGCAGGATTAAAAAAATACAAGAACAAGAAAGTCTAGTTTGTCTTATATAATTATTGGTACTCTGACTTTCTTGTGATATCTGTTTGCATGATAAATGTTTCTCCACTCCCTCACTTTCAGTCTACAATGTCTTTAGGTCTAAATTGACTCTCCTTTAGGTGGCATACAGATGTCTTATTTTATTATTATCCATTCTGACACCCTATGTCTTTTGATTGGAGCATTTAGTCTATTTACATTCAGAGTAATTGTTGATAAATATGTATTTATTGCCATTTTATTACTTTTTTCATTGAATATGGAGATTTTCTTTGATACTTTCTTTTCTTTGTCACTTTTGGTCTCTCCTTTCCACTCAAGAAGTCGTCTTCAATATTTCTTGCAGGGCTGGTTTAGTGGTCATGAACTCCCCTGGTTTTTGTTTGTCTGGGAAACTCTTTTTCTCTTCTTCTATTCTGAATGATAGCCTTGCTGGTAGATTATTCTTGGCTGTAAACTCAGCACATTGAATAGACCATTCCACTCCCTTCTGTCTTGTCAAGTTTCTGTTGAGAAATATTCAGCTAGCCCTAGGAGTTTTCCCTTGTAATTTAAGCTCTTCTTTGGTTTTTATGCTTTTAAGATTTTTTGCTTTATAACTGTATTTTGCAAATTTAATCTTGGTATTAAAATGATTTTGGTGATTTTTAAGGGAGTTCTCTGCCTCCTAGATCTAGATATCTATTTCCTTCCTTGGAATAGGGAAATATTCTGCTATTATTTCCTCAAAAAGTTTTCATCCCCGTTTTTCTCTCTTTTTTCTGAGACTTCTCTAAAATGAATGTTATTATGTTAGATGAAGTCACTGAGTTCCCTAAGTCTATCATGTTGCATAATTCTTTTGTGGTCTGATGAGGCTTCCCTTCTCTGTCAAGCTTGCCTGCGTCCCAGCATGGTGGGCCTCTCTCCCAGTAGACCAGCACAAACCCTTACCCATGACATGTCTCCCAACCAGAGATTTCTGCAGGGCCTCAGCTCTGGTGGAGCTGGTGTCAGTTCTCATGTCACAAGCAGACCAAAGCACACCCAGTTAAAAGTCACCATATTCAGGTAAGGTTCTAAATACTGCCTAAATGAGGCAAGAGAAGCCTCTGTAGATGACTGGCCTGAAAGAGCAGCCAAAATATAATAGCAGAGTACATGCAACACACAAGAGATATGCTCCTTAAAGCAGCAGGCCCTGGGCACTATGACCTCTTCTTCATAAGTCCATTACTTTCAGCATCAGGAGACATAATTGGGTTTTGGTTTTTGGTTTTTTGGGGTTTTTTTTTCCACAGAGAAGGCCAAGACTTAGACAAAATTCCAAGACAGAGGAGTTTATCCCAAATGAAAGAAGGAGAAAAGGCCTTGGCCAGAGATCTAAGCAAAACCCATGTAAGTAACGTCACTGAATGGAGAATTTAAAGCAATAATCAGGGCATCTGGGTAGCTCAGTGGTTGAGTGTCTGCCTTTGCTTCAGGTCATGATCCTTGGGTCCTGGGGTCAAGTCCCGCTGTCTATGTCTCTGCCTCTCTCTCTGTGTCTCTCATGAATAAATAAATAAAATCCTTAAAAAATAAGGCAACAATCATAAGGATATTCACTTGAGAAAAGAATAGAAGATATCAGTGAGACTCTTACAATCAAGATAAAAGAGTTAAAAAAGAATCAGGTAGAGAAGAAGAATGCAGTAAACAATATTGGAAACAGGTTTGATGCAATGAATGGCAGGCTGGAAAAAGCCGAGGAACAAATTAGTGACCTATGAGACAAAATAATAGAAACTAATGAAGCTAAAGAAAAAAGCTAAAGAAAAAAGAGAAAGAAGAATTATGCAATACAAGAATGGTGTGAATTTCTTTAGAGAGAGAAAGAGTGCACACATGTGAATGGTGGTGAGGGCAGGGCAGAGGGAGAGGGAGACAGAAAATCTTATGTAGGTTCCACATCCAGCATCGAGCCCCAACACAAGACTAGATCCCATAGCTCTGAAATCATGACCTGACCTGAGATTAAATCAAGTTGGACACTTAACTGACTGAGCCACCCATGTTCCCCCAGTGTGAATTTTTAATATGGAAGTTATCAATAATTTTAACGTACATAAACGAAGCCCCATTGAAGTACAAAATAATTTTTAAAGTTTTAAATAATTTTTCAGACAAAAAAATTAATAACTGCTGCACTAGAGATTACAATATGTGTCTGATTTATTTCAGTTCAAACTAAATTAGTAATTTTACCACCTCTTAAATGATATCTAGCATTTTACTAAAGGGTTGCATTGTTGTCATTTTCTAACTATTATTTTGTTAATAATTTTATTAATATATTTATATTTTATTAATATTTGCTCTTGTTTTATACAAACAATATTATTTATATTTTAGCAATATATTTTCCATTTCTGGGATTGTTCATTACTTATTGCAGTTTTTTACTTTCATCTGAGGTAATTTTCTTTCAGACAGGAAAACTCTATTTAGCCTATTGCAAATCTGTAACAAATTCTTTTAGCATTTATTCTTATCAAAATATTTTCATTTTGCCTTTATTTTTGAAGGATTTTTATATATATTCATTTTTCTTTACAATTATGTAGGGTATAATTTGGCAGGGATTTTTGCCTTTCACTATTTTAAGTATAACATAAAATTTTCTCCTGGCTAGAGTGACCAATCATTCTGGTCTCTTAGCCCAGGGGAAATTAGAATGTTTTGTCATCTGACTTTTGGATTCCATTGCTTCTGCAGAATAGTCAGCTATCAATCATATTGTGATTTTTTTGAAGAATGTTTTCTTTTTCCAACTGATTGTAAGGGTTTTTTAATTTTTATTTTTCAATAACTTGAATGATTTGACTGTGATGTGTGTAGGTAAATTTTATTTGTTTATAACCTGCTTATGCTTTGATGAACTCCTTTAGTCTATATTTTATGTATGTCATCACATTTGAAAAAATATTCTTGGTCATTATTTCTTTAAATGATTTTCCTGCATCATTCTCTCTATACTTTCTTTTTGAAATATGAATTGTTTCTATGTTGGAATGTTTGAGCATGTGATATATGCTCTGTTCTCATTTTTCCATCCTTCTTTTCTTCCAGCGCTTTAGTTTTAAATTATTTTCAATTGACATGTGTTCAAATTAGCTATTATTATCTACTCTTGAATCCATCTGGCCACATAGCTTTTAATTTCTGATATATTTTTCAGTTCTAGAATGCACAATTAACTATTTTATAGTTAAATACATTTTAAATACCTTTAATATTTATTCATATTTTCATCGATTTTATCTTTTTCTCTATTTTCTGTATATATTCAACAGCTTGGTCTACTATAACAGATTCCATAGAGTGAATGACTTAAAAAAACAAGCATTTATTTTTCATAGTGCTGGAGGCTGGGTAGTCTAAGTTCAAAAAGTTGGCCAATTCCATTCCTCATGAGGGCACCTTTCCCTATTTGAAGATAGCCATTTTCATGTATCCTCACACAGCGGAGGGAGAGAGATAGAGAGCTCTCGTCATTTCATCTCCTTATAAGTGTACAAATATCATTATGGGGCCTCCACTCTCATGACTTCATCTAAACCAAATTACTTCCTAAAAGTCTCACCTCCAAATACCACCATGTTTGGCATTAGGGTTTCAACATATGATTTGGGGATAACACAAACATTCAGCCCAAAGCACTTTAATATAATAATCACAATTATTTTGGAGCCCTTTTATGACAACTCCAATATCTGGATAATTCCTAGTAAGCTACTATTGGATATTATTTTTTTCTTATTAATATTTTTGTGTATTTGTATATATGATAATTTTTATATTTCAGATACTGTAGATGATACATTGCAGATGCTATGGATTATGTTATTTTCCTGTAGAGTGTGTTAGATAATATTGTTGCAGAAAGTAAAATTACCTCGAATCATCTTGCTTGTGTGATGTGGTTTTAGACTTTATTAAGATGATTCTCCTGGAGAGTGGGGCTTAACCATAAAATAGGGCCTTTCTGTGGTCTTACTGAAGACTCTGGGTGTTCATAATACCCTGGGAATGTCTAAACTCCAATTTCCATCACCCAAGAACTGTGCAGCCTCTGAAATATCCCCCTTAGCATTGTCGTCTAGCAGCTGTTTTCTGATGGATCTACAAGTCTTACTCTGAAAATGCAATGCCTAAAAATTGGTTAAATAAACAGAAATTTTATTAATATTCTCATAGCTCTTTCTTTGTAGCTTTTTCTTCTCTTGGAATTACCTCTTCTTCTAAGTCCAATTACCATGGTGGCCCTGAAATTATCTTCCCAATAGGGCTGCTATCCTGTACTTCTGCTCTATTTCTCTCAACTGTGGTTTTGTGAAAAACACCCTCATGAGGAGAAAACTCAAGGTAAATTCTGAGCTCACTTCATGTATTTTCCTTTTCTCAATATTGTAGCCTTGATTGTTTTCCAGTGCTTGCAAACAGTCATTGTATATATTTTGTCCAGGTTTTTTTAGTTTAGTTTATTTTTTTCTGGTAGAAGGGTAATTCTGATACCAGCTATCACTCACCGTAGCTGGTGCACTTACCATACCTCTTGCTTCCTATTTCTTTCTTCAAGATTCTTTTAATTGATAGAAATTATTAATTTATTATAATTAATTATTATAAATTATTTTAATTATTTTTTCATGTAGGCATGCATAAACTGCAATATTTTTCTGAAAATATTCTTATTTTGTCTTTCTTAAGCTTAATAATTCTAATTCAACACATTATTTTTGTCAGAATTTAAGATACTTTTGTTCAGAATTTAAGATATTTGATTATCTTCTGACATTGTTTTGTTATTACTCTGTCATTTATTATGGTTGATTTATCTTAATATCTAAAATAGATGTTAAGATTAGTTTATTTAACTTTGATGGTATGTATTTTCATTATTCTGTATGTTGGTATGAATGTAATTCTTTCCTTTTGTTTATTTTACTTATTTTCTGTTGGGAATATACTTACTTTCCTGTACCAAATGATTCAAAGTTTAATAAATTATTTTTTTAAATATTTATTTATTTATTTATTTATTTATTTATTTATTTATTTCACACACACACACACACACACACACACACACAGAAGCAGAGACATAGGCAGAGGGAGAAGTGGGCTCCTCACAGGGAGCCCAATGTGGGACTCGATCCCAGACCCCGGGAACATGCCCTGAGCCAAAGACAGATGGTTAACTGCTGAGCCACCTAGGCATCCCTTTTAGCAGTTCTGTATGCCTTTTAATCACTATATTTTCAAATATTGTTTCATCTCCATTTTCACTGTTTTCATTTTTGGGAACTCTTCTATGCATGTTGAAACTTATTAAACTGTACATATTTTAATCTCTCTCCTATTTTTCATATCTTTCTACATAATAAATTATGGATTATCTCTTTAGATGTCTTTAATATGGATTTAAATCATCCTGTGAATGCTTAAATTTTACTTACTAAAAGTTTCTTTTCTCAAAATTCTATTTGGTTCTTTTTTTTAGCTATTCCTGTTTTTTACTTGCTCTCTACTTACTTATATTGTGGGGATTTTTTAAGATTTTATTTATTTATTAATGAGAGACACACACAGAGAGAGAGGCAGAGACACAGGCAGAGGGAGAAGCAGGCTCCATGCAGGGAGCCTGACGTGGAACTCGATCCCGGGTCTCCAGGATCAGGCCCTGGGCTGAAGGTGGCGCTAAACCGCTGAGCCACCAGGGCTGCCCTTCTATTGTGTTTTTAAAAATAAATTCCATGTTCTCTTTAACCATTTTAAGCATACTTAATTTATAATTAGTTTCATGATCTATTATTTTCATTTGTGGGGATGCCAATTGTTGTGAGGCAGTTTTCCATGTGTCTCTCATGTGTCTGCATTTCTTGTGAGCAGAGGCTCTGACCAAATTTGCTCTGAATGATCTTCTCAAGGATGTTAATTTAACAAATATCCTTTCATGAAATATTCTGTAATTCTGCCATAAAAATCAGGCATGCTTACTTCCTGTAATAAAAGATTCTTGTTCCTTAAACTCGTGTTTCTTTTCTTCTAATACAGTCCACTTTATGTGTAGGTGTCACCTGACTCTCTTCACATTAAACTGTGAGAATTGGAGCTCAGGAAACTTGCCTGAGAAAATGATGGTACTCTGGATATTGCTATTGCTGCAAATAAGAAAGTCCATTGTCCCTGACAAGGAGTCTTATTGCTTCTGCTGAGAAGAGTGGAAGAAGACACAAATAAATGAAGAAATATATTCTTGGATTGGAGAAATATTCTTATTAAAATCTCCATATTACACAAATTATATATAAAGCTAACTCAATCCCTATCAAAATTCCAATGGCATTTTAAAAATTAAAGTATACTTCACATACAATGTTATATAAAATTCAGGTGAACAACACCGTGATCTGACAATTGTATACATTATACTATGTTCACCATGATAACTGTAGTTACTATCTTTCAATATACATTGTTGTTAAAATATTATGACTATACCTCCTAAACTGTAGTTTTAATTCCTATGAATTATTGATTTTATAACTGGAAGTTTGTACCTTTTAAATCCTTTCACCTATTTCACCCATTCCCCAAATCCTTTGCTTCTGGCAAACACCAGTTCTCTGTATTTATGACTTAGTTTCTAGTTTTTGTTTGTTTTAGATTCCACATGTAAGTAAAAAATCATATGGTATTTGTCTTTCTCCTTCTGAATTATTTTACTTAGCATGCTATCCTTTAGAACCATCCACATAGTCACAAAAAGCAAGATATCATTCTTTATTATGGCTGAGTAATATTCCATTGTGTACACACACTCTCTCACACACATACCACCTCTTCTTTATCTATTCATTTATCAGTGAACACATAGGCTGTTTCCATATGCCTGCTATTTTGTAAAATGCTGCAATAAAGATGCATATATGTTTTCAAAATAGTGTTTTTAAAGATTATATTTAAGGAGAGAGAGAGAGAGCAAGAGGAGTGGCAGGAAGGGCAGAGACAGAGGGAAAGGAAGAGAGAGCGTATTTAAAATAGACTCTGTGCTGAGTGTGGAACTTCATGTGGGGCTTGATCCCCAAGCCCTGAGATCATGACCTGAGCCAAAATTAAGAGTCAGATGCTTAACTAAGCCACCCAGGTGACCATATTTTTGTTTTGCTTCGGTAAATACTAAGTACTGGAATTACTGGAACATATGCTATGTCTGTTTTTAATTTTTGAGAAATCTCCACAGTTTTTCCAGAGCACATGCACCAATTTGCATTCCCACTAACACTGCATAAGGATTTCCTTTTCTCCACATCCTCACCAACACTTGGCATTTCTAGTCTCTTTCACACTAGCCATTCTGACAGGTATAAGATGATAGTTCATTCTGGTTTCAATTTCCATGTCCCTGATGATCAGTGGTGTTCAGCATCTTTTCAGGTGTCTGTCGACCATCTGTATGTCTTTACTGAAAAAAAAAATCTATTCATTCCCTCTCCTTTTTTTTCCTCTACCCATTTTTAAATTGGATTGTTTGTTTTTTTGGTGCTGTGTTGTATAAATTCTCTATTTTTATATTAACCCTTATCAGATATATCACTTGAAAACATCTCTCTTTCGGTAGGTTCATTGTTTTTTTTTTATTTTTTTATTTTTATTTTTATTTATTTATGATAGTCACAGAGAGAGAGAGAGAGAGAGAGAGAGGCAGAGACACAGGCGGAGGGAGAAGCAGGCTCCATGCACCGGGAGCCCGACGTGGGATTCGATCCCGGGTCTCCAGGATCGCGCCCTGGGCCAAAGGCAGGCGCCAAACCGCTGCACCACCCAGGGATCCCCAGGTTCATTGTTTTTGTTGATGACTTCCTTCACTGTGGAAAAGATTTGTATTTTGGTATAATCCCAGTAATTTATTCTCATTTCCCTTGTTTCCCTTGTCTGCAGATTTTGATAAAAAATGTTGCTACAGCTAATGTTAAAGAGATAAGTATGCTTTCTTCTAGAAGTTTTATGGTTTTAGGTTTCACACTTAGATCCTTAATCCATTTTCAGTTTAGATATATGTAGGGTGTAAGAAAATGGTTTACTTTTTTTTTTTTTTTGGCATGTGGCTGTCCCGTTTCCCAATCACCACTTATTGAAAAGAATGCATTTTATTTATTGTGTATTTTAGCTTTCTTTACTGTAGATTAATTGACTATATAAGTATGGATTTATTTATGGATTCTCTATCTTGTTCCATTGATCTACATGTCAATTTTTGTACCAGCACCATATTGTTTTAATCGCTATAGATTTGTAGTATATCTTGAAATCTGGGATTGTGATACCTCCAAATTTGTTATTTTTTCCTCAAGTTTGTTTTAACTATTTGGGATTTTGTGGTTCTATAAAAATTTTAGGTTTATTTATTCTATTCCTGTTAAAAATATTGGCATTTTGATAGGAATTACATTTAATTTGTGGATTGCTTTGGGCAGTATGGACATTTTAACAATATTAATTCTTATGAACAATAAGTATGGTATAACTTTCCATTTGTCTTTAACTTTTTTCATCAATGTTATATAGCTTTCAGAGTACAGAACTTTAACCTCCTTGATTAAATTTATTACTAGGTATTTTATTATTTTTGATGCAATTTTAAGTGGGATTATTTTCTCAATTTTTCTTTCTGCTACCTTGTTATTAGCGTATAATAGATTTTTGTAGATAAATTTTGTATGCTACAATTTTGTTGAATTCATTCATTAGTTCTAATTTTTTTTTTTTTTGGTAGTGTCTTTGGGATTGTCTACGTATAGTATCATGGCATCTGCAAATAGTAACAGTTATTTCTATGTTACCAATTTGGATGCCTTTTATATTTTTTATTGTTAAATTGTTACAGCTAGGGCTTTTAGTGCTATGTTGAATAAAAGTGATGAGAGTGGACATCTTTGTTGTTTCTGATGTTAGATGAAAAGCTTTCAGTATCTTACCAGTCAGTGTTACATTAGCTGTAGGTGTGTCTCTTATAGCCTTTATTATCTTGAGTATGTTCTCTCTGACTCACTTTAAGTTTTTATCATGAATGAATATTGAATTATAAAGTGCCTTTTCTGCACTTCTGAGATGATCATATGAATTCTATCCTTCATTTTAATATGTTATATGATACTGATTGATTTTATGAATATTGAACCATACTTCTATTCCTGAAATAAATCCTACTTGATCATAATGAATGATATTTTAATGTATTCTTGAATTCAGTTTTTTAATATATTTTTGAGGATTTTTCATTATGTTCATCAGGAATATTGGCCTGTAGATTTCTTTTCTTTTATAGTGTCTTTATCTGATTTTGATATCAGGGAAATGCTGGCCACATTAAAATAATTTGGAAGCTTTTTTTCTAATTTTTGGAATTGTTTGAGGAAAGTATGTATTAACTCTTCTTTGAATGGTTGCTAGAATTCACCTATTGAGCAATCTGGGCATAGACTTTTGTTTGTTGGGAGCTTTTCAATTATTAATCCAATTTCATTAGTAGTAATTGGCCTGTTAAAATTTTTTATTTCTTCCTGACTCAGTTTTTTTTTTTTTTGGAAAATTGTATATTTCTAGGATTTATCCATTTCTTCTAGGCTGCTCAGTTTGTTGACATATAACTTTTCATACTAGTCCCTTATAGTCCTTTTTATTTCTGTGGTATTCTTCTCTTTCATTTCTGTTTTATTTAGTTGAGTCCTCTCTTCTTGATGAGTCTGGCTAAAGGTTTATCAATTGTGTTTATCTTTTCAGAGAACTAGCTTTTGGTTGCCTTGATTTATTCTATTGGTTTTTAATCTTTATTTATTTTTACTTTGATTTTTATTCTTTCCTTCCCTTTACTAACTTTGAGCTTTGTTTCTTCTCCTTTTTTTCCCCTTTAGGTGTAAGTTGAGATTGTTTATTTGAGATTTTCTTTGCTTTTTTTTTTGAGATAGGCTTGTATTGCTATAAATTTTGCTTTTTGAACAGCTTTTCTTGTGTCCCAAGACTTTGGACTGCTGTGTGTTCATTCACATTTGTCTCCATGTATTCTTTTTCCTCTTTGATTTTTTTCATTGACTCATTGGTTTGGTTTTTAATAGCATGTTGTTTAGCCTCCATGTCTTTGTGTGTTTTTTTACCCAGGTTTTTTCTCATAATTGATTTCATACTATTGTGCTTAGAAAAGATTCTTGATATGATTTCAGTCTTATTAAATTTATTGAGAATTGTTTTGTGATCTAACGATCTCTCCTGGAGAATGTTTCATGTGCAATTGAGAAGAATGTGTTTTCTTTTGTATTTGAATGATATACTCTCTATATATCTCTTGAGCCCATCTGGTCTATTGTGTAGGTCAAAGCTACTGTTTTCTTATTGATTTTCTGTGTGGATTGATGTAAGTAGTGTGTTAAAGTGCCCTACTAATATTGTATTACCATCAATTTATTCCTGAATGTCTGTCAACATTTGCTGTATGTATTTAGATGGCCCTAATTTGGGTGCATAGATATTACAATGGCCATATTTTCTTGATGGATTGATCCCTTTATCATTATCTACTGTCTTTTCTTTGTTTCTTCTTATAGTCTTTGCTTTGAAGTATATTTTGTGTGATGTAAGTATTGCTACCCAACTTTATTTTTACTTCCATTTGCATGGAATATCTTTTTTGATCCCTTCTGTTTCAGTCTGTATGAATCTTTAGGTCTGGGTAGAGTATTCTTGGTTGTAAGTTTTTCTTTCTAGTACTTTGAACATATCATGCCACCTCTCTTACTGAAAATTCAGCTGCTAGCCTAAAAGATTTTTCCTCGTAACTATATTTGCTTCTCTTTTGCTGCTTTTAAAATTCTCTTTTTATTTTTAATCTTTGACCTTTTTTTTTTTTAATCTTTGACCTTTATCTTTGACATTTTAATTATCTTGTGTCATGGTGTGTACCTATTTTGGTTCACCTTGTTTGGGACTTTCTGCACTTCCTGGATCTGGATGTCTTTTTCCTTTCCTAAATTAAGGACGTTTTCAGCTATTATTTATTCAAATAAGTTTTCTGCCATTTTCTGTCTCTCTAATTCTGGAACCCCTATATAATGCAAATATTATTATGCTTGACATTGTCCTAGAGGTTTGTTAAGCCATACTTCTTTTTTTAAGTTCTTTTTTTTTTATTTTTGCTGTTTCTCGTGGATGTGTTTCCTTGTCCTGTCTTTGATGTAGTCAATCTGGGTCTGAATTCTCTAATCTGTTGATTCCCTCTAGTGTATTTTTCATTTAAGTTATTTTGTTTTTCAACTAAAATTGATTTTCATATTTTCATATTTTGTGTCTTTTTGTTGAAGTCCACAGTGAATTCATCCACTCTTTTTTCATGTTCAGTGAGCATCTTTATGACCATTATTTTTTTTATTTTTTTTTTGTTAACTTTTATTTATTTATGATAGTCACAGAGAGAGAGAGAGAGAGAGAGAGGCAGAGACATAGGCAGAGGGAGAAGCAGGCACCATGCACTGGGAGCCCGACGTGGGATTCGATCCCGGGTCTCCAGGATCGCGCCCTGGGCCAAAGGCAGGCGCTAAACCACTGCGCCACCCAGGGATCCCTATGACCATTATTTTGAACTCTTTATCAGGCATATTGCTTATCTCTGTTTCATTTAATTCTTTTTCTGAGATTTTATCTTGTACTTTCATTTGAAGTATATCCCTTTGTATCTTCATTTTGTTTGACTTTCTGCATTTGTTTCTATTAATTAAGTAGAATAGCTATTTCTTTTAGACTTTAGGAAATGGACTTCCCCTCTGTAGAATGCATGTGCCTAGTAGGTTTGGCTGGCTTTCTGGAGCTCTGGCATGTGTTGATTAGGGTTCTTAGGGTACTATATGCTGGGGCCACCCTAGTGGGATGGATGAAGCCAAAGGAAGCTTGGGCAAGGATATCTCAGGGTGCTCCATTCAGAAGGCAGGGGCTGAATGAGCAACAGGAGCTGAAGTAGATGTAGGCTTGGAAGTCCTAGGTCATTTCTCACTGTAAGTTCCCTGGTAAATCATACATAGCTGATGTAGGTATGGGCCTAGTGCATTCTGAGGTGCCTTCTTCCTGTGTTGCCTTGGCAAAATGACGGGCTCTATTGGTTGCTGTCCACGGGTGTCCTGGTGTGTTCCACTCGGGATTATCTGGGTGGGACAGCTGGAACTTGGTGGGTATTATGGAGGGGCATCTTGGGGAGATCACTGCGGCTGGTGTGAGCTAGGGGCCCACACATGCCGAGATGGCTGACTGGCTAGAGCACACTTCTGGTTACATTATCTAGTTGGAGGGGCAAAATACACTGGCACTTGCCAGCCCCTGTGACCCCAGAGAGAGTTCCAGAAGTTCCCCCATCATTTGGCAGAGCTCTAGGGTTGGGGATTATTTATAGTCTACTTTCTTAAATGGCAGCCTTTTTCCCCGGTGCCCAAGGGATTTTGAAGCTACTGTGGGATAAGGGTCTAAGGAAACTCTGAGGTGGGGGGCAGGCTAGGGATATGGATCCTGCTCCTACCTGCACTGTCAAGGCGGAAGGACAACATAAACAATGACACTCAACAGCCCCTATGGCACTGGAGAGAGTTCCAGGAAGATTTTGATGTTTGGTGGAGGATAAGTTCCTTTCTTTTCCTATTGCCCTTTTAACCTACAGCTTTTTTTCTGTGCCCACAGAAGATGAATTTGCTCCTGGTCCTTTTGTACTCTCTCTCTCCCCACTGCAGTTCACAGTACTGAGGGTGTTCCTATCATTATTGTGTCTGCATCTTTCTTGCTATTCTCTATGTTATCTCTCTAATTTTTGTTATTCTCTTGTCAGTTCCTCAGAAGGAATTTTTCTATATGTAGGCATAGATTTAGGGTATCTGTGAAGGAGGTGAGTTCAAAGTATTTCTGAACTTCATCATCTTGGATCTTCCTTCTAGTTTTTTATTTCAACCTGATAAATAACATCTACACATACCTATACCTGAAATCATACTAATGGCAAGAAAGTAGATGCTTTCCCTTTAAGATCAGGGATAAGGCAAGGATGTCTTATCTTACCACTCTTATTCATCTTTGTACTGAAAGTCTTAGTTAAGGCAATAAAAAATGAAGTAAAATATATACAGTTTGAGAATGAAGAAATAATACTGTGTTTGCAGATGATATGACTGTCTATGTAGAAAAACCAAACTGACCAAAATTATTTGAATTAATAAGCAATTGCACCAATGTTACAGGATACAAAGACAATACAAAAGTCAATTACTTTCCTATGTACCAGCAATGAAAGATTGCAATTTGAAATTTAAAAGACAACACTATTTACATTAATATAAAAAACAATATTTAGGTATAAATCTAACAATATATATGTATATATATAAGATCTATATGAGGAAAGCTATAAAGTCCAGAAGAAATAAATCAAAGAAGATCTAAATGACTGGAAAGACATTTCATGTTCATGGATAAGAAGACAATATTGTTAAGATTTCAGTTATTTCCCTATGTTATCTCTAGATCTAACACAATTTCAATAAAAGTACCAGAAAGGTATATTGTGAATAAAAACAAACTGATTTTAATGCTCATATGAAAAGGCAGAAAAGGTCCAGATTAGCTAACAGAGTATTAAAAAGAACAAAGTTGAAGTACTGACACTATCCAATTTCAATGTTTAATATGAAACTACATTGATCAAGATAGTATAAATAAAGTAACAGACAAATAGATCAATGAGATACAATAGAAAGCCAAAAAACAAGCCCACACAAATATACTCTACTGATCTTTGACAAAGAAATGTGCCATTTCAATGTTGAAAGAGTATTTTCAACAAGTGGTACTAAAGCAATGGACATCCACATGGCAAAAAATAAATTTATAAAAATATAAAAGTTTTAGAAGATACAATAGACGAAACACTAGGTGACCTTAGATTTGGCAATAGGTTTATAGATAAATACCAAATGCACAAGTGAAATAGAAATGTGAAAATCAGACCTCATTAAGATTTAAAACATCTGCTGTGCAATAGATACTATTAAGACAATGAGAAGAGAAGCCATAAGGTGAAAGGAAGTATTTACAAAACACATGTGATACAAAGAACTCAAAACTCTACAATAAAAAAAGGACTCAATCTAGATGTAGACAAAATATCTGGAGACTTTATGTACATTGATATAGAGATGTCAAATAAACATCTGAAAAAAATATAAATACCCATGGTGAACATCATATTCAATGTTGAAAAACTGGGAGTTTTTCCTTTAATAAGAAACAAGACAAGAATGTCCACTATCATCACTTTTATTCAACATAGTACTGGAAGTTTTAGCTGCAGTAATTAGAGAAAAAAAAATGGAAGGACTACAAATTGTTAAGGATATTATACATAGAAAACCCTAAAGACTCCACCAAAAAACTATTGGCATTGATAAGGAAACAGAAGGCAAGCTGAAGAAAAAAACAGAAGCTGACCCTCTGCAACCACCCCCCATGAAATATGTGTGACATTCCTCAGGCACTCCTCCTTCAACTCCCAAGTATATAATCAGCCACTCCTCACAAGCGGAGGGCAGCAGCTCTTTTTGCCCACAGGTCCTGTCTCTGTGCTTTAATTAAACCAACTTTTTGCACCAAAGACATCTGAAGACTTCTTTCTTGGTTGTCTGCTCTAGACTTCACCCCACCAAACCTCACCTATATTCAAAAAACTACATCAGAACTCATAAAAATTCGTTAAAGTTGCAGGGTACAAAATTAATCTACCAGAATTGCATTTCTATATAATTATAATAACAAAATAGAATTTATATATAATAATATTTCTATAGGGAGAGGAGGGGCAAGATGGCGGAAGAGTAGGGTCCCCAAATCACCTGTCCCCACCAAATTACCTAGATAACCTTCAAATCATCCTGAAAATCTACGAATTCGGCCTGAGATTTAAAGAGAGAACAACTGGAATGCTACAGTGAGAAGAGTTCGCTCTTCTATCAAGGTAGGAAGACGGGGAAAAAAGAATTAAAGAAACAAAAGGCATCCAAGGGGGAGGGGCCTCGCGAGGAGCCGGGCTAAGGCTGGGGCGAGTGCCCCCAGGACAGGAAAGCTCCATCCCGGAGAAGCAGGAGCTTCCCCAATCTTCCGGGGCAGAAAGGCGCTTGCAGGGAGTTAGAGCAGGACCCCAGGAAGGGCGGGAATGCCCTCAGGCTCCCTGGGACATTAACAGGCACCTGCGCCCCAAGGAAAGTGCACCGAGCTCCCTAAAGGGCTGCAGCGCGCGCAGGGCTGGACCCGGGAGCAGCTCTGAGGGGCTCCGGCGGCGGCTCTGCATGGAGGGGGCTGCGAGACCCAGGAGCAGCTCGGAGGAGGCTCTGGCAGAGGAAGAGGCTCCGTGCGGAGGGGGCTGCGCGGCGGGAGCAGCTCAGAGGGGCTCGGGTGGCGGCTCCACAGAGAGGCGGCTGCGCTACGGGGAGTGTGAATCCAACAGCACAGGCGCGGGTGCACTGGGCGCCTGGGACAAGCCCAGGATCCAGCCTCCCCCCGGGACAGGCAGAGGCCAGGAGGGCCCAGGACAGCAAGGACGCTCCTGCCCCGAGCTGAGGAGATCAGCGGCCCCGCCTCGGAGCATCCAGGCCCCTGCAGACCGAGAGCTCCGTAGTTACTGTGGGAGCTGAATCCAGGGATCCAGAGCTGGCCGCTGCCACTGTGGTTGTTCCTCCTGGGGCCTCACCGGCAAACAACCCCCACTGAGCCCTGAACCAGGAAGGGGGCAGAGCAGCTCCCCCAAGTGCTAACACCTGAAAATCAGCACAGCAGGCCTCTCCCCCAGAAGACCAGCTAGACGGTCAAGTTCCAGGAGAAGTCAAGGGACTTAAAGTATACAGAATCAGAAGATCCTCCACCGTGCTTTTTTTTTTTTTTTTTGATTTTTGATTTGTTTGCTTCCCCCACCCTTTTTTCCCTTTCTTTCCTTTTCTTTCTCTTTTTCTTCTTTTTTTTCCTTTTTTTCTTTTTCTCTTTTCTTTCGTGTTTCTCTCCTCTCTTTTTCTCCTTTAGACAATAGATCTTGTCTTTGGCCACTCTGCACTGAGCAAAATGACTAGAAGGAAAACCTCATCTCAAAAGAAAGAATCAGAAACAGTGCTCTCTCCCACAGAGTTACAAAATCTGGATTACAATTCAATGTCAGAAAGCCAATTCAGAAGCACTATTATAAAGCTACTACTGGTGGCTCTCAAAAAAGCATAAAGGACTCAAGAGACTTCATGACTGCAGAATTTAGATCCAATCAGGCAGAAATTAAAAATCAATTGAATGAGATGCAATCGAAACTAGAAGTCCTAACGACGAGGGTGAACGAGGTGGAAGAACGAGTGAGTGACATAGAAGACAAGTTGATGGCAAAGAGGGAAACTGAGGAAAAAAGAGACAAACAATTAAAAGACCATGAGGATAGATTAACGGAAATAAATGACAGCCTGAGGAAGAAAAACCTATGTTTAATTGGGGTTCCCAAGGGTGTCTAAAGGGACAGAGGGCCATAATATGTATTTGAACAAATCCTAGCTGAAAACTTTCCTAATCTGGGAAGGGAAACAGGCATTCAGATCCAGGAAATAGAGAGATCCCCCTAAAATAAATAAAAACCATTCAACACCTCGACATTTAATAGTTAACCTTGCAAATTGCAAAGATAAAGAGAAGATCCTTAAAGCAGCAAGAGACAAGAAATCCCTGACTTTTATAGGGAGGAGTATTAGGGTAATAGCAGACCTCTCCACAGAGACCTGGCAGCCCAGAAAGGGCTGACAGGATAAATTCAGGGTCCTAAATGAGAAAAAACATGCAACCAAGAATACTTTATCCAGCAAGGCTCTAATTCAAAATGGAAGGAGAGACAAAGAGCTTCCAAGACAGGCAGGAGCTGAAAGAATATGTGACCTCCAAACCAGCTCTGTAAGAAATTTTAAGGGGGACTCTTAAAATTCCCCTTTAAGAAGAAGTCCCATGGAACAATCCACAACAACAAGGACTGAATAGATATCATGATGACACTAAACTCATATCTTTCAATAGTAACTCTGAACGTGAACAGGCTTAATAACCCCATCAAAAGGCACAGGGTTTCAGACTGGATAAAAAAGCAGGACCTATCTATTCGCTGCCTACAGGAGACTCATTTTAGACAGAAGGACACCTACAGCCTGAAAATAAAAGGTTGGAGAACCATTTACCATTCAAATGGTCCTCAAAAGAAAGAAGGGGTAGACACCCTTATATCAGATAAACTAAAATTTACCCCAAAGACTGTAGTGAGAGATGAAGAGGGACACTATATCATACTTAAAGTATCTATCCAACAAGAGGACTTAACAATCCTCAATATATATGCCCCGAAAGTGGGGGCTTCCAAATATATCAATCAATTAATAACCAAAGTTAAGACATACTTAGATAATAATACACTTATACTTGGTGACTTCAATCTAGCGCTTTCTATACTCGATAGTTCTTCTAAGCACAACATCTCCAAAGAAATTAGAGCTTTAAATGATACACTGGACCAGATGGATTTCACAGATATCTACAGAACTTTACATCCAAACTCAACTGAATACACATTCTTCTCAAGTGCACATGGAACTTTCTCCAGAATAGACCACATACTGGGTCACAAATCAGGTCTGAACCGATACCAAAAGACTGGGATCGTCCCCTGCATATTCTCAGACCATAATGCCTTGAAATTAGAACTAAGTCACAACAAGAAGTTTGGAAGGACCTCAAACATGTGGAGGTTAAGGACCATCCTGCTAAAAGATGAAAAGGTCAACAAGGAAATTAAGGAAGAATTAAAAAGATTCATAGAAACTAATGAGAATGAAGATGAAACTGTTCAAAATCTTTGGGATGCAGCAAAAGCAGTCCTAAGGGGGAAATACATCACAATACAAGCATCCATTCAAAAACTGGAAAGAACTCAAATACGAAAGCTAACCTTACACATAAAGGAGCTAGAGAAAAAAGCAGCAAATAGATCCTACACCCAGCAGAAGAAGAGAGTTAATAAAGATTCTAGCAGAACTCAATGAAATCGAGACCAGAAGAACTGTGGAACAGAGCAACAAAACCAGGAGTTGGTTCTTTGAAAGAATTAATAAGATAGATAAACCATTAGCCACCCTTATTAAAAAGAAGAGAGAGAACACTCAAATTAATAAAATCATGAATGAGAAAGGAGAGATCACTACCAACACCAAGGAAATACAAACGATTTTAAAAACATATTATGAACAGCTATATGCCAATAAATTAGGCAATCTAGAAGAAATGGACGCATTCCTGGAAGCCACAAACTACCAAAACTGGAACAGGAAGAAATAGAAAACCTGAACAGGACAATAACCAGGGAGGAAATTGAAGCAGTCATCAAAAACCTCCCGAGACACAAAATTGCAGGGCTGGAAGGCTTCCCAGGGGAATTCTATCAAACGTTTAAAGAAGAAACCATACCTAATCCACGAAAGCTGTTTGGAAAGATAGAAAGAGATGGAGTACTTCCAAATTCGTTCTATGAGGCCAGCATCACCTTAATTCTGAAACCAGACAAAGACCCCACCAAAAAGGAGAATTACAGACCAATATCCCTGATGAACATGGATGCAAAAATTCTCAACAAGATACTAGCCAATAGGATCCAAAAGTACATTAAGAAAATTATTCACCATGACCAAGTAGGATTTACCCCGGGACACAAGGCAGCTTCAACACTCATAAAACAATCAATGTGATTCATCATATCAGCAAGAAAAAAACCAAGAACCATATGATCCACTCATTAGACGCAGAGAAAGCATTTGACAAAATACAGCATCCATTCCTGATCAAAACTCTTCAGAGTGTAGGGATAGAGGGAACATTCCTCAACATCTTAAAAGCCATCTATATAAAGCCCACAGCAAATATCATTCTCAATGGGGAAACACTGGGAGCCTTTCCTCTAAGATCAGGAACAAGACAGGGGTGTCCACTCTCACCACTGCTATTCAATATAGTACTGGAAGTCCTAGCCTCAGCAATCAGACAACAAAAAGACATTAAAGGCATTCAAATTGGCAAAGAAGAAGTCAAACTCTCCCTGTTCGCTGATGACATGATACTCTACGTAGAAAACCCAAAAGACTCCACCCCAAGATTGCTAGAACTCATACAGCAATTTGGTAGCATGGCAGGATACAAAATCAATGCCCAGAAATCAGTGGCATTTCTATACATTAACAATGAGACCGAAGAAAGAGAAATTAAGGAGTCAATCCCATTGACAATTGCACCCAAAAGCATAAGATACCGAGGAATAAACCTTACCAAAGATTTAAAGGATCTATACCCTACAAATTATAGAACACTTCTGAAAGAAATTGAGGAAGACACAAAGAGATGGAAAAATATTCCATGCTCATGGATTGGCAGAATTAATATTGTGAAGATGTCAATGTTACTTAGGGCAATTTACACGTTTAATGCAATCCCTATCAAAATACCATGGACTTTCTTCAGAGACTTAGAACAAATTATTTTAAGGTTTGTGTGGAATCAAAAAAGACCCCGAAAAGCCAGGGGAATTTTAAAAAAGAAAACCATATCTGGGGGCATCACAATGCCAGATTTCAGGTTGTACTACAAAGCTGTGGTCATCAAGACAGTGTGGTACTGGCACAAAAACCGACACATAGATCAATGGAACAGACTAGAAAACCCAGAAGTGGACCCTGAACTTTATGGTCAAATAATATTTGATAAAGCAGGAAAGACTATCCATTGAAAGAAAGACAGTCTCTTCAATAAATGGTGCTGGGAAAATTGGACATCCACATGCAGGAGAATGAAACTAGACCACTGTCTTTCACCATACACAAAATAAACTCAAAATGGATGAAAGATTAAATTTGAGACAAGATTCCATCAAAATCCTAGAGAAGAACACAGGCAACACCCTTTTTGAACTTGGCCACAGTATCTTCTTGCAAGATACATCCAGGAAGGGAAAAGAAACCAAAGCAAAAATGAACTATTGGGACTTCATCAAGATAAGAAGCTTTTGCACAGCAAAGGATATAGTCAACAGAACTAAAAGACAACCTACAGAATGAGAGAAGGTATTTGCAAATGACGTATCAGATAAAGGGCTAGTGTCCAAGATCTATAAACAACTTAGTAAACTCAACAGCAAAGAATCAAACAATCCATTCATGAAATGGGCAAAAGACATGAACAGAAATCTCACAGAGGAAGACATAGACATGGCCAACACGCACATGAGAAAATGCTCTGCATCACTTGCCATCAGGGAAATACAAATCAAAACCACAATGAGATACCACCTCACACCAGTGAGAATGGGAAAATTAACAAGGCAGGAAACCACAAATTTTGGAGAGGATGTGGAGAAATGGGAACCCTCTTACACTGTTGGTGGGAATGTGAACTGGTGCATCCACTATGGAAAACTGTGTTGAGGTTCCTCAAAGAGTTAAAAATAGACCTGCCCTATGACCCAGCAATTGCACTGTTGGGGATTTACACCAAAGATACAGATACAATGAAATGCCAGGACACCTGCACTCTGATGTTTATAGCAGCCATGTTCACAATAGCCAAACTGTGGAAGTAGCCTCGGTGTCCATCGAAAGATGAATAGATAAAGAAGATGTGGTTTATGTATACAATGGAATATTACTCAGCCATTAGAAATGACAAATACCCACCATTTGCTTTAACATGGATGGAACTGGAGGGTATTATGCTGAGTGAAGTAAGTCAATCGGATAAGGACATACATTATATGTTCTCATTCATTTGGGGAATATAAATAATAGTGAAAGGGAATATAAGGGATGGGAGAAGAAGTGTGTGGGAAATATCAGAAAGGGAGCCAGAATATAAAGACTCCTAACTCTGGGAAATGAACTAGGGGTGGTGGAAGGGGAGGAGGGTGGGGGTTGGGGGTGAATGGGTGGCGGGCACTGAGGGGGGCACTTGACGGGATGAGCACTGGGTGTTATTCTGTATGTTGGCAAATTGAACACCAATAAAAATAAATTTATAAAAAATAATATTTCTATATAATATACAATTATCTATATAATACTATAATAGAAATATATTTGTATTTCCATATAATAATAATGATAATAATAATGTAGCAGAAAGAGAAATTAAGAAAAAAATTGCATTTACAATTTCACCAAAAAAAAAAAAACTAGGAATAAACTTAACCAAGGAAACGGAAGACCTATAGTCTGAAAACTATAGAACTTTGATGAGAGAAATTGAAGAAGATAAAACAAAAGGAAAGGTATTCCATGCTTAAGAATTGGAAGAATCATTATTGTTAAAATATCCTTACCACAGTAAACAATCTACAGATTCAATGCAATCACCATCAAAATATCAATAACATTTTTCACCAAACTAGAATAAATAATACTAACATTTGTATGAAATCAGAAAGGACCCTGAATAAGCAAATCAATCTTGAGAAAGAACAACAAAGGTGGAGGTATGACAATCCCAGATTTCAAGATATACCACAAAATTGCAATAAACAAAACAGTACAGTACTGGCCCAAAGGTAGACACACAGATTAATGAAACACAAGGAGGAGCCTTGAAATTAATCAACATTTCTCTGCTCAACTAATCTATGACAAAGGATGCAAAAATATATAATGGGGAAAAGACAGCCTCTTCAATAATTGATGCTGAAAAACATTGACAGCTACATGCCAAAAGAATGAGCCTCGATCACTTCTCTACTACAAGTTACACAAAAATAAACCGCAAATCAATTAAAAGCCTAAGTGTGAAACCCAAAACCATAAAACTCCTAGAAAGAATGCAATAATCTCTTGGAAATTGACGTTAGCAGCATTTTTCTAGATTTCTCCTAAGGCAAGTGAAACAAAAGCAAAAATAAACTCTTGGAACTATACCAAAATAAAAAATTTTGCATTGCAAAGGAACCATCAACAAAACAAAAAGGCAACCTACTGATGGGAGAATATATCTGCAAATAATATATCTGCTAAGGGGTTAATGTCCAAAATAGATATTGTATGATCCAGTAAATCCACTACTAGGTATTTATCTGAAGAAAATGAAAACACTAATTTGAAAAGATATATACACCCCTATGTTTATTGCAGCAGTATTTACAATAGCCAACATATGGAAGCAACCTAAGTGACCATTGATAAATGAGTAGATAAAGAAGTGGTAAATATACATAATGAAATATTACTCAACTATAAAAAAGAATGACATCTTAGCATTTCTGATAACATTCATGGACATTGAGTATATTATACTGACTGAATTAAATCAGATAGAGAGGGGTAGGAGGTAATATGGTGGAATATAGTAAGGGGACACTATGCTTGCCTCATCCATCCAACACAGACAGATAAATATCAAATCATTCTGAACACCTGAGAAGCTCACCTGAGGACTGAGAGAACAAAATTCAACAAACTTCACATCTAGAGGGAGAAAAACGGCCACATCATGGAAGGTAGAGTTGATTTGGGGGAGAAAGGAACTGTGAGTGCTATGGAGAAATAGAAGCCCTGATAATAGAGGAGTGAAAGAGAGAGAGAGAGAGAGAGAGAGAGAGAGAGAGAGAGAGAGAGAGTAAAACCAGGACTTTTTTGCCCAAGATAAATTCTTCTCCTAACCACTGACTAGGAAAAGGAGAGGGTCTGATTCTTGCAAGTTTTTATAAATGCAGCTCAAAGTCTGAAATTTTAGACTCTGCACCATCACCAGGTTTGTGCCTGGTAGGCTTAGTAGGTTTCCTGTGGGGAAGAATGGCAGAGCCATGAGTGGACAGTGTGGCCTTAGGATCCCTCTGTCACATAGGGAGAAATAGATTCCCCTCTTGGAGTGCATGTGGATGAGGTGGCACTGCCTCTTAGAGGACAAAAGAGAAAGCGGGTGCCATTGAGCAGCTCAATTAATTAGCATAGCAGCAGAGGCAATTGCTGAAGGCAGCTAACCTGAAAGAGAGCTTTCTGCTGTGCTTTACTTTAAAATCCTATTCCTACACAGTCGTATAACTACTTTTCTGGGACAAACCTGAACAGACACAGTGTGGTGAGACCCTACCCCAGAGGATCAGTGTAGATATGTGCCATGCCAGGCCCCTAAAATATGGAGCTTTGAAACTCAGCTGCATATCTGAGATAAAACATAGGAGTACTGTGCAACCAGGAAGACAGATGGCTTGGACACAGACA
Organism: Vulpes lagopus; assembly: GCF_018345385.1. Classification (NCBI taxonomy): domain Eukaryota; kingdom Metazoa; phylum Chordata; class Mammalia; order Carnivora; family Canidae; genus Vulpes; species Vulpes lagopus. The sequence goes on along the minus strand of NC_054848.1, from coordinate 65,404,511 downwards.
GGGTGAAGGGATGGTACTGACTGAAGCCTGGGACACAAGAGGGGAGATTGATCGCTCTTCTGTCAGGGCTTCCTGAATAGCAGTGAGCATGAACTCCCCTCTCTAGGGATGAAAGAATGGGGTGATTCCATTTTACCCCTATCCATCAGCATGGACAGACTTCAGTGAGCAATACAGTGCCCTTAGTGGCCGCTGGAGTGGCATATACCAAGCCCTGCCCTACTATGCACTGCAGGTGTATCTTTACAAAGGCAAGACTCCCTGAGAACCAACACATCAGGTCCCTCTCCCAGAAGACTAGCACAAATCCTCTGCATGCACCAAGTGTACTTATCATAGAATGGTACAAAGCTTGAGCTCTAGTAGAAATAGGATCTATAGCATTTTCAAACAATATACTTTTTCAAAACACATCTAATCAAAACTTGCCACACATTGGATCAAGTCCAAATACTCCACACTGCAGGCAAGGAGAAACTCTACATAGGACTGATCTGAGGGCAAGAGCAGCCAAAACACAACAGTAGAGTGCACACAGTATATACCAAAAAAATTTCCTGAAGGGCCAGGCCCTGGGCAGTACATGACCTCTTCTTAAAATAGCCATTACTCTCAGCAGCAGGATATATAACAGCTTTTCCTAATACACTGTAGACAGAGGTCTAGGTAAAATCACAAGATGGAGGAATTCATCCCAAAAGAAAGAACTGGAAGAGATCATGGTCAGGGATCTCATCAGAACATATAAAAACAGATAAATTCTGTCTGAACCAGAATTTACAATAACAGTCATAAGGATACTACCTGGGCTTGAGAAAAGCATAGAAGAAACTCTAGAGAATCCCTTTCTGCAGAGATAAAAGAACTAAAAATTAGTCATTACATCCAGTTGGTTTTGAATCTTGGATATAGTATTTCTTATTTAGTCAATTACAATGGGTATGGACAAAGCAAAGGAACAAATAAGTGATATAGAAGGTAAAAATTATGGAAAATAATGAAGTGGAAAAGAGAAGGAGAGCTTTGAATCACAAATGCAGACTTAGGAAACTCAGCAACTCCAACAAAGTGTAGTAACATTTTTTTCATAGGATTCACAGTAAAAGAAGAGAAGGAGCAGAAGGGGCAGAAACTTTATTTGAGGAAATTATAGCTGAAAACTTCCCAAATCTGGGGAAGGAAATAGTCATCCAAATCCAGAAGGAACAGAGAACTTCCATCAAATTCCACAAAAGCTGGCCAATAACATGACACATCATTTTATAATTTACAAAATATATATCTTTACATAAGGAAAGAATCCAGAAAGCAGCAAGGGAAAAGAAATCCCTGACCTACAATGGAAGACAAATCAGGGTATCAGTAGATCTCTTCACAGAAACCTGGCAGACCAGAAAGAAGTGGCAAGATATATTCAACATGCTGAAGGGAATAAAATATGCAGCCAAGAATACTTCATCCATCAAGGCTGTCATTCAGAATAGAAGAAGAAATAAAGTACTTCCCATACAAACAGATCAGACAAACAAAACAATGAAAAGACTTTGTGACCCCTAAACCAGGACTGCAAGAAACATAATCCTTTAAGTGGGAAAGAAGACCAAATGTGACAAGGACAAGAAATGAACAGTGACAATCTCCAGAAACACTGATTTTACAGGTAAAACAATGGCAAAAAATTCTTATCTATCAAGAATTACCCTGAATGTAAGTGGACTAAATGCTCCAATCAAAATATATATGGTATCAGAATGGATAAAAATACAAGACTCCTCTATATGATGCTTACAAAAGGCTCATATTAGACCTAAAGCTGTCTCCAGATTGAAAGTGAGGGGACGGAGAAACATCATTCATTCTAATGGACATCAAAAGAAAGCCGGAGTAATCATATTTACATGACACAAAATAGATTTTAAGCCAAAGACTGTAACAAGAGATGAAGAAGGGCATTATATCATAATAAAGAGATCTATCCAACAAGATATAACAATTGTAAATATTTATGCCCCCAAATTGGGAGCAAATATATATATATATATATATATATATATATATAACATACAGAAACTCATTGATAATATTACAATAATAGTAGGGGTCTTTACCACCCCACTTAGAAGAATAGACAGATCATCTAAGCAGAAAATGAGCAAGGAAATAGTGGCTTTGAATGACATATGAGACTAGAACTGAACAGATATATTCAGAACATTTCATCCTAAAGCAGCAGAATACATATTCTTATTCAAATGCACATGGAGTATTCTCCAGAATAGATCACATACTGTGTCACAAATCAGCCCTCAAAACGTACAAAAAGATTGAGATCATATTATGCACACTTTCAGACAACAACGCTATTATGCTTAAAGTCTACCACAAGAAAAAAACAGGAAAGACCACAAATACAGATTAAAGAACATCTTACTAAAGAACGAATTGGTTAACCAGGAAATTAAAGAGGAAATAGCAGCATGAAAAGTCTCAAATGCACAAATGAAACTTACACCTAATGGAGCTAGGAAAATAATAGCAAATAAAGCCTAATACCAGCAGAAGAAGGGAAATAATAGAGCAAAAATAAAGGATATAGGAACAACAACAAAAAAAGTCAGTAGAACAGATCAATGAAAGTAAGAGTTGGTTCTTTGAAAAACTTAATAAAATTGATAAAGCCCTGCCAGGCTTATCAAAAGGATAAGAGAAAGGACCTAAATAAATAAAATCATGAATGAGAGAAAAGAGATAAAAACAAATACCACAGAAATACAATTATGAGAGAATATTGTGAAAAATCATATACCAACAAACTGGGCAACCTGGAAGAAAAGGATAAATTCCTAGAAACATATAAACTCACAAAACTGATACAAGAAGAAGTTGAAAATTTTAACAGATGCATAACCAGCAAAGAAACTTCCAACAAACAAAAGTCCAGGGCCAGATGGCTTCCCAGCAGATTTACAACATACATTTAAAGAAGAATTAATATCTATTCTCCTCAAATTGTTCCAAAAAATAGATATGGAAGGAAAATATCCAAGCTCATTCTATAAGGGCAACATTACCTTGATTCCAAAACCAGACAAAGACCACACTAAAGAGGAGAATTATAGGCCAATATCTCTGATGAACATGTATGCAAAAATTCTCAACAAAATACTAGGAAATTGATTCCAAGCCTACTTTAAATGAATTATTCACCACAATTAAGTGGAATTTATTCCTGGGCTGCAAGGGTGGCTCAATCCACAAACCAAACAGTGTGATACACAACATTAATTAAAAAAAGGGGGAAGCCTGGGTGGCTCAGTAGTTTAGTACCACCTTCAGCCCAGGGCGTGATCCTGGGGACCTGGGATTGATTCCTGCATCAGGCTCCCTGCATGGAGCCTGGTTCTCCCTCTGCCTGTGTTTCTGTCTCTCTCTCTCTGTGTGTGTCTCTCATGAATAAATAAATAAAATCTTTAAAATAAATAAATAAAAATAAAAGAAAGGATAAGAACCATAAAAGAAAGGATAAGAAGTCAAAATTTCACTATTGACTGACAACATGATACTGTAGGTAGAAAACCTGAAAGACTACACCAAAAAGAGGAGGGAAGATGGTGGAAAAGTAGGGGATCCTCCTTTCATCTGGTCCTTTGAGTTCAACTAGATATCTATCAAATCTTTCTGAACACCCATGAATTCAACCTGAGATCTAAGAAAAAGAATTGCTGCAATTCCACAAATAGAAGATTGACCAATTTTTGCAAGTTATGTGAAAAAGCCTTCAGGGAACAAAAGTCACAAAGAGCAACCCCAAATCAGCTTACACTAAGCCCAGCCCCCTGACAAGAGGCAGTGCATCTCCACCCAGGCAAAGACACCTGAGAATCAGTGCAACAGGGCCCTCCCCTAGAAGACCAGTAAGAATATCACTCAAATACCAAGTTTATGGATAATTCAGAACTGAGAAATTCCTGTACTAGGAGAAAATAATATATAGAATTTGAGGTTTTTTACAATGAGTCTTCAGTTTTTTAGTTTAAATTTTTTCTTTTTCCTTTTTTTCTCCTTTTCAACTAGATATCATTTTGCCAACTTAATTGTTTTTAAGTCTTTTTTAATTTTAATTTTCAATTTTACAGATATATTCTTCACTTTTGGATTCTTTCACTGTGTTCAAAAACATATATATAGGTTTTTTTTTGTCCTTCCATTCCGATTGCCAGCCTACCTAGATAAAGTATTCTTGGCTGTATACATATACATAACATTGTTATTTCATTACAATTTTGACATGTAGTGTTTTCTAACAAACAGACCAAAATACACGCAAGGACAAGTGAATCATCCTATTTTGTCCACGTGGGAAATTATATTCTCTTTCCTCACACCTTTTTTTCTTTTCTTTTTTGGTTTCTGACCTCTTCAGGTATGTCTAGTGTGTGTTTTGCTGGGGTCATGGTTGATATTTTTGATTTTTTCACTCATTCATTTATTCTTCTCTGGACAAAATGACTAGAAGGAAAAATTCACAGAAAAGAAAGAACCAGAGGTAATATTGTGGTATATATCTAATTGATATGAATATAAGTAAAATGTCAGAAACTGAATTCAGAATAATGATTAAAAAGCTACTAGCTTGGCTTGAAAAAAGCATAAAAGACACTAGAGCAACTCTTAGTGCAGAAATAAAATCCAATCAGCCTGAAATTAAAAATGTGTAACTGAGATGCAGTCTAAAATGGATGTTGAAACAGCTAGGGTAAATGAGGCAGAAAAGAGTGAAATAGAAGATAGGATGATGGAAGGGAAGCTGAGGAAAAGAGAGAAAAACAACTAATGGACCACAGATGGAGGCTCTGAGAAATCAATGATACCATAAAGTGAAATAATATTAGAATTATTGGGGTCTCAGAGGAAGAGACAGAGAGAGACAGAGACAGAGAAAGAAAGAGAATGAGAGAGGAACAGAAGGTATATTTGAGCAAATAATAGCTGAGAATTTCCCTAATCTGGGGAAGGAAATAGGCATTCAAGTCCAGGAGGTACAGAGATTGCTCCTCAAAATCAATAAAAATATATTAACATCCTAAAATATAATAATGAAGCTTGCAAATTTCAGAGACAAAGAGAAAACTCCGAAAAAATCTCAGACAAGAATTCCATAATCTACAAGGTTAGGAACATTAGACTGGCAGCAGACCTATCTACAGAGATCTGGCAGGCCAGAAAGGTCTGGCATGATACATTCAGGGTACTAAATAAGAAAAAACATGCAGTCAAGAATACTGTATCTAGCTAATATGTCAATCAGAATGGAAGGACAGAGAAAAAGCTTCCAGAACAAACAAACACTAACAGATTTCTAATCACTAAACCAACCCTGCAAGAAATATTAAAAGAGATCCTGCAAGTGAAGAGAGAGCCCAAAACTAACATACACCAGAAAGGAACAGAGACAATCTACAGAAACAGTGACTTTACAGGTAATATAATGGGACTAAATTCATATCCTTCAATAGTTACTCTGAATGTAAATGGGCTAAATGCTCCAATCAAAGGACACAGGTTATCAGATTGGGTAAAAAAGCAATACTCATCCATACACTGTCTACAAGAGAGTCATTTTAGATCTAAAGATAATTCCAGATTGAAAGTGAGGGAGTAGAGAACCATTTATCACATTAATGGACATAAAAAGAAAGCTGGGGTAACCATTATCATATCAGACAAATTAGATTTTATTTTATTTAAAGATTGTAGTTATTTATTCGTGGGAGACACACAGAGAGAGGCAGAGACATAGGCAGAGGGAGAAGCAGGCTCCCTATGGGGAGCCTGAAGCAGGACTTGATCCCAGAACCTGGGATCATGACCTGAGCCAAAGGCAGATGCTCAACCACTGAGTCACTCAGGTGCCCAGACAAATTATATTTTAAACCAAAGACTGTAGTAAGGAATGGAGAGAGACACCATATCATATTTAAAGGATCTATCCAATAAGGAAATCTAACAATTGTAAATATTTATGCCCCTAACATGGGAGCAGCCAGTTACATAAGCCAATTAATAACAAAATTAAAGAAACACAATGATAATAATACAATAATAGTAGGGGACCTAAACACCCTACTCACAGCAATGGATAGATAATCTAAGCAGAAAATCAACAAGGAAACAAAGGCTTTGAATGACACACTGTACCAAATGAACTTCACAGATACATACCGATCATTCCATCCTAAAGCAACAGAATACACAATCTTCTCGAGTGTACATGGAGCATTCTCCAGAATAGATCATCTGTGTCACAAATCAGGTCTTCACTAATACCAAAAGAGTGGGATTATTCCCTGCATATTTTCAGAGCACAACACTTTCAAACTTGAACTCAAACACAAGATAATGGTTGGAAGGAACTCAAATACTTGGAGGATAAAGAGCATTCTACTAAAGAATGAATGGGTCAACCTGGAAATTAAAGAACTTAAAAAATTCATGGAAACAAAAAAAAAGTGAAAACTGTTCAAAACCTCTGGGATGCTGCAAAGGTTGACCTAATAGGGAAATAAATAGCAATACAAGCCTTTTTCAAAAAATTAGACAAGTCTCAAATACACAAGATAACCTTACACCTAAAGGAGCTGGAAAAAGAACAACAAATAAAGCCTTCTCAAGTAGGAACATAGAATTAATAAAGATTAGAGCAGAAATCAATGAAATGGAAAACAAAAGAACATAGAAAAGAACAATGAAACTAGAAGCTGGTTCTTTGAAAGAATTAATAAGATCAATAAACCTCTAGCCAGACTTATCAAAATGAAAAGAGAAAAGACCCAAATTAATAAAACCATGAATAAAAGAGGACAGGTAACAACCAACAGCAAGAAATAGAAACAATTTTAAAAACATGTTATGAGCAACTATGTGACAACAAATTAGGCAACCTGGAAGAAATGGATACATTTTTGGAAACTATTAATTACCTAACTGAAACAGGAAGAGACAGAAAACCTGAGGAGACCCATAAACAGTGAGGAAATTGAAGCAGTAATAAAAAATCTCCCACAAAACAATAGTCCAGGGCCTGATGGCTTCCCAGAGGAATTATACCAAAAATCTAAAGGAGAATTAATACCTATACTTCTGAAGATTTTTCAAGACATAGAAATGGAAGGGAAGCTTCCAAACTCAAATCTATGAGGCTAGCATTACCTTGATCCTAAAACCAGACAAAGACCTCCACCAAACAGGAGAGTTACAGATGAATACCCTTGATGAACATGGATGCCAAAATTCTCACCAAGATCCTGGTGAGAGCCAACAGAATCCAACAAAACATTAAAATGATTATTTACCATGACCTAGTGGTATTTATTCCTGGGCCGCAAGGCTGGTTCACTATTTGCAAATCAATCAGTGTGATATGTCACATTAATAAAATAAAGGACAAGAATCCTATGATCCGGGATCCCTGGGTGGCGCAGCGGGTTTGGCGCCTGCCTTTGGCCCAGGGCGCGATCCTGGAGACCCGGGATTGAGTCCCATGTTGGGCTTCCGGTGCATGGAGCCTGCTTCTCCCTCTGCCTGTGTCTCTGCCCCTCTCTCTCTCTGTGTGTGACTATCATAAATAAATTTAAAAAAATTAAAAAAAAAGAATCGTATGATCCTCTCAATTGATGCAGAAAAAGCATTTGACAAAATACAGCATCTTTTCTTGATTAATTCTCCAATGTAGAGATAGAGGGAACTTACCTCATTATCATAAAAGCCATCTACAAAAAGCCCACAGTGAATATGATTTACAATGGAGAAAAACTGAGAGCTTCACCCGTAAGGTCAGGAACAAAACAGGGATACCCACTCTCATCACTATTGTTCAACATCATACTAGACGTCCTAGCCTCAGCAATTAGACAACAAAAATAAATAAAAGGCATTCCCATTGGCAACAAGGTCTCTCACTCTTCACAGATGATATAATATTTTACATGGAAAACCGAAGAGAGTCCACCCCAGAATTGCTAGAACTCAGACAGCAATTCAGCAACATGTCAGGATATAAAATCAATGCACACAAATCATTTGCATTTCTATACACTAACAATCAGAAGAAAGAGAAATTGAGGAATCGATCCCACTTACAATTGCATCAAAAGCCTTAAGATACCTAGTAATAAACCTAGCCAAAGAGGTAATGACTTGTAGTCTAAAAATTACAGAAAGAAATTGAGGAAGACACAAAGAATGGGAAAACTATTCCATGCTCATGGATTGGAAGAATAAATATTGTGAAAATGTCTATGCCACCCAAAACAATCTGCACATTCAATGTAATCCCTATCAAAATACTATCAATGTTTTTCACAGCACTGGAATAAATAATCCTAAAATTTGTATGGTACTAGAAGAGACCCTGAATAGACAGAGGAATATTGAAAAAGAAAACCAAAGCTGTGCCATCACAATGCCGGACCTCAAGCTATATGACAAAGCTGTAATCATCAAGATAGTATAGTACTGGCACAAAAATAGACACACAGATCAATGGAACAGAGTAGAGAGCCTAGAAATTTACCCTCAACTGTATGCTCAACTAATCTTCAACAAAGCAGTAAGAATATCCACTGGAAAAAGAACAGACTCTTCAACAAATGGTGTTGGGAAAATTAGATAGCCACATGTAGAAGAATAAAACTGGACCATTTTCTCACACCATTCACAAAGACAAACTCAAAATCCATCAAAATCCTAGGGGAGAGCACAGCAACCTCTTTGACATTGGCTGCAGCAACTTCTTGCTAGACATATCTCTAAAGGCAAGGGAATCCAAAGTAAAACTGAACTACTGGGACCCCATCAAGATAAAAAGCTTCTTTTCAGCAAAGGAAACAGTCAACAAAACTAAAATGCAACCTGAGAAATGGGAGAATATATTTGCAAATGACATATCAGATAAAGGGCTAATATCCAAGATCTATAAAGAACTTATCAAACTCAACAGCCAAAGAACAAGTAATCCAGGCAAGAAATGGGCAGAAGACATTAACAGACATTTCTCAAATGAAGACATAAAAAATTGCCAACAGACATGGAAAAATGCTCCACAGCACTTGGCATTAAGGAAATACAAATCAAAACCACAATGAGATACCACCTCACACCAGTCAGAATGGCTATAATCGGCATGTCAGGAAACAACAAATGTTGGTGAAGATTCAGAAAAAGAGGAACCCTGCTACATTGTTGGTGGGAATGCAAACTTGTAAAGCCACTCTGTAAAACTGTATGGAATTTCTTCAAGAAGTTAAAAATAAATGTACTCTAAGGCCTAGCAATTGCAATACTAGGTATTTACCCCAAAGGTACAAATGTATTGATCCAAAGTGGCTTCTGTATCCCAGTGTTTATAATACTAATGTCCACAATAGCCAAACCATGGAAAGAGCTGAGATGTCCATTCACAGATGAATGGATTACAGATATGTGATGTATACACACCAATGGAATATTACTCAGCCATCAGGAAGGATGAATACTTATTATTTTACATCAAAATGAATGGAACTGGAAAATATTATTCTGAGTTAAATAAATCAGAGAAAGACAATTATCATATGATTTCACTTATATGTAGAATATAAAAAGCGTGCAGTGGATTAAAAGGGAAGGGAGGGAAAACTGAATGGGAAGGCATCAGAGAGGGGAACAAACCATGAGAGACTCTTAAATCTGGGAAACAGAGTTGTTGGAGGGGAAGTGGAAGGGGGACGGGGTAATTGGGTGATGGGCATTAATGAGGGCATGTGATGTGATGAGCACTAATTGTCATATGCAACTGATATATTATTGAACTCTACATCTGAAACTAATGATGTATTATATGCTAGATTATTGAATTTAAATTTAAAAAATACTAGACCAAATATTGCTAGAACTAATACATGAATTTGGCAAGGTCACAGGATATAAAATCAGTGTACAGAAATCTGTTGCATTTCTATACACCAAAAATTAAAAAGCAGAAGAATTCAAGGAATTGATCCCATTTGCAATTGAACCAAGTACCATAAGATACTTAGGAATACATTTAACAAAAGGTAAAAGAATTGTACTCTGAAAAGTATAGAATACTTATGAAAGAAATTGAAGTGTACACAAAGAAATGGAAAAACATTCCATGCCCATGATTTGGAAAAAAAAAGTTAAAATGTCTATACTACCTAAAGCAATCAACACATTTAGTTCAACCCCTATCAAAATACCACCAGCATTTTTCACAGTGCTAGAACAAATAATCCTAAAATTTGTATGGAACCACAAAAGACCCCTAATAGCCAAACCAATACCACAAAAGAAAAGAAAAGCTGGGGCAGCCCAGGTGGCTCAGTGGTTTAGCACCAACTTCAGCCCAGGTCGTGGTCCTCGAGACCCGGGATCTAGTCCCATGTCAGGCACCCTGCATGGAGCCTGCATCTCCCTCTGTCTGTGTCTCTACCCCTCTCTTTCTCTCTCTCTCTCTCTCTCTCTCTCTCTCTCTCTCTCTCTGTCTCTCATGAATAAACAAATGAATTTTTTTTAAAAAAGCAAAGCTGGAGTCATCACAATTCTGGACTTCAAGCTATATTACATAGCAACAATGATCAGGACAATATGTTACTGGCACAAAAACAGACACATAGATCAATGCAACAGAGTACAAAACACAGAAATGGACTCACAACTATATGGTTTTCTAATCTTGAACAAAGCAGTAAAAAATATCCAATGGGAAAAAAAGACAGTTTTTTTTTCACAAATGGTGTTGGGAAAATTAGACAGCAACATGAAGAAGAATGAAACTGGATCAGTTTTTACACTGTACACAAAGATAAACTAAAAAAGGATTAAAGACCCAAATATGAGACAGGAATCCATCAAAATCCTACAGGAGAACACATGCAGTCACCTCTTTGTTCTTGGCCATAGCAACTTCTTGCTGGATAAATCTCTGGAACCAAGGGAAAAATGTAAAAATGAACTCTTGCGACTTCATCAAGATTTGCACAGGAAGGAAATCATGAACAAAACTAAAAGGCAAAATATGGCATGGGAGAAGATATTTGCAAATGTCATATCTGATAAAAAGTTAATATCCAAAATCTATAGAGAACTTAACAGACTCAACACTCAATAGATAAATAATACAGTTAAAAATGGGCAGAAGACATGAATAGATATTTTTTCAAAGAAGACATACAGATGGGTAACAGATACATGAAAAGATGTTCAGCATCACTCATCATCAGGGAAATGCAAATCAAAACCACAATGAGACACTGCCTCCACCTATCAGAATGGCTAAAATTAATAAGACAGGAAACAACAGATGTTGGTGAGGATGTGGAGAAAGGAGAACCTTCTTAAACTGTTGGTGGGAATTGAAACTGGTGCAGCCACTCTGGAAAACAGTATGGAGGTTTCTCCAAAAGTCAAAAATAATAGAACTACTCTACTACCTAGCAATTTAACTACTAATTATTTACCAAAAGATACTGATTCAAAGGGGTACATGCACCCCCAACGTTTATAACAGCATTGTAAACAGTAGCCAAATTATGGAAAGAGCCCAAATTTCTATTGACTGATGAATGGATGAAGAAGCTGTGTTATATATATATATAACTGATGAATGGATGAAGAAGCTGTGTTATATATATATATATATATATATATATATATATATATATATATATGTGTGTGTGTTACTCAGCCATCAAAAAGAATGAAACACAAGTGGAGCTAGAATATATTATGCTAAGAAAAATAAGTTAGTCAGGGAAAGATAAATACCAAGAGATTTAACTTATATTTGGAATTTAAGAAACCAAACAAATGAATATATGGGAAGAAGAAAGAAGAATGAGAGAAACCCGTCATAAGAGACTCTTCACAATAGAGAACAAACTGAGTGCTGATGGAAGAATATGGGTTGAGGATGGGTGAAATGGGTGATGGGTATTAAGGAAGGCATTTGTTATGATAAATCCTAGGTATTATATGTAACTGATGCATCCCTAAATTCTACTTATGAAACCATTAATACCCTATATGTTACCTAACTAGAATTTAAATAATAATTTGAAAGAAAAAATACGTCAGACAGTGAGACAAATAACTGTATTATATCACTTATATGTGGAACCTAAAAAACAAAACAAGTCAACAAACAGAAACAAACAACAAATCAAATAATTAAATACAGAGAACAAACTGGTGTTAGCCAGATGGTAGGTGGATTGGTGGATGAATGAAACAAATAAAGGAGACTGAGAGGTGCAAACTTCCAGTTACAAATAATTAAATCACAGGGCAGCCCAGGTGGCTCAGCGGTTTAGCACCACCTTTAGCCCAGGGCATGATCCTGGAGACCAGGGATCGAGTCCCACATCGGGCTTCCTGCATGGAGCCTGCTTCTCCCTCTGCCTGTGTCTCTGCCTCTCTCTCTGTGTGTCTCTCATGAATAAATAAATAAAATCTTAAAAAAAAAGAAATGGTAAAGAGATTAGCTATATAGGTGTTATTGAAAATAAATTTACAGGATTTGATATAAATACATATAAGAATGTATGGAAAATATCACAAAACCATGTCTTACCTGTTCAGAAAAATGTTTCAGTAATGTGATAAGTTTAATGAGGTGGCTTTTCAAACTGGAAAATTCTGACATACAGTCAAATGGAGGCCTGCCAGGGAAGGATGACAAGAGATTCCATCAATCTCAGTTTCATTGAAAGTCACAGCTTTATACCTTAGGAAATTGAAAATTACAACCCACGATATATAGACCTTTGGATCACTTTAAAAATCTGCCAAGGGTTAGCTAAATTTTAGACATCATGAAGTTATATAAAATAATAACAGAAAAGTTATACAGAAGCTGATCAGTGTAATATATCTATGTTCTCAGTAGCTGGTAGGATTGTAGGTGCACAATTTACAACAATTTTCCCTATTTTCAGGTTACTATGAATAGGTGGAAGGCAGAGTAAGTAACTTTTTAATTTCTTTTTCCTGAATGAGTACATAAAAAGAATAAAAAAGAAAAATATGTATCAAATATTAAGTATGTAATCCACAAGTAGATAATCCATTCCTTGAGAAATAAAGATTGGTGGTATCTAGTAATTAATTTTGTCACAAATGAAAAAAAAACGTATTTTACTTAGGATACTATAGCCAATTGAAAATTTTGGGCTCTATTATTTTTACTTAGTATAGCTTTCAGGCTTCTGTGGTTTTGGAGAACTATAATCACAAGTAGGAATTTGAATGAGGTGATAAAACTTAACATAGCATTGTTGTAAAATGATCACCCCCTTCATGTATTTTATTACATTCCAAAAATGAAGAACAATTTTCAAAATGTCAATTGTAAAACAAATTAACAAGCATTGAAGTGCTGAAAATATACTTATTTTCACAGGAAAAATGAAGTTTTAGCTTTAGGAATTAGCAATAAAAGTAATTCATAAGAACCCCCCTCTCCAGTTCCTAGAATATTACAATCTCTGTTGCTTACATGAAAGTGACATTTTTTGGAAGTCTATTTCTAAACACATATGAAAAAAATTTTAGGCATTTTTCCCTTTTCATCCATTTCTAGACTTAAAAAAATGAGCAAATAGGCAGGAAAACATTTGGTCAATGTATACCCTATTACCTCATCCTATCCTATCCTCTAATAATCAACATGAAACTGCTCAATTTATGTTTCCTTACAAGTAGAGCATTGGGTTATTATGCTTGGATAAGTTGTCTTGAATTACTATATTGTGGTCTTCAATGAAATTTGTCATAAATTCTACTTCAAATCAATAGGCAAATTAAAATTGTAATGACTAATGGAAATGCAATGTAATCAGAGAAGCCCCTATCAACAGATCTAAGATTTCCATTTATTATCATAATTAAGAGCTTTTTAAAACCCATAATGCCCACAATTAATTTTAAAATGTTACTTCTATTACCAATAAAATGACACTTAAATAAAGCTCTATCATATATAAGCATATAATGTTTGTGAAGTCATTCTTTTGTATACTGTAGGTCAGTTGAAAAAGTTCATACAACTCAGTAAAAAGTCTAAATACTTTAGAAAAATATAAAAAATGAAGAATAAAGTTTATGGGAAGAGATCATACAACTACCTTTCCAACTTTTTGCCATGATTACATTTTGAATTAAACTCTTGAATTAACATAAACTCTCAAAAATACTTATTATCTCTATTTCCAAGATGACTTACTAGATTTATATTCTTCTTTTTAATAAAACAAAAATAAGTTTTAGGCCTGAAATTATAGATTTAATTAAGCCAAGTCAAATAACAGCTTGAATCATAATTTGAGAAAAATTCAATATTCAAACTAATAATGGAAAATTTACATTTTAACAGCACCTTTCTCATATTTTGTTTTAGAAACACAAAGATGAAGCTAATTTTAGGATAAACCATAGAAATAATTTTCTTGGCAACATAGTTATTTAATTTCAGAGAGAAAAGAAACAATTTCTCCAATTAGCACTCTAACCAGATATTATATAGGAGATTAATTATTATGTAAGAAATCCAATTAGGCTGAGCCTCAAACATTTTTTTGAGCCCCCAACCTTCTTAAAAACCCATGTTACTACATGATCAGAATTGAGCCAGTTGAGTATCTAACACAACTTTCAAAACATATGGTCTTTACTAGGAGGTCTTTGGAAAATCAGAAGTGACTAAAGCTAAGAAATTTATAGTACTGAGGTGTTTTATAGCAACTATTTCCACTGAAAGGTATATTATTGTGTTTTTTATGTGTTTTATTCATAACATTTTATGCATTCAAAGATCAAATTTAGAATATTCAATATGTTTAATTAGTATGAATGCATCTTATTCCGTTGTTACTAGTTCTTAAGCAAGAACTATGAGAATCTTCAATGTTTTACAGTTTAAAATATTCAAGCAGGTAAAAAGAAAGTGCTAAGATGGACCATAAATTTGCCATTTTCAAAAGCTGTTATATGAGGTCATTTTGTAGAGATTGTATCATTTTTGAAAGAGAAGTCTAATTGCTCACTACAAAATATTAAGGACTATTTACTACAAAATATTGCAATAACAGTATAAACACTTTTAATATTATCTGATCAGAGCAAAGAAGCCCTCAAATTGGTGATGTAATGAAAATTTGCTAAAGCATGCATGTTAATACTGTAAATGTGATGAGAATTTTGTAATGAGACTAATATACAAGAAAATCTAATACTGTGAATTATCAACTATCAGTGAAGCAGATTATATTCATTTGGGGTTCTTTTGTTGCCAACTCAGTTCTGTGGCTTTGTTGTATACCTATTATTCCTTTCCCTATTTTCCTTAATTCCAAAGATCTCAATTATTTTGTTTCAGCTTGTTGCCAGATAAATAAGTGTAAGGGGCTCAGAAGAGAGGAAGTAGAGGAACAGATGAATTTCCTATGTTTTATCTAACATTCAATTTGAAATTTCTTTGATAAAGCAGGTCAGATATTTCATCCTGTCTTCATATGAACAAAATGGGCTTGTCAATCAAGTATCAATTGAAATGAAAACAGGTGTTAAAAACTAAGAGAACAGATAACAAAAGGAAAAAGTATTATGACTTCTCCCTCTTATACTTCTCTCGTTGATTATAAAACCATGCCTCCCTCTTACTATTTAACCTCTCTATCTTTGGGATATAATACTTTCTGATAACAGATGCAAAAGGCCTAGGAATAAATATCCATAATGTTTCATTTGTGTGTAAAATATAAAGTTGACGGGCAGCCTGGGTGGCTCAGCGGTTTAGCGCCTGCCTTCAGCCCAGGGCATGATCCTGAAGCTCCGGGATCGAGTCCCACGTCATCCTCCCTGCATGGAGCCTGCTTCTCCCTCTGCCTGTGTCTCTGCCTCTCTCTCTCTCTCTCTCTCTCTCTCTCTCTCATGAATAAATAAATAAAATCTTAAAAAATATATGGAGTTGACTATAATCTTTGATTAAAATAGCAATTAGGAAACTTAATTTTTTAAGAAACTGAAATATTAATGTTACCTAAAGGTTATTATCAAAAGAAGATTAGAAATCATTAGCCTTTGATTTCTAAAGACTTCTCTTAGTAACATAGAGTTTTAAAGGCATTACTGACTCTTGTTTATGAAAAATCCCTAATATAATTAATATGTAAAGAAAAAACTCACAATTTTGTTGCTGTAAATAGTCCAGATGTGGTATTTTAGAACTTTGGTGTAACTTTTGTGCATTCCTAAAAGACTGTGTAAAAAAACAAGTGTCTCTAATGCAGCAGCAGAGTTTGATCTATAAAGGAAGCCCAAAGTGACTCCCTTGTAAAACAAATACTAATTCTATAAAGTGATTTGTTTCCATAAAAAGTCAGATGATCAAATATTGGCTTATTTAAAAGTCATTATGTAAATATATTTTTCACCCTAGGGAGATATTCAGGGCATCAATTAAAATCTATAATTATATCTGAAAGATACTGTGGAAATAAAATCCAATCCATTTATAAGTTTTCTGAAGGGGGAGAAATGCAACTATCTTAAGATTTTACAGATCAGATATTAGGAATTACCTTTCCAGAATGTTTAGTATCATCTTGACCATATTAATCAGTTCAAGAGCAGCTGTAAGAATGTTATGAGGTGGTTGTTCATTAGTGCCATGTAGAGAACGGGCCCTTCTTCTTTCCGATATCATGACAAGAACACGATCAATAGCATGCTCAAGATGTTCAGTTTGTTTTCTGAGTCTGGTAGGCATCTTTTTGTCATTCTGAAATTAAAGTGGGAGTTTGGGGGAAGAAATGAGGCAGCACTTATCTAACATACTATAAATATGGAGTAGGCTCAACAGCAACACCATTTAACCAAAGTAACATAAGAGGAATGCAAAATTACCATCAAACACTTTTCATTCTTTACATACTGCTTCTGGTAATCTTATGCCATTCATGGTAGTAGTTACAGAAAGGACACGAAGGAATAAGATTCAGCCATGTGAATACTGAGGTATGTAATTTTATTTTTTTTTATTTTTTTATTTTTTTTAAATTTTTTTTTATTTATTTATGATAGTCACAGAGAGAGAGAGAGAGAGAGGCAGAGACACAGGCAGAGGGAGAAGCAGGCTCCATGCACCGGGAGCCTGATGTGGGATTCGATCCCGGGTCTCCAGGATCGTGCCCTGGGCCAAAGGCAAGCGCCAAACCACTGCGCCACCCAGGGATCCCGGTATGTAATTTTATAATGTGACAACTACTTGCCTAAAATTAGCACATGTTAATTCTGGTACTGCCTTATTAGTATATCTATCTCATTTTATTATTACAATACCATCTACTGAGAGAAAACTCCATATTCCTTTGTATTCTGCATAGGACTGGGTATAGATCTAAGAGACAGGAAAGAAGATCCTTAATTTCACTTATCTCAGAGCCCTGGAAACTACGTATAGTCTGAGATAATTTAAATATACAGGAACCCTAAGAATATTAATTTGGCACTGATATTTAGATGTATCAAGTGATTAGACACTTGCCTCGTATATATGTATTTTCTTCGCATGAACATGCATCCACACTCTCCCATTCATCATGCTTTTGTCCAAGGCCTCATCAAATGGCTATCAGAAATAATGACAGGGTTGCAGTAATGGCTTCATGCAACCTTTTATTGGAAGCTACTCTAGCTTCCTGCTTTAATGTCAGGGAATAATCTGTGATTTACTAAGTAGTAAAGAAATTTCCTTAAAAAAAAGGACCTGCTTCCTTTAGTTTTTGAAATTCTGAGGTGCAGGGAATTTTATTTAATTAAGTAAGATATGAGTTTATGATTATTTTTAGCCTAGGTCCAATAAGATATGTGAAAAGATCATATTGATAGGACTTCAACTAAATCGGAGAACCAAGTACACATCTCTTCAATAATTACTTCTTCCTGTAGTAAAATGTATTATGTGATATGTTTAAATGTTCACTCTTAGTGTTTCACTTTAAAAATCACAAACCAACCTAAAAATAGGCCCTTTCAGATTTCTGATGAATGGCTTTGTTTTGATAGCATCTGCCTCCCTCAAATAAGCTTGCTTTACATTTGCTAATTGGAGAAGTAAGATATATATTTGGGCATTTTTCCTTCTTTTAAAGGGTTTTAGAATATGAAAAAGAAAGTAATAAAAATGAAGGATTCTACTTTTCTTATTTACAGATGTCATAATGAAATTATCAGTGCCAGCATTTAAAATATAAACATTGGTCATATTTTTACTTCTATCTTCTGCTTCCCAGAATTTTCCAGATTTTATTGATACTATCTGAGATTTTAGATACAAATTATCATTAATATTAAAATAAATTAATATTATTAAGATATATACTTTATCTTTCCAGAATTTTTCAAAACTTTGTGTTAGTGTATAATCATATTAATGAAGATTATTTTGACAAACTATGCCTTATACTTTTTATTGCTGGATCTTTTATACTACAACATATCTGTAGTTGAGTTATTTATTTTTATTCATTCTTTGGCCACCTAAAGTATGTCTTCCAGTAATTGTAAAGAATTAATGGGTAATATATTCCCTGACCTTGTAGTCTTCAGAATGTTTTTCAGTTGCCAACTCACATAAATGGTTTCCCAAGGTCATATAGCTAATTATTAGCCAATATTATCCTGGAAACAGAAGCCTCCTGTTACTGCTCTTTCTGATACATTATTAAATGTATTTTCCCCTAGAGAGATAGGGAAATATGGGAATTTTTGGTGTGGGCTATGCTTTTGTCAGTGCGGTGAAATGGAAAGACATTTAGGTCTGGGGTGAGATATGAAATTATGCAAATCTCTTAATATCTAAGAGCCTCTATTTGTTTATTTCTTTCTCTCTAAAATGTAGAAATTAATACCTGTTTTATCCATGCACAGGATTCTTAAAGATATCAAATATATAAATAAGAGTTATTATTATTTATATATAATTAGTATATACCAAAAAAAGTCACAATTTTAAAGTAATTCTTAACAACCAGACTGTATATACTGGACAATCTCTTCATAATCCTAAAGAAACTTCAAATAAATTAAACAGCTTAGACCGTCTGATATTCTAAGTATGTTTGATTTTGAAAATTCCATTAAGATTAAACAATTGACAAATATTATCCTTGTTTTGCTTGATACTTCACTAGAACTTCTTTAAAGAGTGAAAATCAGATATATGTCTTCTCTTTATTTTTTGTTTTAAAATCATTTTGCAGTAGGCAAACATTATTTTTCAGTAAACCCAAAAACAATTAGGTCAAGGAATTATACTCTGGGAATATTTAGAAATGAGAAATGAAAGCCCAGGAAGGCCATAACAGTGAATATTTTAGCATGAATATCTAACAGCAAATAATGTCATTTAAATTGTAAAAAAAAGGGAGTACTGTTGAAATTTTTAAAAGCCATATATATTAGCATAGTAATGGGAAATTTTCATTATTACACATATCAATAAGTCACAAAGGTGTCCAACAAAAGTGTTTCTCAAGTGTTAGCTTGCCCTCAATATTGAATTTTTTTTTTAAGATTTTATTTATTTATTCATGAGAGACACAGAGAGAGAGAGAGGCAGAGACACAGGCAGAGGGAAAGGCAGGCTCCATGCAGGGAGCCTGACGTGGGACTCCATCTGGGGTCTCCAGGATCACACCCTGGGCCAAAGGCAGCCTTAAACCGCTGAGCCACCTGGGCTGCCTTTGAATTTCTTTAAAAAAAAATTTAAGTAATCTCTACATAGGGCTGGAACACCAATATCAAAAGTCACATTCTCCACTGATAGAGGCAGCCAGGCACCCCTTGAATTTCTTCTGAAACCATGAAGGTCATAGTGCACCAAAAGAGATATTTGTTTCTATCAACCTCTTTGTGATCCTATAAGCATGCTGACAGCCAAAATGAACACCTCATGTTTTCATTAAAACTTGAATTACAGACTTCTCAGATTCCATTATGATTGATGAAATTAAATAAATTCACTTTTCCCCATTTGACAATTAATTATTTTTGTTAGTATATAAACTTCATTGGTTTTACAGAGCTTTCAAAAACTAACAACAGTGGGGCATCTTGGTGACTCAGTCAATTAAGTGTCTGCCTTTGGCTCAGGTCATGATCTCAGAGTCTTGGGATTGAGCCCCAATTCAGGCTCCCTGCTCAGTGGGGAGTCTGTTTCTCCCTCCTCCCTCTACTCCTTCCCCTGCCTGTGCTCTCTTTGTCATTAATTAATTAATTAATTAATTAAGAGAAGAACTGATGATAGTAACAATAATAGAAAGAAATGTCATGTGTACATCTTTACATTTCAGAAACACATTTTATTCCATCAAAGCCATCAGTGGAGTCTATTTTCTGTGTACCACCATCTTCCTCCAAATATTCTTGATATTTCTTGTCGATTATGTGTGCTGCATGTTCTAACATTATTCTACCTAATGTATATGGTGAAGGAATAACATCTGAATATGTTTATTGTAGCATGCACAGTCAGAATTTAATAATGGAACAGATCAATTTAAAGAATATTCACCATCTGTATATTATGTGTGTATAAGTGATAGCTACAATATAGGAATTTTCTCGAGGGTTTATGCAAAAGGACACTGAGAATTTGTGTGATTGAAAATAAGCCAAATATTATACCAAATCTTTGTCTTCATTTAGATACCATAGTCTTGTAGAAAGGTAGAGGAACCATTTTAAATTCCATACTGTGGACATTGCTTATTTCTAAAGTAAGGCTCCAATACATATTTGTTTATATTCTGCATCATAAATAATATCTACAGATCTTCATATTTGGCCTTACATACATCATACAAAAGACAAAATGTTTGTTTGTACTTTCTGCTTAGTTCTTCTTCTATCCATTGAATGGAAGCATCCACCTACTTTGCCATTTGCTTAAAATCAGCCATGAATGCACAAAGATTAAAGTCAAAACATGGAGAAATATTTTGTTCCTATGACCCTGTAGAAAAATATATAATTTTGAAAGTCTCCTACTGTGATGCAAATGGAATTATATAGGAAAATTTTTTCCCAAAGAACATAATGTCTTAATCTACATGAAGCTAGGAAATGGCATATTCTGATAAAAAATTCCTACATAGCTTAGTGATTATCTGACACAAGCTCCTGATGTTTAAAAAAGAACACATCCACAACAGTTGTATTTTCCAAAAGCAATACATTTCTGGATTTCATTAACAGAAGTATAAGCAATATAAAAGAGTTCCCAAGCACTCAGATACTCTTTTCCAGGCTCTCTGACTCATAGTCAGAGATCCTTACAATTTACTAGCCATATAATTGATCCATTCAATAATTATCTTATTTATAAAATGGGATTCTTCATGAAAACTCTAGTTTGTAATCTAAGAATGAATGTTAAAAATGCTGTTACACTTGAGAATAAAATGGATTAACAATGTGAAGTAACTCTTTAAATTGTAAGTAAAGTTAGAGATGTAATTTATTATTTTCATAACTACTGTCATTAATAATTATGACACTAATAATCACATATCACAAAAAAGTAACCTAAAAGTTTTATGATTAAACAGTGTTAAAAACAAAAATATTTATAAAAAGAGAGAGGGGCAAACCAGAACCAGTCCCTACATACATTTTTGTGCACACATTTTTCAATCAAATTCTTCCTTACATGAATCTGTATGGTGTATTATACATCTAACTCATAAAAACATTATGTTTCATTTAACCACTCATATTTTACATTTTTAAGGGGGAATGGAAGGGGAAGAGGGAGAGAATCTTAAGCAGGCTCCATCCCCAGTGCAGAGCCCAACACTGGGCTTGATCTCACAACCCTGAAATCCTGACCTGAGCCAAAATCAAGAGTAGGATACTTAACTGACTGAGCAATCCAGGCACCCCTATTATTCTACATTTTATAGCAAACTATGTATTTTTAAATATTTTACTCAATATTGCAACCTTTTACAAGTCTTTTGTTAGCTATCTGAAAATCTATATTTCTGGAATGTATAAACTCAATAAGAGCAGGAACCATGAGTTTTTGGCTCACCATATCCCTAGCATCCAGAATGCCTCACATGTGGAAGGTGTCAAACATATTTATTGAGTGAATGAAGGCTAACATAAATGTAAAGGATAAGGAGACTCATTCTCTAGTCCTATCACTTCCATTACCTATCTCTATATTTTTAATTTTTAAATTCCAGAATAGTTAATATACAGTGTTGTAGGAGTAGTTTCATGTGCACGATACAGTGATTCAACAATTCTCTATGTTTATTGCATTATTTACAATAGCCAAATTATGGAAGCAGCCCAAGTGTCTGTCTATCAATAGATGATGTACAAAAACACATCATTTTTACTAACTCTGTAATTTTGGGCAAATGATTTAGCTACTGCATCTCAGTTTCCCAATTTGTCAAATAGAAATAACAAACTCTGTTCTACTTCATAAAATTACTGAGTTGATGAAAAGGAATAATGGAAAACAGAAACAATATTTGAAATCATTTTACAATACATAATGTATAATAACAATGTACATGCATATACATTGTTACTCATAATATATTCCATATCCTATATTTGCTGTGGAATTCAAAAGTAGACTCTAGGTATGAAAATATAATTGTTTTCCAATAAACTTTTACTTAACAAAAATAAAATGATTTGAAAATTGCCTCCCTACACTCCCTTTAGAAGCTCATTGTGACATGTCATTTGAGTGTTTAATTTATATTCAATAAAGGTCACTTTAAATTCTGATTCTGGGGCACCTGGGGACTCAGTTAATCGTCTACCTTCAGCTCAGGTCATGATATCAGGGTTCTGGGATCAAGCCCCGCATTGCATCTTGCATCAGGCTCCCTGCTCAGCAGGGAGTCTGCTTGTCTCTCTTCCTCTGACCCTCCCCCTGCTTGTGCTCTCTCTTTTGCTCTCTCAAATAAATAAATAAAATCTTTTAAAAATAAATAAATAAATTTTGATTCTTTATTCTAATCAGTTACCAGTAAACCATACCTCAACATATTACAGTTTAACATTTTCTTAGGACTTAATGAATTTTCTCATTATTTTGTATCAAAGTCTAATGAAAACATTTAAAGAACAGTGAGCACAGAGAATAATCCTTGTATTTTCTCCATGTTGACTGACAAACCATTTTCTGGGTATGTCACCTTTATTCCCATTGTGCATCTACTTCAGATTGTCTGAAAGATACATGAACTAAAGGATAATATTGCCTAAATATAAGGCATACCTCATTATATTGTGCTTTTCTTTGTTGCATTTTTAAATATTCCATTTTTATATAAATTAAAAGTTTGTGGTAATCCTTCATCCAGCAAATTTATTGGCACCATTTTTCCAACAGCAGTTGGTTACTTCATATCTCTGTGTTGCATTCTGGCTATTCTTTCAATATTTCACATTTTTCATTGTTATTATATTAGTTATGGTGACCTGGTATTATTGTAATTGCTTCAGGGGTCATGAACCACACCCATACAGGACAGCAAACTTAATTGATAAATGTATATGTTCCAACTGCTCCACCAACCACCCATCTCCCATCTTTCTCCCTCTCCTCCAGCCTCACTATTCCCTGAGACACAACATTTTGATGTAAGGCCAATTAATAACCCTACAATGGCCTCTAAGTGTTCAAGTGAAAAGAAAAGTTACATGTCTCCTACTTTAAAAGCTGGAAATAAAAAACTTAGTGAGGAAGGCATGCCAAAAGCTGGGATAGTTTGAAAGAGAGGCCTCTTACACCAAACCACCAAGTTGTGAATGTAAAGGAAAGGTTCTTGAAGGAAATTAAAAGTGCTACGCCACTGAACACAAAAAATGATAAAGCAAAACAACCTTATTGCTGATACGCAGAAAGTTTTACTAATCTGGATAGAAGATCAAACCAGTCACAAATTCTGACAAGCCAAACTCCAACCCAGAGTAAAGCCTGGATTTCTTAAATTCAACTTCTTCAATTCTATGAATGCTGAGAGAGGTGAGGAATCTCAGGAAAGAAATATGAAGCTAATAGATGTTAGTTAATGAGATTTAAGGAAAGAAGCATTCTCCATAACATAAAAGTGAAAGTGAGGTAGCCAGTGCTGATGTAGAAGTGGCAGGAAGTTAACCAGATCTAGCTAAGTTAATTAATGAAGGTAGGTAACAATAGATTTTCAATGTAGATGAAACAGCCTACTACTGGAAGAATATGCCATCTAGGACTTTCATAGCCAGAGAGAAGTCAATGCCTGGCTTCAAAGCTTCAAAAGATACAGTGACTGTCTTGTTAGGGGCTATGCAGAAGTTGAAACCAATGCTTTTTTACCATTTCAAAAATCCTAAAGTCCTTAAGAATTGTGGTAAATCTACTCTCCTTATGCTCTATAAGTAGAACAACAAAAAGCCTGGGTAACAGAACATTTGTTTATCATATTGTATGCTGAATATTTTAAGCCCACCATTGAGGATTACTGCTCAAAAAAAAAAAAATAAGACTCCTTACTGCACATTGACAATGCACATAGTAGTCTAAGCAATGTTAGTTGGCAAAGTAAATTGAAAACCTTTTGAAAAGGTTTCACCATTTGAGATAGTATTAAAAATATTAGTGATTCATGAGAAAAAAGTCAAAATAGTGACATTAACAGGAGTTATGGAGAAATTGATTCCATTGCTCCTGGATGACTTTGACAGCTTCAAGACTGCAGTGGAGGAGATATTTGCAGATTTGATAGAAATAGGAAGACACTAAGTAAAATTAGAAGTGGAACCTGAGGACATCACTGAATGGCTGCATCTCATGATAAAAGGTCGACAGATGAGAGTGGAGGTTCTTATGTTGAGTAAGATGCAATCTACTACTATAAAGAGTTTCCTAGATGAACAAAAGTTAAAAGAATTTTTGACCACTAAACCAGTTTTGTGAGAAATGTTAAGGGTGACTCTGAGTGGAAAACAAAAACCACAAGAGAAATAGAAAGTACAACAGCAAATAAATAAAGAATACATGCAAAAATCAGTCAAGAGAAGCATGAAATAAAAGAATATAATATATTATCATATCATATCATATATGATATCAAATATCAGAAATGTGGAGGGGGAGAGATGTTAAGAATAGGTTCAAATTTAAGCAATCAAAAAAAATTTAAGCAATCATCAGCTTAATATAGATTGCTACCTGCAAAAGATATTATATGTAAAGTGAATGGTAACTACAAATAAAAAAAAAACTAATAAATATGTAAAGAATAAATAATTAGGAATTCACGTCTATCACTAAAGAGAACCAGCAACTATGAAAGAGAGAAAAAGAAAGGATCACAGAAAAACTACAAAAACAACCAACAACTAAGTAACAAAATGTCAATAAATACATATCTATCATTAATTACTTTGAATGAAAATAGACTAAATATTCCAATAAAAACAGATATGGTGACAGAGTGGATTAAAAAGAGTTATTTATGTGCTGCCTTATGTGAGACTCATTTCAGACCTAAAGTCACCTGTAGATTGAAAGTGAGGGGATGGAAAAAGAATTTTCATGCAAATAGATGTTGAAAGAAAGCAAAAGTAGCAATACTTACGCTGGGCAAAAGACCTTGAAAACAAACTCTGTAAAAAGAGACAAAGAAGTACACTATATAGTAATGCAGGGGACAATCCAACAGGAAGATATAACAATTGTTAAGTATTTATGCAGCTAACATGGAAGCACTCAGATACATAAAACAGTTAATAATAAACATAAAGAGACTAACTGATAATAATACAATAATACTATGGGACTTTAACACCACACTTACACTGATGAAAAGATCATTGAAGCAGAAAATCAATTAGGAAAGAGTGGTTTTGGTTGAAACATTGAATAAGATGGATTTAACAGATATATTCAGAATATTCCATCCTATAACAGCAGAATACACATTTCTTTCAAGTACATGCAGTATATTCTCCAGAATAGGTCACATATCAGGCCACAAAATAAGCCTCAACAAATAGAAGATCAAAGTCATACCATGCATCTTTTCTGACCACAATGCTATGAAACAAGAAACCAATCACAAGAAAAAAAATCTGGAAATACCACAAATACAAGCAGGTTGAATAACATGCTACTAAAAAATGAAGGCATCAAGCAAGAAATCAAAGAAGAAATAAAAAATTACATGTAGAAAAATGAAAATGAAAACACATCTTTTCAAATCCTTTAGGTGTCTCTCATGAATAAATAAATTTAAAAAAAAATCTTTAAAAAATCCTTTGGGATGCAGCAAAAGCAGTTCTAAGAGGCAAATTTATAGCAATACAGGAAGCAAGAAAACTCTCAAGAAGCAAGAAAAATCTCAAGAAACTACCTTACAATTATAGGAACTATAAAAAGAATAAACAAAACCCACACCAGCAGAAGGAAAGAAATAATAAAGATTAGAGCGGAAAAAATGATACAGAAACTAAAAGAACAAAAGAACAAATCAATCAAACCAAGACCTGGTTCCTTGAAAGATCAACAAAATTTATAAACCTCTAGCCAGAGTAATCAGAAAAAGAAAGGGCTCAAACAAAATCCCAATGAAACAATAGAAATAACAACCAACACCACAGAAATACAAACAATTGAAAGAGAATATTATGAAAACTTATATGACAGCAAATTAGACAACCTAGGAAAAATGGATAAATTCTTATAAATATTTAACCTACCAAAACTGAAGCAGGAAGAAATAGAAAACTTGAACAGGCCAATTACAGCAAGGAGATTGAATCAGTATATATATATATTCCCCCCAACAAACAAAAATCCAGGAGCAAATGGCTTCACAAATTTTATCAAATATTTCAGAAAGAGTTAATACCTATTATTCTCTAAATATTCCAAAAAGTGGAAGAAGGAAAATTTCTCAATTCATTATAGGAGGCCAATATCACCCTGATACCAAAATAAAGACACCACAAAAAAGATACCAGATAAAGACACCACAAAAAAAGAGAACTATAGGACAATATCTCTAAGGAACATAGACACAAGAATCCTTAACAAAATTTACCAGCAAACCAAATCTAATAATACATTAAAAATTATTCACCATGATCAAATGAGATTTAATCCTAAGAGGCAAGATGTATTTCAATATTCACAAAACAATCAATGTGATACATTGATAACAGAAAGGATAAATACCGTATGATCATTTCAGTAGAGGCAGAAAAAGCATTTGGCATTGATTCATGATAAAAACCCTCAACAAAGTGGATTTAGAGTGAACATTCCTCAACATAATCAAGGCTTATATGAAAAATCCACAGAAAACAACATACCCAATAAGGAAAATCCCAGAGCTTTCCCACAAGGGTCAGCAATAAGAAATGGATGTCCATTTTCACCATATTTCAACATAGTACAGGAAGTCCTAGCTACAGCAATCAGAAAACAAAAAAAATAAATGGTATCCAAATCAGCAAGGAAAAAAGTAAAACATTCACTTTTTTGTAGATTACATTATACTATGTATAGAATAGTCTGAAAGACTCCACCAAAACACTATTAGAACTGATAAATGAATTTAGTACGGTCTCAAGATACAAAATATGTTGCATTTTTATGCACTAATAATGAAGGAGCAGAAAAAGAAATTTAAAAAATCTCATTTACATTTGCACCAAAAATAATCAGAGTCCTAGAAATAAACTTAACCAAAGAGGTGAAAGACTGTACTCTGAAAATGATAAAACATTGATGGAATAAATTGAGGATGACACAAAAAATGTTTTCATGCTCATGGATTGGAATAAAAAAATAATGTTAAAATATCTATACTACCCAAAGCAATCTACACATTTAATACAATCCCTATGGAAATACCACCAGCATCTTTCACAGAACTTGAACAAACAATCCTAAAATTTGTAGGATCCACAAAAGACTCTGAAAAGCCAAAGTAATTTTGAAGAGCAAAGCAAAGCTGGAGGTACGACAATTCCAGGTTTATAGTTATACTACAAAGTTGTAGTAATCAAAACAATATGGTAGTGGCACAAAAATAGGCACAGAGATCCATGGAACAGAATAGAAACCCAGATATAAACTCAAATTTATATGGTCAATTAATCTTCAACAAAGGAGGAAAGAATATGCAATGGGAAAGGACATTCTCTTTAAGCAATGGTTCTGGGAAAACTGGTCAGCTACATGCAAAATAATGAAACTTGACCACTTTATTATACTACCTACAAAAATAAACTCAAAATGGATTAAAGAACTAAATGTGAGATTTGAAGCCACAGAACTCCCAGATGATGTCTCTGACATCAGCCATAGCAACATTTTTCTGTGTATGTTTCCTGAAGCAAGAAAAATAAAAGCAAAAATGAAAACTATTGGAACTACATCAGAACAGAAAGCTTTTCACAGTGGAGGAAACAATCAACAAAACTAAAAGGCAACCTATGGGAAAAAATGTTTGCAAATGACATATGTGATAAAGTGTTAGTATCCAAAATATACAAAGATCTGATACAACTCAATACCTGAAAAACAAATAATCCAGTTTAAAAAAGGAGAAGACGTGAGCAGACATTTTCCCAAAGAAGACATACAGATGGTCAACAGACACATGAAAAAAATGCTCAACATTATTCATAATCAGGGAAATGCAAATCAAAACTAACAATGAGATTTCACCTCACACCTGTCAGGATGGCTAAAATCAAAACCAAAAGGAACAACAGGTGTTGGCAAGGATGTGGAGAAAATGGAACCCTTTTGCACTTCTGTGGGAATGAAAACTGGTATAATTACAGTGGAAAATAGTATGGTGGTTATTCAAAAATGTGAACTGGTGCAGCCACTCTGGAAAACTGTGTGGAGGTTCCTCAAAGAGTTAAAAATAGATCTCCCCTATGACCCAGCAATTGCAGTGCTGGGGATTTACCCCAAAGATACAGATGCAATGAAACGCCGGGACACCTGCACCCCAATGTTTCTAGCAGCCATGTCCACAATAGCCAAACTGTGGAAGGAGACTCGGTGTCCATCAAAAGATGAATGGATAAAGAAGATGTGGTTTATGTATACAATGGAATATTACTCAGCCATTAGAAACGACAAATACCCACCATTTGCTTTGACATGGATGGAACTGGAGGGTATTATGCTGAGTAAAATAAGTCAATCGGAGAAGGACAAATATTATATGGTCTCATTCATTTGGGGAATATAAAAAGTAGTGAAAGGGAATAAAGGGGAAATGAGAAAAAATGAATGGGAAATGTCAGAGAGGGAGACAGAACATGAGAGACTCCTAACTCTGGGAAACGAACTAGGGATGGTGGAAGGGAAGGTGGGCGGGGGGTGGGGCTGACTGGGTGACAGGCAATGAGTGGGGCACTTGATGGGATGAGCACTGGGTGTTATTCTATATGTTGGCAAATTGAACACCAATAAAAAATAAATTTATAAAAAAATAAAAATAAAAATAGAAGTACCCTATGATCTAGTAATCACACCACTGGGTATTTACCAAAATACAGGTGACTATATTTTACTTATAGCAGCATTATTGACAACAGCCAAATATGGAAATATCTCAAGTGTCCATCAATAGATGAATGGATAAAGAAGCTATATACACACACAATGGAATATTACTCAACCATAAAAAGAATGAAATCTTGCCCTTTTCAAGAACAATGATAGAGCTAGAGAGTATAATGTTTAGTAAAACATGTCACAGAAAGACAAGTAACATGATTTCACTCATATGTGGAATTTAGTAAACAAATCAAAGAAGCAAAGGGGAAAAAAGAGAGAGAGAAAGACAAAGCAAGACAACAGACTCTTTACTACAAAGAACAAATTGATGATTACCAAAGTGGAGGTGGGTTGGGGAATGAGCGAAATAGGTGATGAAGATTAAGGAGTACACTTGCCATGGTAAGCAGTGGGTGATGATGCATGGAATTGTTGAATTACTATATTGTACACCTAAAACTAATATAACACTGAATGTTAATTATACTGGGATTATAATAATATTTTAAAAATCTGGTATAGCCAAAATGAAAGTTGCAATCCACTCCTGGGTATGATGCTGTGAAGATTGTTGAAAGGACAAAATATTAGATAACTTAGTTGTTATAGCCGTGGCAGGGTTTGAGAGGATTGACTTCAATATTGAAAGAAGTTCTACTGTGGGTAACATGCTATCAAGGATATCACATACTACAGAAAAATTGTTCATGAAAGGAAGAGTCAATTGATGCAACAAACTTCATTTTTGTCTTATTTTAAGAAATTGCCACAGCCACCCCAACCTTAAGAAACTGATCCCATCAGCAGTCTTCAACATCGGGGCAAAATTCTCTAGTAAAAAAAGATTATGACTTGCTGAAAGCTCAGATGATGATTACCATTTTTCAGCACTAAAGTATTTTAAACTGAGATATATACATTTTTTTTAAAGATATAATGCTATTGCACACTTAAATGACTATAGTATACTGTAAAATACTTTCATATGTAAATTGAAAACCAAAACATTCATTTACTCACTTTATTGTGGTATTTGCTTTATCACAGCCGTCTAGAACCAAACTCACAACATGTCCCAGGTATGCCTATAGGACATAGTGAGTTTTAAATGTAACTTATTTCAAAGAAGGCTCTGTGCATGGCAGGGCACAATGTATTCAGTTAATGCAGTAGGTGGGAACCCAAGTAAAATGCATACTTTTACACTAAATGTTGGGATGAGAACCAGAGCAAGTATTAAGGAAATTGCCATCAATAATCACAATTCAAAACATTTAACTTCTTAGTGTGAGTTGATCTTACTGTACCAAGATCAGCAAATGGTGCCTAATAAGGAAATGGAAATGTCTGTAGAGCTAAGCACAGAGCCTATGCAGCCATCACATGTGAATGGAATAGTTCTAAGGAGCAAATAACATATGGCCAAATATGGTCTATAGAAGAAATTAGTATAATGATAAGAATTGATTAATGTAAGTTAGAAGAAAAATAAAGTAACATGTTGAGATGATATAGATTAGGAGAGAATTGAGGAGTCTGAGAATGCCTTGGTAGCTGGTAGGTAGCTGGTGGGGTGGTAAGGACTGCTTGGGTTATTAAAATACAGCCTTGATGGAATGATATCAACAAGATGACAAGATGGCTGAATTAAATATTCTCCATTCATATCCCCCCTCATCAATAGTCATTTTATATCCATCCATGGAAAAACATGTCTTTATAGGAGCTTTGTGATCCAGATAGAAAATTATGAAACCCAGTTCAGTCCAGGACCTACAAGAGTCATACTGAGAAAGCAGAAGGCAGGCCCACACCCAGATGGTAGACTCATCAAACATAGTTCTGACTATAGATGCATAAATAGCTTCATACCCCTGAGAACTTAACTAAAGCCTTATACGTTTGGTCTGGGCAACAGTACCATATGCTAAAAGACCAGGAAGAGTCATGCCCATCTGTGATTTGGGTAATAGGTATACGGATGTTGGTCCTGGTGTGGATCCTGATGTGGCCAGCTCTGGCCCCTCTTGGCTGCAGTCTGATAGCCCCTGGAGGTAAGATCACCAAACTCAATCCAAATATAGATTCTGAAAGGGCCTTTTGATGGCTCCAGCTCCCTCTAGCTTCAGTGTGCAAACAGTACTGGTAGCACTGTGATCCAGTGGGAAATATTCCTATCTGTAACCCCAGAGATCTTGAAATGGCCCTATACCTGGCTCTAGCCCCACAATACTACAGTATTTTAGCAGACATGCCAGCCATGAGACCAGACAGGAGACACTCCTGTCTGTGTCCCTGGAGATACTGAAAGGTACAAAAATTTTGCTCTAGCTCCCTTGCAGACATAAACTACCAGCAATCCTATGAGTCCAGAGACTTAGTTGGAGACAATCCTGTCTGCAAGCCAGATCCTAAAAAGGCTCCAGGCATACTCTACCAGCAGACTTGCTGGACCAGAGACCCAGAAAGAGATAAACTCATTTATGCTCCTCAAAGATCCTGAAAGGGTCCTTTACTCAGTTCTAGTCCCTACTAGCCACAGTTTATAAGCAGTAATATCTCAGGGACCCAGTGGGAAACATTTTTGTCTGTGCTCCTCGAGATCCCTAAAAAGGTCCTGAGCTCAGTAACAACTCCTCTTGGCTTCAGCCTGAGAGCAGTTCTGCTAGCACAGGGACATGGGCTACACACATGTATGCCCTTCAGGAGTACCTGAAACAGACCTCTCCTAGGCTCCAGCACCTCAACTTATAGTCAGGGAGACGTTCTGCCCACCCAGGGAATTGTGAGATAAGCAAATCCATGTTCTCCAAAGCTAGGTTTGCAGACTCACAATATTGGTTATGAAACCTGAAATAGCCACAGGGCTTGGTTCCAGAACTTCTCAACCATAGTTGAGGGCCAGTCCTCCTCATTCAGCTATCCATCCAAAAACCAGATAGGTCCCAGGCACCTGGCAGGAGCCATGAATGTGGGCACTATTTTCTGAAGCAGACCCTTGCCCCAGCACCACCCTACTGAACAATGTACTGAAGACAATCTTATCTACCCAGGGTCAAGATCCATGTTTTCCCGAGCCCCTGGTAACAAGCTTAAACAATGGTGAAATGCACTGTAGACCCAGAGATAATTTCATAATTGGCTCCAACAGAGAACAACTGTGAATTTGGAGATAATCTTATCAGAAAAGGGAACTATTATGAAGTCTTTACCTGTGGACCAGTGTTAGAGACTGAAAAAGGTTTTTGATCCTTGAAATGCAAAATACCAATGCAAAGCTACATAGATCACAAAGAATCGGGAAAGTGGGACACCACTAGAGGAAAATAATAAAATTAAATAACTAACCCTGAAAATATAGAGACCTATGATTTGTCTGACAAATTATTCAAGATATTCATCTTATATTAATTCAGTGAAATGCAAGAGAATGCAGACAACTAAATTAATAAACTGAGAAATTTAATAAATTAATAGAAATTATAAGAAAACCAAATAGAAATCCCAAAGCTGAAGAATATAATGACAGAACTGAAAATTTCGACAGAGCTTCAATAACAGCCTTGATCATACAGAAGACTCCGTGAAGTTTAAGACAGACCATTTGAAATTAGCTAATTAGAAAAACAAAAAGAAAAAATAATAGAGAAAAGTAAAGAAAGCCTACGTGAATTATGAGACACCATAAAGCGAATGAAGATTCATATCATGGGTATCTCAGGAGAAGGGGAGGGTGGAAAGTTTAAAGAATCACAGATATTGATATAAAAGCTAATGTGAGGGGAGGAGTCAAGATGGTAGAGGAGTCAGTGAACCTAAGTTGGTCTGGTCCCTCAAATAGCTAGAGAGTTATCAAATGATTCTGAACACCTGAGAAATCAATCTGAGATCTGAAGAAACAAATGCTATAATTCTACAAGTAGAAAAGTGATCACTTTTTGGAAGTTAGGAGTTATGGAGACTTTAATCAGGGGGGATACATCTGAGGATATGGTGGAGAGAAGAGTCCTCTGAAGGAAGCTACTGCAAAGTATGATAAGTAGCAGAGCACAAAATTGAAACTTTTAGAAGTCTACTAGAGTAGAGTACTTCCCTGGCTTAATGGTGCTCAAGTGGAAAAGTGAGGTATAATCCCAGGAGTGAAAGCATAGTCTCAGGCTCCCTGGGGTTACAAGAAGAATAGGGGTGCCTTAATGTGACAGAGTTCCCAGGCACAAGAGTGGGGAAGCCAGCTGAAAACAGCAAAGCTAGGTGCCAGCTTTCTGCTCCATGTTGCCATAAACTGTAAATTGCTGCACAGTCCTGTGACTGCTTTCCTGGCAGGAGTCCAGCAAAAGGTAGAAGCATGGCAATATTTCTTCCCTCTTCCTGGAGGAATAGTGTGGGTCCGCTCTGCAGGAGTCTATAAAATTTTGAGTTTTAAAATTCAATTATGTGCCTGAGATTAAAAAAAAAAACTGGATAAAAATGCTGTGAACACAGAGTTTTGACAGAAACAGGAGAGAGAAGAGTGATTGGCTGTTTTTCTGTGAGGGCTCACTAAAGAGTGGGGCAAACTTTCAGCTCCAGGGCTAGAAAATGGGGTGCTGTCATATTCATCCAGCCAATCAGTGCTGAAAGCCTTCAGGGAGCAAAACAGTGTAATAGCAGAATCTGGAGCTGCTTACATTGAGCCTGACCTCCCTGTGCACTGGAGGCACAGTTCCAACAGAGCAAATGCACCTGAGAATCAAGCAACAGGCCCCACCCCCACAAGGCCAGTATGAACAACCAGCTCATACCAAGTTTACTGATCACAGGGGGCAGCAAAGCTTCAGAACTTGGGGAAAACAGTATATAGCTTTCACTGTTTTTTATTATTATAATTATTATTCTTTGGATTTTCAGTATTATTTTTTCAGTTATATACTTATTTTTCAGCTACTTATTCTTTTAAAATTTATATTTATATATTATTAATTTTTCCTTTCATTCTATTTTATTTTTGTATATATATGTTTTTCTTTTTTCCATATTTTAGGATCTAGTTTCTTGTACCAAGCAGACCAAAACCTTCATAGGATCTACTTTTTAATTTTGTTTTGTAAATTATTTTATTTCTTGTTTTCCTTTGTTTTGGGTTTTTTTTTTTTTTTTTTTTTGCTTTGTTGGTTGCTGTTCTGTTGTCATTGTTGTTATTGATCGTCGTTTTTTTCTCTTTCTTCCTTCTCTTTTCTGGACAAAATGATGAGATGGAGAAACTCGAAAGAAAGAACAGGAGGTAGTACTCACTGTCAGGGATTTAATCAGTACAGATATGAGATGTCTGAACTAGAATTTAAAACAATGAGTATAAAGATACTAACTGGGCTTGAAGAAAGCATAGAGAACACAAGCGAATCCTTTACTTTAGAAATAAAAGAACTAAAATCTAGTCAGGCCAAAATTAAAAATGCTATTACCAAGATGCAGTCTGAAATGGAGGCTATAAAAATGAGGATGAACAAGGAAGAAGAGTGAGGGAGTGATAGAAAAGGTAAAATGATGGAAAATAAGGAAGCTGAAAAGAACAGAGAAAGAAAACTACTGAATCATGAATGGAGACTTAAAGAAATCAGTGATTCCTTAAAGCAAAATTATATCCAAATAATAGGGATTCCAGAAGATATAGGAGGGGGAGAGAGGGTCAGAGGTTTATTTGAACAAATTATAGCTGAAAACTTCCCTAATCTGGGGAAGGAAACAGTCATTGAAGTCCAGGACGCACAGAGAACCCCCCTCAAGATAACCAAAAAATAGGTCAACACTTCACCATATTATACTGAAGCTTGAAAATTTCAAAGATAAAGATAAAATCCTGAAAGAAGCTCAGGAAAAGAGATCCTTAACCTACAATGGAAGACACATAAGGCTGGCAGCAGACTTGTCCACAGAGACCTGGCAGGACAGAAAAGACTGGCATGACATATTCAATGTGCTAAATGGGAAAAACAAGCAGCCAAGAATACCTTATTCAGCAAGGCTGACATTCAGAATAGAAGGACAGATAAAGAGTTTCCAGGACAAACCAAAACTAAAGAAATTTGTGAACACTAAAACCAATCCTGCAAGAAATATTAAAGAGGATCCTTTGAGTAGACAGAGAACCCAAAAGTAACAAAGACCAGAAAGGAATAGAGACAATCTACAGGAACAGCAACTTTACAGGTAGTACAACATTAAATTCATATCTTTCAATAATTACCCTGAAAGGAAATGGACTAAATGTTCCAATCAAAAGACACAGAGTATTAGAACAGATTTAAAAACCCCACCCATCGATATGCTGCTTATAAGAGACTCATTTTAGACTGAAAGACACCTCCAGATTGAGAAGGTGGAGAACCATTTACATGCCAATGGACGTCAAAAAAAGCTGGAGTAGTCATCCTTATATCAGATAAATTAGATTATAAATCAGAGACTGTAATAAGAGATGAAGACACCATATCATAATAAAGGAGTCTATCCAACAAAATGATCCAACAATTATAAATATTAATGCCCCTAATTTAGGAGCAGTGAAATATTTAAAGCAATTAATGACAAGTTAAAGAAAATCAATGATAATAATGCAATAATAGTAGGGGAATTTAACACCCCCTCATAGCAATGGACAGATCAACTATGTTGAAGATCAACAAGGAAACAAGGAGTTTGAATGAAACACTGGACCAGATGGACTTAACAGATATAATTCAGAACATTTCACCCTAAAGCAACAGAATACACACATTATTTAGGAGTGCACATGGAATATTTTCCAGAATAGATCACATACTGGGTCACAAATCAGGCCTCAACTGGTACCAAAAGTCAGGGATTGTTCCCTGCATATTCTCAGACCACAATGTTTTAAAACTTGAACTCAATCACAAGAAGGAATTTGGAAAGAACACAAAAATAGGAGAAGTTAAAGAACATCCTAAAAAGAATGAATCAGACAACTAGAAAATTAAAGAAGAATTAAAAATATTCACAGAAGCAAATGAAAATAAAAACGTAACAGTTTAAAACCTTTGGGATTCAGCAAAGGCAGTCCTAAGAGAGAAGTATATAGCAACACAGTCCTTCCTCAAGAAACAAGAAAACTCTCCAATACACAAATTAACCTAAACACAGCGGGGAAAGAAAAATGATAAATATTAGAGCAGAAATCAGTGAAATAGAAACCAAAAGAAAAGTAGAACAAATAAATAAAACAAGGAGCTTGTCCTGTGAAAGAATTAGTAAGATCGATAAACTCCTAGCCAGAATTACAAAAAGAAAAGAGAAAGGACCCAAATTAATAAAATCATGAATGAAAGAGGAGAGATCACAAACACCAAAGAAATACAATTATAAGAGAATATTATGAGCAATTATATGCCAACAAATTAGGCGATCTGAAAGAAATGGAAAAATTCCTAGAAACATAAACTACCCAAACTGAAACAGGAAGAAATTAAAAACATGAACGGACACATAACTAGCAACAAATTGAAGCAGTAATCAAAAACCTCCCAACAAACAAGACTCCAGGGCCAGACGGCTTCCCAGGGGAATTCTACCAAACATTTAAAGAAGAATTAATATTTATTTTTCTGAAGCTATTCCCATATAGAAATGGAAGGAAAACTTCCAAATTTATTCCATGATGCCAGCAATACCTTGATCTCTGAACCAGACAAAGACCCACCAAAAAGGAAAATTACAGACCTATATCCCTGATGAACATGGATACAAAAATTCTCACCAAAATACTAACTAATGGGATCCAACACTACATTAAAATGATTATTCACCACAACCAAGTGGGATTCGTTGCAACCCCTGGGTTGCAGGGGGTGTTTCAATGTCCACAAACTAATCAATATGATAATACCACATTAATAAAAGAAGGGATAAGAAACATGATCCTCTTAATAGGTGCAGAGAAAGCATTTGACAAAACATAGCATCATTTTGGGATAAAAACTTTTGGGATAAAAACTCTGCTGGGTAGAGAAAGAGGGAACATACCTCACTATCATAAAAGACATATGAAAGACCCACAGCTAATGTCATCCTCACCATTGAGAAAAAATGAGAGCTTTTCCAAAAGGTCAGGAAAAGGACAGGGATGTCCCCTCTCACCACCGTTGTTCAACATAGTACTGGAAATCCTAGCCTCAGAAGTGAGACAACAAAAAGCAATAAAAGGCATTCACATTAGCAAAGAAGTTAAGCTTTCACTCTTTGCAGATGATATGGTACTCTATGTAGAAAACCCAAGAGAATCCACCTCAAAATTGCTAGAACTGATACAGGAATTCTGCAGTCACGGGATATAAAATCAACGCACAGAAGTCAGTAGCATTTCTATATAATAACAATGAGGCAGCAGAAAGAGAAATCAAGGAATCGATCCCATTTACAATTGTAGTGACAACCATAAGATAACAGGAATAGACCTATCCAAAGAGGTAAAGGATCTGTATTCTGAAAACTACCGAACACTTACGAAAGATATTGAGGAGGACAGAAAGAAATGGAAAAATGTTCCATGCTCATGGATTGGAAGAACAAATATTGTTAAAATGTCTATTCTATCCAGAGCAATCAATACATTCAATGCAATCCCTATCAAAATACCATCAACATTATTCACAGAACTGAAACAAATAATTCTAAAATTTGTATGGAACCAGAAAAGACCTTGAATAGCCAAAGGAATTTTTATAAAGAAAACAAAAGCTAGAGCTATCACAGTTCTGGAGTTCAAGCTGTATTACAAAGCTGTAATCCTCAAGAAAGTGCTGACACAAAAACAGATGTATAGGGATGCTTGGATGGCTCAGTGGTTGAGCGTCTGCCTTCACCTCAGGGTGTGATCCCAGAGTTCCAGGATCGAGTCCCAAATTGAGATCCCTGAAGGGAGCCTGCTTCTCCCTCTGCCTATGTCTCTGCCTCTCTCTATGTATCTCATGAATGAATAAATAAATAAATAAATAAATAAATAAAATATTTTTTAAAAAAACAGATGCATAGATCAATGAAACACAAAGAGAACCCAGAAATGGACCCTCAACCCCATGGTCAACTAATCTTCAACAAAGCAGGAAAGAATCTACAATGGAATAAACACAGCCTCTTCCACAAATGTTGCTGGGAAAATTGGACTGCCATAGGTAGAGGAATGAAACTAGACCATTTTCTTATACCACACACAAAAAATAAACTCAAATGGATGAAAGACCTAAATGTGAGAAAGGAATCCATCAGAATCCTAGATAGGAACATAGGCAGCAACTTCTTTGACCTCAGTCACAGCAACTTCTTGCTAGTAAAGTCTCTAATGGCAAGAGAAACAAAACCAAAAATGAACTCCTGAGAATTCATCAAGATAAAAAGTTTTTGCATAACAAAGGAAACTTTCAACAAAGCTAAAAGGCAACCTATGGAAAGCAA
Organism: Vulpes lagopus; assembly: GCF_018345385.1. Lineage (NCBI taxonomy): Eukaryota > Metazoa > Chordata > Mammalia > Carnivora > Canidae > Vulpes > Vulpes lagopus. The sequence goes on along the minus strand of NC_054848.1, from coordinate 65,365,405 downwards.
GAAGATATTTGCACGGGTCTTATCAGATAAAGGGCTAGTATCCAAGATCTATAAAGAACTTATCAAACTCAACACCCAAAAAACAAATGATCCAGTCAAGAAATGGGCAAAAGATATGAACAGACATCTCTCCAAAGGAAACATACAAGTGGCTAACAGAGACATGAAAAAAATGCTAAAAACACCTGGCATCAGAAAAATACAAATCAAAACCACAATGAGATAACATCTCAAATCAATCTGGATGGCTAACATGAACAACTCAGGAAAGAACAAATGTTGAGGATGGGGAGAAAGGGGAAACCTCTTATACTGTTGGTTGGAATGCAAACTGGCATAGACACTCTGAAAACAGAGTTTCCTCAAAAAGTTAAAAATAGAGCTACCCTTTCCCTTTGATCCAGCACTAGGTATTGCACTACTATATATTTATCCAAAGGACACAAACATAGTGATTTGAAGCACACTTGCACCCCCATGTTTATAGCAGCAATGTCTACAATAGCCAAAATATGGAAAGAGCCTAGATGTCCATCAACAGATGAATGGATACAGAAGAGGTGATATATATACAATGGACTATTACTCCCCCATTAAAAAGAATGAAATCTTTCCATTTGCAGTGATGTGGATAGAACTAGAGGATATTATGCTAAGCAAAATAAGTCAGTCAGAGATAGACAAATACCATATGATTTCACTCATATGTGGAATTTAAGAAACAAAACAGATGGACATAGGGAAAGGGGAGGAAAAATAAACAAGATGAAAATAGATTGAGGCAAACCATAAGAGATGTTGAATCCTAGGAAAAAAAACTGAGGGTTGCTGGTGGGTAGGTATATGGGAGGAATGGGTAAGTTGGTGATGATCATTAAGGAAGGCACTTTTTGTAATGAGCACTGGGTGTTATATGCAACTGATGAATCACTAAATTCTACCCCTAAACTAATAACACAGTATATGTTAACTAAATTAACTTTTTAAAATAATTTATTATTTAAAAATAAATATATAAATAAAAACACCATAAAGAAAATGGGGAAATAATAACCAAAAACCTTCCCAAGTTTTAGAAGGTATGACATTGCAGTAAAGGAATCTCAAAACCCTAAGCAAGATCTACCTAACTAAGATTACTCTGAGGCAGATGAAAACCAAAATCTTAAAAATCAAAGACAAAGAGAATTTTGGGATCATCAAGAGAAAAATGACACTTCATATAGTAGGGAACCATTATAGGCTTATCACTGGATTTCTCTATACAAAACTTCCAGGCCAGAAAAAAGTGGGATGAATAAATAAATGAAACCTTAAAAAAAAGATTTTAAAAAGGATAATGTGGGGACTGCTGTTAATTCTACAGACTTCAACCACCTAGTTGTTGGTTTCACAATGCTGGGGACACTGGTTGTCCCCCCTGAGGCCCCCTTTTCCCACCAGAGGAACTTGAGGCTCAGGGGAGACCTCTCTACATGATTCTGTGCTGCTGGCTTGTGGGAGGGGCACTGTGGTCACTGTATAGCCATTTCTCTTACCCTTCTAATTCAGTCTCTCTTGATCTCAGACTTGCTTCATCCTCACCCCTGTGTTCCAGTATTCTCTCAGTGGTGTCTTGTTCATGAGTAATTGTTAGTTGTTCTTCGTAGGAGAGGAAATAAAGTCAGGATGACCTAAGTCACCATTTTCGTGACATCATTCCTAATTGATGGATTATTCTGAATTTGACTATATATTTACCTTCACCAGTGAGTTTTATGATTTTTTTATGTTTTCATGTTGTTACTTAGCATCATTTTACATCAACTTGGAGAGCTCTCTTGCATTTATTTTAAAAAATGCTGGCCTCATAGAATGAGTTTGGAAGTTTTCCTTCCATTTCTATTTTTTAAAATAGCTTCAGATTCTTCATGGGAACCCCTAGTCTGGTCTTGCATTATATAAATTTCAGGGGAGTCTTCAAGGCTCAGACACTATGAATCTGTGAAGGAGAAGGGACGGAGGCTTGAAGAATCCAGCATATGGATCTTGGCAGACCAAGTTCATACCTACACTGCCTAAGTAGTAATCCCAGCTGAGTGGCTTTGTGCATCTGCAGATTGAAGTAATTGATACACTCTGACTAAGAAACTCATTGGGATGCATAACTGTCTGATTCAGGTCTTTAAACAAGGATTTTTTCTGGCCCTAGTGCTTGGTTTACCCATGCCCAGGCAAGGAGCTGAGTCATAGCCCCATCTGATGGTTAGAGTATCTCTTATCCCTATCTGACCAAAGAGGCTGGTGAGAGTACCTAGAAACTGTGTAACAAAAATGCTAAAGCTGAGAAATAAGTGGTTGGCACTGATCACCCCTGAGCAGTCAGTCCTGAGCATAGAGAGTTCCCTTGCTATAGCCAAGTAAAGAGATTAGTTCATAGCCAAATCTGAGGATATCTTCTGACACCTCTTGACTCAAAAGCATACTTGAAAAAATTTGGGAGTTGCTTGGAGTGGTTCCTTACCATTCTGCTCTCTAACTGAGCAGAAACATAGCCTTAACCACTGTGATTCTTGGGCTCCATTAAACCAGAAGGACTGGCAAGAATACCTAGAAACTTTGTGACCAGCAACACTCAAGCTAAGAGTGAGGAAGGCAATGCAAATCACACTCAAATCAAAGCCAGTACTAGGTATTAAAAGTTAAAAATAACCTTAAAAATAACTATAGCTTACAATAAGTTTTAATGAAGTCAGAATATAAAAAGATGTAAAGTGTAAAATCAATAGCATAAATTATGTGGTGAAGAAAAGAGTGTACAGATTTTGTATGTGATTGAAATTAAGATGTTATCAGCTTAAAATACACTGTTAGGTCTATAATATTTTTTATGTAAGCCTCATTGTAACCATAAAGAGAAAACCTACATTAGGGGATCTCTGGGTGCCTCAGTGGTTTGGTGCCTGCCTTTAGCCCAGGGCGTGATCCTGGAGTCCCGGGATCGAATCCCACGTTAGGCTCCCTGCATGGAGCCTGCTTCTTCCTCTGCCTGTGTCTCTGCCTCTCTCTTTTTTTTCTCTCTCTCTCTGTGTGTGTGTGTCTCTTATGAATAAATAAATAAAATCTTAAAAAAAAACCTACACAAAAAAAATAAAAGACAAGAATACAAGCATAGAATTATTTTTAAAAATAAATCTCAAGGGAAGATGGAAAGAAAGGAATTAATGAACAAAAGAACCAAAAAAGCCAGAAAAGAATTCACAAAATGGCAATAGTAAGACCTTACTTATCAGTAATTACTTCAAATGTGAATGGACTAAATTCTTCAATCAAAAGCTGGAGTGGCTACACAAGTAACAAGTGTTGGTAAGATATAGAGATAAAGGAACCCTTCTGCACTATTGGTCAGAATACAAACTGGTACAGCCACTGTGGAACAGTGTTGAGTTCCCTCAAATGATTAAAAATACAACTACCCTATGATCCAGTAATTGCACCACTGGGTATTTACCCCAAAATACAAAATATCTATTCAAAGGGATATATGTACCCCTGTGTATATTTGCAGCATTATTTACAATAGTCAATGTATGGAAGCAGCCCAAGTGCCCATCCATAAAAGAATGGATAAAGAAGAAGTGGTATATATGTACAATGGAATATTATTCAGCCCTGAAAAGAATGAAATTTTGCCATTTGCAACAACATGGATAGAATTAGAGAGTGTAATGATAAGCAAAGTCAGCCAAAGATAAATACCATATGATTTCACTCATATGTGGTACTTAATAAACAAAACGAAGGAGCAAAGGAGAAAAGAGAGAGAGAGCAAGAAACAAACTCTTAACTACATATAACAAACTGATGTTTACGAGAGGGGTGGGGGGATGGGTGAAATAGGTGATGGGGATTAAAGAGTACACTTGTCATGATGGAAAAAACAAAATTTCAAAAATAAAGGAAAATGATTAATGGGAAAAAAAGACAGAATAACTAAATGGATTAAAAAACCAGTTTCTAACTCTGATACCTACATAAGACTTACTATAATTTTAAGGACACAAATAGCCAGAAAGTAAAGGGATGGAAAAAGATACTCCATGAAAATAGTAACTCAGAGAGTAGAAATGGTAATATTTCTATCAGATAAAATACTTTCAGTGAAAATTAGTCACAAGAGACAAAGAAAGGCATCAATTCATCAGAGAATATAAAATTATAAATATATATGCACCCAATATTGGAGTACCTAACTTTTTAAAGCAAATATTAACAGAACCAAAGAGAGAAATGAATAGCAATAGAATAATAGTAAAAGACTTACTTCAATACCACACTTTCAAGATTATACAGATAGATCATTTAGACAGAACATTATTAAGGAAACAGGAGACCTAAATAACACTATAGACCAAAGGGACTCAATAGACATACACAAAACATTCTGTTCAATAGCACTGGAAAACAAATTCTCAAGTGCACATGGAACATTCTCTAAGATAGATAGCATGTTTAGCCACAGAGCAAACAATAACAGATGTAAAAAATATTTAAATCATATCAATTATATTTTCCAGGCATAATGGTATGATACTGGAAATCAGTAAAAGGAAGAAAACTCAAAAATTTAAAAAATATGTGAATTAAAAAAAACACATACTCCTGAATGAACAATGGATCAAAGAAAAATCAAAAGGGAAATAAAAGTATCTTAAGACAAACAAAAATAAAAGCACAACATACAAAAATCCTTGGGATACAGGAAAAGTAGTAGTAAGGGGAGTATATAGTGATAAATGTCTACTTTAATAAAAAAAAGAAAGCTATGAAGTAAACATTCTAGCTATACAACTCAAGGAACTAGAAAAATAACAAAGTATACCCAAAGTTAGCAAAAAGAAGGAAATAAAGCTTAGAAAAAAAAAACAAAATATATCCTGGAAAGACAATAGAAAAAAATCCATTAAACCAAAAGATGTTTTAAAAAATAAATAAATAAAACTAACAATACTTTAGCTAAAATACCAAAGGGAAAAGAAAGAAGGGGGACTCAAACAAAATTATAAGTGAAAGGGGAGACATTACAATTAATTCCACGAAAAGACAAAAGCATATGAGGGTACTAATAACAATTATATGTCAATAAATTTGATAACATAAAAGAAATGAGTAAATTCTTAAAAACATATTACCTACTAAGAAGAGTCACAATGAAATAGAAAAGCTGAACAGATCAATAACAACAAAGTAAGTTAAGGCATTAATTTAAAATTTCTCAACTAAGAAAAGTCCAGGACCAAGTGGTTTCATGGGAGAATTCTACCAAATATTTAAAACAGAATTACTGCCAATTCTTCTCAAACTCATCTACAAAACTAAAGAGGAGGGAGCACTCTTAAACTCAATTTGTGAGGCCAGCATAGCCCTGACACCAAAGCCATATAAAAATACTACAAATAACACGACATTTCCACAAAATAAAACTAGAAGCCAGTACTGTGGATGAATATGGATGTAAAAAGTCACAATAAAATATAGGCGAGTCAAACTCAACATCACCTTAAAAGGATCAGAAAACATGAACAAGTGGCATTAACCTCTGTAATGAAAGGATCATTCAACATATGCAAATATATAAACATTTTGTATTACATTAATAAACCATAAAATCATATCATCCTCTCAATAAATGCAGATAAAGTTTTTGACAAAATTCAACACTATTTCTTGTTAAAAGCTCTCAAAAACTTGAGCATAGAAAGACCATATCTCAACATAATAAAAGCTATATATGACAAGCCCACAGGTAACGTGATACTCAACCTTTGAAAGCTGAAAGCTTTTTTTCTAAAATCAGGAACAAGACAAGGATGTTCACTCTCGGCCCTCCATTTCAACATAGTACTGGAGTAGGTGCTAGCTCCTGGGATATGGAGTGGCATATGTGGGGGCATCCTGTCATGTAGTTATGAAGTTGAATCCTATTCTAAGAAATTAGGCATTCAGGTATCCACCATGGGGTTCGGGACTGAACAGAAGATGTCAGATGATGATGCTTCTAGAGACCATGAGGAATCTGCCTGTCTTGATATCTTCAACCCTGTCTACAACAGGATCTCTTCCACCGTCCACCAGGCATTCACAGGAACATTTCACCATCTATTTTGATGGGATGATCACCATTCCTGAGGAACAGTATTCTTGTTTTAGCTTCATAAACTCTGGGCTTTCACAGGACCCGACTTTCTTATGAGCACTGCCTACCTGGATCCAGAAAACATTGAATCTGATTTGTAGTCTGGAACAGTGGCTGGATTGAAGTTGCTCTTGGTTTTTCTGTTGGCCACCATCATGGGGCCCCTGTTCCAGCATCATGCAGCTGGACTGGGAGTGGTGAGGGGTTTGCCTGTTGCTGAAGTATGTCGCTCTCATTATCCTAGGTTCCCACGAATTAGCCTATGGCTCATGGTAGAGTTGGCTGTTTTTTTGCTCAGATATACAAGAAGTTATTAGTTCAGCCATTGCCATCAATTTTCCATCTATAGGAAGGGTACCTCTGTTGGGTGGAGTTCTCATGACCATTGCAGACATTTGTATTTCTCTTTTTTTTGTACAAAAAAAGGCTTGTGGAAACTAGAAGCATTTTTTAGGTTTTCTCATCACTATTATGACCCTCATATTTGGACATGAATATATTTACAGTGAAACCCAGAGTACCCAGAGCCGGGTACTCTAGGGCATATTCCTGCACTTGTGTTCGGACTGTCATATCTCACAGATTAAGCAGGCTGTGGGCATCATGGAAAGTGTCATCATGCCCCACAATATGTACCTGCATTCTGCCTTAGTCCGGTCCAGACATGTAAACCAATCCAATAAGCAGGAAGTTCAAGAAGCTAGTAAATACTTTTTCATTGACTCCTGTGTTGCTCTCTTTGTTCCCTTCATCATCAACATATTTGTTATCTCAGTCTTTGCTGAATAATTTTTTTTGAAAAAACCAACAACTAGGTGGTTGCAGTCTGTGGAAATAACAGCAGTTCACACATTACCCTTTCTCCTGATGATAACTCACAACTGGCTATGGACATCTACAAAGCAGGTGTTGTGCTAGGATGTAACTTTGGGCTTGCTGCACTCTATATCTGGGCAGTGGGGATCCTGGCTGCAGGACAAAGCTCCACCGTGGCAGGAATGTAGTCTGGCCAGTTAGTAATGGAGAGATTCCTGAACCTAAAATGGTCATGTTTTTCCTGAGTGATTCTGACACCATCTTTTGCTATCATCCCCATTCTGCTTGTTGCCATCTTCCAAGATGTAAAGACTATGAAGCACTTCTGAATGTTCTACAGAGCTTCCATCTTCACTTTCCTCCCATACCCATCCTCACATTTATGAGCTTATGGCCAGAAATGAGTGACTTTGCCAATGGAATAGTCTGGAGGATTATAAGGCCAGATCTTTGTCCTTATCATCTGTCTCATCAACATGTAGTTTGACACGGTTTATGTCCAGGAACTAGAGCATTTGGCATTGCATGTGATGACCACTGTGGTCAACATGGCTTATATGAGCTTTGTGTTTTACTTGGATTGGCAATGTTTGATTGTACTAGGCATTGTCCTCCCTGGACTGTAGGAATATGTACCCATCTGGGATTGACTTCTCAGCCTAAATTCTACCTTCTCAACACCATGGATGCTAATTCACTTGTGCCTAAATGATTGACAGCCTGAGAGACTGTATAAGAATCACTTTCTCTTAGTCCTTTTATACCAGGTGTCCTGTTAACATATCCCTGTTAGTTCAGAGATGAATTTTGTTCAGATGCTTTGAACAGAAGGCAAATATTCCCTCATGGGAAGGGTGTTTAAAGGTGGCAATTGTAAATATAGGACAGAGCCCCACACATGTCAAAACAGTCCTACAATAGCCAGAGTTAAATGACTGGCCTATGATGGCCACACACCCCATGGGCTTGTGTCTTCATTTCTGGAATTTAAAAAATATATATGTTTATATATTTATGTAAACATGAGCATATCAGCTTTAAGGTTAAAGCTGTTTAGTTTCTATCAGTTTTAAAGTTATTTAAAATTGATATGTTTTTCTTATTTTTAAAAAATATTGTTCAGATACATCAGATATTCGTCTTATCTGGGTCACATGTAAGAAAGGAAAAGGAATAATGCTCTTTTTCAGAATGAACTGGTTAAATTGACTTATTTTTCAAAGTTATACTTGACTATGGCCAGTTAAATTCCACTTCAATTTTAATGAACCAGACCCTTAGCAACTACTTAATTATTACATCATTTCTAAAGCAAACGTTTCTTCTATCCAGCTGTCATATTTAACCCTGGTTATTGATGTGCTTTATAATTATTATTCTCTTTGTTGCTTTTCTTGGAATATTTTTAGAGGCATGGTGGTATTTTCCAAAAAGCTTAATATCTCATAATAAGATCCAGAAACCATACTCTAATCAATAATCAGTTTTCCATCCTATGTTGTAACTCAGCCCATTCTAACATTCAAGTTTTAGGTATAAAAAGAAGAAATTAAAAAAAAAAAAAAAAGAAGAAATTTCTTTTTTTTTTTTGAAACTTCTAACATTTAACTTTGTAAGTCTCAGTAGAAGATGATGGAGGTAGTTGTTTTCTTTCTAATGTTTGTAGAGTCCTACCATGTCCTTTCTTCCAATTTTTCCCATTAAAACTCCAGACACCAATTCTAGATCCAAAGTCTATTTCCAGGAGTGGCTAATATTTCTAATGTTGAATCTCCTTAAATGCTAAGTAAGCATTTTATTTTAAGATATTTGTACCAAGTATGAGATCAGAATTAGACTAGGACTTGGATGACTAATTCACATGTCACTAATTGCCTGCCCACATATGGGTTAGAAATTTTTTTTTTTATTTCTCTAACTAGAACTTTTTTCCTTAAGATTTTTACAATAAAAAAGTTAATATGTAAAAATTGAAAAACTAATACTGGAAGTACTAGCCACAGCAATTAGGCAAGAAAAAAAATAAATGGCATTCAAATAGGAAGATGTAAAATTGTCTCTACATAAAGCTTGATCTTATTTATAGAAAACCCTAAAGACTCCATCGCTAATTTTTACAAATACTACATGAATTTAGTAAAGTTGTAGGATACAAAATCAACATACAAAATCAAGTACATTTCTTTACAATGAAATATCTAAAAGAAAAATAGAAAATAAACCTATTTATAATAGTATTGAAGATAATAAAATACTTAGAAATAAATTTAACCAAGGAGGTAAAGGAGCTACATGCTAAAAACTATAAGATATAGATAAAAGAAACTGAACAAGACATGAATAAATGGAAAGATATCTTATGTTCATGGACTGGAAGAGATTATATTGTTAAAATGTCCATACAACCCAAAGATATCTACAGATTCAGTGCAATCCCTACAAAAATTCCCATGGAGTTTTTCACACACACACACAAAAAAATCCTAAAATCTGAGTGGGACCACAAAAGACCCCAAATAGCCAAAGAAATCTTGAGAAAAAGAGTAAAGCTAGAAACATCAAAATTCCTGGTTTCAAACTATATTACAAATCTACAGTAATAAAGCAGTATGGTTTTGAAAAAAAAAATAGGCACATGGACTGATGGAGCAGATTTGTAAGCCCACAGACCCAAACATATATTGTCAACCAGTTTTTGACAATTGAGAAAAAAATACTCAAAAGGATAGTGCCATCAATAAATGGTGTTGGAAAAATTACATGCAAAATAATGAAATTGGACCTCTATCCCATACCACCTATAAAAATTAACTCAAAATGGATTCAGAACTTCAATATAAGACTTCAAATTATAAAACTCTAGAAGAAAACATAAAAGAAAAAGCTCCTTAACAATAGTCTTAGCAATGATTTTTTCAATTTAACACCAGTAGTACAAACAACAAAAGGAAAAATCAGAAGTTAGACTATGACAAACTAAAAAGCTTCCGCAGAGCAAAAGAAATAATCAACAAAATGAAAAGGCAACTTATGGAATGGGAGAAAATATTTGTCAACCATATATCTGATACAGAGTTATTATTCAAAAAAAATATAAACAGCTCATACAATTAAAAAACAAAACCCCATACAATTCAATTAAAAAAGGGGTGGAGAATTTTAACAGATATTTATCTAAGGAAAACATATAAGTGGCCAAAAAAGTACATGAAAAGTGCTCCATATCACTAATCATAAAGAAATGTAAATCTAAACCACAAAGACATATCTGTTAGTATGGCTATTAAAAATCAAGAGACAATAAATGCTGGCAAGAATTTGGAAAAAGGGAAACCTTTGTACACTGTTGGTGGGCATAAAAATTGGTGCCAACGCTACAGAAAACAGCATAGAGATACCTCAGAAATTAAATATAGAAGTACCATATGATACATGAATCCACCCTTAGTATACATTCAAAGAAAATGAAATCACTATCTTGAAGACATATCTGCATTCCTGTTTTCACTGCAGCATTATTCACACTAGCCAAGACATGAAAGCAACTTAAATATTCCTTGGTAGATGAATGGATAAAAAAATAGAAAAATATGCAATCATAAAAAAAGAAGGAAATCTTTCCATTTGTGACAAATGATGGACCTTGAGGACAATATTTTAAGTAAAGTTGGTCAGACAGAGAAAACAAATATTGCCTGATCTTGCTTATACGTGTAATCTAAAAACATCAAACTCATAGCAACAGAGAGTAGGACAGTGATTACAAGAGCTGAGGGGTGGGGGAAATGCGGAGATGTTGATCAAAAGATACAAACTCTTACTTATAAAATGAATACTTTGTGGGGATTTAATTTATAGCTTGGAGACTACACTTAACAATATCATATATTTGAAAGCCATCATGAAAGTAGAGCTTTAATGTCGTCATCATAACAACAAGATGGTAATTATGTGAGGTAACGGATATGTTAACTAATTTCATTGTGGTACACATTCTGCAATACATATGCGTATCAAATCATCATAGCATACACTTTAAACCTACAAAATGTTATATGTCAACTACATCTCAATGAAACTGGAAAAATGTTCTTCCATAATATTTATAAGTTTAATATTCATTTAAAGGGAAATAAAACTTGGGTTATTTATAAGATCCTGAACAATTTGAGAAATTGGAGTGAACAAATATCAACACTTTGGTATTTGATGTGACCTTTGGTGTAAAAACATGATCTCCATGATTGAATGCATATTCTGTGAAAGGAGCCTATCTTTCTTAGCTATAATTATTTTATCAGGTGTTTTCTTTTGTAAATTTGACATTTCACACTAGAGATTGAGACTCAAGGTACACAATTTAATATGTTCAAAAGATTTAGCTGGAGGGAGGGGCAAGATGGCAGAAGAGTAGGGTCCCCAAATCACCTGTCCCCACCAAATTACCTAGATAACCTTCAAATCATCCTGAAAATCTAATAATTAGGCCTGAGATTTAAAGAGAGAACAGCTGGAAGGCTACAGTGAGAAGAGTTCACGCTTCTATCAAGGTAGGAAGACGGGGGGGAAAAAGAAATAAAGAAACAAAAGGCCTCCAAGGGGGAGGGGCCCCGCGAGGAGCAGGGCTAAGGCCGGGGCGAGCGTCCCCAGGACAGGAAAGCCCCGTCCCGGAGAAGCAGGAGCTGCACCAACCTTCCTGGGCGGAAAGGCGCTCGCAGTGAGTTAGAGCAGGACCCCAGGAGGGCGGGGATGCCCTCAGGCTCCCTGGGACACTAACAGACCCCTGCGCCCCGGGAGAGTGTGCTGAGCTCCCTAAAGGGCTACAGCGCACACACCCATTGACCCAGGAGCAGCACAGAGGGGCTCCAGTGGTGGCTCCACGGAGAGGGCTGAGCGGCCAGGAGTGGGAATCCAACAACACAGGCCCGGGAGCACAGGGTGCCGGGGACACAGCCCAGGATCTGGCCTCCCCGCAGGACAGGCAGAGGCCAGGAGGGCCCAGGACAGCAAGGACTCTCCTGCCCCGAGCTGAGCAGATCAGTGGCCCAACCCCCGCAGCATCCAGGCCCCTGCAGACTGAGAGCTCTATATTTACTGCAGGAGCTGAATCCAGGGCTCCAGAGCTGGCCGCAGCCACTGTGGTTGTTCCTCCTGGGGCTTCAGGGGGTAAACAACCCCCACTGAGCCCTGCACCAGGCAGGGGGCTAAGCAGCGCCCCGAGGTGATAACACCTGAAAATCAGCAGAACAGGCCACGCCACAAGAAGACCAGCTAGACAGACAACTTCCAGGGGAAGTCAAGGGACTTAAAGTATACAGAATCAGAAGATACTCCCCTGTGTGTTTTGTTTTGTTTTTTATGCTTTTTGATTTCTGTTTGCTTCCCCCACCCTTTTATTTCCTTTCTTTCTTTTTCTTTGTCTTTTTCTTCTTCTTTTCTTTTTTCTTTTCTCTTTTCTTTCCTACTTTCTCTCCTCTCTTTCTCTCCTTTTCCTGTACAACTTATTTTTGGCCACTCGGCATTGAACAAAATGGCTAGAAGGAAAACCTCACCCCAAAAAAGAGAATCAGAAAAATTCCTCTCTCCCACAGAGTTACAAAATCTGGATTACAATTCAATGTCAGAAAGCCAATTCAGAAGCACTATTATAAAGCTACTGGTAGCTCTAGAAAAAAGCAAAAAGGACTCAAGAGACGTCATGACTGCAGAATTTACATCTAATCAGGCAGAAATTAAAAATCAATTGAATGAGATGCAATCCAAACTAGAAGTCCTAACGACGAGGGTGAACGAGGTGGAAGAACGAGTGAGTGACATAGAAGACAAGTTGATGGCAAAGAGGGAAACTGAGGAAAAATGAGAAAAACAATTAAAAGATCATGGGGATAGATTAAGGGAAATAAATGACAGCCTGAGGAAGAAAAAATCTACGCTGAATAGGGGTTGCAGAAGGCGCCGAAAGGGACAGAGGTCCAGAATATGTATTTGAACAAATCATAGCTGAAAACTTTCCTAATCTGGGAAGGGAAACAGGCATTCGGATCCAGGAAATAGAGAGATCCCCCCCTAAAGTCAATAAAACCGTTCAACACCTTGACATTTAATAGTGAAGCTTGCAAATTCCAAAGATAAAGAGAAGATCCTTAAAGAAGCAAGAGACAAGAAATCCCTGACTTTTATGGAGAGGAGTATTAGGATAACAGCAGCCCTCTCCACAGAGACCTGGCAGGCCAGAAAGGGCTGGCAGGATATATTCAGGGTCCTAAATGAGAAAAACATGCAACCAAGAATACTTTATCCAGCAAGGCTCTCATTCAAAATGGAAGGAGAGATAAAGAGCTTCCAAGACAGGCAGCAACTGAAAGAATATGTGACCTCCAAACCAGCTCTGCAAGAAATTTTAAGGGGGACTCTTAAAATTCCCCTTTAAGAAGAAGTCCAGTGGAACAATCCACAAGAACAAGGACTGAATAGATATCATGATGACACTAAACTCATATCTTTCAACAGTAACTCTGAACATGAATGGGCTTAATGACCCCATCAAAAGGTGCAGGGTGTCAGACTGGATAAAAAATCAGGACCCATCTATTTGCTGTCTACAAGAGACACATTTTAGACAGAAGGACACCTACAGCCTGAAAATAAAAGGTTGGAGAACAATTTACCATTAAAATGGTCCTCAAAAGAAAGCAGGGCTAGCCATCCTTATATCAGATAAACTAAAATTTACCCGAAGACTGTAGTGAGAGATGATGAGGGATACTATCTCATACTTAAAGGATGTATCCAACAAGAGGACTTAACAATCCTCAATATATATGCCCCGAAAGTGGGAGCTGCCAAATATTTAAACCAATTAATAACCAAAGTGAAGAAATACTTAGATAATAATACACTTACACTTGGTGACTTCAATCTAGGTTTTTCTACCCTCGATAGGTCTTCTAAGCACAACATCTCCAAAGAAACGAGAGCTTTAAATGATACACTGGACTGGATGGATTTCAGAGATATCTATAGAACGTTACATCCAAACTCCACTGAATACACATTCTTCTCAAGTGAACATGGAACTTTCTCCAGAATAGACCACATACTGGGTCACAAATCGGGTCTGAACCGATTGAGATCGTCCCCTGCATATTCTCAGACCATAATGCCTTGAAATTAGAACTAAATCACAACAAGAAGTTTGGAAGGACCTCAAACACATGGAGGTTAAGGACCATGCTGCTAAAAGATGAAAGGGTCAACCAGGAAATTAAGGAAGAATTAACAAGATTCATGGAAACTAATGAGAATGAAGATACAACCGTTCAAAATCTTTGGGATGCAGCAAAAGCAGTCCTAAGGGGGAAATATATCACAATACAAGCATCCATTCAAAAACTGGAAAGAACTCAAATACAAAAGGTAACCTTACACATAAAGGAGCTAGAGAAAATCAGCAGATAGATCCTACACACAGCTGAAGAGAGTGAGTTAAAATTCGAGCAGAATTCAATGAAATCGAGACAAGAACTGTGGAACAGATCAACAGAACCAGAAGTTGGTTCTTTGAAAGAATTAATAATATACATAAACTATTAGCCAACCTTATTAAAAAGAAGAGAAGGAGACTCAAATTAATAAAACCATGAATGAGAAAGGAGAGATCACTACCAGCAACAAGGAAATACAAACGATTTTAAAAACATATTATGAACAGCTATACACCAATAAATTAGGCAATCTAGAAGAAATGGAGGTATTCTCGGAAAGCCACAAACTACCAAAACTGGAACAGGAAGAAATAGAAAACCTAAACAGGCCAATAACCAGGGAGGAAATTGAAGCAGTCATCCAAAACCTCCCAAGACACAAGAGTCCAGGGCCAGATGGCTTCCCAGGGGAATTCTATCAAACGTTTAAAGAAGAAATCATACCTATTCTACTAAAGCTGTTTGGAAAGATAGAAAGAGATGGAGTGGTTCCAAACTCGTTCTATGAGGCCAGCATCACCTTAATTCCGAAACCAGACAAAGACCCCACCAAAAAGGAGAATTACAGACCAATATCCCTGATGAACATGGATGCAAAAATTCTCAACAAGATACTAGCCAATAGGATCCAACAACACATTAAGAAAATTATTCACCATGACCAAGTAGGATTTATCCCCGGGACACAGGGTGGTTCAACACTCATAAAACAATCAATGTGATTCATCATATCAGCAAGAGAAAAACCAAGAACCATATGATCCTCTCATTAGATGCAGAGAAAGCATTTGACAAAATACAGCATCCATTCCTGATCAAAACTCATCAGAGTGTAGGGATAGAGGGAACATTCCTCGACATCTTAAAAGCCATCTACGAAAAGGCCACAGGAAATATCATTCTCAATGGGTAAGCACTGGGAGCCTTTCCCCTAAGATCAGGAACAAGACAGGTATGTCCACTCTCACCACTGCTATTCAACATAGTACTAGAAGTCCTAGCCTCAGCAATCAGGCAACAAAAGACATTAAAGGCATTCAAACTGGCAAAGAAGAAGTCAAACTCTCCCTCTTCACCGATGACATGATACTCTACATAGAAAACCCAAAATCCTCCACCCCAAGATTGCTAGAACTCATACAGCAATTTGGCAGTGTGGCAGGATACAAAATCAATGCCCAGAAATCAATGGCATTTCTATACACTAACAATGAGACTGAAGAAAGAGGAATTAAGGAGTCAATCCCATTTACAATTGCACCCAAAAGCATAAGATACCTAGGAATAAACCTAACCAAAGAGGTAAAGGATCTATACCCTAAAAACTATAGAACACTTCTGAAAGAAATTGAGGAAATCACAAAGAGATGGAAAAATATTCCATGCTCATGGATTGGCAGAATTAATATTGTGAAGATGTCAATGTTACCCAGGGCAATTTACACGTTTAATGCAATCCCTATCAAAATACCATGGACTTTCTTCAGAGAGTTACAACAAATTATTTTAAGATTTGTGTGGAATCATAATGGACCTCGAATAGCCAGGGGAATTTTAAAAAAGAAAACCAAAGCTGGGGGCATGACAATGCCAGATTTCAGGTTGCACTACAAAGATGTGGTCATCAAGACAGTGTGGTACTGGCACAAAAAGACACATAGATCAATGAAACAGAATAGAGAATCCAGAAGTGGACCCTCAACTTTACAGTCAACTAATGTTCTACAAAGCAGGAAAGACTATCCACTGGAAGAAAGACAGTCTCTTCAATAAATGGTGGTGGGAAAATTGGACATCCACATGCAGAAGAATGAAACTAGACCACTCTCTTTCACCATACACAAAGATAAGCTCAAAATGGATGAAAGATCTAAATGTGAGACAAGATTCCATCAAAATCCTAGAGGAGAACACAGGCAACACACTTTTTGAACTCAGCCACAGTAACTTCTTGCAAGATAGATCCATGAAGGCAAAAGAAACAAAAGCAAAAATGAACTATTGGCACTTCATCAAGATAAGAAGCTTTTGCACAGCAAAGTATATAGTCAACAAAACTAAAAGACAACCTACAGAATGGGAGAAGATATTTGCAAATGACGTATCAGATAAAGGGCTAGTTTCCAAGATCTGTAAAGAACTTATTAAACTCAACAGCAAAGAAACAAAGAATCCAATCATGAAATGGGCAATGACATGAACAGAAATCTCACAGAGGAAGACATAGACATGGCCAACATGCACATGAAAAAATCCTCTGCATCTCTTGCCATAAGGGAAATACAAATCAAAACCACAATAAGATACCACCTCACACCAGTGAGAATGGGGAAAATTAAGAAGGCAGGAAACAACAAATGTTGGAGAGGATGCGGAGAAAAGGGAACCCTCTTACACTGTTGGTGGGAATGTGAACTGGTGCAGCCACTCTGGAAAACTGTGTGGAGGTTCCTCAAAGAGTTAAAAATAGACCTGCCCTATAACCCAGCAATTGCACTGTTTGGCATTTACCCCAAAAATACAGATGCAATGAAACGCCGGGACACCTCCACCCCGAGGTTTCTTCCAGCAATGTCCACAATAGCCAAACTGTGGAAGTAGCCTCGGTGTCCTTCGAAAGATGAATGGATAAAGAAATGTGGTTTATGTATACAATGGAATATTACTCAGCCATTAGAAATGACAAATACCCACCATCAACTTCAATGTGGATGGAAGTGGAGGGTATTATGCTGAGTTTAATGAGTCAATCGGAGAAGGACAAACATTGTATGTTCTCATTCATTTGGGGAATATAAATAATAGTGAAAGGGAATAGAAGGGAAGGGAGAATGAATGTGTGGGAAATATCAGAAAGGGAGACAGAACATAAAGACTCCTAACTCTGGGAAACGAACTAGGGGTGGTGGAAGGGGAGGAGGGCGGGGGGTGGGTGTGAATGGGTGATGGGCACTGAGGGGGGCACTTGACGGGATGAGCACTGGGTGTTATTCTGTATGTTGGCAAATTGAACACAAATAAAAAATAAATTTATATTTTAAAAAACGATTTAGCTGAAGTAGAATCACTTGCTTAAACAATTGATAAATTAGAAGGCTAAATATATTCCCTGAGGGCATTTTGAGGAATTCTCTCTCTCTCTCTCTCTCTCTCTCTCTCTCTCTCTCTCACACACACACACACACACATACACACACACACACACACACACACACTGGCACACAAGAATGCGTTAGATTCCTAAAAATTTTTTATATAGTTGCCAGCAAATGTGATTCCTTTATGTCTATGAAAAGTGTCAAATATCATTGAGAGACTATTTTTCTGCCCTCAGTCCTCTTCCTTCATTGGGAAGTTAGTGTAAATTTAGATTGGGAAGAGGCTACTTTCTGACAAGGGTGATGTTAAAAAAAAAATGCCAAAAATGGAGTTAATTAAATTAGTAGATGCAGTATTTTTTCAATAAGTCAGAGGTTGCATATTAATTTAATGTAGAATTGTGCTTTATTTGTGATCAACACACAAGGGAACATGATGAAAGAAAAGTATATTTGAACATACTTGGTTTTGCTGTCTTTTTTTTTCAAAAGTCATGTAATTACTCATTTAATCGTTTTCTTCTCTATTGATTATCTTCTTTGTTTATAATATAAGTTATATTGAACAGTGTCTGGCAGATAGTTGGCACTTAACAAAATTTATTGAATGAAGCAAGGTCATATATTTCTTAGGAGCATGTGTATTTTACTGCACCTTTAGTGGCCAGAATTAATTTTACCATTTTTTTTAGAATAACAACTCAGTATATTACGTTCTATTATGCCTTGGAAATTCATTTCCAAGTGATATGAGGTAAACACTTCTTTGACTTTTTTTACTACTTCAAGTCAAACTTTTGACTTAGAATAGGCCTTTTGTTTTCAGAAGCCATTATTGATTAATTTTCTAAAATACACTGACTTCTGGGGCATAGAGGAATTAAGACCTACATAATGTTCAAAGTTTCAGATCAAAAATAAGAAAAATATCTAAACATGTGCATGATATTGAAAATCTAGATGGGTGACAGTTTCTTCTCCATTTTTATCCTAATACTTGGCATAATGTCAATATAGTTACAAATTATTATATTGTAACATTTAACAATGTTTCAGTTGGCCCTCAAATTTTTTAAAATATTTTCTTTCTTTTTAAAGATTTTATTTATTCATGAGAGACACACACAGAGAGAGGGAGAGAGGCAGAGACACAGGCAGAGGGAGAAGCAGGCTCCACGCAGGGAGCCTGATGTGGGACTCAAACCCAGGTCTCCAGGATCATGCCCTGGGCTGAAGGCGGTGCTAAACTGCTGAGCCACTGGGCTGCCCAAAATATTTTCAAATTTTGTCAATTTTATATCTTTATTTTCACACACCCTCTAGTGTGTATGAAAAGATATAAAATATCTTACATATCACATACACATTTGTGTGTGTGCTATATGTATATATATGCATACATGTATATATGCATACACATATACATACTATATGTATATATATGCATACATGTATATATGCATACACATATACATACATATTTGGTTTTATGAATAGATTTTAGTCTACTTACCTGCATTAATTATATTTATAGAAAAATCAAGTGTATGTAAATTGTTAAAATGTCTGTGCTATACAATTTAGCCTGTTATTTTTATGAAGATATAAAAATATTAATTGCATAGACAGTATGAAGCAAAGGAACCATGCCTCCAGTTTATTTTGAAGATTAAGTTAAATCCCACCTATAACCTACTGTTCTCTAACCAGTGTTATTCAGCTCTCATATTTCTAGCAACAGACACCACTTTGAAAAATCTATGAACTGCAAAACTCCTGGAGTGGCTCAAGTCCATCACTTCACTATTCATAACTGCTTCCAACAGTAGTCGTAACTAAAGCAGAAGCAAACATTGAGATGTTTTAAAACATGCTGTAGCATGGAACTTCACACGTGAACTTTAAAACTTTAGCATTGTTTTTGGAACATAAACTCTTTTCTGGAACTCACAAATAATTTTATAGTATACAAAGCCAAAATACTGTCATTAGTGTAGTTACAACTGTCTTTTTAAAAAATTTATTTATTCATGAGAAACACAGAGAGAGGCAGAGACACATGCAGAGGGAGGAGCAGGCTCCCTGCAGGGAGCCTGATGTGGGATCATGCCCCAAACTAAAGGCAGACACCCAACCACTGAGGCACCCAGGCGTCCCTAAATGTCATTTTTAAAAAGTTGATCTTAGCATGATCATTGACAATTTTTCACATTCAGACACAATGAAAAGAGTTTATGTGAGCAGGAGATCATAATATGGAAATTACATCTCCTGCTCACATTATTTTACCAAGAATACAGATAGGGCGCTTATTTTCTATGCAAAATCTAAACTTTGGAATCCACCTTTAATAATTTTCTCCATTGTTTTCAATATGAAAACCAACAACAAGCTTTCAAATTATTTTATTTTATTTTATTTTTTTTAATTAACTTTTATTGGTGTTTAATTTACCAACATACAGAAAAACACCCAGTGCTCATCCCGTCAAGTGCCCCCCTCAGTGCCCGTCACCCATTCCCCTCCAACACCCGCCCTCCTCCCCCCATCCACCACCCCTAGTTCGTTTCCCCGAGTTAGGAGTCTTTATGTTCTGTCTCCCTTCCTGATATTTCCCAACATTTCTTTTCCCTTCCTTTATATTCCCTTTCACTATTATTCATATTCCCCAAATGAATGAGAACATACACTGTTTGTCCTTCTCCGATTGACTTATTTCACTCAGCATAATACCCTCCAGTTCCATCCACGTTGAAGCATTAAATTCAAGTTAGTTAACATATAGTGTAATATTAGTTTCAAGTGTACAATATAGTGATTCAACACTTCCATACAACATCCTGTGTTCATCACAAGTGCACTCCTTAATCCCCATAGCCTAATTCACCCATACACCCTCCCCACCTCCACTCTAAAAAACATCAGTTTGTTCTCTACAGTTACGAGTCTGTTTCTTTGGCTGCCTGGGTGGCTCAGTGGTTTAGCACTGCCTTCAGCCCACGGTGTGATCCTAGAGACCTGGGTTCAAGTCCCACATCGGGCTCCCTGCATGGAGCCTGCTTCTCCCTCTGCTTCCCTCTGCCTCTCAT
Organism: Vulpes lagopus; assembly: GCF_018345385.1. Taxonomy (NCBI): domain Eukaryota; kingdom Metazoa; phylum Chordata; class Mammalia; order Carnivora; family Canidae; genus Vulpes; species Vulpes lagopus. The sequence goes on along the minus strand of NC_054848.1, from coordinate 65,344,743 downwards.
GAATACATAAAATCTTTTTTTTTTTTTTTTAAGAGTTTGTTTCTTGGGATCCCTGGGTGGCGCAGCGGTTTGGCGCCTGCCTTTGGCCCAGGGCGCGATCCTGGAGACACGGGATCAAATCCCACGTCGGGCTCCCGGTGCATGGAACCTGCTTCTTCCTCTGCCTTTGTCTCTGCCCCTCTCTCTCTCTCTCTCTGTGACTATCATAAATAAATTAAAAAATTAAAAAAATTATAAAAAAAAGAGTTTGTTTCTTGGTTTGCCTCTCTTTCTTTTTGTCCCTTTGCTCACTTGTTTTGTTCTTAAATTCCATATATGAACGGAATCATATACTATTTGTCCTCTGACTGACTCATTTCGCTTAACACAATACTCTCCAGCTTCATCTATGCCATTGTAAATGACAAGATTCATTCTTTTTATGGATAATATTCCTATATTATATATATATACACACACACATATATATATATTTATATATATGTATATATACGTATATATGTAAACATACCATCTCTTTATCCTTTCATCAGTCAATGGACATTTGGGCTATTTCTATAGTTTGGTAATTGTAGATAATGCTGCTATAAACATCAGGGTGTATGTATGCCTTTGAATCAGTATTTTTGTATTCTTCTGGTAAATACCTAGTACTGAAATTGCTGCATTGTAATATAGTTCTATTTTTAACTTTTTGAGGAACATCCATACTGTTTTTCGGAGTGGCTGCACCAGATTGCATTCCCAAAAAACAGCATAATAGGGTTTCCCTTTCTCCCCATCCTTGGCAACATCTGTTGTTTATTGTGTTGTTAATTTTAGTCATTCTGACAAGTGTAAGGTGATAAGTCATTGTAGTTTTGATTTGCATTTCCTTGACAATAAATGATATTGAGCATTTCTTCACATGCCTGTTGACCATCTGTATGTTTTCTTTGGAAAAATGGCTATTCGTGACTCCTACCCATTTTTAATTGCATTATTCATTTTATAGGCATTGAGTTATATAAATTATTTATAGATTTTGGACACTAACCCTTCATTGGATATGTCATTTGCAAGTATCTTCTTGCATTCTGCCAGTTGGATTTTAGTTTTATTGATGGTTTTTTTTCCACTGTGCAGAAAGTCTATTTTGATGAAGTCCCAATAGTCAATTTTTGCTTTTGTTTCAATAGCCTCAGGAGACATATCTAGAAAGAAGTTCCTATGGCTGATGTCAGAGAAATTACTGCCTATATTCTCTCCTAGGATTTTTATGGTTTCGGGACTCCTGGTTAGGTCTTTAATCCATTTTGAATTTATTTTTATGTATGGTGTGAGGAAGTGTTAGTTTCATTCTTTTACATGTTGCTATCCAGTTTTCCCTGCACCAGTTTTTGAAGATACTGTCTTTTCCCATTGGATGTTCTTTCCTGCTTTGTTGAAGATTAATTGATCATATAGTTGTGGGCTTATTTCTAGGTTTTCTATTCTGTTCCATTGATCTATTTGTTGGTTTTTGTACCAGTCCCATACTTACTTGATTGCTACAGCTTTGGCATATAACTTGAAGTCTAGAATTGTGATCCTTTCAGCTTTACTTTTCTTTTTCAGAGTTGCTTTTCCTATTCAAGGTCTTTTGTGGTTCTATCCAAATTTTAGAGTTGTTTCTTCTAGTTCTGTGGAAAATACTGTTGGTATTTTCATAGGGATTGCATTAAATGTGTAGATTGCTCTGAGTTGTATAGACATTTTAACAATGTTTGTACTTCCAATTCATGAGCATGGCATATCTTTCCATTACTTTGTGTTCTTCGATTTCTTTCATCAGTGTTTTATGGTTTTCAGAGTACATGTTTTTCACCATTTTGGTTAAGTTTTTTTTCCTAGGTATCTTATTGTTTTTGGTGCAATTGTAAATGGGATCGATTCCTTGATTTCTCTTTCTGCAGCTTCACTATTGGTGTATAGAAATACAACAGAGGGGCATGAGTGGCTCAATGGGTTAAGTGTCTGCCTTCTTCTCAGGTCATGATCTCAGGGTCCTGGGATTGAGCCTTGAGTTGGGAATCCCTGCTCAGGGGAGAGTCTGCTTCTCCCTCTCCACCTGCCTTTCCCCCCTACTCTTGCTCTCTCTCTCTCTCTCCCTCTCTATCAGGGATTGAGTCCCACATCAGGCTCCCTGTGGGGAGCCTGCTTCTTCCTCTGCCTATGTCTCTGCCTCTCTCTGTGTCTCTCATGAATAAATAAAATATTTTTAAAAAGAAATACAACAGATTTCTGCATGTTAATTTTGCATCCTCTGACTTTGTTTATCATTTCTAGCCATTTTTTGGTGGAATCTTCCAGGTTTTCTATATATAGTATATAGTATCATGTTATCTATCTATCTATCATCTATCTATATAGTATCATGTTATCTGAAGATAGTGAAATTTTACTTCTTCCTTGCCAATTTGGATGCCATTTATTTCTTTTTGTTGTCTGACTGCTATGGCTAGGATTTTCAGGACTATGTTAAATAACTGTGGTGTGTGTGGACATCCCTGTCTTGTTCATGACCTTAGGGGAAAAGCTCTCTGTTTTTTTCCCTTTGAGGATGATATGATATTAGCTGTGGGCTTTTCATACATGGCCTTTATTATGTTGATGCTCATTTAAACTTATTTTGTTAAAGTTTTTTTTAAAATCATGAATGAATGTTGTACTTTGTCAAATACTTTTTGTATATCTATTGAAATGATCACATGATTCTTATTTCTTTTATTAATGTGGTGTATCTCGTTGATTAATCTGAGAATATTGAACTACCCTTGCAACCCAGGAATAAGTCCCACTTGATCATGGTGAATGATTTTATTTTAATGTACTGTTGAATTTGATTTCCTAGTATTTCAGTGAGAATTTTTGCATTTGTATTCATCAAGGATATTGGCCTGTAGTTTTTCTCTTTTGGTTTTGGTATCATGATAATATTGGCCCCATAGAATTAATATGGGAGTTTTCCTTTCACTTCTATTTTTTGGAATAGTTTGAGAATATGTATGAACTCTCCTTGAAATTTTATTAAAATTTGCCTGTGAAGCCATATGGTCCTGGGCTTTTGTTTGTTGGGAGGTTTTTGGTTAATGATTTAATTTGTTTACTGGTGTTCAATTTGCTCAAGTTCTTTCTCCCATTTCAGTTTTGATAGTTTATAGGTTTCTAGGAATTTATCCATTTCTTCCAGGTTGTCCAATTTGTTGGCCTATAGTTTTTCATATTGTCTTATAATTGTATTTCTATAGTACTGGTTTATTTTTTCTCTCTCATTTGTGATTTTATTTATTTGAGTCCTTTTATCTTTTTGCTAAGTCTGGCTAGGAGTTTATCAATTTTATTAATTTTTTCAAAGAGCCACCTCCTGGTAGCATTGATCTGTTCTACTATTTTTTAATTTTCTATATAATGTTTTTCTGCTCAAATCTTTTTTTTTTAAATTTTTTTTTTAGAAAGAGAGAATGAGAGAGGAAGAGAGGCAGGGAGGGGCAGAAGGAGGGACAGAAGGAGATACAGAGAAAGAATTTTAAGCAGGCTCCATGCCAGCAGGCAGCCTGACATGGGGCTCAATCTCACAACCCTGAGATCATGACTTGATCCATAATCAAGTCAGATGCTTAGCCAGTTGAACCATCCAGGTGCCCCTCTGCTCTGGTATTTATTATTTCCTCCCTTCTGCTGGCTTTAGGCTTTGTTTGTTGTTCTTTTTCTAGGTCCTTTAGGTGTAAGGGTAGCTTGTTTATTTGAGATATTTCTTGCTACTGTATTACCAAAGATTTTGGACTGTTACCATTTTTCATTTGTTTTGATGTATTTTTAAATTTTTTAAATTTACTGGTTGACCTATAGATTGTTTAATAGGATATTGTTTAACCTCCATGTATTTGAAGTCTTTCTAGATTTTTTTCTTTTGGTTGATTTCTTGCTCCATAGCATTCTGATTCGAAAAAGATGAATGATGTGACTTCAAAATTTTTGTGTTTGTTGAAGCTTGTCTTGTGGTCTAATATGTGATCTATATTAGAGAATGTCCCATGTACACTTGAAAAGAATGTGTAATCCACCGTTTTAGTATGGAATATTTAAAATACATACGTTAAGTCCATCTGGTCCAGTGTATCCCTCAAAACCATTGTTTCCTTATTAATTTTCTGTTCATATGATCTGTCCATCGAAGGAAGTGAGTTGTTAAAGTCCTCTACTATTATTGCATTTTTATCAATTAGTTCCTTTATGTTTGTTATTAAATGTTTTACATGTTTGGATGCTCCCATGTTGGGTGCATAAGTATTTACAATTATTATATTTTCTTGTTGGATTGTCCCTTGTATGACTGTATAGTGTTCTTTGTCTCTTGTTTCAGTCTTTTTCTTAAAACCTAGTTTGTCTGATATAAGTATTGCTACTCTGGGTTATTTCTGACATGCATTTACATGATAAATGTTTCTCCATCCCCTCATTTTCAATTTGCAGGTGTCTTTATGTCTAAAATAAGTCTTTTGTAGACAGCATGTCTATGGGTCTTGTTTTTTCATCCATCTTGACACCTGATGCCTTTTGGAGCATTTAGTCCATTTACATTCAAAGTAATTAATGATAAATGTGTTTATTGCCATTTTATTATCTGTTTTGTGGCTGTTTCTGGGGATTTTCTCTGATACTTTCTTAACTTTGTCAATTTTGGTCTCTCCTTTCCCCTAAAAGCTTCCTCTTTAATTTTTCTTGTAGGGCTGATTTAGTCTTGTTGAACTCCTTTAGTGTTTGTTGGTCTGGGGAATTCTATCTTTCCTATTTGGAATGATAGCCTTGCTGGAGAGAGTATTCTCTGCTGCAGACTTTTACCACTCATTTCTTTGAATATATAAGGAATTCTTTTGTCTGGTGCTTTTTTTTTAAATTAATTAATTAATTTATTTATGATAGTCATACAGAGAGAGAGAGAGAGGCAGAGACACAGGCAGAGGGAGAAGCAGGCTCCATGCACCGAGAGCCCGACGTGGGATTCGATCCTGGGTCTCCAGGATCGCGCCCTGGGCCAAAGGCAGGCACCAAACCGCTGCGCCACCCAGGGATCCCTATCTGGTGCTTTTAAGATATTTTTTAGCACCATATTTTGCAAATTTAACTACAATATGTCTTGGTGTTCTGCTTTTGTTGGTTTTGGTAGGGTTCTCTGTGATGCCTAGAAATGGTTATCTGTTTCTTTCTCTAGATTAGTGAAGTTTTCAGCTATTATTTCCTCAAATAAATTTTCCGCCACTTTTTCTCCCTTTTTGTACTATGATTCCTATAATACAAATATTAATATGTTTTATGGAGTCACTGAGTTCCCTAAGTCTATTCTCATGTTTCATAATTCTTTCTCTCTTTTGTTCAGTTTCATTACTTTCTATTACTTTGGCTCCTAGCTCACCAAATTCATTCCTCTGCTTCTTCCATTCTGTTGTTCTTTGCATCAAGAGTGTTTCTAATCCTTTATTATACTGTTCATCTGTGACTGATACTTTTTTAACTCTTTTATCTCTGTGGTAAGGGTTTCACTGATGTCTTATATTCTTTTCTCAAGCCCAGTGAGTATTCTTATGATTGTTGCTTTAAATTCTCCATCAAGCATGTTACTTATATCTGTTTTGCTTAGATCTTTGGTATTGTCCTTATCTTCTCTTTTGTTTGGGGTAAATTCCTCTGTCTTCACATATTGTATAAGTCCCTGCATTTTTCTCTGTGTTAGAAAAGCCAGTTATGTATCCTGCTCTTGAAAGTAAAGGCCTTATGAAGAAGGGGTCATGTAGTGCCCAGGCCTGGTGCTTCAGAGAGTACTCTAGTGTGTTCTTTGTGCTCTGCTGTTATGTTTTAGCTGCTCTATCTTTCAGGCCAGTTGTCTGCAGAGGTTGTCCTTGCCTGTCACAGGCACTGTTTGTATCCTGAGCAAAATGTGGCAAGTTTTAACTAGTTGTGTTCTGGCCTGGTTGTGAAAAGATATCTGACATACCTCCAGCCGAACTGAGGCCCAGCAGAACTGTCTGGGGGAAGATCTGACTTGGACAGGGTTTTGTGTTGGTCTTATGGGTGAGGGGCATGCTGCACTTGGACTTAGGCTATCTTGACTGAGAATGGTAGTCCTACCAGACAGCACGGGGGCGAGGGGTGATGTATGTAAGTTATGCATGCTGTGTCTGAACTGTGCTGCTTCTTGAAGGTGGCTCCGTGTTTATGCTGAGTGGTGGGGGAGGGATTGGTGACAACTAACTCTTTTGTCTCTCAGGAAAGCACTTCAAATAATTTTCCTACTGTGTGCCTTGGGTGTTCTTCAGATTGCTGTTTTCTTGCTGTCTGCCTCTGGAGTTGTTTGCCTGCCTCATTTCTAGGAGCAATGCAGTGGCTTCTAGGACCTATCCCAGCCAAGCCCACTGTCCTTTAACACTCAAGGCTTTAATTTCCACTGGTTCCAAGCACTCACAAAATTCAGTCCCTCTCATTTTCCAAGCCAATGGCTTTGAGGAAATATTCTCTTTATGCATTCTCTTGTGTGGTCCTCTCTCACTCACCTTTCTCTTTCACCATGGCTCTCTCCTCTCTGCAGCAACTATGATCTGTTTTTACCCTAAACCATGTATCTGCAAGTCCTACCTTCTTTTATGTGGCCTCTTCTCTCCTTTCAGTTGTGGAGTTTGTTCTTCAGGGTTCAAGTCAATTTCTGGGGTATTTAGGAAGATTTGCCGTTATCTAGTTGTGTACATGGGACAAGATGAGTCAAGGTCCTCCTCCTCTGTGCCATCTTCCACTCTTTCAAATTATTTTAATTCAGTTATTCCTTAATAACTTTAGCATCTGAAATGTCAATGTCAGATTTTCTTTTAAGATTTTATTTTATTTATTCATGAGAGACATACAGAGAGAAAGAGAGGCAGAGAGAGAAGCGGGGTCCTTGCAGGGAGCCCGATGTGGGACTCGATCCCAGATTCTGGAATCAAGCCCTGAGCCGAAGGCAGACACTCAACCGCTGAGCCACCCAGGTGTCCCTCAATGTCAGATTTTTAAAATGGAAAGACATTAACTACAAAAATTAGCCTATCTCAGAGGAACTGAATTTTCTTTATGATTGGAAAAGTTACTTAGGTCTCTACTTTTTTACATTCAAACAATTATTCTTTTTTTAAATGCCCTTTCAAGGCAATAACACCACATCTTTCTCATCATCCTTTTTTAGATACATCTTTCTCTGACCCCCATCCACATTTATTTTATTTCTTATTTAATATTATTATTTTAAAATTATGTATTTTATTAATCATTGAGGAAAAGACACATCAGCAATTCTGCATTGGCTTCACTAAAACCAAACAGTTAATCTTTAATATAGCTATGACACTCCAAAATTGAAGTCAACACAGATATTACTACAAATTACTTGTTGAAAGATTTAGTTGTTGAGAGAAAGAAAATTAGTAAAAAGAATTGAAACAATTCCACCAAACCACACATTTATAAATATTGTCATATTTAAATTAAAATGCTTGAAACACATGAATTCTTTCAATGGAAAAGCAGTTTGTTATTGGCAAAAAAAAAAAAAAAAAATCCTCAACAGAGGGCGAGGCAAGATGGTGAAGTAGGATGCCCAAGTCACCTATCCCCACCAACTCACCTAGATAACTTTCAAATCATCTTGAAAACCTATGAATTCGACCTGAGATTTAAAGAGAGAACAGGGGATCCCTGGGTGGCTCAGCGGTTTGGCGCCTGCCTTTGGCCCAGGGCGCCATCCTGGAATCCCGGGATGGAGTCCCACATCAGGCTCCCGGCATGGAGCCTGCTTCTCCCTCTGCCTCTCTCTCTCTCTCTCTCTCTCTCTCGTGAATAAATAAATAAATAACTAAAATCTTAAAAAATATTAAAAAAAATAGAGAACAGCTGGAATGCTATAGAGAGGAGTTTGTGCTTCTAACAAGGTAGGAAGGTGGAAAAAAAATAAAAAAGAAACCAGGGGGAAGGAGCCCCGCCCCCACCCGCCCCGCGAGGAGCCGGTCTAAGGTCGGGCGGCAAACTCCTCCAGGACAGAAAAGCCCAGTTCCGGAGAAGCAGGAACTTTAAAAATCTGCACCGCATTCTTCCTGGACAGAAAGGAACTTAGCAGGGAAATCGGGGAGAACCACAGGAGGGGAAGGGGAGCCTCCAGGTTGCTGGGGTCACTAACAGAGGAAGTGCTCTCCAGGGAGAGCGCAACACAGAGCACGGGGGCAATCTCAGTAAAGGGCTTGAGCCTGCGCCTGGCAGGGCCTCAGAAGAAGCTCAGGCAGCAGCTCTGGACAGAGGGGGCTGTACCCTGCTTCCTTCAGGAGTTGCGCCTAGGGAGTGAGATTCCAGCAGCACAAGCTCCGGATTCAAGGGCACCAAAGGGCATGGCTCAAGATCCTGCAATCCCCTCAGGACAGGCCAAGGCAGGGAGGGCACAGGACACCGAGGAATCTCCTGCCACTGGGCACCCCCAAGCTGTGCAGAACAGCACAGTTTTGTTCCTCCTGGTGTCACCCTGTGCCTGGGATGGAGCAGGACCTCTAGGGAACAGGGGACACACAGGATAAATAGCTCCCACAAAGCAAGGCCCTGGCAGGGGACGGGGCAGTTCCCCGGGTGCACACACCTGAGAATCAGCACAGCAGGCCCCTCCCCCAGAATACCAGCTGAAAGGGCAGGGTTAGAGCAAGTTCTTGGCCTAGCAGCGCTAGAAAGCTCCAGGGGAAATCAAGGGATTTACAGTATATAGAAACAGAGGATACCCCTCCTTATTTTTTTGTTTTGTTTTGATTTTTTCTCTCTTTTTTTCTTCCTTTTTACAGTACAACTAGTTTTTAGCCACTCTTCACTGAGCAAAATGACTAGAAAGAAGAACTCACCAAAAAAGAACCAGAAACAGTACTCTCTACCACAGAGTTACAGAATTTGGATACAATTTGACGTCAGAAAGCCAATTCAGAAGCACAATTATAAAGCTACTGGTGGCTCTGGAAAAAAGCATAAAGGATTCAAGAGACTTCATGACTGCAGAATTTAGATCAAATCAGGCTAAAATTAAAAATAAATTAAATGGCATGCAATCCAAACTGGAGGTCCTAATAACAAGTGTTAATGAAGTAGAAGAGTGAGTGACATAGAAGACAAGTTGATGGCAAGGAAGGAAGCTGAGGAAAGAAAGAGAAAAAAAATTAAAAGACCATGAGGAAAGGTTAAGGGAAATAAATGACAGTCTCAGAAGGAAAAATCTACATTTTATTGGGGTTCCAGAGGGTGCCGAGAGGGACAGAGGACCGCAAAGAATATTTGAACAAATCATAGGTGAGAATTTCCCTAATTTGGGGAGGGAAACACACATTCAGATCCAGGAGACAGTAGATCCACCCCAAATCAATAAAAGCCATTCAACACCACGACATTTAATAATGAAACTTGCAAATTCCAAAGATAAAGAGAAAATGCTTAAAGCAACAAGAGACAAGAGATACCTAACTTATGTGGGGAGAAATATTAGGTTAATAGCAGACCTCTCCACAGAGACCTGGCAGGCCAGAAAGGTCTGGGACCATATATTGAAGGTCCTAAATGAGAAGAACATGAAGCCAAGAATACTTTATCCAGCAAGGCTCTCATTCAGAATAGAAGGAGAGGTAAAGAGCTTCCAAGATAGGCAGAAACTGAAAGAATATGTGACCACCAAACCAGCTCTGCAAGAAATATTAAGAGGGACTCTGTAAAAGAAACAGGATGCCCAAAGAAATAATCCACAAAAACAGGGACTGAATAGGTATTGCGATGATGCTAAATTCATATCTTTCAATAGTAACTCTGAACGTGAATGGGCTTAATGATCCCATCAGAAGACGCAGGGTTTCAGACTGAATAAAAAAGCAAGACCCATCTATTTGCTGTCTGCAAGAGACTCATTTTAGACAGAAGGACACCTCCAGCCTGAAAATGAAATGTTGGAGAAGCATTTCCATTTAAATGGTCCTCAAAAGAAAGCAGGGGTAGCAATCCTCATATCAGATAAATAAAAGTTTATCCCAAAGACGGTAGTAAGAGATGAAGAGGGACACTATATCATACTTAAAGGATCTATCCAACAAGAGGACCCAACAATGATAAATATTTATGCCCCTAATGTGGCAGCTGCCAAGTATATCATCAATTAATAACCAAAATAAAGAAATACATAGATTATAATACACTAATACTGGGAGACTTCAATACGGTGCTGTCTGCAAATGACAGATCTTCTAAGCACAACATCTCCAAAGAAACAAGAGCTTCAAATGATACACTAGACCAGGTGGATTTCACAGATAATTACAGAACGTTACATCCAAATGCAACTGAATACATATTCTTCTCAAGTGCACATGGAACTTTCTCCAGAATAGACCACATACTGGGTCACAAATCCAGTGTCAACCAATACCAAAAGATTGGTATTGCCCCTGCATATTTTCCAACCATAATGCTTTGAAACTTGAGCTCATTCACAAGAAGAAATTTGGAAGAAACACCAACACGTAGAAGTTAAAGACCATCCTGCTAAACGATGAAAGAATCAACCAAGAACTTAGAAAAGAAATAAAAAGACTCATGGAAACTAAAGAAAATGAAGATACAACCCTTCAAAATCTTTGGGATACAGCAAAAGTAGTTCTGAGTGGGAAATACATAGCAATACAAGCATCCCTCAAAAAATTGGAAAAAACTCAAGTACACAAGCTAACCTTGCACCTAAAGGAACTGGAGAGAGAACAGCAAATAACCTACACCCAGCAAAAGAAGGGAGTTAATAAAGATTCAGGCAGAACTCAATGAAATAGAGACCAGAAGAACTGTAGAACAGATCAACAAAACCAGAAGTTGGTTCCATGAAAGAATCAATAAGATAGATAAACCATTAGCCAGCCTTTTAAAAACAAAAGAGAAAAGACTCTAATTAATAAAATCATGAAGGAAAAAGGAGAGATCGCAACCAATACCAAGGCAATACAAATGATTTTAAAAACATACGAACAGCTATATGCCAATAAATTAGGCAATGTAGAAGAAATGGATGCATTTCTGGCAAACCACAAACTACCAAAACTGGAACAGGAAGAAATAGAGAATCTGAACAGGCCAATAACCAGAGAGATGATTGAAGCAGTCATCAACAACTTCCCAAGACACAAAAGTCCAGGGGTAGATGGAATCCCAGGGGAATTCTATCAAACGTTTAAAGAAGAAACAATACCTATTCTACTAAAGCTGTTCAGAAAGATAGAAAGAGATGGAGTACTTCCAAACTCATTCTATGAGGCCAGCATCACCTTAATTCCAAAACCAGACAAAGACCTAACCAAAAAGGAGAATTATAGACCAATATCCCTGATGAATACACATGCAAACACTCTAAACAAGATACTAGCCCATAGGATTCAACAGTAGATTAAGAAGATTATTCACCATGATGAAGTGGGATTTATCCCTGGGATACAAGGCTCGTTCAACACTCGTAAAGCAATCAACATGATAGATTATATCAAAAAGAAAAAAAAAAACAAGAACCATATGATCCTCTCAATAGATTCAGAGAAAGCATTTGACAAAATACAGCATCCATTCCTGATCAAAACTCTTCAGAGTGTAGGGATAGAGGGAACATTCCTCAGCATCTTGAAGGCCATCTATGAAAAGTCCATATCATATCAAACAGCAAATATCATTCTCAATGGGGCAACCCTGGGAGCCTTTCCCCTAAGATCAGGAACACGACAGGGCTGACCACTCTCACTACTGCTATTCAACATAGTATTAGAAGTCCTAGCCTCAGCAATCAGGCAACAAAAAGAAATAAAAGGAATTCAAATTGGCAAGGAAGAAGTCAAATTCTCCCTCTTCGCAGATGACATGATACTGTACATAGAAAACCCAAAAGACTCTACCCCAGGATTGCAAGAACTCATACAGCAATTTGGCAGTGTGGTAGCATACAAAATCAATGCCCAGAAATCAGTGGCATTTCTATACACTAACAATGAGACTGAAGAACAAGAAATTAAGGCGTCAATCCCATTTACAATGGCATCCAAAAGCATAAGATATCCAGGAATAAACCTAACCAAAGAGGTAAAGAATCTCTACCCTAAAAACTATAGAACACTTCTGGAAGAAATTGAGGAAGACACAAAGAGATGGAAAAATATTCCCTGGTCATGGATTGGGAGAATAAATATTGTGAAAATGTCAATGCTCCCCAGGGCAATTTACACATTTAACGCAATCCCTATCAAAATAACCTAGACTTTCTTCAGAGAGTTGGAACAAATCATCTTAAGATTTGTGTGGAATCAGAAAAGACCCTGAATAGCCAGGGGAATATTGAAAAAGAAAACCAGGGCCGGGGGCATCACAATGCCAGATTTCAGGTCATACTACAAAACTGTGGTCATCAAGACAGTGTGATACTGGCACAAAAACAGACACATAGATCAATGGAACAGAATAGGGGACTCAGAAATGGGCCCTCAACTTTATGATCAACTAATATTCGACAAAGCAGGAAAGAGTATCCACTGGAAGAAGGACAGTCTCTTCAATAAATGGTGCTGGAAAAATTGGATATCCACATGCAGAAGAATGAAAGTAGACCATTCTCTTACACCATACACAAAGATAAACTCAAAATGGATGAAAGATGTAAATGTGAGACAAGAATCCATGAAAATCCTAGAGGAGAACACAGGCAACACCCTTTTTGAACTTGGCCACAGGAACTTCTTGCAAGATACATCTACGAAGGCAAGGGATACAAAAGCAAAAATAAATTATTGGGACTTACTCAAGATAAAAAGCTTCTGCACAGCAAAAGAAATAGTCAACAAAACTAAAAGACAACCTACACAATGGGAGGAGATATTTGCAAATGACGTATCAGAGAAAGGGCTAGTATCCAAGATGTATGAAGAACTTATTAAACTCAACAGCAAAGAAACAAACAATCAAATCGTGAAATGGGCAAAAGTCATGAACAGAAATTTCACCAAAGAAGACATAGATATGGCCAACAAGAACATGAGAAAATGCTCCTCAGCACTTGCCATCAGGGAAATACAAATCAAAACCACAATGAGATACCACCTCACACCAGTGAGAATGGGGAAAATGAACAAGTCAGGAAACCACAAATGTTGGAGAGGATATGGAGAAAGGGGAACCCTCTTGCACTGTTAGTGGGAATGTGAACTCGTACAGCCACTCTGGGTAACTGTGTGGAGGTTTCTCAAAGAGTTAAAAATAGATCTGGCCTACGACTGAGCAATTGCACTGCTGGGGATTTACCCCGAAGATATAGATGCAATGAAACGGCAGGACACTTGCACCCCGATGTTTCTAGCAGCAATGTTCACAATAGCCAAACTGTGGAAGAAGCCTCGGTGTCCATCGGAAGATTAATGGATAAAGAAGATATGGTATATATGTATATACACACAATGGAGTATCACTCAGCCATTAGAAATGACTAATACCCACCATTTGTTTCAACTTGGATAGACTATAGGGTATTATGCTGAGTGAAGTAAGTCAATTGCAGAAGCAAAGACATTATATGGTATCATTTATACAGGGAATACAAAAATTAGTGAAAAAGGGGAAAGGAGAGAAAATGAGTGGGAAATACCAGAGAGGCTGACAGAATAAGAGACTCCTAACTCTTGGAAATGAACAAGGGGTAGTGGAAGGGGAGGTGGGCTGGGGTTGCGGGTGACTGGGTGACGGGCACTGAGGGGGGCACTTGATGGGATGAGCAGTGGTTGTTATATGTTAGCAAAGCGAACTCCAATAAAAAATTACAAATAAATATAAATAAATTTATGTTTAGGGTTTTTTGTAAACAAATGATTATTGAAAAAACTCAACTCCTTAAATTCCCAGAAAATAGCCTGATTTTCCAACCTCTCATGAATACAGTGAATGATCAATCTATTATAGAGGATTAGTGCAAGTTCGTGCTTTTTGTCTTATGGTGAGACAATATTAAAGCATCTAATTTAGACTGCTAAAAGCACCACACTTATTTTATTTATTTTTTAAGATTTATTTATTTATTCATGATAGAGAGAGAGAGAGAGTGAGAGAGAGAGAGAGAGAGACAGAGACACAGGAGGAGGGAGAAGCAGGCTCCATGCTGGGAGCCCGATGCGGGATTTGATCCCGGGACTCCCAGGATCGCGCCCTGGGCCAAAGGCAGGCAGTAAACCTCTGAGCCACCCAGGGATCCCCACCACATTTATTTTAAATGCAGAGCTTCTAGTTACTAATATCATTTATTCAGTGGTGGCATTATTATAATAATTTCCTATTAAAAGAATACAGTTGTATGCCTCATTACAGAGATTTATTATATATAACTTACTCACATTTCTTGAATATCACTCTATTTTTTATGTTGACCAGACATTCTTATCATCTACCCACTCTTCTCTTTTTCCCTCGCTTTATTAAGATATAATTGACATATAACATGGTATAAATTTAGTGTACACAGTGTGATGACTTAATGCATGCAGATACCATGAAATGACTACAAATGTAAAGTTACTCAATACATTCATCACTTCACATAATCATATTTTGTATATGTGGTGTGAACATTTCAGATATAATATCTTGGCAACCTTAAGTATATAACACCATATAGCTAAGTATAGTCATCATGCTGTGTATTAGACCCCCAGAATTAATTCAACTTTGTCCTATTTGACTAACATCTACCCCTTTCCTCCAACCTCAAGCCCTTGGCAACTACCATTCTACTCTATAAGCTTGGCTTTTTAAATATTCTACATATATGTAAGATCATATAGTATTTCCTTTTATAAGTCTGACTTAATTCACATAACATAATGCCTTCACAGTCCATTCATGTTGTTGAAAATAGGAAGATTTCTTCCATTTTTATAGGTGAATAATATTCCATTTTATGTATATCTATCATGTTCATGTATGTAGGTGTATACGTGTGTATGCATAATGTTTTATTTATCCATTCATCTATCAATGGACACTTAGATGTTTTACATTTTGACTAGTAAATAATTTTACAATGAACATGAGGGTGAAGATACCTGTTTGAGATAGTAATTTTATTTTCTTTGGATATATACCCGGAAGTAGGATTGCTCGATCATATGGTAGTTCTATTTTTAATTTTTTGAGAAGCCTCCATTCTGTTTCCCATGGTGGCTGCACCAATTTACATATCCACCAACAGAGCACAAGTTTCATCCACCTTACCTAAGACTTGTTATCTTTTCTCTTTTTGATAATACCTATTCTCACAGGTGTAACATGATATGTCTTTGTGGTTTTGATTTGTAATTTCCCTGATGATCAGTAGTGTTGAACACTTTTTCTTGTACCTGTTGTTCATTTGTATGACTTCATTTGAAAAATGTTTATGAGGTCTTTTGGCCATTTTTAAATTGGGTTATTTGTTTTATTGCTATGGAGTTGCCAAAATTCCTTATATTGTTGGGATATTAACCCCTTATCTGACACATGGTTTGCAAATATGTTTTCCCATTCTGTAAGTTGCCTTTTCATTTTGTCATTTGTTTATTTTGTTGTGCAAAAGCTATTTAGTTTGAGGTAGCCCAACTTGTTTATTTTTGCATTTTTTGCCTGTGCTTTTTGTGTCATAGCCAAAACGTCTTTGCCAAGAATAAATGTCAAGGAGTTTTTTCCATTTTTTTCTAGGAGATTTATGGTTTAAGGTCTTAAATGAAAGTCTTTAATCCATTTTGAACTATTTTTTTTGTGAGTGGTGTAATACAGGGATCCAAATATATTCTTTTGCATGTAAATATCCTGTTTTCCCAAAATCAGGTATTGAAGATAATAAACTTTTTTCCACTGAGTATTTTTGAGGCTGGGAAATGAGTTCACTTAACCCACTCTTACTTTCCCTACAGGCAGAACTATTTGTATTTGAAGAGTTCCCTTGTAATGCTGAGTAATTCTGGCTTAAGCATCAAATGACTCAAGCAAAATGAAGCTTTTTTCCCTTTCTTTTTGTGTGATTATTTACAAGATATTTATTCTACCGTGTTGCTGAAATTTCTTAATTGGACTCCAGAGCTCTTCCAGAACTGTTTTTGTTGATGGGTTTGTCTAATTGTAGCTCTGTCAGGGAATGAAGTCTGACATTTACTTCACTATTTTGATGTCATCACTCCCTTAGGGAAGATTATTGAAAACAATAAAAACAGTGTTTCACAGTGGGAACAGTGAGAAACTAGGTCTTTCTAAGCATTAACTTTATATATAAGATGATATTCAACAAAGCTCAGCCTTTCAGGACAAGGACTGATTTATTATTGCATTTATCTGTTTAGTCCTTTCTATAGCAGTGATTGGGGGATACTAGTCCCACAAATGTAGCACAGATCGAAATACATGCATGAGTAGCCAGTTTTATTTAAAATGACATGCTTCACATTGAGTATCAGGGCTTCAAAATAACTCAGTTCACTGTGTTTTACTTAAAGTGTATTTTTCCATGACTTATCATCCATGCTATGTTTTTCTATATATCATATCAGGATTCCACATTGTTCATAAGTAAGGAATAAAACTAATTATAAAATGTCTATGTCAATTGTACCTCCAAAAATACACTGTGAATTTTATAAAAATAGAAGGTAGAAGGCACTCAAAGTCTCTGATCTAAGAGCAACACAGGCTTCACAAAGGACATAATTTGCCATGAATTTAGCATGGTGACCTTATTTTTAAAGATTTATTTATTTTAAAAGGATGAGCACAGGGTGTTATTCTGTATCTTGGCAAATTGAATACCAATAAAAAATAAATTTATTATTAAAAAAGGTTTATTTATTTGAGAAAGAGGGAGAGAGAAAGAGAGCATGAGTGTGAGGGACAGAGGAGAAAAAAAATCTCAAGCAGAGTCTGCACTGAGTGCAGAGCCTGACATGGGGCTCAATCTCACAACTCTGAGATCATAACCTAAGCAGAAAACAATAGTTGGAAGCTTAACCAATTGCTCCACCCAGGCATCTTTAGCATGATGATCTTGAACTGCCAAATACTGGCTGATTTTAGGTGCAATGACACATTTCTATTTCTTTTTTTAAAAGATTTTATTTATTTATTTATGAGAGACACAGAGAGAGAGAGAGAGGCAGAGACATAGGCAGAAGCAGGCTTCATGCAGGAAGCCTGATGTGGGACTTGATCCTGGCACCCTGGGATAACAACCTGAGCCAAAGACAGATGCTCAACCACTAAGCCACCCAGGTGTCCCCTCATTTCTATTTCTAATTAAGTTTTAATATAATCACAAGTTGGCTTCCAGTTACAGCTCAGTGACACACTTACAATACAATGGCATGGATCCTTTGATTCCAGAGAATTTATGTTTAAGAATGACTTGTACTACTGGGTGATAAGTGCTCAAATGTTGAGTTTACTGGCATGTGTTAAGGGACATAGATTCCTTACTGCCTATTGTCTCTCCCTTAGAACCAATAGATGGATTAGTGATATTAGAAGACTAATGAATCCGCTTACCTACTCCAGTACGTGCTGTTCTGACAGGAAACTCATAGAAAAAGGTATTAGGGTGCCTCAGCTGAAAGGCTATATTCTTTTAAATAGAAGCCACTATCCACTATCTAAGCTAGATATATTTGGAAGAGGTGATGTGCAGTATAGATGAATGGGGTAGGAAAGGAGGGCATTAAAATAATCAATAGTTAGATGGAATTGGACATTTTTGACATATTTATTTATTTGATTTATTTATGTATTTGTTGTATAAAGGTCCAAGGATAGTGGGGAATAAAAGAACACCCTGAAAAGCTTCTGACATGGAAATTGGATATTTTCTTTAAATGGCAAACATAGAACTACATTACATTAAAACCTACTTTTGAAAATTTTTAATAGGATGTCTTAAAAGTCCAAACTATAGTAAAAGCATACTTTAGGAAGGCCAGTATTAGATATAATTCATAAAATGTCACTTGTCACTAACAAAGCATGGAAAATATTATTTTTTTTATAGTTTATCCGTTTTTCTTTCTTTTATTAAAGTATAATTAAAATACAGTGTTGTCTTTGTTTCAAGTGTACAATATAATGATTCAGCAATTCTATACATTGTTCAGTAGTCACTAAGATGTCTACTCTTGATCCCCTTTATCTATTGAACCCCTCCTCCCACTTACCTCCCCTATGAGTGTTGTTTATTTTCTTTGTCTTTTTTCCTTTGCTTGTTTGTTTTCTTCCTACTCAATCCTATGTGGTCTGATTCTTGAGGCTACATTTAACCATTACATTGTTCTCAGAAGAAGATATTACTTTTAAAAGTTAAGTAATGTTCCTGGGACGCCCAGACGGGTCAGTGGTTGAGCGTTTGCCTTTGGCTCAGGCTGCTATCCCAAGATCCTGGGATCGAGTCTAGCATTGAGCTCCCTGCAGGGAGCCTGCTTCTCCCTCGGCCTATGTCTTTGCCTCTCTCTGCATCTCTCATGAATAAATAAAATCTTTAAAAAAAGATAAGTAATGTTCCAGATGTGTAGTTGTGCCATTAAAGGGTTGCCAAAAAGATAGCATATGAGAGGCAGAATGACTCAAAATATCCAGGTATACAGGGATGAATTGCCTAGAAGTGGCTGAATATTTTACTTAAAAATATTACTATCCTCTGTAAACTATTGAGTGTCAGTGTCATTAAAGGAAAAATGATTGCTTTTAATAAAGCCAAGGGAGTTTTTATAAATCTTTAGAAGATTATATATATATATATCCTGACTTAACAGAATCTGATAATTTTTCAATCTGTATGATTTTCATGACTTTCATCTCTATCTCATTAAGTCATTAGCCAGCATAGCCAAACCCTGTACCTCATTAGAAAGAATTGAAATGAGGTGGATTTTAAAAATTGAAAAAGGAAAAATCAGCATATCTTGGGAGCTAGTTGTATATAGAGTAGTCAAGTAGTTGAATTTTTTAAAAAAATATATTGAAATTCCAGTTAGTTAATTTACAGTGTAATATTAGTTTCAGGTGTACAATATAGTGATCCAACGCTTCCATATAACACTCAGTGCTCATCATAAGTGTGCTACTAAAGTACCCTCACTTATGTAACCCATCCACCCACCCACCTCCCCTCTGGTAACCATTAGTTTATTCTCTATAGTTGAGTCTTTTTCTTGGTTTGCCTCTTTTTGTTCTCTTTACTCATTTGTTTTGTTTCTTCAATTCCACATGTAAGTGAAATCATATGCTATTTGTCCTTCTCTGACTGACTTATTTTGCCTAGCATTATGCTTTCTAGCTCTATCCACATCACTGCAAATGGCAAGATTTCATTCTTTTTATGGCCAAGTAATAGTCCAGTGTGTGTGTGTGTGTGTGTGTGTGTGTGTGTGTGTGTGTGTGTGTATGCCACATCTTCTTTATTCATCAGTTGGTGGACATTGGGGCTTTTTCCATAATTTGGTTATTGTTGAAAATGCTGCTATAAACATTGGGTGCACATATCCCTTCCAATCAGTATTTTTGTATCCTTTGGGTAAATACCTAGTAGTGCAATTGCTGGATGGTAGGATAATTCTATTTCTAACTTTTGAGGGAAGTTCTTGCTCAATCTTCTTTCCAGAATGGCTGCACCAGTTTGCATTCCTACCAACAGTATAAGAGGGTTACCCTTTCTTTATATCCTTGTCAATGCATGTTATTTCCTGTGTTGTTAATTTTAGCCATTCTGACTGGCATGAGGTGATATTCGTTGTAGTTTTCATCTGTATTTTCCTGATAATGAGTAGTGTTGACATCTTTTCATGTGTATTTTAATCATTTTATTTTATTTTTAATTATTTTCTAAAGATTTATTTATTTCTTTTAGAGAGAGAGGGGAGGGATAAAGTTAGAGAATGTTTAACCAAACCCTGCACTGAGCATGGAGCCCAACACAAGGCCTGATCTCCTGACCCATGAGATCATGACCTAAGCTAAAACCAAGAGTTGAATGTTTAACTGACTGAGCCACCCAGATGCCACTCAAGGCATTTTCTTTTTTAAAGATAAAATCTTTTAAAAGATTTTATCTATCTATCTATCTATCTATCTATCTATCTATCATCTATCTATCTATCTATATCTATCTATCTATCTATTTTAGAGAGAGAATGTGAGCTGGTGGGGGACGGGGACCAAAGGGAGCGGGAGGGGGAAAGAATCCCAAGCAGACTCCACGTTGAATACAGAGCCCAAAATGAGGCTCTCTCCCAGGACCTTGAGATCATGACCTAAGCCAAAGCCAAGAGTCAGGACATTCAGCTTACTGAGCCACACAGGCACGTGTGCTAGCCATGTTTTATCACGTCTTCTTTATCCATTCATTAGATGATGGACACTTGAGCTGTTTCTAGAATTTGGCTATTGTAGATAATGCTGCTAAAAACATAGGGGTGCATGTATCCCCTTGAATTAGTATTTTTGTATTTTTGGGGTAAATATCTAGTAGTACAATTGCTGGATGGTAGCATAGTTCCATTTTTAACTTATTAAAGAACTTCCATACTGTTTTCCAGAGTGGATGCAAAAGTTTTCATTCCCGCCAACAGTGCAAGAGGGTTACCCTTCCTCCACATCCTCCCCAACACCTGTTGGTTATTTTACTTTTGATTTTCCCCATTCTGACAAGTATGAGGTGATATCTCACTGCAGTTTTGATTTGCATTTCTCTAATGATGAGTGATACTGAGCATCTTTTCATGTGTCTGTTGGCCATCTTGATGTCCAGATGTCTGGATGTCTTTTTTGGGAAAATATCTATTCTTGTCTTCTTCCCATTTTTAAATTGGATCATTCATTTCTTGTATGTTGAGTTTTATAAGTTATTTTTTAAAGATTTTATTTATTCATGAGACACACACACACACACAGAGAGAGAGAGAGAGTCAGAGACACAGGCAGAGGGAGAAGCAGGCTCTGATGTGGTACTGGATCCCAGGACTCCAGGATCACACCCTGGGCCAAAGGCAGGTGCTAAACCGCTGAGACACCAGGGATCCCATATAAGTTCTTTATATATTCTGGATACTAACCCTTTATAAGATATGTCATATGCAAATATCTTCTCTCATTCAGTAGGTTGCCTTTTAGTTTTGCTGATTATTACCTTTGCTGTGCAGAAGCTTTTATTTTGATGAAGCCCTAATAGTTTTTTTTTTTTGTCTCCCTTGCCTCAAAGAAATATCTAAAAAGAATTTGCTACAGCTAACGTCAAAGAGGTTATTGCCTGTGTTCTCCTCTAGAATTTTTATGGTTTCAGGTCTCACATTTAAAGTCAGGGTAAATTGAACACCAATAAAGTCAAAGATGGCTTACAATTTTATATGGCTAAACAGCCAAATATATCATAATGTAAATGGTGTCTTTGTTCAAAGAAAAGTCCTTATTATCTGTTAATATTAATGGATAATAAGCATTTATTAGGAGTTTCAAAGATATAATAATTTATTCTGAAAATTATTCTTACACTATGTTAAATATGTCAATTATTTAAATTAGAATTATCAAAGCTAGAGACTAATACTTTGTGAATTTCTTAGTGTGAAATATAATCATTTGGCTGTAAGTACACATTATACACATGGTACATAATTAGTGATCCAAACCTAAATGAAACTTACTTCAAATGCAACATAGTAAATGAAATAATAGCTTATAATTACAACAGATACCATTTATTGAACCCCTACTATATGCTAGACACTGGACTCAGGATTTACTCATATTATTTCTAATCATCACAATAGTGTTGCAAGGGATCTGTTTGATCTCTATTAAGTAGATGAAGAAACTGAAGATTAGAGAAGGTAAATAACTTAAACAAGGTCACACAGTACTAATATGATTAATAATTAGCTGCTTGAAGTAAAATATGGAAAATATTTTATCTAAACACAATGTGACTTCCCCGCAAAAACAGTTTTTAGCCATTTACACTTATGGGTGAATAAAATGTCTAAAAACATATGTTCCTGAGGGATAGATGAAAAAAAGAGAGCAGTAGGGCACCGTTCCTTAAGACCAAAATGGGTAAAAGCAAAAATAAAGATCATTCACTTCAAATAGTGTTTATAGAAAAGCTCTGATGTGGTAAGCAGGATAGTGGCCCTTTCCAAAGATTTTCATGTCATAATCCCTGGAACCTGTGAATGTGTTATGATATGTGGCAAAAGGGAATTAAAATTGCTTAAAAATCAACCTCAAAAATGGGAAGATTATGCTGAATAATTCACATGGGCCTAGTGCAATAAATGGGCCCTTAAAAGCAAAAGAGGTCAGAAAAATTCACAAAAATGTCACAAAGTAGAGGCAGAAGAGATGGAAAACATGAGATTCAATCAGCCATGACTGGCTTTGAAGATGAAGTGTGGGGCCTATGAGGCAAAGAATGTGAGTGGCCTTCAGTAGCTGGGAATCACTCTCAGTGACAGCCAGCAGAGATACAAGGACCTTAGCCCTACAACTGTAAGAGACTGAATTCTGACACTAATCTGAATGAACAAGGAAATGGATTTTCCCCTGGTACAACAAGAAAGGAAAAGCAGCTCTTCAGAGACCTTGATTTTACCCTATTCAGACCTATACCAGACTTCCAATCTACAAAACTATAAAATAATAAATTGGTGGCGTGGTAAAGCCTTAAATTTGTGGTAAATTATTATGGCAGGAATAGAAAACACACTACTGGAGTTACCTTTTCCAGTGCTACTATTGAGATGGATGTCTCTTGCTACTATTGCCATATCTCAGTGTCCTTCACCTCAGACTCCTCTCTTTATTTGTTTCTCATCCTGATATTTCCTACTCCCATTATATTTGGTGGTGCATTTATTATTTTAAAACTTACTGAAAGTTTATCAAAGAAGGATGCTATATATGTACCACAAATAATACTAAAGATACCATTCAATAGGCAGACCTTTGCATTGACAGGGTTTATGAGTAGTAATCATTTTAACAGTTGATACTTTCCTACAGGGAGTTACTTTGTATGATAAACATGCTGGGTATGGGGTTAGGTTTTTTACATTCCAAAAAATAAGGCATATCATGCATGTTGTCATGAATAACAGGATTTCATTCATTCTCATGGGTGAATAATATTCTATTATATATATATGCCTTCTTTTATCTATTCATTCATTAACAGACACTTAGGTTGTTTCCATATCTTGGCTGTTGTGAATAATGTTGGAATAAACATGGAAGAGTAAATACGTTTTGATATCCTGTTTTCATTTTTTTTTAGAAAAAATGCAGAAGTAGGAGTGCTGGATCATACTGTAGTTCTATTTATAATTTTAAAAGAAACTTCCCTGCTACTTTCCTTAGTGTCTATACCAATTTACATCCCCACCAGTAGTGCACAAGTGTTCCCTTTCTCCATATCCTCAACAACACTTGTTATATCTTGTCTTTTTGATGACAACCATTATAACAGGTGTGAGGTGATATCTCATTGTGGTTTTGTTTTACATGTAAAAAAAAAAGATGAATTCACAGAATCAGAGAGCAAAATTGCAGTTACCAGAGGCTGGGCCTTGGGAAAATGGGGAGATACTGATCAAATGGTCCAAACTATTAGAAGATGTGTAAGTTCTGGGGATCTAATGTGCAGCATTGTGATTATAGTCAACAATGATATACTTCAAAATTCTTGAGATGAGATATTAAATGTTCTTATCACAGAAAAATAATAATACTTATGTGATAGGATAGAGGTGTCAGGCAATGCTACAGTAGTAATTATTTTGCAATATATAAATATATCAAATCAACATGGTTGTATACCTTAAATGTATACAATGTTATTAGTTAATTATATCTCATTAAAAAATATGCTTGCTAACACCCAGCATCACTTACAGATTTTTAATGAATCAGTGATACTATTTGTATATTTTTTATTGGGGTTCAATTTGCCAACATATACTATAACACTCAGTGCTCATCCCGTCAAGACCCCCCTCAGTGCCCGTCACCCAGTCACCCCATCCCCCTGCCAACCTCCCCTTCCACCACCCCTTTTTTTGTTTCCCAGAGTTAGGAGTCTCTTGTGTTTTGTCACCCTCTCTGATATTTCCCACTCATTTTCTCTCCTTTCCCCTTTAATCCCTTTCACTATTTTTTATATTCTCTGAATGAATGAAACCATATAATGTTTGTCCTTATTTTTCAGTGGTATACTAAAGCTGGCTTTCACTGGCTTGCTAGAGGTAATTGGTGAATTATCAGAAATTTGGCAAGCTGGTTGTTATATATATCCATTATTAAAAATAAAGAAAATAAGCTTATAATTACTTGAATTATGCTAACAACAAAGGCAGTATATGCTCAAAACTCACTTTTTGTTGTTTTACCACATTTTCTACTCCATTCTCGAGTCATTTAAATCTATTGTACGACTATATATTTCTTCCTAACCGCATCATCATGGTGGACCGAGATCAGACACAAACAGGATATCCACATCATGGAAACTGACAAACTTCTGATTCTACAAATCAAGTCTTGATTTATTGTTTTTACTCACTGTTTAGATTTATGAAAGTGAAGAAAAATATTAATGATACAGATTAAATTTAAAAGTGTGACTGTCCATGTCTGTAGCTATTCTATTGTGAATGTCACAAAACGTTGTGTAAATAATATTCTGAGATTCAAAGAGTATCATTTGATTCAACAAAGAAATAATTCATGTTATTAATGAGCGAACTTTCAATATGCACATTAATTATTGTATTTTTATATGTCATTAACATAAAAATATCACCTAATATTTATGGTGAAATTATGTTCATTTGTAAATTGCAAATACAGAGTTCATCAAAAATCAATGAAAGCAGATAGCTGCAGCAGCACACCATGCCCAGGCTCTGCATCCAGCTGTGTGCCTCCAGCCACCATCACTTGCTGAGTCCAGATCCTCCCAGCCACAAACTCCAGCCACTGGGCTTGAACATAGGGCCCAGCCTCAAACTCCAGCCACCTCCAGCCACCACAGTACTCCAGGAGATCCAGCACTGGGCTAGTGGCTCAGTACAAATTTTGCTAACACTGTCGCCCCACTCCCAAGTTATCCAGTAGGCATAGTCCCTCAGAGCTGATTTGCCTGGGTCCCACTAATGCCACAGAGAGCAAGCACAGCTCACAGCAAGCAAAGAGTCAGTGCAGATGACTGGACTAAAAGTAAAAGTGACTCAGACAGAATAGGGCATAAGCAGCACACATAAGATATTCTTTTGAAGTGCCTGGGCACTGCAGAACCTCTTCTTGATAAAGTCACTACTTTCCAGAGCAGAAGACATAGACATAGCTGAGTTTTCTTTCTTCTTTCTTTCTTTCTTTCTTTCTTTCTTTCTTTCTTTTCTTAGCTTTTCTTACCTTTATTTCTTAATACATAGAAACAGACACAGGGAGGCAGACAAAATGAAGAGACAGAGAAATTTATCCCAAATGAAAGAACAGAACAAGTCCACAGCCATAGATCTAAGTGAAACAGATATAAGTAACATGCCTGATAGATAATTTAAAGCAATGATCAGAAAGGTACTCACTGGATTTGATAAAAGAACAGAAGATATGAGTGAGACTCTTAACACAAAGATAACAAATAACACAGCAGAGATAAATGGCTTAATAAATGAAATGAGAAACATGCTTGATGGAATGAACAGCAAGATAAAAGAAGCAGAGGAAGGAATTCAGTGACCTAGATGACAAAGTAATGGGAAGTAATCAAGCTGACCAAAAGAGAGAAAATACAATTATGCAAAACAAGAACAGACTTAGGGAAATTAATGACTCCATCAAATGTAATAACATTCATATTGTAGGAGTCTCAGAAGAAGAAGAGATAGGAAAGAAGACAGAAAATATATTTGAGGAAATAATAGCTGAAAGTTTCCTTAAATCTGAGGAATTAAACAGATATCCATATACAGGTGGCACAGAGAAATCAACAAAATCAAAATCAACATCAAAATCAACAAAACAGGCCAATACTAAGATATGTTATAATAAAATTTACAAAAGAAAGTGATAAAAAAAATCTTAAAAGCATCAACAAAAGAAGTCCTTAAGTTACAAATTAAGATCCATAAGGCTAGCTGCAGATTTCTCAACAGAAACATGGCAAGCCAGACAATACTGGCATGATATATTCAATGTGCTGAATGGGAAAAATATGCACCTGAGAATACCCGATAAATCTATCATTCAGAATAGGAGGAGAGATGAAGAGCTTCCCAGAGAAACAAAAACTAAAAGAGTCTATAACCACTAAATCAGCCCTGCAAGAAATATTAAAGGGGATTTTCTGAGTGGAAAGGAGACACCAAAAGTGAGAGTATGGAGATAGGAAACACAAAAGCAGAAAAAATGAATATTTCTGTAAAAAAAAAATCAATCAAGGAATTCACAAAATAAAAGGATGTAAAATATAACAACTTATACCTAAAATATAGGGAGGAGAGGAGCAAAGAATTGGTTCAATTGTGTGACCATGCAAATGCAGAAGAGGTTATACACAAATCTAATGGTAACCATATATCAAAAACTATTAGTAAATATGCAAAGAATAAAGAGGCAGAAATCCAAATATATCACTAAAGAAAATCAGCAAATCATGAAAGAGTAAAAGACAAGAAAGGATCAGAGAAAATCTTCAGAAACAATCACAGAACAAATAATAAAAAAAAATAATAGAATGATAAAATAAAATATACTAGTGGTAGTATATTGTTTTTGTTAACATTTTTCTGCTTCATTTAGCCAACCAGACACTTGTTAAAAGCCTGAGGATTTTTTAAGCTAGATCATATAAAACTCCCAACAGTATTTGGTTAGCAGCTGACATACTTTTATTAAATTTATTCTACATAATTAGTCTATTAACTAATTAAATTAAACGTAATCAGATATTTTATGAGTAAATTTAATGCACATATGTAAACATAATATGAATCTGTCATTAAAGAGAATCTAAATTTTCAAAACTCATAAAAACTTTAAAAATTTTTAATAAAAATAAATAAAATAAAAAAGAGACTCTTAATTATAGAGAACAATCTGATGGTTACCAGAGGGGAGGGCAGTGGGGCACTGTGTTAAATAGATGATGCAGATTAAGGAGTACATTTGTGATGAGCACTGGGTGATGCATGGAATTGCTGAATCACTATATTGTACAACTACATTGTCATATTGAAATATAACACTGTATGTTAGCTAACTGGAATTAAAATAAAAACGTAAAAAAATCAATGAAAGTATCCTCTGAAAATTAATTGGCTATATGGAATTTATAATAAAGGATATCATGCGTTTTGATATTTTTAATTATGTGCTACACACCTTAAGAAAGATTTACATATATCATACATGTTTATGTATATTTATATATCTATCTAAATCTATATTTATATATCATGCCCTTATTTTTCCAGACAACCAGTTGGACATTTACCAGTACACTGTTGATTTATGATTTAACTTTGTAAAGGTAATTTTTATTCACTCTGCTAAAATAGTTAAGCTTTAGTACATAGATGCAAAGATAATAAATACAAAATCCCTGCCATCTAAAAAGGGCATAACATTCAAGGATAATAAGAATCCTGAGTACTTTGACATGTGGCAAAAGCAAAGATAACTATTTTTCTCTTCTCTATGAAGTGTGGTGATAACCAAAACATGAGGGAAAAGGACTCCACAAAAATTACTCTTTTTGAAAAAGATTTTATTTATTTTATTCATAAAAGACACACAAAGAGAGGCAGAGAAATAGGCAGAAGGAGAAGCATACTCCCCACAGGGAGCCCGATGCCAGACTCGATCTGGGGACTCAATCCTGGGACTAAATCTCGGGATTCCAGGATCCTGCTCTGAGCTGAAGGCAGATGCTCAACCACTGAGCCACCCAGGCATTCCTAAAAATGACTCTTTAAACAGTCAACAGTACTCTCTTTGGGTCCTATGAATCAAGGGGTTAGGACTCTATATTAGACTATGATTTCTCTACAACTTCTATTCATAGAAATTCAAAGCATTAACAGATATCTACAATGACTCTCAAGGCTGATCCTTCCTTTTAAATCCTTATAAAAAAAAGTTATGGTCTTTCATTATCTCTCAAATATACACTGCGCTCCACAATCTCTCAACCTCTTTTTTTTTTTTTACTTGAGATGACCATTCCTCATGAACTCCTAGTTGAAAAGTGTTGTCTCTTGTATATCCTTGAGAACTTGATCATCAGTTCTGAATTTACTCATCTATGTGTTATAAGAAAGCTTATAGTAAAAAGTTTATGCTCAGGGCACCTGAGTGGCTCAGTGGTTGAGTGTTTACCTTTGGCTCAGGTCATGATCCCAGGGTACTGGGACAGAGTCCAGCATCGGGCTCCCCACAGGGAGCCTGCTTCTCCCTCTGCCTAGGTCTCTGCCTCTCTCTCTGTGTCTCTCATGAATAAATAAATAAAATCTTTTTTAAAAAGCTAATGGCTAACATACAATGTTATATGGTAAAAAAAATAGAATACTCATGGTTTATTCTAATACCCTCAAATTTATATATTATTTATGTATGTTGATTCCTTTAGAGAAATCCTTGCCCCTGTCTGAATGAAGAAAAGTTTGGAAATGATCTATAAAGCATTTTGTAAGCCTAAAAGTATACATACATACACACACACACACACACACCATATATATATATATATATACCATATATATACAAACTTCATATACATATATATATGTATGTATTTTGCAGATGGTAAAGCTTACAAATGTAAGCTGTTAGTATTATTCCTTTTTTTGTTGTTACCATCACAATTTTTAAAGATAGCTGGCCTCCTTTCCTTTTCATTTTTAACACCTGTTGTTTTTGACCAGCAATAGCAAGAGGATTTAATTGCCTGAAATAAAGTAGAAAAGTCAGGAATGCTGAAAAATGAATTGGAGAGCTAGCATTAAAGATAAGGATTAAACTAACAAAGAATTTTAATGGTAGATTTAGGCGGTCTGATTTTAATCAGTTGGGTTTTTCCACAAAAGAGTGTTTGAGGATAATGCCAAAGAAAGATTATTCTGGATAAAATTTGTAGTGTGTATTGGAGCAGAAGGCCAGGAGACTGCAGGATACAGCTCTCCAATACTAATATTACTACTACTATGGTGGAGAAAGAGGAGGAATAGAAGGAGGAGGTGCAGCGGCAATGGAGTGGAAGGAAGAGATGGTAAAGGAAGAGAAATAGCTGCTACAGCTAATATTAAGCACTATATACAAAACTTAAAGCTAGGGATGCCTGGGTGCTCAGTGGCTGAGCGTCTGCCTTTGGGTCAGGGAGTGATCCTGGGTTCCTGGGATCAAGTTCAGCATCAGGCTCCCCGCAGGGAGCCTGCTTCTCCCTCTGCCTATGTCTCTGCCTCTCTCTGTGTGTCTCTCATGAATAAATAAATAAGATCTTTAAAAAATTAAAGCAAATTATCTCAGGTAATATTTACAACAATTTTAGCATTGTCATGATCTCTATTTTGCAGATAAAGCAAGGGAAGCACTGAGCCATTAAGTAATGTGTGCAACATCACAGCTATTAAGTTTCACCTGAAATGTAAACTTAGGCAGCCTGACTCTAGAGCTCAAATTCTAAATCTGAATTCTAAATTCCAATTCTGAATAATTTAAAGATGTGATTTCTTTGAGATGCCATACCCCCAAATAACTGAATGAATTTCCAATAATACCGTTCAATTAAAAACTAATAAAAAAATTCTACAACAACCAGAAGTATCTGTAGTTAAATGAATCTGATGGCCCAAAATAAGCATTTTAATGAAATAGCATTTTTAATGAAATAGCATTTTTTTTCAGAATTTATTTTATTTATTAATGAGGGACACAGAGAAGAGAGAGAGAGAGCAGCAGAGACAATCAGAGAAAGATAAATACCATATGATTTCACTCATACATGTTATTTAAAAAACAAAACAAATTAATAAAGAAAAAAAGAGACAAACAAAGGCAACAAAAAACTAACCCAGATTCTTAAATACATAGAGATCAAACTGGTGGTTGCCAGAGGGGAGGTGGGTGGGAGGATGGGTGAAATAGGTGAAGGGGATTAAGAGTACACTTATAATGAAAGCACAAAGTAATATATAGAACTGTTGAACCACAATGTTGTGTGCCTGAAACTAAGTAACACTGTGTGTCAATTATACTGAAATTTACGAAATAATAAATAAAACTCAGGGCACTTGAGTGGCTTAGTCAGTTAAGTGTCTGCCTTTGAGCCAGGTCATGATCTCAGGGTCCTGGGATTGAGCCCCACATCAGGCTCCCTGCTCAGTGGAGATTTTGCTTCTCCCTCTAACTCTGCTCCTCCCCCTGCTTATGGTCTCTCTCTTGCCCCCTCTCTTTCTCAAATAAATAAATGAAAAATCTTTTTAAATAAATAAATAAATAAATAAATAAATAAATAAATAAATATCTTAAAAAATGAAACAGCATTTTGATAAAATTTTACTTGAAAACTTTAAGTTTGACAACCATTTTCAATTGCAAATATATTTGCTTTTTCCCATTGGGAGCTACTATAGACACTAAAAAAAATAGTGTAAATAGTAGGCAAAAGGTGATTTGAAGCAAAAGATATATGTCCTTCCAAATTTCAAAACTCAGGAGAAAGTTTGTTTCATTCCTCAAAAGTAACTAAATAGAGCAACTCTACAACTAGGTTATGTCCAAGATATCTATCTTATTATTCACTGCTAATCCAATTTTCTGATTGTTTAGATATCCAATTTAATCCCAGGATGGATGATAATGGCATATTTTTAAAAATCCATATGTTATGAGTTCATACATAAGCAATCTATACTAAGTTGATTGCCTAGAAAGCAACTTAAAAATGCATCTCTACGTGTCATTTTCATTCCTGTTGTGTCTAACTATATGTGGTGTGTGTGTATGTGTGTGTATGTGTATGAGAAAGCACTAATAAGTGAATTCCTGAAAATGTCCTCACAAAATATGTTTAGTCTTCTATGGGGTGCCTAGGTGGCTCAGTCAGTTAAATGTCTGACTCTTGATTTCAGGTCGGGTCATGATCTCAGGGTTAAGAGATCAGTCAGTGTTGGGCTCCATCCTCAGTGGGGAGTCCACCTGAGATTCTCTCCCTGTCTTTCTGCTTCTCCCCACTGTGCTCACTCTCACTCTCTTTCTCTCTCTAAAATAAATAAATCGGGGCACCTCGGTGGCTCAATAGTTGGGCTTCTGCCTTTGGCTCAGGTCATGATCCAGGGGTCTTGAGATGGAGTCCCACATCGGGCTCCCTGCAGGGAGTCTGCTTCTCCCTCTGCATATGTCTCTGCCTCTCTCTTTATGTCTTTCATGAATAAATAAATAAAATCTTTAAAACAATAAATCTTAAAAAAAGAGAAATTATGTTTAGCCCTTTACTTTAAAGGCCAATTGTTTAAGAAAGTGATTCTATTTCTTTTGAACACATTAGATTTTGTACCTTGAGCCTGAATCCTGAGTGTGAAATGCAAAATTTGCAAAAGATAACACACCTGGTAAATAATTTCTTTTCAAATAGTAATTGTAGTTTTTCTACGTTCTGTGGCTAAAAATTGAAAAATCAGTATCTCTTTGCTGAAATACATTCATGCTTTAATAATCCTTCTGGGGGCACCTGAGTGGTTCAGTAGTTGAGCATCTGCCTTTGTCTCAGGTCATGATCCCAGGGTCCTGGGATCGAGTCCTGCATTGGGCTCCCCATGGGGAACCTACTTCTCCCTCTTCCTATGTCTTCCTCTCTCTGTGTGTCTCTCATGAATAAATAAATAAACATCTAAAAAATAGTCCTCCTGTGTATTCACTTGCAAACTCTTCTCACTTGCAAAAACACATCTTTGAGACAATAGTAAATTAATTATGAGAAATTTTCTGGTAAATAGATATGTTATCATAAAAAATGGACACAAACAGAAAAGTCCTCACTATTTAGAAACTCTTACAGACTTACAGAAACAAAAAATAACACAATTGTCCAGAAATTACTTGGATAACATTATATAACCATCTCTCTCTCTCTCTCTCTCTCTCTCTCTCTCTCTCACACACACACACACACACACACACAGCTTGAATAGTACAGAAGAGAAAGGAGGTGACCATGTATTCAAAACCCATGACATCCAAAAGCTCAGAGCCAAAAGAGATCAGGTGCTAGAACCTTTACAGAAACAGGATTAAATAGTATCCATGCAAAATGAACCAGTCAGTCATCCAGATGTCTCCAGCTGGATATTTGGTGTACTAAGAAGAAAAGATCCCATTTGACTCCTTTTTCCCACATTGCAGGCAGCTGTCAATAGTATCAATTCCAAAGCAATTTAGTAACTATACTTTGAACCATAAAATTATAAAGCTCAGTATATCCTATCTGATCTTTAAGTCTTTAGTGTTGCAATAAATAATTTTTTACTTAGTTCTCAATAGATTTTTTGTTGTTGCTGTTACTATTGTTTTCTTACCTGATCTTCTCCTTGCATATCTTGCTCTTCAACTTTGTCCTATGGGGAAAAATCAAGAAAATTTATAAAGAATATATAGCCAAGGAAGAGGAAACTGTATTTTAAAGAGAAGTTAAACTCTTAAGAAAGGCAAACATAAAGTGAACTATAATTTATTCACAGTGAGCTTCAATTCTACTTCTGTGGGAATTAAGCTTAAATGCATTACATACTAGTATTTTAGTGCAGTTATTCAATTATCTGCAGATTGTACATTCAACCAACTTTTCTATATTTCACAAAATATTTATTTGGAGACACTTTGTAAAACAGATTTTTAAGATTAAAAAAAATCCAATTTCTTAAGCTTCTGGTATCTCTCCCATAAGATTACTGACTCTCCTTCTGAAATAATATGTTAAGTATTTAGTTTCCACCCCCATATCCTAAGAAAAAAAATCACCTGAGTCTGAAGACTTGCACTCTTGGAAATTTCATTTCTCAGAAAAGAAAAACATAATAAGAACAGTTTCTCTGGTCCAAATTTTGAACAAGAAAGAAGAACTATTCATAAGACCTAGAAGCCTTGAGAGAAAGTGACCATGTCATCTTATAGTTAGTAAGTAGTAATGAAGGAAGGGAATGGTAGGCATAGTCAGACACATGTCTTGCTATTAATAGAATGACATTTCCAAGCAGCTGTCCAAATAGTTCAAGTCCTCCATTACAACTGTAACTTACCTCAGGAGTCAATATAAAAAATCAACAAGATAACAATTTTGGAATTTAAATAACTATGAATGAACTTGAGGAAATTCCTGCTCTAGAGGCTACTTAAGTGATAAAAGCCTATAGTGAGAGAATAACACAATTTCCCTAATTCTGTCTTACTGTGCAGTCAGCCATTGTGGAACCAGATATCTATTCAAACAGTTGGTGAAACATTAGTTTTTTTTTATCTTACATATCTTTAGTCCTTATATTTAACTGTAATTTCTATTAAGAAGGCTAGAAAAATGAGATTGTAGAAGAAAGACCAAAAGATAAGGTTATTTGTATTTATCAGCTTTATAATTATTTAAATTTTTCCCCCTTGGAATGCTAAAGAATAGAAAGAAAGGGAGATGAACTTTAATTGCAAATATACATTGGTGGTAAGTCACAACAAGAGCTGTAAAAATTAAGATATGAAAATGAGTTCTATCAGCTTCCTTTACAGAACAGAGAACCATCCATTTATCTCTGGGTAAAAAGGAAGAGTACTAAAAAGGCAACAATTGAACACTGAGTTTAGCTCAACTTCAATATAAGGGTGTACTGTATGTTGGCTAGTTGAATTAAAATTAAAAAAAAACAGAAAAATATAATTATAAAGAATGAAGATAGAAAAAGTAATAATGTTTTAGAACATAGAATTAATTAGCCAGTACTATGATATCACAGAAAGCAGAGTAAGACTTTGTCCAGTTTACATTCATAAGGAGTCTCAGTTATTTTCATATCTAGGTATTTTCTCATTCCTAGTACAATTAAAGAATTTTCATTTAATACAAGTTCCTCAGGCAGCCTGGGTGGCTCAGCAGTTTAGTGCTGCCTTCAGCCCAGGGCGTGATCCTGGAGGCCCGGGATCAAGTCCCACGTCGAGTTCCCTGAATGGAGCCTGCTTCTCCCTCTGCCTGTGTCTCTGCCTCTCTCTCTCTCATGAATAAACAAATAAAATCTTTAAAAAAAATACAAGTTCCTCAAATTTTGCCATCCATTAACACAGTGTTCTGGGGTACTTCTTAAATAAACTGATGGGTTTTTTTCCCCTTCTACTTATTATATTTAGAGGTACTGAAATTTAACTTCTTTATATTGGGAAAGAAGAAGAAATAAAGGGCATTTAATGAAAAGAGTTCACATGCCAGAAAGGTTTATATTTTCTGAGATGAGAGATAAAGATTTTTAAATTTTGTTCTTAGATAATCTCCAAAGAAGTTCTTTGCAGGTAAAATTAACTTGAATGAGTTAATTCTTGAAGCCAAAATCAGAAAAGAAAAACTGATAAGAAAAGTTTCTCTGGTCCAAATTTTGAACAAAAAAGAACTATTCATAAGACCTAGAAGCCAATCCTTCCTTCTGATGCTGGGCCGTAAACCATCTGCTTTGTCATCATGTAAATCACATTCCATTCTGTTAACATGGTTACAACTTACTACCATTTGTTATAGCAACACGGGACTAAGGAGCAACTGGATATATTTTGAAAGGAGTCTGTACAGTAATCTCTATATTTCCCAGGGTTGAAGCAGGGAGCAACAGCCTGAATATCTGAAAACACTGCCTGCCAGTCTGATTTTCCTGGAATTTTTTAGTGTGCATTATGATGAGTTCCATCATGGAAGTCAAGGTAGATATTTTTACATCCTTCTACTCAATATTTCAAGAGGTGTCATATAGGAAAATAAATTTTCACATGTCTTGTATTTCATTCCCAACTTCATAGTACATGAAATTTTATATAAAACTGAGCAATAGTGGCATAAGGAAAGCAAAAGTGTTTTTCTTCTTTTTCTGAATTTCTCAGATACAAGAAAATATTCCATAAAATACACTTTAACCCACACTTGATATCATTTTCTATACTGAAATGTTGGATACAAGAAATAACTTAGAGTGATGGATTCTGCCCCAGATTTAATCATGAGCTAGACAGACTAGCTAAATTCAGAAAGAACACAGAAATACATTAATTTTCCATATGATAAAAGGATAAATTGATTTGGATTATAATATGTAATTTTTAAAATATGATTATAACCATTCCTTCTATTTTTCCATTAAAAAATTTATATACAGTTGATTATTTCCCAATTTCTATTTTTCCTATAATAATTATCAACTGTAAATCTTTGAAAAGCCTTCCCAAACTCTCTAAATGGCACTGACAGTAATTATGGTGATCTGTGATACCATTGGCTTTGATAGCTTTTTAAGGATATCACTGGAAAGCTATAGTTCCAATTCATTCCTATTACTTGATTCCAAACTCAGAAGTTTCCCTACTCCTTGGGATGTAAATCCTTGTAAGGGATGTAAATCCTTGGATTCATAGAGTTTAATTTCTAATTATAATGATATTACCTTATCGTACTTGTCAGTAATTATCTTCATATAACAAACTTTAATTATATGAGATACAATTTTCATTTATTAACTGTCAAATGCATATGAACACATCTATAAATATCGATAACGTCAATAATCTGTTTTCTCTGATATTATTCTTGCCTGGATCTATTCTTTATAATTAACTCAAAGAGAAGAGGAAGCCCAGGTGCAGAAAAGATAAATCTACTCAAGACAGATTTTCAACTTCATGCTTTGATGACAAATCTATTGAATAATTCCCTCACTGCATGGGAATATAGTTTAAAAAATGTAATTATACATTGGCATCCTCCACTAAATGTTCCTGTGTCTTCTGAGAAAAGAGAGATCTTCCACCAGGGACATAAAGGTCCTAACAAGGCTTTTAATAATACATAATATTAGTTTCTCAACAAAAAATGATGAATATGGCTAAGTATAAAAATTAACAATTTTTTATTCCTGCTTAGCTGATTTAAAATATGCAAACTGGATAATAGCAATAGCCTGAGAAGAAAATGGTATGTTTAAGAAGGACCCAACAGAAGTAGCACAGATAAGTTTGTTATGTTTGGTTAACTTATTTCTCCTTGTCAAACAATTCATTTTTAATGTATGAAAATTTTTGCCTCAAACTTTACTACCCATAAGATTGTAACAGAATTTCTTTTACCTCCTTGGTAATATTTTACCCTGCTGAAAATTCTCTCCACAGACATATATCTTCCTTAATTTCTGGTGATTTCTTGGCTCTTTTGATAGCCTCTAGATCCCTCATTCATTCTCTCCTTTGCCCATTTTCATCTCTTCTCTGGTTCCTGCTTTGATTGAGTGTAAGAATACTGAGCCAGAAGACCTGAACTCTGGATCTATCTCCATCATCTATTCATCAATCATGGAGTAAAACAAAGAAACTCTATGACTGTCAGTTTCTTCATCTATAAAACAAGCATGACAGCAACTGTCCCTAATGTTCCTTTTTTAACCTCATCCTTTTAAAATGTCTGATTTTGGTATGTATTTTAGAATGCCTGATGTTCTTTTCTTATCTTTGAGTTGTTAAAATCAGAATAGAATATGGAATGGTACTTTATAAATGGTTCCCTGCTAAATATAATCAAGTTAAAAGTCAATAATAATATGAAGTAAAGTTAAAGTCAGTAATATTATATTAAGATTATTACTTCAAAATCTTCAAATTGAGCTTTCTGATCTCCACCAACACTTCCCAAGATTTCCACTATCACTTGGCATGGTGTCAGCCTTCAAAATTATATTTTTAACCCTGATTTTCCACCCTCTAACCACACATAAACCATATTTTAAATCCATTAAAATTATAATAGAGAATGTGTTAAAAAAACAGATTATTTTATGACATTATTTCTTTTTATCTACACTGCTTAATTTTGTCTTTTATCATATATTTAAAATCTGTATGCATGTGATCCATGTATCTACTTTCCATTTGGTATTAAAGAAATTATGATGAGTTTCTACTAAGTATACACCAAGAAGAATAGCTATATTCCACAATTGCTGATGTCTTCTCTCATTTTTCAAGTTTTATCCCTCCATGAAAGCACAGAAATAAAACAAATATACTCCTCTTTAATAAGAAATAATTTGTTATTCAAATCCTGTCCCCTCACCACTTTTTCTGTTTATTTTCCAGTCATATATTTTGAGAATTTTTTCTTCTAGTGAGGTTATCATTTATTCCACCTTGGAAGTCCTAGATATCCAGCTAAAATATGATGATATATATAGTATATGATATGACATGAAACATGGCTCATTTTCAGAATTTGAGTCAAAGACAGCCTTGCCAAAACTTATTGCTCAACCAGCTATATGAAATCTTATCTATGACCTTTAGGAACATGAGTTCCTTTTCAGTTTGATCTTCCAAAATATTATCACAACCTATACCTTAGGGACCATATAAACTTACAAAATATCATATTTCATTGATTGGAGAAGGCAGATGTATATTTGAATTTTAAAATTTCTTAAGTCAGGATGTGATTGTTTATATGGGAAGAGAAAGCACTGGATAAGCTTAATTGGTATTTTTTTTTCTTTCAAAGTGGCAAATGATATAATGGCACACTTCAATGGCTGCATCCTAAATTCAATGAAATATGGTTTATGGTAAAATTATTATTATTATCAGCCAAATTATTTTTATTCAGACAGATCCTAGGGAAGATAAGCATAGTCATGAAACAATTAAAGGATATAAGTTTTTAAGATCTTCAGTTTCATATATATCTAAATAATTTGAATGAAGTACTGATACATTACAAATCCTTTTTTCCCTTTTAATCAAAAGGATATCCTTTGAACATGCTGCTAAGGATGGGTAACATGGTAGCACAACCACAAGAGTTTATGATATTAAGGACAAGAAACAATTTTGATGCCATGATATTCTAGAGAATGGCTGCCTAGTATTATGCTTAGTGAAATAAGTCAATTGGAGAAGGACAAACATTATATGGTCTCATTCATTTGGGGAATATAAATAATAGTGAAAGGGAATAGAAGGGAAGGGAGAAGAAATGGCTGGGAAATATCAGAAAGGGAGACAAAACATGAAGACTCCTAACTCTGGGAAATGAACTGGGGGTGGTGGAAGGGGAGGAGGGCGGGGGGTGGGGTGAATGGGTGACAGACACTGAGGGGGGCACTTGACGGGATGAGCACTGGGTGTTATTCTGTATGTTGGCAAATTGAACACCAATAAAAAAATAAATTTACTATTAAAAAAAGAAATTGATACTATTAGAGTTCATCTATCATCAAATATTTATTTTCATCCAATATTTTTAAATGGTATTCTGTTCTGTAAGGAGAAACTACTTGACTTCTTGACATAATCAATAGTCTCTAATATAAGTCTACCATATAGAAACAAACTGGTCTTAGCCGAAAGAAACAACCTGCAGAAAAAGGAACTGTATAGGTAATACTATGACACTAAATTCATATCTTTCAATAGTCAATCTGAACATGAATGGGTGAAATGATCCACTAAAAAGACACAGAGTATCAGACTGGATTAAAAAGCAAGACCCATTTATATACTGTCTACAAGAGACTCATTTTAGACCTAAGGACACTATAAGACTGAATATGAGGGGGTGAAGAACCATTTACCATGCAAATGGTCCTCAAAAGAAAGCTGGGGTAGCAATCCTCATATTAGATAAATTAGATTTTAAAACAAAGACTGTAATAAGAGATGAAGAGGATCACTATATCATACTTAAAGTGTCTATTCAACAAGAAGACCTAACAACTATAAATATTTATACCACTAATGTGGGATAAGTCAATTATATCAACCAATTAATAACCAAAGTAAAGAGACCCATAGATAATAATACATTATCATAGGAGACTTCAACATGGGCCTCTCAGCAAAGGACAGATCTTATAAACAGAAGATCACCAAGGAAATAAGGCTTTGAATGACACACTGTGCCAAATGGATTGCACAGATATATACAGAACATTCCATCCTAATGTAACTGAATACACATTCTTCTCAAATGCACATGGAACTTTCTCCAGAATAAACCATA
This sequence comes from Vulpes lagopus, assembly GCF_018345385.1. NCBI lineage: Eukaryota > Metazoa > Chordata > Mammalia > Carnivora > Canidae > Vulpes > Vulpes lagopus. Next base: position 65,305,355 of record NC_054848.1, on the reverse strand, counting down.
TACTGGGTCACAAATCAGGTCTCAACCAATACAAAAAGACTGGAAATATCCCCTGCATATTTTCAGACCACTATGCTATGAAACTAGAACTTAACAACACACACACACACACACACACACACACACACACACACACATAACCTCAATCACAAGAAGAAAGTTGGAGGGAACTCAAATACTTGGAGGTTAAAGAACATCCAACTAAAAGATGAATGAGCCAAACAGGAAATTAGAGAAGAATTTAAATGATTCATTAAAACTAATGAAAATGGAAGCACAACTGTTCAAAATCTTTTGGAAACAGCAGAGGTGGTCCTAAGAGGGAAACAGATCTAATACAAGCTTCCCTCAAAAAATTGGAAAAATCTCAAATACACAAGCTAATCTTACCCTTAAAGGAATTGGAGGAAGAACAGCAAATAAAGCTTAAACCAAGGAGCAGAAGAAAAATAATAAAGATTAGAGCAGAACTCAATGAAATAGAGACCAGAATAACTATGGACCAGATCAACAAAATGAGGATCTGGTTCTTTGAAAGAATTAATAAGATATATAAAAGGCACTCAAATTGACAAAGAAGAAGTCAAACTCTCCCTCTTCGCAGATGACATGATACTGTACATGGAGAGCCCAAAAGACTTCACCCCCAAACTGCTAGAACTCATAGAGTCATTTAGCAGTGTGGCATGATACAAAATCAATGCCCAGAAATCAGTTTCATTTCTTTACACTAACAATGAGACTGAAGGAAGAGAAATTAAGGAGTCAATCCCATTTACAATTGCACCCAAAAGCATAAGATACCTAGGAATAAACCTAACCAAACCAAAGAGTTAAAGGATATATATCCTAAAAACTACAGAACACTTCTGAAAGAAATTGAGGAAGACACAAAGAGATGGAAAAATATTCCATGTTTGTGAATTGGAAGAAATAATATTATGAAAATGCCTACACTACCCAGAGCAATTTACACATTCAATGTAATCCCTTCCAAAATACCATGGACTTTTTTCACAGAGTTGGAACAAATAATCCAAAGATTTGTATGAAATCAGAAAAGAGCCTGAATAGCCAGAGGAATGTTGAAAAAGAAAACCAAAGCTGGGGGCATTACAAAGCCTGACTTAATGCTGTATTACAAAGCTCAGATCATCAATACAGTATAGTACTGGCACAAAAACACACACATATATCAATGGAATAGAATAGAGAACCCAGATATGGACCATCAACCCTATGATCAAGTGATCTTCAACAAAGCATTTTATCCAATGGAAAAAAAAGACAGTCTTTTCAACAAATGGTGTTTGGAAAATTGGACAGCTACATGCAGAAGAATGAACCTGGACCATTCTCTTATACCAGACACAAAGATAAACTCAAAATGGTTGAAAGATCTAAATGTGAGACAAGAATCCATCAAAATCCTAGAGGAGAACAGAGGCAACACCCTTTTTGAACTTGGCCACAGCAACTTCTTGCAAGATAGATCTATAAAGGCAAGGGAAACAAAAGCAAAAATGAACTATTGGGACTTCATCAAGATAAAAAGCTTCTGCATAGCAAAGGAAACAGTCAACAAAACTAGAAGACCACCTACATAATGGGAGAAGATATTTGCAAATGACATATCAGATAAAGGGCTAGTATGCAAGATCTATTCAGAACTTATGAAACTCAACATCCAAAACAAACAATCCAATCATTAAATGGGCAGAAGATATGAACAGACGTTTCTCCAAAGAAGACCTACATATGGCCAACAAGCACATGAAAAAATGCCCCACATCACTTTGCATCAAGGAAATACAAATCAAAACCACAATGAGATACCACTTTACACCAGTGAAAATGGCTAAAATTAATAAGGCAGGAAACAACGTGTGTTAAGGAGGATGTGGAGAAAGGAGAACCCTCTTACACTGTTGGTGGGAATGCAAGCTGGTACAGTCACTCTGGAAAACAGTGTGGAGGTTCCTCAAGAAGACAAAATAGCTACCCTATTATCCAGCAATTGCACTACTGGGTATTTACCCTAAAGATATAGATGTAGTGAAATGACAGGACACCTGTACCCCAATGTTACTAGCAGCAATGTCCACAATAGCCAAACTGTTGAAGGAGCCAAGATGTCTTTTGACGATGAATGGCTAAAGAAGTGGTATATATAATATACCATATATTTATATACATATAATGTACATATATATATATACACACACACACACAGACACATACAATGGAATATTACTCAGCCATCAGAAAGGATGAATACCTACCATTTACATTGATATGGATGGAACTGGAGGGTATTATGCTGAATGAAATAAGTCAATTGGAGAAAGACGATTATATGATTTCACTCAGATGTGGAAGATAAGGCATAGTGAAAAGGACCATAAGGATGGGAAAGATTAGAGAGAAAAACAAACTATGGGACACCCCTAACTCTGGAAGACAAACAAAGGGTTGAAGAAGGGGAGGTAGGTAGGGGGGTGGGGTAACTGGGTTATGGGTATTAAGGAGTGCACAAGATGAGATGAGCTCTTGGTGTTATATGTTGACAAATTGAATGTAAATAAAATATTTAAAAATAAAATACATAATATAAATAGAAATAAACTGGTGTTTAAAACTAAACCCTTTTAGGACTAACACACTAAATTTGTTCAGGCAGTATGCTAGGATTCTCATGGTGTTTACCTGTAGTCTCAACTGAATACCTGACTTAATAGGATTTAAAGCATAATCAAATACACATATTGTCATAATCTTATAAAGACTATAATGGAAAAGATACACAGAGACTACTTTATTTTTTTTCAGAGACTATTTTTTTAATTAAATTTTATTGGTGTTCAATTTACCAACATACAGAAAAACACCCAGTGCTCATCCCGTCAAGTGTCCACCTCAGTGCCCGTCACCCATTCCCCTCCAACACCCGCCCTCCTCCCCTTCCACCACCCCTAGTTCGTTTCCCCGAGTTAGGAGTCTTTATGTTCTGTCTCCCTTCCTGATATTTCTCAACATTTCTTTTCCCTTCCTTTATATTCCCTTTCACTATTATTCATATTCCCCAAATGAATGAGAACATACACTGTTTGTCCTTCTCCGATTGACTTATTTCACTCAGCATAATACCCTCCAGTTCCATCCACGTTGAAGCAAATGGTGGGTATTTGTCGTTTCTAATTGCTGAGTAATATTCCATTGTATACATAAACCACATCTTCTTTATCCATTCATCTCTCGATGGACACCGAGGCTCCTTCCACAGTTTGGCTATTGTGGCCATTGCTGATAGAAACATCGGGGTGCAGGTGTCCCGACGTTTCATTGCATCTGAATCTTTGGGGTAAATCCCCAACAGTGCAATTGCTGGGTCGTAGGGCAGGTCTATTTTTAACTCTTTGAGGAACCTCCACACAGTTTTCCAGAGTGGCTGCACCAGTTCACATTCCCACCAACAGTGTAAGAGGGTTCCCTTTTCTCCGCATCCTCTCCAACATTTGTTGTTTCCTGCCTTGTTAATTTTCCCCATTCTCACTGGTGTGAGGTGGTATCTCATTGTGGTTTTGATTTGTATTTCCCTGATGGCAAGTGATGCAGAGCATTTTCTCATGTGCTTGTTGGCCATGTCCATGTCTTCCTCTGTGAGATTTCTCTTCATGTCTTTTGCCCATTTCATGATTGGATTGTTTGTTTCTTTGGTGTTGAGTTTAATAACTTCTTTATAGATTTTGGAAACTAGCCCTTTATCTGATATGTCATTTGCAAATATCTTCTCCCATTCTGTAGGTTGTCTTTTGGTTTTGTTGACTGTATCCTTTGCTGTGCAAAAGCTTCTTATCTTGATGAAGTCCCAATAGTTCATTTTTGCTTTTGTTTCTTTTGCCTTTTTGGATGTATCTTGCAAGAAATTACTGTGGCCAAGTTCAAAAAGGGTGATGCCTGTGTTCTCCTCTAGGATTTTGATGGAATCTTGTCTCACATTTAGATCTCTCATCCATTTTGAGTTTATCTTTGTGTATGGTGAAAGAGAGTGGTCCAGTTTCATTCTTCTGCATGTGGATGTCCAATTTTCCCAGCACCATTTATTGAAGAGACTGTCTTTCTTCCAATGGATAGTCTTTCCTCCTTTATCGAATATTAGATGACCGTACATTTCAGGGTCCACTTCTCGGTTCTCTATTCTGTTCCATTGATCTATGTGTCTGTTTTTGTGCCAGTACCACACTGTCTTGATGACCACAGCTTTGTAGTACAACCTGAAATCTGGCATTGTGATGCCCCCAGATATGGTTTTCTTTTTTAAAATTCCCCTGGCTATTCGGGGTCTTTTCTGATTCCACACAAATCTTAAAATAATTTGTTTTAAGTCTCTGAAGAAAGTCCATGGTATTTTGATAGGGATTGCATTAAACGTATAAATTGCCCTGGGTAACATTGACATTTTTACAATATTAATTCTGCCAATCCATGAGCATGGAATATTTTTCCATCTCTTTGTCAGAGACTACTTTAAAAGGGAGTACACAGTGTTCCATTGTAAAAATGAGTGAGGACCTGAGTAGACATTTTTCCAAAAAGATAGACAGATGAACAACAGACACTTGAAAAAATGCTCAATATTACTAATGCAAATCACAAAAATGCAAGGCAAACGCACATTAAATATCACCTCATACCTGTCAAAATGGCTAAAATCCAAAAGACAAGAAATAAGTGTTGGTGAAGATGTGGACAAAACGTAACTCTCATAGGCACATTTGGGTGGCTGAGCAGTTGAGTGTCTGCCTTTGCCTCAGGGAATGATCCTGGAGTCCCGGGGGATTGAGTCCCACATTGGGCTCCCTGCACGGAGCCTGTTTCTCTCTCTGCCTATGTCTCTGCCTCTCTCTCTCTGTGTCTCTCATGAGTAAACAAATAAAATCTTTTTAAAAATACAAATTATAAAAAAAGGAACTCTCACAAATTGTAGGTGGGAATATACATTGGTACAGCCGCTGTGGAAAACAATGTGGAGGTCTTCAAAAAATTAAAAATAGAAAAACCATATGATCCAACAATTCAACTAGTGGGTATTTACCCGATTAAAATGAAAACACTAATTCAAAGAGATATCCACAACTCTATGTTTACTCTAACATCATTTACAATAGCTAGAATGTGGAAGCAACCTGAGTGTCCACTAATTAATGAATGAATAAAGAAGTGGTATATAAATGCAATGGAATATTATGCAGCCACAAAAAATGATCAGGTCTTGTCATTTGCAACAACATGGATGGACTTAGAGCCTTTTATGCTGACTGAAAAAGGTCAGACTACATGGAAATAGTTTGAAGCCTGTCCAATGAAAATGTGGAAAATGAAACTCACTGGATACAATTAGGCATACAACATTGCTTGAATTACTCAAGTAACTGAAGGTCCTCAATCAGTATTTGTTGATAGATGGATTTGATCACAGCCCTGAAATAATGAAAACTCCAAGTTTTCTTCATCTTTGTTAAACAGTGCCAGGTTGTTCTTTGTATTTATTATTGAATTTTGGATTGACTTAGCTATTATATAAAGTGACAACTCTATTTTTAGGTGCAATGACACCTGTCTAGAATTTTGTGTCTTGCCTTGATAACCCCCTTACCATTCTTCATTTTGATCCTCAGAAGATATAGCTGTCCTCTTAATCCTTTGATTTCATAAAAATGTGTGAGTTTATTTCCTAGAACCTCCATATATAACTTTCAATTCTGGGAAGCAGAATATTCTTGATTTTCCCAGGAATGATGGGACATATTATCCTCAAGGCAGAACAAGAAACAGCAACCACTTCAGACAGTGTCATGATTTAAATATAGGATTAAGAAGGGCCCAAAGAATTTTTGAGCTGATGGGTAGCCCAGGTGGCTCAGCAGTTTAGCACCGCCTTCAGCCCAGGGCATGATCCTGGAGACCTGGGATCAAGTCTCACGTCAGGCTCCCTACATGGAGCCTGCTTCTCCTTCTGCCTGTGTCTCTGCCTCTCTTTCTCTTGTGTCTCTCATGAATAAGTAAATAAAATTTTTTATTAAAAAAAGAATTTTTGAGCTGAATAATGAGAGACCATATCAGTCATAATTAATTCTGAACTGTAAAGGCAAAAAACTGCAATTCACCTGTAGAGTATGTATCAGACAGAAGCACACTCTTTTATATATTTATCTTTGTTAATTAGAAAGAAAGGCAATACAGGACAGTGCTACACTTACCTTTTTACAAATATTAGCAACTGCTTTTAATATGATGTCCTGGTGGTCAGCTTGGATTATGCCAAGTTCTTTAAGTTTTTGCCGGGTGATGTTAAGTAACTTCTCCCCATTGATTTCTGCTCTTTCAAAGATTTCTCCATATGCCAGAAAACTATAATCCAATCCTGAAAGAGACAAAAGAAGTAAGGGAGATTTCAAGGAAAATGGAGACTCTACTTCCTTGTAAAGATAACTATACAATTCTACCAGTATAGAATTACTTGTGGCTTTTTGTCATCAATGAGCTATTTTTTTTATTCCAACAGTCCATCTTAAATTCAGCATCTTTAGTTATAAAGTCTTATGAAGGACAAATTTTTGTACATCCTTACAGAAATGATTAAGTACAATTTTTTTAAAGATTATTTATTTATTTATTCATGAGAGACAGAGAGAGAGAGAGAGAGAGAGAGAGAGAGAGAGAGAGAGAGGCAGAGACACAGACAGAGGAAGAAGCAAGCTCCATGCAGGGAGCCTGATGTGGGACTTGATCTCCAAACTCGAGGATCATGCCCTGGGCTGAAGGCCACACTAAACCACTGAGCCACCCGGGCTGCCCTGAAAAATTTAATTTATAAAAGAGACACTTAAATATAGTTACAGTCAGAGATTATAACTGAAAGTATATTTATAATCTATTGTGATAATAAGATTATTTATTTATTTATTCATGAGAGACAGAGAGAGAGAGAAAGAGAGAGAGAGAGAGAGGCAGAGACACAGACAGAGGAAGAAGCAAGCTCCATGCAGGGAGCCTGATGTGGGACTTGATCTCCAAACTCGAGGATCATGCCCTGGGCTGAAGGCCACACTAAACCACTGAGCCACCCGGGCTGCCCTGAAAAATTTAATTTATAAAAGAGACACTTAAATATAGTTACAGTCAGAGATTATAACTGAAAGTATATTTATAATCTATTGTGAAAATATTTAAATTAGACTTAATTGAATTGATATAAAATGTGTTTTTTGATTTGTGACTGCTTTAACATTTAGAATTTTATCAATTAAGAATATATATAGCTAATATATGTAAACTATTTTGGGTGGGTACAATCTCTTGGGTAAATTGCTACATAATTATAATTAAAACAGGAAAAAAATCCAAAATTATTCAGATATATATTTTAGTAAATTAGTTCGTCCATATCTTTAGCTCCATTTAGAAAGAAGTAATGAGACGATCCAAGAGTAACACAATGTATTACACGACGGAGAAAAATGAATATAATCTGTTATAATGGAAGGCTGAGCTATGAATAACTAAATGCATCAAAAGACTAAATAAATTATGAAATTATCATTCTCCTTTGGTTATAGATAATAAGAGTAGGAGTACAGAGGACATGGTCAAAACTTAACATAATTTATTTGCAATTTGATGTTGAACTTCCCTGTGAAAGTAAGTGTGGCTAATATCCTGGGAACTAAGGATATAAACTGATTAATACAAATCCCATTACTTTGCTTTTATAAAAATAATTAATTCAGAAGAGTGTTTAACTTCATAATATCTTTAGATAATTTGCTAATTAGATAATATAATAATATTTCATGAAGAATATTTAAACTACTTTTAAAACTTGGCAAGTACTTTGCAAGTATATACTTAATTTTATTCATATGGTAATTAAATAATATTTGCATTCTTACCTATTTATTAAAAACGAGGCAAATACCCACCATTTGCTTCAACGTGGATGGAACTGGAGGGTATTATGCTGAGTGAAATAAGTCAATCGGAGAAGGACAAACAGTGTATGTTCTCATTCATTTGGGGAATATGAATAATAGTGAAAGGGAATATAAAGGAAGGGAAAAGAAATGTTGGGAAATATCAGGAAGGGAGACAGAACATAAAGACTCCTAACTCGGGGAAACGAACTAGGGGTGGTGGAAGGGGAGGAGGGCGGGTGTTGGAGGGGAATGGGTGACAGGCACTGAGGTGGACACTTGACGGGATGAGCACTGGGTGTTTTTCTGTATGTTGGTAAATTGAACACCAATAAAAATTAATTAAAAAAAAAACGAGGAAAAAAAAAAAAAACGAAGCCTATCAATGACTCTATTAAGTTTACTTTGTTTCATTCTCTTTATTTATTTATTTTTAAATTTGAGTATAATTGACACACAATGTTACTTTAGTTTCAGTTGTACAACCTAATGATTTGACAAGTTTATTTTTTTATTTTATTTTTTTAAAGATTTATTTATTTATGAGAGAGAGAGAGAGAGAGAGAGAGAGAGGCAGAGACACAGGCAGAGGGAGAAGCAGGCTCCATGCAGAGAGCCCGACGTGGGACTCAATTCCGGGACTCCAGGATCATGCCCTGGGCCAAAGGCAGGCGCTAAACCGTTGAGCCACCCAGGGATCCCCTTGACAAGTTTATATATATATATATTTTTTTAAGTTTATATGTTATGCTATGCTCACCACAAGCATAGGTACCATCTGTCTCATTACATCACTATTACAGTATCATTGACCATATTCCATATAGTCTTTTTTTTATTCCCATGACTTACTCATTCCATACCTGGAGGCCTATATCTCCCTCTCCTCTTCACCCATTTTATCCAACTCCCCCATACCCCTTACCTCTGGAAACCATCAGTTTTTTTTTCTATATTTATAGTTCTAATTCTGTTATTTGTTTCTTTATTCATTTTTTTAGATTCCACTCATGGAATCATATGGTATTTGTCTTCCTCAGTCTGACTTATTTCACTTAGCATAATACCCTATAGGTCCATCCATGTTGTCTTAAACAGCATCATCTCATTTTGTTATGGTTGTGTAATATTCCATTTTATTTATATAATATATATATATACACACACATATATATAAAACCTTTTTCTTATTCATTCCTCTTATACAACATTATATATATATAATGTACCACATATATGTAATACATAATATACTCATATATATAATACATATATGTAATACATAATAAACTCATATATATAATAATATAAATATATTATATTTTTCCCTACTACATTTTCCTACTCTTTTGATGGACACTTAAGTTGCTTCCATGTTTTAGATATTATAAATAATGTTGCAATAAACATAGCGGTGCATGTAACTTTTTGAATTAGTGTTTTCATTTTCCCTGGGTAAATATCCAATAGTGGAATTATTGGATTATATAGAATTTCTATTTTTAGTTTTTTGAGGACCTTTCATATTATTTTCCACAGTGGCTGGACCAATTTATATTCCCACCAAAAGAGCACAAGAGTTCCTTTTTCTCCACATCTTCACCAATATTTGGTGCTTTTTATCTTCTTGATTTTAGCGATTGTGACAGGTGTGAGGTGGTGTCTCATTGTGGCTTTTACTTGCATTTCTGTGATTAGTGATGTTGAGCATCTTTTCATGTGTGTGTGTTCTCCATCTGTATGTCTTCATTGGAAAAGTAACTATTCAGGTATTCTGTTTATTTTTTATTTTTAAATTTTTTTCTGCCCCTTTTTTAACCAGATTGTTTTTTTTTTTGGTGCTTGTTAGTTTAATTCTTATTGCAATCTGCCCTTTAAAGGTATAAAACTATTTTTTATTTTAAATTACTCATAAAGAAGTAAAATTTCTCACTGCATTTAAAAATTTTTAAGTAAAGCCACCTTGAATAACCCAATTTCTATCAGCTTATTTATTCAGATTTCCCTTTTCTGTTCCTTAGAGCTTTATAATAGAGAATACTTCTCTGCTCCACACTATAAAATAACTAGCAATATTATTAAAAGAGTTACAAAGTACCCACCTAAACTTGGGTATATTTCTGTCAGCTTATTTTTCAAGTTTATTATTTCCTTTAAGTATTGATTTATGAAAGCACATATATGAGTGGCTAAAAGTAAATAGAAAATATCAAGAGGAGAGACTGCCTTTTTCCCATTGGATATTCTTTCCTACTTTGCTGAAAATTAATTGACATAATTGTGGGTTCATTTCTGGGTTTTCCATTCTGTTCCATTGATCTATGTGTCTATTTTTGTGCCAGTATCATACTGTTTTGATCACCACAGTTTTGTGAATACAACATGAATTCTGGAATTGTGATTCCTCCAGCTTTGCTTTTCTTTTTCAAAGTTTCTTTGGCTATTTGGGGAAGCTGTGTAACTATGTCAAAATAAGCTAAGTTTCCCAAGATAATCTTCCTATTAACTTATAGAAGACCTTACAGTAGTTGTTATATTTGTTAAATATGATTAAAAACAGATTTGTATTAGCCAGTTTTTATGCTAGGAATTGGCTAGGAGAAAATTATATATAGTTTTGTCCAATAGAATGAGACATATATTCTTATGAATAATGCTCATATATACTTGACACTTGACTCAGTAAATATATTTAAATGTTGAATGGCTGATCAGAAAGGATTTTATATTTTCTTTACTCTTCATGTGTTTCTGGCAAATGAATAATAGTGCCTTGAATATTTCACACACCCCAGGGAGACATTCTGTTTTATGAACTGCAACAGATACTTGCACTAAAATTTAATATACTGTCAACAAGATTGTAGGAATAAATTAAAGAATTGTGATGTATACAAATTTAATAAAACAACTTAGTCTCTATAGACGATTGAGTATCTGATATAGTAAATGTCAGTTATTTGAGTCAGGTTACTTTCCCTTTGTTTTTATAAACCCTTTTTTAAAAACTTCCTTAGAAAGTAATATGGACCAGATTATAAATATGGACCTGAAACCAGTTCCATCACTTCACCAAACAAGAGCCTGCATCCTTTGATTATGGGATTTTGGATGGAATCCATACATATCATTTTGCTTTCATTTAAACATTTGTCTTTTAAGCCATTAATGGAATAATTAGCAAGTTGGTGTGATTAACATATATTAGGATATAAGCATGAAAAGCCTGCTAATCAGAGACACGGATATTTCTTTAAGGACACATGAAGACTGAAGAAGCTCAATGTTATGATGCAAAAAATCCATGGCAAATATCCAAGAAGACATTTAGCAAGCCCAAGAATTGATTAAGATTCCATAATCAGCATGCCCCTTCAAAGTGATACCATCAATAAAAGACAGAAATCTCATCCTCAATATCTGGCACCCAGTCTTCCAGGTTTGTAAAACCATATGTATTTTGATAGACTTCCACACATTCATAGTGATGATGTTCAAATTACTGCCAAAGATAAATTTTAAAATTGAAAATTCAGCTATAAATCTGAAAATCTGACTTTCAAATTGATTTATGTGGCATATACATTCAAACTTACCCAGGTTTTATTTTTATCCCTGTCACTTTGTCCCATTAGAGCTTATATTAACAGTATTGATTTACACGTTTGAGTCACAGTATTATTCTTAAACATTGTGTATATGTATAAATATGTGCATGCATGTGCTTATGTAAATTTTAAATTTATTTCCCCATATATATCAGTAATTCATATAGTCATGACCCCATTGTATATGTACAGGGATTGACACAAGCCACCAAGATTAACCTGTGTATTTTGTTTATAAATAAAAATGATTGGAGTTTTTTTCTTTTAGTTTAAGAAGCTGCAAGATCCACTGTAATAATAATAATTAACATTCAACATTGTTTTAAGCACTTTTTATATATTAACTCAATTCTCGCAACAACTCTATGACATAGGAACTACTATTATTCCCACATTACAGATGTAAAAACTGACTTAAGAGAGGTAAGTCACTTACTGAAGAACACACAGCTAGTAAGTGGCTGAGTCAGGATTTAAATCTAAGAAGTTTAACTACATATCTCATGCTTTTAGTCACTATGCTATACTACTTGTCATAGTAAATGAATGGCTTAAGACTGGAAATGGCTTCTATGACACCCATAAAATATGTGAGACAGCTGACCACAACTCAAAGTAATCTAAGTGCAGCCAGCTATCCATATCAGTGAATTCTTGAAAAGATCATAATCATACGTATAGCTCACCATTCCTTAATCTCAATCATATATTTTCTCAGAAAATATTTAATAAATGTTCTCTATGTGCAAAGTAATTGTTAGAAACTGTGGGAGACAGGAAGAAACACAACACAATTGCTACATTTAAATAGCTTACAGTTTTGTTTTATGCAACTGAAGAAAAACACACAAGAAATGTTAGTGTCATGTACCTCACGCTAAAAGAAATATGCTCCAAGAGTTAAGTGAATGAGAAATAGTGTAGGCATTAGTTAAGCAAAGAGATAAGAGATTAGAATAAATTTGAATGATGGGGCAATATTTTCACATACATATATCCTGCACAATGTAACTGCTATCTAGTATTTCTCAACACTATATGCAGCATGTAATTCAGTTTCATCAATCAATGCTTTATGTTCCTAAAATCCACCATATTGTATATAGGTCAATACAATAGGCTATTTTTAATCTAATTTGGTTTCTTATTTATATGTGCTATGACTTTATCTAGAAGACAACAATAAAATACTGAAAAGAACTCAGGGAAAAAATCTATGTATTGCTGAGTAGTATTAGTCAGAAATTGGCTAATTACATTATTTAAACCAATACTACAACTGAAAATTAAAGAGATGCTTCTGTAGCCAAAACTATTTAAAATTTTCTGAAATTCATCAATTAAGAAAATTTCATCTATCTTATATAGATATCAATTCCTATTTTATAAGGAATTGATATATACTTGAAAGGAAAAAGAGGCCAAAAGGACATCAAATGCATTTTAAAACTTTTCATTTACTGAATTTCAAGCAACAGAAGATTGTTAGCATCTTAACTGAGAGCTTTTTCACATTAGCAAGTCATAAAAACCATATGTAATGGAGCCTAGACATACTAGGATGAGTAAGCTACAAAATTAGATTCAAAAAAAAAAAATTAGATTCCAAAGAGAGCCAGGAATTTCAAATGCACAATACAAACCTGGCACCAACAGAAAACTATCACGTTGATTTGATGTTATATAACAATAGTCAAACATAAGATGCTAGATAGATCCAACAGAACTCAACTTAAAATACAGTAAGAAAATTGTAGTAATAAACTGCCTTGAAAAAAATGGTAAAAAATTATAAAGCTAAATGAGCAAGCAATGGGAAAACTAGCTATAGGTCCATCATAGGACTTTTTCCTTTCCTCCCTTTCCTTTCCTTTCTTTTTTTTTCTTTTCCTTTCCTTCCCTTTCCTTTCCTTTCCTTTCCTTTCCTTTCCTTTCCTTTCCTTTCCTTTCCTTTCCTTTCCTTTCTTTTTTTTAGAGAGAGAGAGAGAGAGAGAGAGAGAGAGAGAGAGAGTGGGGAAAGGGAGAGACAATCTTTTAGAGAAACTTATAGACAATCATTAAACAGCACTTCAGAAGGCTGCAAAGATGGCAGAGTAAGAGGACCCTGAGCTCATCTCATCCAACCAATACAACTAGATAACACTCACATTAGTGTAAATAATCTAGAGAAATGAACTGAAAAGTGGCAGAACAAACTCCACAATTAAAGAGAGAAAAGATATTCTTTGTTTTGTTTTGTTTTTTTTTTGCTTCTTATTTTTACTACTTTGTTTTAAAATTTGATTTTCACTTTAATGGCCCTTTTGTTTTATTTTGTTGTGTTCTTTTTATTTTCTGGTCTCAAACCTCTTCAGAATCATCTAGGGTGTATGTTATCCTAGGTTGTGGTTGATATTTTTGACTCAGTCCGCTCATACAGCCACTCTGCACTGGATAAAATGACTAGAAGGAAGAACTCACCACAAAAGAAAGAACCAGAAACAATACTCTCTGCCACAAAGTTACAGAATTCAGATTTAATACGATGTCAAAAATACAATTCAGAAGTACAATTATAAAGCTACCAGTGACTCTGGAGAAAAGCATAAAGGACTCTAGAGACTTTGTTAGTACACAATTGAGATCTAATCCAGCCAAAATTAAAAACAGATTAAATGAGATGCAATCCAAATTGGATGCTTTAACTGCTAGGCTTCATGAGGCAAAAGAGAGAGTGAGTGACAAAGAAGACAAGTTGATGGAAAGGAAGGAAGATAAGGAAAAAAGAGAAAAACAAGAGCCCATGAGGAAAGGCTTAGGGAAATAAATGATAGCTTGAGAAGGAAGAATATATGTCTAATTGGGATTCCAGAAAAGGCTGAGAGAGAGAGAAGATAACAAATTATATTTGAACAAATCATAGCTGAGAACTTCCCAAATCTGGGGAAGGAAACAGGCATTCAGATTCAACAGATAGATAGGACCTCCCCAAAAAATCAATAAAAACCATTCAACACCTCGACATTTAATAGTGAAACTATGTCACCTGTGGGAACCCACACAGTGCCCACATTCACTACTTAACTAGCTTACACCAATGGTAAAAAGAAGCGATAAAGAATTTTAAAACCAGCAAGAAAATAAAAGGAAACATACAAAGGAAATCACATAAATCTATTAGTGAACTTTTTTAGCAGAAACATTGCAAGCCAGAATAAAGTGACTTGACATATTCAAAATGCTGAAGGGAAAGTATCTGCAGCCAAGAATACTCTATCTCATGAAGCTATCATTCAGAATAAAAGGAGAGATAGAGTTTTTTTCAGACAAACAAAAGCTAAAGGAGTTCATCAAAATTAAACCACCCATACAAGAGATGTTAAAGGGGACTCTGAATGGAAAGGAAATGCCATAGGTAAGAGTATGAAAAGTAGGAAATACCAAAGCAGTAAAAATGAGTATACCTATAAAAGTATTCAAGGCATTCGCAAAATTAAAGGCTGTAAAATATAGCACCATATACCTAAAACATGGAGGGAGGGGAGAAGAGTAAACAATGAGTTTAAACATAGGCAGGGATCCCTGGGTGGCGCAGCGGTTTGGCGCCGGCCTTTGGCCCAGGGCGTGATCCTGGAGACCCGGGATCGAATCCCACGTCGGGCTCCCGGTGCATGGAGTCTGCTTCTCCCTCCGCCTGTGTCTCTGCCTCTCTCTCTCTCTCTCTGTGACTATCATAAATAAATAAAAATTAAAAAAATTATTTAAAAAAATAATAAAAATAAACATAAGCAACCATTAACTTAATACAGACTATTATATACAGAAGATGGTATATACAAACCTAATGAGAAACACAAATCAGAAAACAGTAATTGATATGTGAAAACTAAAACAAAGAACCCAAGTATATCACTAAACAAAGCCAGTAAGCCATGAAAAAGAACAAAAGAAAAGATCAGAGGAAAGCCACAAAACAAGCAACAAAATGGCAATAAATACATATTTAAAAAAATTAAAAAACAACAACAACAAAAAATACATATTTATCGGGCAGCCCTGGTGACTCAGTGGTTTAGCGCCACCTTCAGCCCAGGGCCTGATCCTGGAGACTCAGGTTCAAGACCCACCTTGGGCTCCCTGCATGGAGCCTGCTTTTCCCTTTGCCTGTGTCTCTGCCTCTATCTCTATCTCTCTCTTTCTCTCAGGAATAAATAGATAAAATATTTCTTTGAAAGTACATATCTATCAATAAATACTTTGAATGTAAATGGATTTAATTCTCCAACCAAAAGCATAGGGTGACAGAATACGTAAAAAAAAAAAAAAAAAAGACCCATCTAAATACTGCCTACAAGATATTGTTTTCAGACCTAAAGACACCTGAAGATTTAAAATGACAGGATGGAGAAATATTTATTACACAAATAGATGTCAAAAGAAAGCCAGGGTAGCAATAAATACATTTCATAAAATAGACTTTAAAACAAGGACTATAACAAGCAAAAAAGGACAATATATTAATAAAGGAGACAATCCAACAAGAAGATACAACACTTATAAATATTCATGCACTCCCAATGGGAACAACTAAATATATAAAACAGTTAAAAACAAACATAAAGGAACTAATCAATAATAATACAATAATACTGGAGGATATTAACACCCCACTTACATCAATGGACACATCATTCAAACAGAAAATCAACAAGGAAAGAATGGCTTTGAATGACACACTGGACCAAATGGATTTAACATATATATTTAGAACATTCCATCCTAAAACAGCAGAATACATTCTTTTCACCTGCACACAGAACATTCTTCAGAATAAATCACATATTAGGCCACAAAATAAGTCTAAACAAATTTTAAAATATTGAAATCATTCCACACATTTTTTTCTTAAAATAAAGTTATGAAAATGGAAATCAACCACAAGAAAAAATCTAGAAACAGTACAAGTATGTGGAGGTTAAATAACATGCTACTAAACAATGAAAGGAGTCAACCAATAAATCAAAGAAGAAATCAAAAAGTACATAGAGAAAAATGAAAATGAAAACACAATGGTACAAAATTCACAGGATACAGCAAAAATGGTTCTAATAGGAAAGCTTATAGCAATGTCTCAAGAAGCAAGAAAAATTTCAAATAAATAACCTAACCTTACACCTAAAGTAGCTAGAAAAAGAACAACAAACAAAATCCAAAATCAACAGAAGAAAGATGATTATAAAGATTAGAGCAGAAATAAATAACAAACTATAAAAATTCAGTAGAACAAATCAATTAAACCAGCAGCTGGTTCCTTGAAAAGATCAACAGAATTGATAAACCTTTAGCCACATTCATCTCAAGAAGTGAAAGGACTAAATTAAACAAAATTGCAAATGAAAGAGGATAAATAACAATTGACATTGTAGAAATGCAAAGAGTTATAAGAGAATATTTGAAAAATTATATGCCAACTGGGGTGTCTGGGTGGCTCAGTTGGTTAAGCATTTGACTCTTGATTTCAGCTAAGCTCTCGATCTCAGAGTCATGGGATCAAGGCCTACATCAGGCTCCAAGCCCAGCAAGGAGTCTGCTTGAGATTCTTCTCTCACTTTCCCTTATCCCCCATCCCTCCTCCTGCTATCTTTCTCTCTAAAATAAATAAATAAATATTTAAAAAATAAAAAGGAAATTTATATGCCAACAAATTGAGAAACATAAAAGAAATGGATAAATTTATAGAAATGCATAACCTACTAACACTGAATCTGGAAGAAATAGAAAACTTGAATGGGTGGATTAGCAGCAATGAAATCCAATCATTAATCAAAAATCTCCCAACAAATACAAATCCAGGACCAAATGGCATGACAAACAAATTCTACCAAACTATTCAAGAAGAGTCAGTACCTATTCTTATCATGCTATTCCAAAGAATTTAAGAGGAAGGGAAACTACCAAGTTCATTCCATGAGGCCAGAATTACTTTGAGATCAAAACCAGATAAAGACACTACAAAAAAGAGAACTACAAACCAATATCTGCAATGAACATGGATGTAAAAATCCTCAACAAAATATTAGCAAACTGAATCCAACAATATTTCTTAAAAATCATTCACCACAATCAAGTGGGATTTATTCCTGGGAT
This sequence comes from Vulpes lagopus, assembly GCF_018345385.1. NCBI lineage: Eukaryota > Metazoa > Chordata > Mammalia > Carnivora > Canidae > Vulpes > Vulpes lagopus. The sequence goes on along the minus strand of NC_054848.1, from coordinate 65,287,648 downwards.
GCAAAGGAAGTTCAGTATTTTCAAATCAATCAGTGTGATACATCACATCAATAAGAGAAAGGATAAAAATCTTATGATCATTTCAATAGATACAGAAAAAGTATTTGACAAAGTATAATATCCTTTCATGATAAAAACCCTCAATATAGGAGGCTTAGAGAAAACATACTTCAACATAATAAAGTCCTTATATGAATAACCCATAGCTAAAATCATTTTCAATGGGTAAAAACAGAGATTTTCCCCTAAGGTCAGGAACAAGACAAGGATGTCCATTCTCATCACTTTTATTCAACATAGTACTGGAAGACTTAGTCACAGCACTTGGACAACAGGAAGAAACAAAAAGGTATCCAGATTGGTAAGGAAGTTGTAAAACTTTCACTATTTGCCATGACATGATACTATATAGAAAATCCAAAAGATTCTACTAAAAAACTACTAGAACATATAAATGAATTCAATAAGGTTGGGATTATAAAATCAATATACAAAAATCTTCTGCTTTTCTTTACACTAATAATGAATCATCAAAAAGAGAAACAGAAAACAGTCCCATTTACGACTGACCCAAAAAGAATAAAATAGCTAGGAATAAACTTAACTGAAGAGGTGAAAGACCCATACTCTGAAAACTATAAAATACTGATGAAAAAAATTGAAGATAACACAGAGAAATGGAAAGACATTCCATGTTTGTGGTTTGGAATAAGAAATACTGTTAAAATGCCTGTACTACCCAAAGCAGCCTACATATTTAATACAATTCCTATAAAAATACCAATAGCATTTTTCACAGTAATAGAACAAACAATCTTAAAATATGTATGGAACCATAAAAGACCCTGAATTACCAAAGCAAACTTGAAAAGGAGAAGCTATTTTCTTTTGGGAGACACTGATTGATAATTAATTATAATCCATGTATGCAGATCTTACTGAGAAAAACTGTAACACCAAAATATCTTAGATATTAAGAATGAATGAAGTCTGTAGAACACTCTCTAGTGACTAGTAGTTGTCTGAAATGACCCTCAGTTTTATAATAGCTTCCTTCTAGATTCTTATTTGGGCTAAAATCTTTGCTCTGTAATAGGGATGTCAGATACAGGACACTTATCCTTCTACTCTTAAATTCCATTATGATGTCAAGTGTAATTACTTGATAATTACACTCTACTTAAGCTAGGATTCAATCATAGAATCCTTTATGACATACTACTTTAGACAGCTAGCAACCACTAACCAATCAACGTATATCAACATGTAAAAACTATCTGATAAATTCCTTTTCTTATTTTTTGCACACCAAAACATCTGACCATTAGCAGACTTTTCAGCTATCTAAGCAGCAAAGCATTATTTCCCATTCCCTGTTGATGACTGTACCACTTAAAATGTATTGTCATTATCTATAAATCTAACCTATAATGACAAAGTTCTGTTAAGAATTGCCTCAGTGTTTCATTTCCCTCCCTTGATCTAAAGTCTTCAATGGCTCTCTATTCTACAGTGTAACTCCTAAAACTTTAACTGGATCTCAAGGTCTTTAATAATCTGTATCCATTTTGAATTAGTATCATATAAATACTACCTATTCAACTAAGCCAAACTTCACATTCCTGCCAACATCCTGAATTTTCCCATGTCTATGCATTTGTTATGCTATGCTCTATGCCTAAAATCTTCCTTATCACTTCTAACTTAAAATCCTGCATCCCCTTCAAATATCAAACTCAGTTTCTTCTGTTTTTCTCATTTCTCCTTAAATCTTCCTTATATTGTATTTATTTGATGACATAAGTTGTTTTGTTGTTTTCCTACTAGTCTGAAACATAACAAATTATAAAGTATGAATAAATTCATCTTTGCATGGTTCTTGGCACCCAGAGTAAGTTGCAGAACATAGTAGATACTCCCATAAACTGAATTCAAATACAAATTAATATATGTCACTTATTCAGTGGATCTCAATAGAGGCAGCCCTCAATCCTCCCTGCATACTATTAAAATGTACAAAAATATCTGGTTACCAAAACAATTTGAGAGTACTACTGGTATTTAGTAGGAAGAGTCAGGCATGCTAAACATCCTGCATTGTTTCAGCTAGTACCTCAAAAGCAAGATTTGTCCTTCACTTATACACACATCTCCCCTCAAATATCAACAACATCCCTCTTGAGAAACATTGGCTATGTTCTGGGATATTTGAATGGTAATTTTGTCTTAGAAATCAAAGTTTCACAGGAAGAAAATGTTAACAGTGATAGAAAAGTTCAAGATGTATGTGACATAATTGGAACTTAAAATCAACTGAAGTCATGAGCCTTTCTGAACTAGGAGAGATGTTATACATTCACTTTCAGTGTGTATTACTGTATTGATGAATCAATCAATGTACAGGGACTTAGTTTACTTAACATATTTTGTATTAACCACTACAGTTATTAACATAACTGTATTAACCACTGAGGAGGCATTCAGGGACAAACAAAACTTTGTTCCTAAGGAATAGAAAACTGCTTCAAAAAAGATAGCATATCTGCTGAAAGTCTAACAAGAAAAGAAAGCACCAATAGACATCAAGTCACAGATCAAATTAAATATTTTAAAGTAGTAGATCTCTATAACTTTATATATTACTGAGACACTTGTACCATAATTGTAGAGAGATCTTGTGATCCACATTCAAAGGTCAGAAAATATAATTTTTTCATATGTCTTGCTATTTTTTTCAGAAAGAATTTCCAAACTATTTTGGAAAACACTAGACTCTAACCAGTCAGCATATAGGTAGTAATTGTCCATCTCATGAAGGTGAATTAAAATGGGCATTCCAGAATGTTATTGAAAGTACTGAATAGCATTTTGTGTCTGATACCAGATAAGTTTTACTGCTTTCAAGCTGTCAAAATGAGATTGCCACTACATGCATTAGCTCTGCTATGAGTCACTTATACCCACAATTTCTATTTCAGCTGTCACTGTGGAATCTAAGATTTCCTCAAGAAAATTATTCACTATATTTGCCTTAAATGTAGTAGGAAGGAATAAGATGTCTATCAGGATGTTCTCAATATCATCTGATAGTTTCTCCAAACAGTTGAATGAATGGGTCTACAAAGTACTCTGCCTATAAAGAAAATCCATCATCTTGCCTTCAGTGTCACAAATATTAATCATTTCCTCTCAATTTCTATTCTGTAGCGTTTATATAATCCCATAAAGGAGAAGAGTTTATTTTTCACAACTAAAATTTACTTCAAAGTTAAAATTTTTATATATCTTAAAGTACCCTGGAGGGAGCTTAGATGCCAGAGCAGTAGGGTGACCCTATACTTGTTTAATCCCTCAAACACAGCTAGTTAAGTATCAAATCATTCTAAACACCCAAGAAATTTATCTGAGGACTGAAAGAACAAATTGCACAACTAGAGGGAGAAAAGAGACCACTTGTGGAAGGTAGGAGGTGTGGAGATATGATTTAGGGCAGAAAAGAATCCTGGGTACTGCAGAAGATAAGAGCCCTGATCACAGACAGAGGAGAGATAAGGAGAAAGAGAGAGAGAGAGAGAGATACAGAGAGAGAGAGAGAGAGAGAGAGAGTAGTTCACAGGGGATTGCTCAAGAAAACACGTCTCCAAAACCATTGGCTGGGAAAATGAGAGGAGCTGATTATTATGAGTTTTTACAATCAATGGAGTTCAAAAACTGAATTCAGTTTTAGAATTCCACATAGTGGCTGGTGTGGAGCCTGGCAGGCATAATGTTGCTCCTGTGGAGGAGGGAAGAGGCCTGGGGGCAGAAAGTGTAGTCTGAGGATCCCCTGGGATGCACTGAGAGAGAGAGAGAGAGAGAGAGAGAGAGAGAGAGAGTTCCCTTTCTCTTAGTGCATTTGGGAGAAGTGGCACTGCCTCTCAGGGAAAAAAGAGCCAGCAGGTACCATTCCACTGCCCTGTTCTTTATAATTCAGGCTGAAGGTAGTTAACCTGGATACCAACTTTTTGCTGCACCTTCTTCTAAACTCCAAGTTGCTGCTCTCTTTTGTGTAACTGCCCTTCTGGGACAAACTGGTACCATCCACAGTGTAGCCAGATCATCAGCCAGAGGATCAGTACAGGTCTGCACATGATATGTCCCTAAAAATTAGAGTTTTGAAACTCAGCCAGTGTGCCTGAGATAAAACAGGTGCACTGCGCTTCTGGGTAGGCAGATGACCCAGACACAGGGTGAAGGGAGGGATCTGAAGGATGCTGGGACATGTAAGGAGAGATTTTTCACTCTTCCATCAGGGCTTCCTGGATAGTGGTGGGTGGAAACTCCCCTCTTTGGAGATGAGGTTGAGAGTGGCACCATTTTTCTCTCACTCAGCAGCACAGATGGATGTCAGTGAGCACCACACTACCTACAGTGGAGGCTTTAGCTGCTTATACCAACCCTGCCCCCTGTGCTTTGCAGGTGCTTCTGTACTACAGCAAGTGTGACTGAGAGCCAGAGCAGCAGCAAGACTCTCCTAGAAGACCAGCACAAACTACCCTCTTGCATACACCAAGTCTATTGACCATAGAGATATGCAAAGCTTCAGGTCCACTGGAAATGGGATCAAGCCTCCTAACAAAAAACCAGAGTACATCTAGTAAAACTTGCCACATACTGGACAAGGTCCAAGCATTACCCACTGCAGGCAAGGAATAACTCTGCAGAGGACTGATTTAAGGAAAAGAGCAGCCAAAACACAGCAGCAGAGTGCACAGAGCATATGCCAGAAACATTTCCTGAAGTGTCAGACTCTGGAAGGTATAGGATCTCTTCTCCATAAAGCCACTACTCTCAGGAGCAGGAAACATAACAGCTTTCTTAACACAGAGAAGAAAGAGACCTAGACAAAATGCCAAGATGGAGGAATTCATCCCACAAAAGAAAGAACAAGGAAAGGTCATGGCCAGGTATCTAATTGAAACAGATAGAAGTCATATGCCCGAAGCAGAATTTAAAGTAGCAATCATAAGGATAGTAGCTGGGTTTAAGAAAACCATAGAAGACATCAGCGAGCCCCTTCCCACAGAGAAAAAAAGACCTAAAAACTAGGCACATCGAAAAAAAATGCTACAACTGAAATGTAAAATCAACTGGATGTAATGACCACAAGATAGAAGAAGTAGATGAATGACAAGTGATATAAAAGACAAAGTTATGGAAAATAATGGAGCTTTTTTTAAGCTCCATTTTTTTTTTTTGCAAAAGGGGCTTCATAAGTAAAATCAATTTTATTAATAAAGATCTTTCCACATATCCAGAACAATCAAGGAATTCCAAGAGAATAAAAGCTACATATAGTGAAATTAAAGAAGTATCCCAGGATGACAACAAATATACATATAAATATGCACACCCATAATCACCGCCACCTCCGAAAACCTTTTTTCTTCCGACCTTTCTTCAGTATCTTCTTCCGCTTCTTGATAGGATTCTGATCCTCATCAAGATGAGGGGTTCCTCCTGTCAAAGCACTGATGTCACTGAAGTATGTGAGGGAATGGAGTTGTGAGCTCATGACATTTGCTCGTTTTTGCCGTCCTTTCTCGCGTTTACTAACACTTAGATGCACCATCATGCTCTCCTCATAGTTAATCCTATGTTGATCCTCCTGACTCTGACGAGTAACATGGGGATGCCGAGCATCACGGATTTCCTCTGGAGCATCTGAGTATCGCTCCTTCAGTTCTCGAATGACAGGGAAATAAATATATGGGATCATGAATGTATACTTAGGGAACTCAGCACTCCATAAAGTATAATAACATTTGTATCACAGGAGTCCTAGAAGAGGAAGAAGAAGAAGAAGAAGAAGAAGAAGAAGAAGAAGAAGAAGAAGAAGAAGAAGAAGAAGAAGAAGAAGAAGAGAGAAAAAGGGACAGAAGGCTTATTTGAGGAAATTATAGCTGAAAACTCCCCGAATCTGGGGAGGGAAACAGACATCCATATCCAGGAAGCACAGAGAACTCTCATCAAAATCAACAAAAGCAGGCCTATATCAAGACATATTGCACTAAAATTTGAAAAATATAGAGATAAGGAAATAATTCTGAAAACAGCAAGAGAAAAGAAAATCTGAACCTGCAAGAGATGACAAATCAGGTTAGCAGCAGATCTCTCCACCGAAACTCGGCAGATCAGATAGAAGTAGCATGATATATTCAATGAACTAAATGGAAAAATTAGCAGTCAAGAATACTTTATTGAGCAAGACTGTCATTCAGAATAGAAGGTGAAATAAACAGTTTCCCAGACAACAAAAATTAAAAGGAATTTATGACCACTAAACCTGCCTTGCAAGGAATATTAAAGGGGACTCTTTGAGTGGGAAAGAAAGACCAAATGTAACAAAGATTAGAAAGGAACAGAGAAAATCTCCAGAAACAACTTAATAGGTAATACAATGACATTAATTTCATATTTATCAGTAATCACTATGAATGTGAATAAACTAAATGCTCCAACCAAAAGACACAGGGAATCAGGATGTATGAAAAACCAAAACCCATCAATGTGCTGCCCACAAGAGACTCATTTTAGACCTAAGACACCTGCAGATTGAAAGTGAGGGGATGAAGAAATATTTATCATGCAAATGGATGTCAAAAGAAAGCCCGATTAGTCATACTTATATCAGATAAACTGAATTTTAAACCAAATACTGTAACAAGAGATGAAGAAAGGTGCTATATGATAATAAAAGAGTCTATCCAATAAGAAGTTCTAACAGTTGTAAATATTTATGCCTCCAACTTTTGATCAGCCAAATATATAAATAAATTAATAATGAACATGAGAAAACGCATTAATAATATTACATAATAGAAAGGGACTTAAACACCTCACTTACAGCAGTGGACAGATTACCTAAGCAGAAAATCAACAAAGAGAGAATGTCTTTGAATGACACACTGTACCAGATGGACTTACTAGATATATTCAGAACAGTTCATCCTAAAGCAGGAAAAGTCACATGCTTTTGGAATGCACCTGGAACAGTCTCCAGAATAGATCACACACGGGGTCACAAATCAGGCCTCAACAAGTACAGAAAGATTGAGATAATACCATGCATATTTTCTGACCACAGTGCTGATACTTGGAAGTCAAACAAAAGAAAAAAAATTGAAAAGATCACAAATACATGAAGGTTAAACAACACACTACTAAACAATGAATAGTCCTTAATTTCTGACACATAAATAGATTTTATTAACTCTTAACTTGAAAACATAGACACAAATAGCACAATAATAATCCCATTTTAGTTTACAGTTTCTATTCTTTTACCAATCAAATAACCAAGTAATCATATTGACCTTTTTTACTTTGTTTCAATTCTTTTAACTTTTTCCATTGACTCTTAACTGAAGGCAGCATAAATAGGAAATGAAGTAAACAACTTTATAGATTATTCTGAAGATATTTTGGCACTTCAAAAACCCAAAGGAAGCACAAGGTTGCATCATATGTGCATTTGTGCAAACATGACTAGATTAAACAGCAGATGGGGACTAAAATTCAACTGTTCTCTGCCTTTAAAGATATGGGCCCTGTTGTGAAGCTGTATTCTCTTTGGAGGATTTTTCTCCCTTTCTCTTCACCTAAAGGTTCAGTTATTTTTCTAAACTGTGCTGAAGGGGCTTATGTCTGATGAAAGAGAGGGCCTTTTTTTCTAATTTGTTGCCCAGAGGGGGAAAATTGTAATTCACATGCAGATATTTTGTAAGCTAGCAACAGCTCTGCATAGAGGAACCTCTTTCCAATATTGAGCTCCTGATATTGCAATGAACACTTATCATATATGTTATTTAGCTGTAAACTTTTAGTTTTATTTTTTTATCTGCATGTTTTATTTATCAAGCTCATATGCATTGTGACTAGGTTTGTTATTTGTATACTTCATGTTATTCCCCCACAACACATACTACTCTAAACAACTGCTATTTAATAAGCCTCTATTTACTGAGTAAAAAGCAATTAAGTTAAATCTATGACACAAAGCAAAATAGGGGCAAGTCAATTATCATACCCTGAATAACTACAAATCTATCAAAAGTTTTACTTTTATTTTCTTAGGTTTTAAATATATTTTTACTCTTTTCTGAGATGATGCTAGTTATTTCTAAACTGAGTGACCATCAAACTGAATCTATTTTGGGGATGATTATTTGGAATCATGCAATGCAAAGGATTCCAGATCTCTGAATAAGGCAAATTGTGTCCTCAGTGATTCATTTATATTGGTAATATAGATAACTCTATTTCAACACCAAGTCTTAACAGATAGCATTGCAAAATACAAAATACACATGATTCTTAAAGGGAAATATTTACATTAAAAAAGAAAACACAGAAAATGTGGTTCAAGATGGAAACAAAGGAGGATCCTTAACTCCCTTTAGTGGACACAGTGAATCAATACCTACACACGTAACAATTTCCTCTGAAAAACAACAAAACCCAGCCAAGTAACTCCTTGAAGAAAAAACCCACATCAAAACCCAATAAAAAGTTGAGACAAATTCTTACCATAAACCCCACCATTGGTGGAGTGATGCACAATCAGGAGAAAACTTATAACGACTCCAAGCTTTTCCCTCAGGAATGGTTTGAACCCCATATCTAGCACACAAAGTTAAGACCTGCTCCTAAGTGACAAGCCCCCATAACATATAGCTTTGAAAGCCGATAAAGGGCATTCAGAGCACCTGGGTGGCTCAGTGGTTGAGTTTCTGCCTTTGGCTCAGGTCATGATCCTGGGGTCCTGGGATCAAGTCCCACATCAGCCTCCCTGAGGAAAGCCTGCCTCTCCCTCTGCCTGTGTCTCTGCCTCTCTCTGTGTGTCTCTCATGAATAAAAAAATAAAATCTTTAAAAAAAGAAGGCAAAATTAGGTACTTTATCTTAAAAAAACATCTTGCATTCAGGAGATTCCCAATGCTATAGCAAACTAAGGAAGAATTCTTGAAAGCTTATGTAGACTCACCCTAAGGCTAAGCACAGAGGAGGCCAACTGAAAAGTGCTCTAATTTTCTGTGAAAGAGGTTTATTTGCTTGCCTTAAAGCATAAGCCTGAAAGGGCAGGCTTGCAATTTAACACACATGTAGGGGCCTACTGAAATACTCTCCAAATACATAGGTTGTTGAGTTCCCTCTTTGCTTTCTTCCTCTGCCTTGCTTTAGGTCAGAGCTAATTCCCACAAAGGACCTTGTACACTCACATAGCACATTGATTTTTGTAGCTACCACCCAGGAAACATCTCTAGATTTCTTGGCTCTGGTGGTCAGTGGGACAGACTCAGAGGTCTCACTGGACTCTAACAAATAGAGAAAGTGTTCTTAACCAGCTTACCACATCTAAGGCACAGCAGAGAAGCAACACACTGTGGCACTCGGTTTTTATGTCAAAGAGACCTATTAGTTTATCTTTATAGCTGCGGCCTGAAGAGTAGGGTTCTAATTAAAAACACAAAGAGTAAGGTGCCTGGGTGGTTCAGTATGTTAAACATCTGCCTTCAGCTCCGGTCATGATCCCAGGTTCTGTGATCAAGCCCCATGTCAGGTACTCTGCTCAGCGGGGAGCCTGCTTTTCCCTCTGCCTCTACCTGCTCCTTCCCCTGCTTGTGCTCTCTTTCTGTAAAATAAATTCTTTAAAAAATAATTACACAAAAAGAGTCCAACAACAATCTTCTCTAGAGACCAGGAGAGCTTATGGATGCCTTCTCCATCCACTTCTGCTCTCTCTCTGCTTGGACCCAAACTGTGGGTGTCTCTGAAAAAAAAAAAAAGGAGCTTCTATAAATCCCTGGTGCCTCACATTTTATGTCTGCCAGCCAGAGGATACATCCTTGATAGCCTGACTCTGGTGGTCAGTAGGGCTTATATTTTAAGCTCGACAAGACAGAAGCAAAAAAAGAAAAAGTTCTCAACTGGTTATTACCTAGGGCACAGTGCACAGGGAGCAAACAGAAATGTCCACCTCACAGTCTTCCTTTGAAAAGAGGTATATTTGCATACTTTAAAAGCTGTTGCTTGAAGTTCTGGCTTCCACACAACCTGACTATAGGGGCTGACTGAGATCTTCATATGTGGGACACTGATGGGTCCTGGCACACCATCAATTTCTGGGAGCCAAAAAAATAAAATCAGCTTCTTGGAAAATCACAAAGTTTTGAGAGGAAACCAAAAGGTAGATCAAGGTTGAATGATAAGATGAATTTCCTACACAAGGACACTCCTTCAAGACTGAAGGGAAGTGGTAGTTTTATCTAAAGTATAGAAACCTTACAGAGAGTCAAAGAAAATGAAGACACAGAAACATGTTCCAAATTAAAAAAATAAAATAAAGCCTCACAAAAATATATTAATGAAATGGAGATGAGTAACATACCTAATAAAGAGATCACAATGACAGTCACAAACATGCTCACTCAGCTCAGAAGAATGGATGAGCAAATTGAGAATTATAACACATAGAAAATACTTTTAAAATACCAAAAAAGGGCACCTGGGTGGCTAAGTTGGTTAAACCAGTAACTCTTGATTTCTGCTCAGGTCACGATCTTAGAATTGGGGGAATCAATCCCTACACTGGGCTCTGCACTCAGTGAGGAGTCTGCTTGAGACACTCTCCCTTTTCATCTGCACCTCCCCCACACTCTCCCTCTCTCTCTGTATCTTCCTCAAATACTAAATAAATAAACCTCTAAAAATACCAAATAGAAGTTATAGAACTGAAGAAAGCAAAAATTGAAATTAAAAATAAATAGAATTGTCCAAAGAGTTGAAAGACCTGTATTCTAAAAACTATAAAACACTGGTGAAATTCAAGATGTCACAAATAAATGGAAAGACATTCCAGGGCACCAGGGTGGCTCACTGGTTGAGCATCTGCCTTCAGCTCAGGTGGTACTGCCGGGGTCCTGGGATCGAGGCCCACACTGGGCTCCTCGTACGGAGCCTGCTTCTCCCTCTGCCTATCTCTCTGCCTCTCTCTATGTGTCTCTCATGAATAAATAAATAAAATATTTTTAAAAAAGAAAGCAGGGGGGAGGGGCGAGATGGCGGAAGAGTAGGGTCCCCAAGTCACCTGTCCCCATCAACTTACCTAGATAACCTTCAAATCACCCTGAAAATCTATGAATTCGGCCTGAGATTTAAAGAGAGAAGAGATGGAATGCTACAGTGAGAAGAGTTCGCGCTTCTATCAAGGTAGGAAGACGGGAAAAAAGAAATAAATAAACAAAAGGCCACCAAGGGGGAGGGGCCCCGCGAGGAGCCAGGCTAAGGCCAGGGCGAGTGCCCCCAGGACAGGAAAGCACCGTCCTGGAGAAGCAGGAGCTTCACTAATCTTCCTGGAGGGAAAGGGGCTCACGGGGAGTTAGAGCAGGACCCCAGGAGGGCGGGGATGCCCTCAGGCTCCCTGGGACACTAACAGACGCTTGTGCCTAGGGGAGAGTGCGCCCAGCTCCCTAAAGAGCTGCAGCGCATGGCTGGACCCGTGAGCAGCTCCAAGGGGATCCAGTGGAGGCTCCTCGGAGAGGGGGCTGCGCAGCCGTGAGCACGAATCCAACAGCGCAGGCCCGGGAGCACAGGGTGCCGGAGACACAGACCAGGATCCGGCCTCCCCCCCGGGACAGGCAAAGGCCAGGAGGGCCCAGGACAGCAAGGACGCTCCTGCCCCGAGCTGAGCAGATCAGCGGCCTCGCCCCCAGAGCATTCAGGTCCCTGCGGACCAAGAGCTCTGTAGTTACTGTGGGAGCTGAATCCAGGGCTCCAAAGCTGGCCACTGCTACTGTGGTTGTACCTCCCGGGGCTTCAGGGGGTAAATAACCCCCACTGAGCCCTGCACCAGGTAGGGGGCAGAGCAGCTCCCCCAAGTACTAACACCTGAAAATCAGCACAACAGGCCCCGCCCCCAGAAGACCAGCTAGACGGACAAGTTCCAGGGGAAGTCAAGGGACTTAAAGTATACAGAATCAGAAGATCCTCCCCCGTGCTTTTTTTTTTTTTTTTTTTTTGCTTTTTGGTTTCTGTTTGCTTCCTCCACCATTTTTTCCTTTGTTTCTTTTTCATCTCTTTTTTGCTTTTTCTCTTCCTTTTTTCTTTTTTCTTTTTCTTTTTCTTTCCTTCTTTCTCTCCTCTCTTTTTCTCCTTTTCCCAATACAACTTGATTTAGGCCACTCTGCACTGAGTAAAATGACTAGAAGGAAAACCTCATCTCAAAAGAAAGAATCAGAAACAGTACTCTCTCCCACAGAGTTACAAAATCTGGATTACAATTCAATGTCAGAAAGCCAATTCAGAAGCACTATTATAAAGCTACTACTGGTGGCTCTCAAAAAAGCATAAAGGACTCAAGAGACTTCATGACTGCAGAATTTAGATCCAATCAGGCAGAAAATAAAAGTCAATTGAATGAGATGCAATCCAAACTAGAAGTCCTAATGATGAGGGTTAATGAGGTGGAAGAACAAGTGAGTGACATAGAAGACAAGTTGGTGGCAAAGAAGGAAACTGAGGAATAAAGAGACAAACAATTAAAAGACCATGAGGATACATTAAGGGAAATAAATGAAAGCCTGAGGAAGAAAAACCTACGTTTAATTGGGGTTCCCGAGGGCGCCGACAGGGACAGAGGGCCAGAATATGTATTTGAACAAATCCTAGCTGAAAACTTTCCTAATCTGGGAAGGTAAACAGGCATTCAGATCCAGGAAATAGAGAGATCCCCCCCTAAAATCAATAAAAACCATTCAACACCTCGACATTTAATAGTGAAACTTGCAAATTCCAAAGATAAAGAGAAGATCCTTAAAGCAGCAAGAGACAAGAAATCCCTGACTCTTATGGGGAGGAGTATTAGGGTAACAGCAGACCTCTCCACAGAGACCTGGAAGGCCAGGAAGGGCTGGCAGGATATATTCAGGGTCCTAAATGAGAAAAACATGCAACCAAGAATACTTTATCCAGCAAGGCTCTCATTCAAAATGGAAGGAGAGATAAAGAGCTTCCAAGACAGGCAGCAACTGAAAGAATATGTGACCTCCAAACCAGCTCTGCAAGAAATTTTAAGGGGGACTCTTAAAATTCCCCTTTAAGAAGAAGTCCAGTGGAACAATCCACAACAAAAAGAACTGAATAGATAACAAGATGACACTAAACTCATATCTTTCAATAATAAGTCTGAACATGAACGGGCTTACTGACCCCATCAAAAGGCGCAGGCTGTCAGACTGGATAAAAAAGCAGGACCCATCTATTTGCTGCCTACAAGAGACTCATTTTAGAAATGACACCTACAGCCTGAAAATAAAAGGTTGGAGAAACACTTACCATTCAAATGGTCCTCAAAAGAAAGCATGGGTACCCATCCTTATATCAGATAAACTAAAATTTTACCCCGAAGACTGTAGTGAGCGATGAAGAGGGACACTATATCATACTTCAAGGATCTATCCAACAAGAGGACTTAACATTCCTCAATATATATACCCCGAAAGTCAGAACTGCCAAATATATCAATTAATAACCAAAGTTAAGACATACTTAGATAATATAACATTTATACTTGGTGACTTCAATCTAGCGCTTTCTACACTCGATAGGTCTTCTAAACACAACATCTCCAAAGAAACAAGAGCTTTAAATGACACACTGGACCAGATAGATTTCACAGATATCTACAGAACGTTACATTCAAACTCCACTGAATACACATTCTTCTCAAGTGCACATGGAACCTTCTCCAGAATAGACCACATACTGGGTCACAAATCGGATCTGAATTGATACCAAAAGATAGGGATTGTCCCCTGCATATTCTCAGACAATAACGCCTTGAAATTAGAACCAAATCACAACAAGAAGTTTGGAAGGACTTCAAACACGTGGAGGTTAAGGACCATCCTGCTAAAAGATGGAAGGGTCAACCAGGAAATTAAGGAAGAATTAAAAAGATTCATGGAAACTAATGAGAATGAAGATAAAACCATTCAAAAATTTGGAATGCAGCAACAGCAGTCCTGAGGGGGAAATACATCACAATACAAGCATCCATTCAAAAACTGGGAAGAACTCACATACAAAAGCTCACCTTACACATAAAGGAGCTAGAGAAAAAACAGCAAATAGATCCTACACCCAGCAGAAGAAGAGAGTTAAAAGATTCGAGCAGAACTCAACAAAATTGAGACCAGAAGAACTGTGGAACAGATCAACAAAACCAGGAGTTGGTTCTTTGAAAGAATTAATAAGATAGATAAACTATTAGCCACCCTTATTAAAAAGAAGAGAGAGAAGACTCAAATTAATAAAACCATGAATGAGAAAGGAGAGATCACTACCAACACCAAGGAAATACAAACGATTTTAAAACATATTATGAACAGCTATGTGCCAATAAATTAGGCAATCTGTAAGAAATAGACGTATTTCTGGAAAGCCACAAACTACCAAAACTGGAACAAGAAGAAATAGAAAACCTGAACAGGCCAATAACCAGGGAAGAAATTGAAGAAGTCATCAGAAACCTCCCTAGACACAAAAGTAAGAGCCAGATGGCTTCCAAGGGGAATTCTATCAAACTTTTAAAGAAGAAACCATACCTATTCCACTAAAGCTGTTTGGAAAGATAGAAAGAGATGGAGTACTTCCAAATTCATTCTATGAGGGCAGCATCACCTTAATTCCAAAACGAGACAAAGACCCCACCAAAAAGGAGAAATACAGACCAATATCCCTGATGAACATGGATGCAAAAATTCTCAACAAGATACTAGCCAATAGGATCCAACAACAAATTAAGAAAATTATTCACCATGACCAAGTAGGATTTTTCCCCAGGACACAAGGCTGCTTCAACACTCGTAAAACAATCAATGTGATTCATCATATCAGCAAGAGAAAACCAAGAACCATATGATCCTCTCAAGAGATGCAGAGAAAGCATTTGACAAAATACAGCATCCATTCCTGATCAAAACTCTTTAGAGTGGAGGGATAGAGGGAACATTCCTTGACATCTTAAAAGCCATCTACGAAAAGTCCACAGCAGATATCATTCTCAATGGGGAAGCACTGGGAGCCTTTCCCCTAAGATCAGGAACAAGACAGGGATGTCCACTCTCACCACTGCTATTCAACATAGTACTGGAAGTCCTAGCCTCAGCAATCAGACAACAAAAAGACATTAAAGGCATTCAAATTGACAATGAAGAAGTCAAACTCTCCCTCTTCACCGATGACATGATACTCTACATAGAAAACCCAAAAGCCCCCACCCCAAGATTACTGTAACTCATACAGCAATTTGGCAGCATGGCAGGATACAAAATCAATGCCCAGAAATCAGTGGCATTTCTATACACTAACAATGAGACTGAAGAACGAGAAATTAAGGAGTCAATCCCATTTACAATTGCACCCAAAAGCATAAGATACCTAGGAATAAACCTAACCAAAGAGGTAAAGGATCTATACCCTAAAAACTATAGAACACTTCTGAACGAAATTGAGGAATACACAAAGAGATGGAAAAATATTCCATGCTCATGGATTGGCAGAATTAATATTGTGAAAATGTCAATGTTACCAAGGGCAATTTACACGTTTAATGCAATCCCTATCAAAATACCATGGACTTTCTTCAGAGAGTTAGAACAAATTATTTTAAGATTTGTGTGGAATCAGAAAAGACCCCGAATAGCCAGGGGAATTTTACAAAAGAAAACCATATCTGGGGGCATCATAATGCCAGACTTCAGGCTGTACTACAAATCTGTGGTCATTAAGACAGTGTGGTACTGGCACAAAAACAGACACATAGATCAATGGAACAGAATAGAGAACCCAGAAGTGGGCCCTGAACTTTATGGTCATCTAATATTCAACAAAGGAGGAAAGACTATCCACTGGCAGAACGACAGTCTCTTCAGTAAATGGTGGTGGGAAAATTGGACATCCACATGCAGAAGAATGAAACTAGACCACTCTCTTTCACCATACAAAAAGATCAACTCAAAATGGATGAAAGATCTAAATGTGAGACAAGATTCCATGAAAATCCTAGAGGAGAACACAGGCAACACCCTTTTTGAACTCGGCCACAGTAACTTCTTGCAAGATACATCAACGAAGGCAAAAGAAACAAAAGCAAAAATGAAGTATTGGGGCTTCATCAAGATAAGAAGCTTTTGCACAGCAAAGGATACAGTCTCCAAAACTAAAAGACAATCTACAGAATGGGAGAAGATATTTGTAAATGACATATCAGATAAAGGGCTAGTTTCCAAGATCTATAAAGAACTTAGTATACTCAGCAGCAAAGAAAGAAACAATCCAATTATGAAATGGGTAAAATATATGAACTGAAATCTCACAGAGGAAGACTTAGACATGGCCAACACGCACATGAGAAAATGCTCTGCATCACTTGCCATCAGGGAAATACAAATCAAAACCACAATGAGATACCACCTCACACCAGTGAGAATGGGGAAAATTAACAAGGCAAGAAACCACAAATGTTGGAGATGATGCAGAGAAAAGCAACCCTCTTACACTGTTGGTGGGCATGTGAACTGGTGCAGCCACTCTGGAAAACTGTGTGGAGGTTCCTCAAAGAGTTAAACATAGACCTGTCCTACGACCCAGCAATTGCACTGTTGGGGATTTACCCCAAAGATGCAGATGCAATTAGAGGCCGCGACACCTGCACCCCAATGTTTCTATCAGCAATGACCACAATAGCCAAACTGTGGAATGAGCCTCGGTGTCCATCGAAAGAGGAATGGATAAAGAAGATGTGGTCTATACATAGGAATATTACTCAGCCATTAGAAATGACAAGTACCCACCATTTGCTTCGATGTGGATGTAACTGGAGGGTATTATGCTGAGTGAATTAAGTCAATCGGATAAGGACAAACATTATATGTTCTCATTTATTTGAGGAATATAAATAATAGTGAAAGGTAATAGAAGGGAAGGGAAAAGAAATGGGTAGATAATATCAGAAAGCAAGACAGAACATGAAGACTCCTAACTCTGGGAAATGAACGAGAGGTGCTGGAAGGTGAGGAGGGCAGGGAATGGTGGTGAATGGGTGACGGGCACTGAGGGGGGCACTTGACAGGATGAGCACTGGGTGTTATTCTATATGTTGGCAAATTGAACACCAATAAAAAATAAATTTATTATTAAAAAAAAGTATAGCATACCATACTCTCCTATTGGAAGAGCAAACATTATTAAATGTATAGACTACCTAAAGCAATCTACACATTCAGTGCATTCCCTATCAAAATATCAACAGCATTTTTCCAAAACTAGAACAGTCCTAAAATTTGAATGGAACAACAAAAGACTTTGAATAACCAATGCAATTTTGAAAAAGCTAAGAAAAGCAGGAGGCATTACAATTCTGGACTACAAGGTATATTATAAACTCTAGTAAGCAAAACTAGAGTTTTCTAGTAAGCAAAACTAGTGTGGTATTGGCACATGGTACTGGACTACAAGGTATATTATAAATTGTACGAAGCAAAACTAGTATAGTATTGGCACAAAAATAGACACAGATCAATAGAACAGAAAAGAAAATCCAGAAATAAGCTCACAATTATATGGTCAATTATTCTTCAACAAAGTGGGAAAAGAATATCTGCAGGGAAAAAATATATTCAACATATGATGCTGGGAAGACTGGGCAGCAACATGCAAAAGAATGAAAGTGGACCACTTTTTTTTATACCATACACAGAAATAAATTCAAGATGGATTAAAGACCTAAGTGGAAGACCTGAAACAAAATCCTGAAATACAACACAGGCGGTATCTTCTTTGACATTAGGTATATTAACTTTCTAGGTATGTTTCCTGAGGCATGGAAAGCAAAAGTAAAAACAAAATATTGGGACTACATCAAAATAAATAGCTTCTGTACAGCAAAGGAAACACTCAACAAAACTAAAAGGCAGCCTATAGAATGGGAGAGGTTTTGTAAATGGTATACCTGATAAAGGGTTAGTATCCAAAATATATAAAGAATTATAATACTCAACAGTCAAAAACCAGGTAGTCCAATTCAAGAACGGGCAGAAGAAATGAATAGGCATTTGTCCAAAGAAGAAATCCAGATGGCCATCAGACACATGAAAAGATATTCAACATCATTCAACATCAAAGAAATACAAATCAAAAGTATAATGAGATATCACCTCACACTTCGAGTGGCTAAAAATAAAAATACAAGAAACAACAGGCATTGGCATGGATGTGGAGAATAAAGAATACTCATGTGCTCTTGGTGGGAATTGCAAACCTCTGGAAACCAGCATGGAGGTTCTTAACAAAATTAAAAATTAACATTATGATCCATCATTTACACTACTATTTTCCCTCAGAATACAAGAAAATTTATTCAACATGATACACGTACCCCTACGTTTATAATAGAATTACTTGTAATAGCCAAGATATGAAAGCAGCTCTAGTGTCCATTGAGTGATGAATGGATAAAGAACATGTGGCCTACATCTACAATGGAATATTATTCATCCATGAACAATGAAATATTGCCATTTGCAAAAACATGATGAAGCTAGAGAATATAATGCTAAGTGAAATAAGTCAGTAAAAGAAAGACAAATACCATATGATTTCTCTCTTATGTGGAATTTAAGAAACAAACAAAAAACACAAGCAAAGAAGAAAAGAGAGAAAGAGGCAAGCCAAGAAACAGTCTTTTACTTACAGAGAACTGATGGTTACAAGAGAGGAAAGATTGGGGATGGGTTAAATAGTTGATGGGGATTAAGGTGTACACATGTTGTGATGAGTACAGGGTGATGTATGAAGTGCTGAATTACTATATTACACCTAAAACTAAATAAAACAATAATATTTTACCTACCTGGAATTAAAATAAAAACTTTAAAAAATACAAAAGAAGAGTTCAACAGCATACTAGGGGAAACAGTTGAAATGATCAATGAGCTCAAAGACAGAGCAGTGGAATCCACTTAATCAGAGCAGCAAAATTTAAAGGAAAAAGAAAAAGATTGAAGATAGCCTAAGGGATTTACGGGACAACATCAAACAAAGATTCCTATTATAGAGGTCCCAGAAAGAAAGGAGCGAGAGAAAGGGGAATAAATTTATTTGGAGGAAAAATGGCTGTAAACTTCCCTACCCTGGGAAAAGATACAAACATCCAGATCCAGAAAGCCCTGAAAATTCCAAATAAGTTGAATCTAAAAAGACTCACTTTAAGACATCACAAGGAAAGTGTCAAAGGTAAAAGCAAGAAGAGAATCTTAAAAACAGCAAGAGAAAATAAAGTTTGTTACATATAAGAGAACTCCAAAAATTTATGTGCAGGTTTTTCTGCTGGAACTTTGAAGGCCACAAGGGAGTGGAACCATATATTCAAAGGGCTAAAAGAAAAAACCTTCAAACTAAAAACAGCTTACCCAACCTAAAACAGTCTATCCTATTGACTTTTAGAATTCAGGAGAGATAAAGCGTTTTCCAGAAAAGCAAAAGCTAAAGGAGCTCATTAGTCCTATAATGGCATTATAAA
Source organism: Vulpes lagopus (assembly GCF_018345385.1). NCBI lineage: Eukaryota > Metazoa > Chordata > Mammalia > Carnivora > Canidae > Vulpes > Vulpes lagopus. The sequence continues at coordinate 65,268,028 of NC_054848.1, read as the reverse complement.
AAAAAATTAAAAGAACTTCTTGAAAATAAAAGAGCCCTAATTAGTAACAGAAATACATGTGACAATTTAATTCTCACTAGCAAAGGTAAATGTATAGTAAATTTCAGAATAATCTAGTAATATAAAGGTGGTGGGTTATAATCAGTTATAAAGGTAATTTGAAGGTTAAAATAAAAAGTATCAAAATGACTATAAACTACAATATTTTGTTAAGGGATACACAATATTAAAAATGTAAATTATGATATCAAAACCATAATTCATGGAAGGGGAGTAAAACTGTAAAGCTTTATAATGCATTCAAACCTACATTGTCACTAGCTTAGGATAGACTGTTATAAATAAAAGTTGTTTCTATAAGCCTCATGGGAACCACAAAGGAAAAAAAATTATAGTAGAAACAAAAAATAAAGAGAAGGAAATCAGAGCACATCACTCATAAAATCATTAAATCACAAAGAAAGCAAGAAAATAATAAAAGACAGGAATTATAAAACAGCAAGAAAATAATCCACAAAATAGCAGTAAATGCATATCTATCAATAATTAAATGTAAATAGAAAAAATATAAGACATAGAATGAACAACTATTGGGTCAAGAAAGAAAGCAAAAAAGAAAATTTAAAAATCCTTGACACAATTAAAAATGGAAATATAGTGTAATGCTTGGGTGGCTCAGTGGCTGAGCATCTGCCTTTGGCTCAGGGTGTGATCCCAGGGTCCCCAGATAGAGTCTCACATTGGGCTCCCCATGGGGAGCCTGCTTCTCTCTCTGCATATATCTCTATATGCAGTGTCTTTGTGTGTGTGTCTCTCATGAATAAATAAGTAAAATCTCTAAAAAAATAAAACAAAATAAAAATGGAAATATAGCATATTGAAACTTAAGGGATGCAGTAAAAGCAGTTCTAAGAGGGGACTTCAATAAATGCCTACTTACAAAAACAAAAGGAATCTCAAGTAAACAGCCTAACCTTACACCTCAAAAAAAAGTAGAAAAAGAAGAAAAAATGAAGCCCAAAGTTAGTAGAAGGAAGGAAATAACAAAGGTCAGAGCAGAAATTAAAGTGATTTAAGTGACAACAAAATATTTTTAAAAAGCAATAACTAAGTGCTTATTCTTTGTAAACATAAACAAAATTAACAAACCTTTAGTGAAATTCATCCAGCAGAAAAGACACAAATAAATAAAATAATAAATGAAAGAGGACACAGTACACCTGATACCACAGAAATACAAAGGTACATAAGAGGCTACTATGAACAATTATATGCCAAGAAATTGGACAACCTAGAAGAAATGGATAAATCCCTACAAACATACAAACTTCCAAGATTGAATCACAAAAATAAAGAAAATTTGAATGGGTTTATTACTAGTAAGGATAGTGAATCAGTAATTAAAAACTTCCCAACAACTAGAAGTCAAGGACCAGAAGGCTTCACTGGTGAGCCTTATTAAACACTTAAAGAAGAATTAATACAAATCATTATCACTCAAAACTCAAACTTCCAAAAATAGAAGAGGAGGGATTATTTCCAAATTAATTTTCTGAGGCCAGTACGACCCTGATACAAAAACCACACAAAGACACACACACACAAGTGTGTGCACACAAAAAAGAAAGAGAGAAAAAGAAAGAATCCATACCCTTGATAAGCCTACATACCAAAATCTTCAACAAAATATTAGCAAGTCAATTCAATACATTAAAAGGATCATAAACCATGATCAAGTGGGATTTATTCTATTGAAACAGGAGAGCTTCAACATCCTCAAACCAATGTGACATATCACATTAACAAAATTATGGATAAAATCATACGATCATCTCAATAGATGCAGAAAAGACATCTTACAAAATTCAACACCATTTATGATAATAACTCAACAAGGTTGAATGTACTTAAATATAATGAAGGCCATATATGACAGGCCCACAAGTAACATTATACTCAATATTGGAAAGTTAAAAGGTTTTCTTTTAGGGAACAATACAAGGATACCCATTCTTGCCACTTGTATTCAACACAGTATTGCAAGTCCTAGCCAGTGTAATTGGGCAAGAAAAAGAAATAAAACACTTCCAAATTGGAAATTAAGAAGTAACACTGTCACTATTTGCAGATGACATGATACTACATCAAAGTAAAAACCTTCTGCACAGCAAAGGAAACCATCAACAAAAGAAAAGGAAACCTAACAGGAGAAAATATCTGCAAATTAGATATATCATAAAGGATATCTGTTAAGAGATTAATATCCAAAATATATAAAGAACTCCTACAACTCAGCCAAAAATGAAACAATACAATTCATTTGAGAGAGGATCTGAATAAACATTTTTCTAAGACATACATATGGTTTACAGGGACTTGAGAAGGTGCTCAATATCCATAATCATCAAGGAAATTCAAACCAAAGCCATAATGAGATAAAGGAAACTAAATTTAAGTAACCTGAACAAAATTACAAATAAAGAAAGTACCTGAGCCAGGACAAGAACCTAGACCTTTTGTTTACATTTTGGCACTCTCCGTTTCACCAACCTTCCATTCCAGACCTCCTATTTAATTTTGAAAACATCATGTGTCTGAGTTTTTACTAAGTAGTCCCAATAATGTAGTAAAAAGTGGCTCAAGAAGAGGATAATCTATAGCAAGTCTTGCTTCCTGACATATGACTTTGAAAGCCTCTCTTTCCTATTTTTTAAATTATCATTTCATTGGGTCTATTGATCTAAGTGATCAAAAAGTTATGACATTTCAGGATTCTGAACAGAAAAGATACTTTAAAGCTATAGTATTAGCCTCCTAATATTATGTAACTAATTACTACATACTTAGCTGCTTAAAATAAACGCATTTATTATCTTATAGCATCTGTAGGTCAGAATTCTAGGCACATAATATCTGGACTTCCTGATCGTGTTCTCACAGGTTGTAATCAAGGTTTTCTCCAAGAGTACAATCTCATGTAAAGCTCAGGGTCCTTTTCCCAGCAACTTGGTTATTGGAAGAATTCTGTGTCTTGTGGTTTTAGAACTGAGGTCTCTACTTTCTTACTGGCTATCAATGAGTGTGATTCTCAGCTTCTACAGGTTGTTTGCCATTTCCATAACATGACAGTTTTCTCCTTCAAGACCAGTAGGAGAATCTTTATGTTCTACCTCATAGTAAGTTGCTTACCTGATTAGGTCAGGCCCACACAGGAAAATCTGCCTTTTTTCAGAGTTACTTGATTAGTGACTTAATTATGGAAGTTACTACACATTATATTTACAGGTCTTACACATAACTCAAAGGCAAGAGATTATAGAAAGGCATGAGTTATTAAGGGTCATTTTAGAGTTATGTCTCCCACAAAAGCATATAGTCTGGGGTGCCTGAATGGCTTAGTCAGTTAAGCATCTGACTCCTGATTTCAGCTCAGGCCAAGATCTCAGGGTCCTGAGACTGAGCCCCAGGTCAGTCTCTGTGCTCAACACAGAGGATACTACTTGAAATTCTCTCTCTTTCTCTCTCCCTCACTCCCTCTCTCTCTCCCTGTGCCCTCTCCTCATGCTCATGCTTGCTCACGCTCTCTCAAATAAATCAGTCAATAAATAAATACTTTTAAAAAGGCATATAGTCTTACATTATGAAGAAGGAGTCAAAGGCCTAACACTATGGCTCATTCAAAAGGTATAACTCCGACTATGGATAAAACCTGCTTTTCCAATCTTGGTTACTTACAGAAGACAAAGTGTATCACAAGAATCAGAGCCAAAATGAGAGAAAACAGAATATCTGTTTATATAACTGGGAAGATACAATGTTGGGACTCCAAAACAAAAGCTTTCCCAAAACATCTTCACAGTAATCACAGATGTAAACATACTCTAGGAGAGGAGTAAAGAGCACAGTATGTAATAAGGCATGCACCAAAAATTCCCTTTTATCAAGTGCAAATAACTGTCTTTTGAGCTTGATATGAATTCATTACATTAAACTATGAAAATTAACCAAAATTACTCAACTTAGTACTCTTAATCGTGTTTTTTTTTTTTTTTTTTAACAACTAGAGTGCTCTGTAGACATTTAAAGAGCATACTGTCAAGGCAATGGGATACTAAAAAGGGAAGCATTACAAAATGTATTCACACATATTACTTTATTGATTTGTTTAAATATGAGAGCAAAGTGAGAAGATACAAAAGCCTCTAGCCTAATTTTTTAGATGCAAGTCAAAAAATATACATAGTTGCTAGGGAGGAATTGAGATGGTAGAGGAGTAAGGGGACCCAAAGTTTTTCTTGTACCTGAAATACAACTAGATTGTTATCAAGTCATTCTGAACATCTGAGAAATCTGAGAAAATAAATACTGTAGTCTACCAGTAGAAAAGAGACCACTATTTGGAAGGTAGGAGGTAAAGGGATTTGAATGTGGTGTGATATACCTCAGGTTATGGAGGAGAGGAGGGAGCCTGCTTAAAGAAGCTACCACAAAGTATTATAAGCAGTGAAGGCAAAATCAGAACTTTTAGAAGTCTGGTACAGTGGGGGATGTGCCTGGCTTAAAGGTGTGACAGTGTGATTGGAATCCTGGGGTCACAAGAAGAATGGGTGGTACCTCAGTGTGGCAGAGATCCCAGGCATACAAACATAGAAGCCAACTGAGAACAGCAAGTCTAGGTAGGTGCTGGCTTTCTGCTCTGTGTTGCCATAAACGGAACTGCTGCATGGCTGGGAGGGGTTCAGCAAAAGGCAGAAGCATAGAGAGATGCCCCCTCCCCCAGGAGGAACAGTGTGAGTCTGTACTGTGGGATTCCTTAAAATTTGGAGATTTGAAATTCAGTCACATGCCTGAGATAAACACACTTGGTCACAGGCTAGGTGAACACAGAATTCCGACAAAAAACAGGGAGATAAGAGTGATGAATGCAGCTGGGTAGATTAGTTGGTAAAGCATCTGCTTTCCACTCAGGCTGTAACCCCAGGGTCTTGGAATCGAGCCTCAAATCTGTGGGTTCCCTGCTCAGTGGGGAGTCTGCTTCTCCCTCTCTCACTTCCCCTTCTCCCACTCATGTGCACACACACGCCCTCTCTCACTCTCTCAAATAAATAAATATTTTTTTTTTAAAAAGAGAGTGATTGGTTTTCTGTGAGGGCTCATTGAAGAGTAGAGGGGTGAATATTTAGCACAGGGGCTAGAGAGTGGGGTGCAGCCATATTCATCCCACCTATCATCCCTGCTGAAAGCCTTCAGGGAGCAAAACAGTGCCACCAAGTGGAATCTATAACCATTTACAATGAACCCTGCCTCTGCTCACTGGAGGGGCTTTTAAACCAGGGCAAGTCCACCTGAGAATCAGTGCAACAGGCCCCTCCCTCAGAAGACCAGCACAAAAAACTCCCTCTCAACAAGTCTATCAATCATAGAGGGCTGCAAAGCTTCAGCTCTAGGGGAAAACAGTATATAGCATTCTTTATATTTTTATTATTATCTTTTACTTTTATTTTTTCAGTTATTTTCTTATTTTTCCAAATTATTTTTTATTCTTTTGTAATTTTCATTTTTCTATATACTTTATATATGTGCTATTTTTATTTCCTTTCATTGCTTTTTTATTTTATATGTTTTACATAAATATGTTTATATATGCTATATACATATTACATGTTTTTATATATATGTTATGTATACGTTTTACATGTAAATATATTTTTTTCTTTATTTCTTTTATTTTGGGGATCTAGTTTCTTTTAACAAGCAGACAAAAACACACCCATGATCTAGTGTTTTTTGTTGTTGTTCTTATTGTTGTTGTTTTCTATTTATTTCCTCTTTTCTTTTCTGGACAAAATGATAAGATGAAGAAATTCACCCCCCCCCCCAAAAAAAAAGAACAAGAAGTAGTACTCACTGCCAGAGATTTAATCAATACAGATATAAGTAAGATGTCTGAACTAGAACTGAAAACAATGATTATAAAGATACTACCTGGGTTTGAAAAAAGGATAGAAGACTCAAGAGCATCCCTTACTGTAGAAACAAAAGAACTAAAATCCACTTAGGCTGAAATTAAAAATGCTATTACCGAGATGCAGTTCCAGATAGAGGCCATAAAAATGAGGACGAACAAAGCAGAAGAATTAATCAGTGATATAGAAGATAAAATTATGGAGATTAAAAACTCTGTAAAGAAGAAGGAAACAAACCTATTAGATCACAAAGGTAGACTGAGTGAACTCAGCAGTTCCGTAAACCAATAAACCAATATAATATCTGCATTATAAGAGTCCAGGAAATGAGGAGCAGGAGAAAGGGGCAGAAGGTTTATTTGAACAAATTATAGCAGAGAAGTTTCCTAATCTGGGGAAGGAAACAGGCATTCATGTCCAAGAGGCACAGAGATCCCTCATTAAAATAAAAAAATAGATCAACAACTTGATATATTAATAGTGAAGCTTACAAATTATAAAAGAGAAAATCCTGAAAGTAGCTTTGGACAAGAGGTTCTTATCGTACAAGGGTAGACACATAAGGCTGGCAGCAGACCTGTTCACAGAGACCTGGCAGGGCATAAAGGAATGGTATGACATATTCAATGTCCTAAATGGGAAAATATGCAGCCAAGAATATTTTATCCAGCAAGGCTGTTATTTATAATAGAAGGTGAGATAAAGATTTCCAGGACAAAACAAAAGTAAGGGAATTTGTGAACATTAAACCAGCCCTGCAAGAAACATTAAAAGGGATCCTTTGAGTGAAGACAGAGTCCAAAAGTAACAAAGAACAGAAAGGAACAGAAACAATTTACAGAAACAGCAACTTTATAGGTAATACAATGGCACTAAATTCATATCTTTCAATAATGACTCTGAATGGAAATGGACTACATGTTCCAATCAGAAGACATCAGAATACATAAGTATCAGAATGGATAAAAAACCAAGACTGATCAATATGCTGCTTACAAGAGACTAATTTTAGACCCGGAGATACCACCAGATTGAAAGTGAGAGAATGAAGAACCATTAATCATGCTAATGGAAATCAAAAGAAAGCTAGAGTATCCATCCTTATATTAGGCAAACTATATTTTACACCAAAGATTGTACTAAGAGATGAAGGACACTATATCATAATAACAGGATCTATCCAACAAGAAGATCCAACAATTCTAAACATTTGTGTCCCTAACTTGGGAGAGGCCAAATATATAAACTAATTAATACCAAACTTAAAGAAACTCATTGATAATAAATACACTAATAGTAGGGGACCTTAACAAACCACTCCAACAATGAACCAACGAGAAAACAAAGCCTTTGAGTGACACCTTGAACCAGATGGACTTAGCAGATATATTTAGAACATTTCATCCTAAAGCAGCAGAATGTACATTCTATAGGAGTGCACATGGAACATTCTCTAGAATAGATTACATACTGAGACACAAATCAGATCTCACCAGTACAAACAGATGGAGATTATAGCATGCATATTTTCAGACCACAAGCCTATAAAACTTGAAGTCAACCACAAGAAAAAATTTGAAAGGACCACAAATACATGGACGTTAAAGAACATCCTACTAAAGAATGAATAGATCAACCAGGAAATTAAAGAACAATTAAAACAAAATAAAAGGAAGCAAATGATAATGAAAACATGACAGTCCAAAACCTCTGGAATGCAGCAAAGGCATTCCTAATAGGGAAGTGCATATAGCAACACAGGCCTTCCTCAAGAAGCAAGAGAAGTCTCAACTACACAACCTAACATCATACCCAAAGAAGCTGGAAAAAGAACAGCAAATAAAAGAAATAGAAAATCAGCAAAAATAACTGTATCTTTACAAATCTGTCAAGGAGGGATGCCTGGGTGGCTCAGCAGTTGAGCATCTGCCTTTGGCCCAGGGTGTGATCCTGAAGTCCTGGGATTGGGAGTCCCACATCAGGCTCCCTGCATGCAGCCTGCTTCTCTCTCTGCCTATGTCTCTGCCTCTCTCTGTGTGTGTCTCTCATGAATAAATAATTAAAATCTTTAAAAATAAATAAATAAAAATAAAAATCTGTCAAGGAACTCACAAAATAAAAGGATGTAATCATATACTTAAAACATGGGGAGGAAACGAGTAAAGAATGGGTTCAAACTTAAGTTACCATAAACTTACTATGGAATGCCATATGCAGGTGATGTTATACATACACCTAATGGCAACCATAAATCAAAAATTAATAATACATATGCAAAAATGAAGAGAAGGGAATAAAAGGATATCACTAAAGAAAGCCACCAAATTGTGAGAGCAAGAGAAGAAAGTAACAGAGAACTACAAAAATAACCAAAAGACAAGTAACAAAATGGTAGTAAGTTCACACCTAATCAATAATTACTTTGAATGTAAACAGATTAAATGATTCAATCAAAGGACATAGTGTGATGGAATGGATAAAAAAAGAAGACTAAACTATATGATGCCTCTAAGAGACACACTTGAGATTGAAAGACATGCAGATTAAAGGTTAAGGAATGGTGGGATGCCTGGGTGGTTCTGGGTGGTTCAGTAGTCGAGCATCTGCCTTTGGCTCAGGGCATGATCCCAGGATCTGGGATCGAGTCCCACATCAGGTTCCCTGTTAAGAGCCTGCTTCTCCCTCTGCCTGTGTCTCTGCCTCTCTCTCTGTGCCTCTCATGAATAAATATATTAAACCTTAAAAAATAAAGGTTAAGGGATTAAAAACAACTTATCTTGTAAATGGCTGTGGGAAGAAATCTGAGATAGCAATACCTATATTGGAATAAATAGAATTTAAAACAAAGACTAACGAGACAAAGAGGGACACTATATAATCATAAATGGAACAAGAAAATATAATAAAGGGGAGCTAAGAAAAAAAAAAGGCAGAGTTGGAGGAACCTAGGCTCATCTTGTACTTCAAACATAGCTAATAACTATGAAATCTAAATACCCCAGAAATCAACCTGAAGACTGACAGAACAACCTCCACAACTAAAGGGAGAGAGGAAGCCATATTGAAGAAAGTAGGAAGTGTGGAGATGTGGATTGGGTGAGAAATTAATCCCTGGTACTGCAGAGAGGAGGGAGCTGTGGTCCCAGAGAAAGGTGAGAGATAGAGAAGCATACAGGTTAACACAGAAGGAGAATATTTCCCTGAAGTCATCAGCTGGGAAAATGAGAGGGGTTGATTTTTGTGAGCTCTTGCAAACAACAGGGCTTAAAGCCTGGAGTTGTAAAGGTCAGTGGGATTGGCTGGGATAGAGACTTGAGGGCACTGACCAACTCCTAGAAAGAAGGCAGGCAAACAACCCTGGGGCAGATGGCAATAATAATCTGAGGAAATGGCTTTGCGCCACACAGAGGGGATATTATTTACTCTTCTTAGAGTGAATTCCTGAGAGGCAGCATTCACAGAAACAAAGGACTGCCTTGGTTATTTCCTTCCCCCATCCTTCAGCACAAACACAGAGCCACCTGCTAGGAGCAGCAAAGTGCAAACACTGGCTGTCTACCTTGCTTACACTAAGTACCACAACCCTGCACTCTGGTAGGATTGCCCCTCTTAGTCAAACATGCTTTACTTCCAGCACAGTGTGCCACTTCTACAGAAGACCTGAAGAAACCCCGACACACATATCTCCTGACCAGTTCTTCAAGGCTTCAATTATAGTGGAAGTAGTACCAGGTCTCATATATCAAGCAGACCAGAGCACATCTAGTTAAAACTTGCCACATTCTAGCCAAGGACCAAACACTGCCAACTGTATGCAAGGAAAGCCTCTGCACACAACTAGTCTGAAGGTTTGAGCAGCCAAAATACAATAGTAGAATGAATGCAGCACACACAAGAGACACTCCCTGAAGTTCTAGGACCTATATACTATATGACTCCTTTTTCATAAAGCCATTATTCTCAGAGGCAGGAAGCATAATGGGCTTTTCTAACACACTAAAGAAGGCAGAGACTTAGACAAAATGCAAAGAGGGAGGAATTCATCCCAAATGAAACAATAAAAAACCACAGCCAGAGATCTAACTGAAACACAAATAAGTAACATGCCTGATGGAAGATTTATTTTTTTAATAAATTTATTTTATTGGTGTTCAATTTACCAACATACAGAATAACACTCAGGGCTCATCCCATCAAGTGCCCCCCTCAGTGCCCGTCACCCATTCACCACTGCCCCCCGCCCTCTTCCCCTTCCACCACCCCTAGTTCGTGTCCCAGAGTTAGGAGTCTTTATGTTCTTTCTCCCTTTCTGATATTTCCCACACATTTCTTCTCCCTTCCCTTCTATTCCCTTTTACTATTATTTATATTCCCCAAATAAATGAGAACATATAATGTTTGTCCTTATCCGATTGACTTACTTCACTCAGCATAATACCCTCCAGTTCCATCCACATCTAAGCAAATGATGGGTATTTGTCGTTTCTAATGGCTGAGTAATATTCCATTGTATACATAAACCACATCTTCTTTATCCATTCATCTTTCGATGGACACCGAGGCTCCTTCCACAGTTTGGCTATTGTGGACATTGCTGCTATAAACATTGGGGTGCAGGTGTCCTGGCGTTTCACTGCATTGGTATCTTTGGGGTAAATCCCCAACACTGGAATTGCTGGATCATAGGGCAGGTCTATGTTTAACTCTTTGAGGAACCTCCACACAGTTTTCCAGAGTGGCTGCACCAGTTCACATGCCCACCAACAGTGTAAGAGGGTTGCTTTTCTCCGCATCCTCTCCAATATTTGTGGTGTCCTGCCTTGTTAATTTTCCCCATTCTCACTGGCATGAGGTGGTATCTCATTGTGGTTTTGATTTGTATTTCGCTGATGGCAAATGATGCAGAGCATTTTCTCATGTGCATGTTGGACATGTCTATGTCTTCCACTGTGAGATTTCTCTTCAGACTTTTGCCAATTTCATGATTGGATTGTTTGTTTCTTTGCTGTTGAGTTTAATAAGTTCTTTATAGATCTTGGAAACTAGCCCTTTATCTGATACGTCATTTGCAAATACCTTCTCCCATTCTGTAGGTTGCCTTTTAGTTTTGTTGACTGTATCCTTTGCTGTGCAAAAGCTTCTTATCTCGATGAAGTACCAATAGTTCATTTTTGCTTTTGTTTCTTTTGCCTTCGTGGATCTATCTTGCAAGAAGATACTGTGGCTGAGTTCAAAAAGGGTGTTGCCTGTGTTCTCCTCTAGGATTTTAATGGAATTTGTCTCACATTTAGATCTTTCATCCATTTTGAGTTGATCTTTGTGTATGGTGAAAGAGAGTGGTCTAGTTTCATTCTTCTGCATGTGGATGTCCAATTGTCCCAGCACCATTTATTGAAGAGACTGTCTTTCTGCCAGTGGATAGTCTTTCCTCCTTTGTTGAATATTAGTTGACCATAAAGTTCAGGGTCCACTTCTGGGTTCTCTATTCTGTTCCATTGATCTATGTGTCTGTTTTTGTGCCAGTACCGCACTGTCTTGATGACCACAGCTTTGTAGTACAACCTGAAATCTGGCATTGTGATGCTCCCAGATATGGTTTTCTTTTTTAAAATTCCCCTGGCTATTCGGGGTCTTTTCTGATTCCACACAAATCTTAAAATAATTTGTTCTAACTCTCTGAAGAAAGTCCATGGTATTTTGATGGGGATTTTATTAAACGTGTAAATTGCCCTGGGTAACATTGACATTTTCACAATATTAATTCTGCCAATCCATGAGCATGGAATATTTTTCCATCTCTTTGTGTCTTCCCCAATTTCTTTCAGAAGTGTTCTATAGTTTTTAGGGTATAGATCCTTTACCTCTTTGGTTAGGTTTATTCCTAGGTATCTTATGCTTTTGGGTGCAATTGTAAATGGGATTGACTCCTTAATTTCTCTTTCTTCAGTCTCATTGTTAGTGTATAGAAATGCCACTGATTTCTGGGCATTGATTTTGTATCCTGCCACGCTACCAAATTGCTGTATGAGTTCTAGCAATCTTGGGGTGGAGTCTTTTGGGTTTTCTACATAGAGTATCATGTCATCAGCGAAGAGGGAGAGTTTGACTTCTTTGCCAATTTGAATGCCTTTAATGTCTTTTTGTTGCCTGATTGCTGAGGCTAGGACTTCTAATACTATGTTGAATAGCAGTGGTGAGAGTGGACATCCCTGTCTTGTTCCTGATCTTAGGGGAAAGGCTCCCAGTGCTTCCCCATTGAGAATGATATTTGCTGTGGGCTTTTCGTAGATGGCTTTTAAGATGTCAAGGAATGTTCCCTCTATCCCTCCACTCTAAAGAGTTTTGATCAGGAATGGATGCTGTATTTTGTCAAGTGCTTTCTCTGCATCTAATGAGTGGATCATATGGTTCTTGGTTTTTCTCTTGCTGATATGATGAATCACATTGATTGTTTTATGAGTGTTGAAGCAGCCTTGTGTCCCGGGGATAAATCCTACTTGGTCATGGTGAATAATTTTCTTAATGTACTGTTGGATCCTATTGGCTAGTATCTTGTTGAGAATTTTTGCATCCATGTTCATCAGGGATATTGGTCTGTATTTCTCCTTTTTGGTGGGGTCTTTGTCTCGTTTTGGAACTAAGGTGATGCTGGCCTCATAGAACGAATTTGGAAGTACTCCACCTCTTTCTGTCTTTCCAAACAGCTTTAGTAGAATAGGTATGGTTTCTTCTTTAAACGTTTGATAGAATTCCCCTGGGAAGCCATCTGGCCCTGGACTTTTGTGTCTTGGGACGTTTTTCATGACTGCTTCAATTTCCTCCATGGTTTTTGGCCTGTTCAGATTTTCTATTTCTTCCTGTTCCAGTTTTGGTAGTTTGTGGCTTTCCAGGAATGCGTCCATTTCTTCTAGATTGCCTAATTTATTGGCGTATAGCTGTTCATAATATGTTTTTAAAATCGTTTGTATTTCCTTGGTGTTGGTAGTGATCTCTCCTTTCTCATTCATGGTTTTATTAATTTGAGTCTTCTCTCTCTTCTTTTTAATAAGGGTGGCTAATGGTTTATCTATCTTATTAATTCTTTCAAAGAACCAACTCCTGGTTTTGTTGATCTGTTCCACAGTTCTTCTAGTCTCAATTTCATTGAGTTCTGCTAGAATCTTTTAACTCTCTTCTTATGCTGGGTGTAGGATCTATTTGCTGTTTTTTCTCTAGCTCTTTATGTGTAAGGTTAGCTTTTGTATGTGAGTTCTTTCCAGTTTTTGAATGGATGCTTGTATTGCGATGTATTTCCCCCTCAGGACTGCTTTTGCTACATCCCAAAGATTTTGAATGGTTGTATCTTCATTCTCATTAGTTTCCATGAATCTTTTTAATTCTTCCTTAATTTCCTGGTTGACCCTTCCATCTTTTAGCAGGATGGTCCTTAACCTCCATGTGTTTGAGGTCCTTCCAAACTTCTTGTTGTGATTTAGTTCTCATTCAAGGCATTATGGTCTGAGAATATGCAGGGGACAATCCCAATCTTTTGGTATCAGTTCAGACCTGATTTGTGACCCAGTATGTGGTCTATTCTGGAGAAAGTTCCATGTGCACTTGAGAAGAATGTGTATTTAGTGGAGTTTGGATGTAAAGTTCTGTAGATATCTGTGAAATCCATCTGGTCCAGTGTATCATTTAAAGCTCTCGTTTCTTTGGAGATGTTGTGCATAGAAGACCTATCGAGTATAGAAAGAGCTAGATTGAAGTCACCAAGTATAAGTGTATTATTATCTAAGTATGCCTTAACTTTGGTTACTAATTGATTGATATATTGACAGCTCCCACATTCGGGGCATTTATATTGAGGATTGTTAAGTCCTCTTGTTGGATAGATCCTTGAAGTATGATATAGTGTCCCTCTTCATCTCTCACTACAGTGTTCCTGATAAATTTTAGTTTATCTGATATAAGGATGGCTACCCCTGTTTTCTTTTGAGGACCATTTGAATGGTAAATGGTTCTCCAACCTTTTATTTTCAGGCTGTAGGTGTCCTTCTGTCTAAAATGAGTCTCTTGTAGACAGCAAATACATGGGTCCTGCTTTTTTATCCAGTCTGACACCCTGCACCTTTTGATGGGGTCATTAAGCCCATTCACGTTCAGAGTTACTATTGACAGATATGAGTTTAGTGTCATCATGATATCTATTTTGTCCTTGTATTTGTGGATTGTTCCACTGAACTTCTTAAAGGGGAATTTTAAGAGTCCCCCTTAAAATTTCTTGCAGAGCTGGTTTGGAGGTCACATATTCTTTCAGTTCCTGCCTGTCTTGGAAGCTCTTTATCTCTCCTTCCATTTTGAATGAGAGCCTTGCTGGATAAAGTATTCTTGGTTGCATGTTTTTCTCATTTAGGACCCTTAATATATCCTGCCAGCCCTTTCTGGCCTGCCAGGTCTCTGTGGAGAGGTCTGCTGTTACCCTAATACTCCTCCCCATAAAAGTCAGGGATTTCTTGTCTCTTGTTGCTTTAAGGATCTTCTCTTTATCTTTAGAATTTGCAAGCTTAACTATTAAATGTCGAGTTGTCGTACGGTTTTCATTGATTTTAAGGGGGGATCTCTCTATTTCCTGGATCCGAATGCCTGTGTCCCTTCCCAGTTTAGGGAAGTTTTCAGCTATTATTTGCTCAAATACATATTCTGGCCCTTTGGCCCTTTCGGCGACCTCAGGAACCCCAATTAAACGTAGGTTTTTCTTCCTCAGGCTGTCACTTATTTCCCTTAATCTATCTTCATGGTCTTTTCATTTTTTGTCTCATTTTTCCTCAGTTTTCCTCTTTGCCATCAACTTATCTTTTATGTCACTCACTCGTTCTTCCACCTCGTTCACCCTCGTCGTTAGGACTTCTAGTTTGGATTGCATCTCATTCAATTGATTTTTAATTTCTGCCTGATTGGATCTAAATTCTGCAGTCATGAAGTCTCTTGAGTCCTTTATGCTTTTTTCTAGAGCCACCAGTAGTAGCTTTATAATAGTGCTTCTGAATTGGTTTTCTGACATTGAATTGTAATCCAGATTTTGTAACTCTGTGGGAGAGAGGATTGTTTCTGATTCTTTCCTTTGAAGTGAGGTTTTCCTTCTAGTCATTTTGCTCAGTGCAGAGTGGCCAAAAACAAGTTGTATTGGGAAAAGGAGAAAAAGAGAGGAGGTAAAGAAGGAAAGAAAAAAAAAAAGAAAAACGGAAGAAAAAAGAAAAAAAAGAGAAGAAAAAGAGGAAAAGAAAGAAAGGAAAAAAAAGGGGGTGGGCTTAGCAAACAAATCAAAAAATAAAAAGAAAAAAGGAAAAAACAAACAAACACGGGGGAGTATCTTCTGATTCTGTATACTTTAAGTCCATTGACTTCCCCTGGAACTGGTCCGTCTAGTTGGTCTTCTGGGGGAGGGGCCTGTTGTGCTGATTTTCAGTTGTTAGCACTTGGGGGAGCTGCTCAGCCCCTTGCCTGGAGCAGGGCTCAGTGGGGGTTGTTTACCCCGTGAGGCCCAAGGAGTAACAACCGCAGTGGCGGCGGCCAGCTCTGCAGCCCTTGAGTCAGCTCCAACAGTAACTAAGGAGCTCTCAGTCTTCAGGGTCCTGGATGTTCTGGGGGCGGGGCAGCTGATCTGCTCAGCTCGGGGCAGGAGCGTCCTTGCTGTCCTTGGCCCTCCCGGCCTCTGCCTGTCCTGGGGGGAGGCCGAATCCTGGGCTGTGTCCCGGCACCCAGTGCTCCTGGGCCTGCACTGTTGGATTCACGATCCTGGTGCCACAGCCCCCTCCGTGGAGCCGATGCCTGAGCTGCTCCAAGCTGCTCCTGGAGCTGCGCAGCCCCTTCTGCATGGAGCCTCTTCCTCTGCCCGAGCCCCTCCGAGCTGCTCCCGGGTCCAGCCATCCGCGCTGCAGCCCTTCAGGGAGCTCGGCGCACTCTCCCCGGGGCGCAGTTCCTCTGTTACTGTCCCAGGGAGCCTGAGGGCACCCCCGCCCTCCTGGGTCCTGCTCCGATTCCCTTGGAGGCCTTTCTGCCGGGTAAGATTGGAGAAGCTCCTGTTTCTCTGGGCGGAGCTTTCCTGTCCTGGGGACACTCACCCCGGCCTTAGCCCGGCTCCTCGTGGGGCCCCTCCCCCTTGGATGCCTTTTGTTTATTTCTTTTTTCTCCGTCTTCCTACCTTGATAGAAGCATGAACTCTTCTCACTGTAGCATTCCAGCTGTTCTCTCTTTAAATCTCAGGCCGAATTCATAGATTTTCAGGATAATTTTAAGGTTATTTAGGTAATTTGGTGGGGACAGGTGATTTGGAGACCCTACTCTTCCACCATCTTGCCCCTCCTCCCCTGATGGAAGATTTAAAGGAACAATCATAAGCACACTCACTGGGCTTGAGAGAAGAATAGAAAATTTCACAGAGACACTTACGGCAGAGAAAAAAGTGTTAAAATGAATGAATCAGAAATGAAAAATGCAATAACAGAGATTCAGATCAGACCTCAAGCAATGAACACAAAGCTGGAAGAACCAGATGAATGAATAAGTGTTATGAAACAATATAATGGAAAATAATATAGCTAAACAAAAGAAAGAAGAATTATGGAACATAATAATAGACTTAGGAAAATTAGTGACTTCATCAAAAATCATAACATTCATATTATAGGAGTACTACAATAAGTGAGAGAAAAGGGAGCAGAAAATTTATTTCAGGAAATAATGCCTGAAAACTTCCCTTATCTAGGGAAGAAAACAGACATTCAGATGGAGGAGGCACAGAAAACTCCTTCAAAATCAACAAAAGTGGGCCAACACCAAGACATATTGTAATTAAATTTGCACAATGTAGTAATAAGGGAAAAAATTTCAAAAGCATCAAGATAAAAGATGTCCTTTACTTACAAAGGAAGATTCATAAGGCTAGCTGCAGATTTCTCAACAGAAACTTGGGAAGCCAGAAGAGAGTGGCCTGATATATAAAACTTAGTGAATGGGAAAAATCAGCAGTGAAGAATCACTCTGTATCAAGCAAGGCAATCATTCAGAACAGGAGAGAAAAAGAGTTAGAAAATGAAAACAAAACCTTTGGAATGCAGCAAAAGCAACCTTTGGAATGCAGCAAAAGCAGTCTTATAAGGGAAATGTATAGCAATACAGGCCTACCTCAAGAAGCAAGAATTATCTCAAATAAACAAGCTAACTTTACACCTAAAGAAGCTAGAAAGAGAACAACAAATGAAGACAAAAGCCAGCAGAAGGGAGGAAGTAATAAATATGAGAGCTGAAATAAATGCTATAGAAACCAAAGAAACAGGGGATCCCTGGGTGGCTCAGCGGTTTAGTGCCTGCCTTTGGCCCAGGGCGCGATCCTGGAGTCCCAGGATCGAGTCCCGCATCGGGCTCCCGGCATGGAGCCTTCCTCTCCCTCTTCCTGTGTCTCTGCCTCTCTCTCTCTCTCTATGTCTATCATAAATAAATAAATCTTAAAAAAAAAAGAAACTAAAGAAACAATAGAACAAATCAATGAAACCAGAAGGTGGTTTATAGAAAAAATTAATAAAATTAACAAACCTCTATCCATACTTAACCAAAAAGAAAAGAGAAAGGGCCCAAATAACTAAAATCAGAAATGAGAGAAGAGAAACAACTAACACCACAGTAATACAAACAACTCTAAGAGAATATTAATGAAAAAGTATATGACAGCCAATTGGACAATTTGGAAGAGAAGGATGAATTCCCAGAAACATACCAAAACTGAAACAGAAGAAATAGAAAACGTTAATTGACTGATAGCCCACAAATAAATGGAATCAGTAACAAAAATCCTCCCAGTGAACAGAAGTCCAGGATCTGACAGTTTCACCAAGGAATTCTACAAAACATCTCAAGAAAACTTGATGCTTATTCTTCCCAAACTATTCCAAAACATAGAAAAGGATGGAAATTTTCCAAATTCATTCTAAGAAGCCACACTACCCTGATACCAAAACCAGATAAAGAAAAAAAGAACTACACGATAATACCCCTGATGAACATAGATAGAAAAACTCTCAATAAAACACTAGCAAACCAAATCCAACAATATATTTAAAAAATCACTCAGCATGGTCAAGTGGGATTTATTCCTGAGATGCAAGTGTGGTTCAATATTCACAAAACAATAACATGTTACATCATATTAATAAAAGAGTCATGATTATTTCAATAGATTCAGAAAAAACAATTGACAAAGCACTACATGCATTCATGATAAAAACCCTCAACAAAGTATATACCTCAACATAATAAAGACCATATATGAAAAACCTACAGCTAATATAATTTGCACTTCTCCTTCATGGTAAGGAAAAAGACAGGGATGTCCACTCTCACCACTGTTAACATAGTACTGGAAGTCTTAGACACAGCAATCAGACATGAAATAAAGGCATATAAATCAGCAAAGAAGTATTTATTTTTGTATTTATTTTTTTATAAAAAGCCTATTGGAGGAAACTTGGAGTTCTTTTTTTTATTTTTTTTAATTTATTTATGATAGTCACAGAGCGAGAGAGAGAGAGAGAGGCAGAGACATAGGCAGAGGGAGAAGCAGGCTCCATGCACCGGGAGCCCGATGTGGGTTTCGATCCCGGGTCTCCAGGATCGCGCCCTGGGCCAAAGGCAGGCGCCAAACCGCTGCTCCACCCAGGGATCCCGCAAAGAAGTATTTAAACTTTTACTATTTGCAGAGATGTCATGGTACTATATATAGAAAAACTGAAAGTCTGTGTCAAAACACTGCTAGAACTGAAAAACAAAGTCAAGTCACAAGATATAAAATCAATGTACATAAATCTGTTGCATTTCTATACACCAATAATGAAGCAACAGAAAGAGAAATTAGGGAGTATATTCCATTTAAAATTGTACTAAATACCGTAAGATACCTAGGAATAAACTAAACCAGAAAGGTTAAAGATCTCTACTCTGAAAACTATAAAACACTGATGAAAGAAACTGAAAATTACACTAAGAAATGGAAAAAATTCCATGCTCATAGATCAGAAGAACAAGTATTTTTAAAATGCTTATACTACCTAAAGCAACCTACACATTTAAAATGCAATCCCTATCTAAACAGCAACAGCATTTTTCACAGAACTAGAACAAGCAATCCTAATATTTGTATGGAACCACAAAAGACCCCGAATAGCCAAAGCAGCCTAGAGATAGAAAAGCAAAGCTGGAAGTATCACAATTCTGGACTTCAAGTTATATTACAAAGCTGTAGTATTCAAAACAGTTTGGTACTGGCACATAAATAGACACATAGTTCAATAGAACAGAATTGGAAACTCAGAAAGAACCCAGAAATATATGCGTAACTAATCTTCAACAGAGGAGGAAAGGATATCCAATGGGAAAAAGAATGTCTCTACAACAAATGGTATCAGTAAAACTGAACAGCAACACGCAAAAGAATGAAACTGGACCTCTGTCTTACACCGTACAAAAATACATTCAAAATAGATTAAAGACCTTATTGTGAGGCAGGAAACCATTAAAATCCTAGAGGAGAACAAAAGCAATGATTTCTTTGACATCAGCTGTCACAACTTCTTTCTGGGAAAAAAAAAAACTATTGAAACTTCAACAAAATAAAAAGCTTGTGCACAGTGAAGGAAATAATCAACAAAAGTAAAAGGCAACCTACAGAATGGGAGAAGATATTTGCCAATGACCTGAGATAGGGTTAATATCCAAAATATATAAAGAACTTAAAAATCTCAACATCCCAAAAAGGAACAATCCAATTAAAAAATGGGCAGAAGACATGAATAGATTTTTCTGAAGAAGACACTCAGATGGCCAGTAGACACATGAAAAGATGTTCTACATCGCTCATCATGAGGGAAATACAAATCAAAACTGCAATGCAATATCACCTCACACCTGTCAGAATAGATAAAATCAACATAAGAAACAGCAGGGGTTGGTGAGGATGTGCAGAAAGGGGATCCCTTTTGTACTCTTGGTGGGAATGCAAATCAGCACAGCCACTCTGGAAAACAGTATGGAGTTTCCTCAAAAAGTTAAAAATAGAACTACCCTACCATCCAACAACTGCACTACTAGGTATTTACCCAAAGAATACAAAGATACTAATTCAAGGGGATAGATGCACCTCAATGTTTTAGCAGCATTATCTACAATAGCATATTACTCAGCCATAAAAAAGAATAAAATCTTGCCATTTGCAAGGAGATGAATAAATCTCGAGAGGATCATGCTAAGCAAAGTAAGTCAGTCAGGAAAGACAAATACCATATGATTTCACTCATATGTTGACTTTAAGAAACAAAACAAATGGACAAAGGGGAAAAAGAGATGGAGAGGCAAACTAAGAAACAGGTTCTTAACTATAGAGAACAAATTGATGATTACTGAAGGGGAGATGAGTGGGTGTGATGGGTGACATAGTTGATGGGGATCAAGGAGTGCACTTGGCATGATTAACCCTGGGTGTTGAATGAAAGTATTGAATCACTATATTGTATACCTGAATCTAATATTACACCATTTATTAACTGGAATTTTAAAAAAAACCTTTAAAATATTAAATATTTTATTAATTATGAATATTATTAGTATTAAATATATTTTTTAAATTTTTTATTTATTTATGATAGTCACACACACACAGAGAGTGAGAGAGAGAGAGAGGCAGAGACATAGGCAGAGGGAGAAGCAGGCTCCAAGCACCGGGAGCCCGACGTGGGATTCGATCCCTGGTCTCCAGGATTGCGCCCTGGGCCAAAGGCAGGTGCCAAACCGCTGTGCCACCCAGGGATCCCAGTATTAAATATATTAAATATTTCTATTTCCTACAGAAGAGTTCTGTACAATCAAGACATCTTCTGTATAGGTAATTAACATTCATCTAATATGCCATATTCCCCAGGCAGGAAAGCTGATAAAACAACAAAATTGGCAAAGGACTGGTAACAGTTTAAGAAATTGAATAAATTCAGTTAGTGTCAAGCAGTCTCAAAGCAGGTGGTGATATTATGAAAAGCAAAAGATCCAAAGGCTTTGCAGGGGGCTATGTGATGTGAATGCTAAAGAGTTCAAATGATGCCAGCAGCTTTTCCTCTCCACTTCTTGGTTCTCCTTCCACCTTCCCTGCAGTCTGCCTGAAGTCTGTGAATTACACATTAATTAAAACCATAAACTAAATCTATAATTATTCTAAGTGAAATCAATGCAAACTGAATACTTCCTGATTTTTGGTGTATCTTTTTCTCTTATTAAGGGGGAATATATGTCCTCTCTTCTGAAAGAGTTTCTTTCATGTACTGAAGCTGTTTTTTTTCTCTTTATAGCTTGTTATGCAGGCCATTCATTTCAGCTGTAAACATTTCTGAATACTTCACTGAAAATCATATTTTAATATTCTTCTCAGAGATAGTATTTGTAATTTGGACATGTGGATTTTTATCACTCTTCAGTGTTATAAATATGAACCAATATTATTATGTTCAGTGTAATAAAGCAGAAGCAAATCAGAGTCATAAAAACAACTCAACTTCCCAAAAACATGTGATAAATTTAGAATATATTTTTTAAAAATCCTAGGATTTACTGCTAGATGTTGTTCTTATCACAGAATAAGAGCAAGTGTAATCCACCAATACCTAAAGACATTTGAAAAAAATCTGGTCCTGCATTTCAGACTATATACAATTAATTCATTCAAGTACAAGAATAAAAGGAATGTGACCACAAGATATCAAGATCTCAAAGTAAATTGTACATTATTTTGTTCAGATTTGGCATGGAAGCTATTTGAATGTCTAAAATTATATCAGACAAGCTCTCCATCTTATTGTTTCACTAAAATGTAAAAATTCAGGGGCACCTGGCTGGCTTAGTCTCTAAAGCATATGACTGCTAATCTCAGGGTTGTGAGTTCAAGCCCCGTATAGGGCATTGAGCTTAGCTTAAAAAATAAACTTAATAAATAAGTATGTAATTAAATAAATAAAGTGTGAAAACACAAACCCAAGAGGACTTCAAATTTCCAGTCTGGAATGCAAGAAGTTTAGAAGTCATTGCTCTATCATAACAAGTAAAAACCTGAACAAACTGAAAAGTGAACAACTCTTTCTAGATACACTGTAGTACCAAGGTCACAGGGCAAATTTCTGTGCTGAAAATTGGAAAGACCAACAGGCAGATAACTAAGATCACAATTTACCGAGAGTATAACTTTTATTATGAGCAAAAACCTTAGAAACCAATATTAGGGTAGAAGAATCTAAACTATAATTGACAAATTGCTGCAGATACAGTGTGGATAAGTCTGGGAGTTAAAAACTCTGGATGCGGGGCCTAGTTATATGGAGACTTCACACTTTTGTGAGTTTTAACAAGAAGAGCCCTATCAGGTTCTTACAGTGATTACTGAAGAAAAATCCCCTTATGCTTCCAGCAGTGAGAGGCAAAAAGAACTATTTTTAAATGCACCAGAGCTTTCAGCTCTTAGAAGACCTGATCTCAAGAAAAAAAAAACAAAACTATTTTACGAGAGCCTTACCCATTTTTCTTATATCATAGTCTAACCTATTTAGAGGAAGAAAATACTCTAACCTGTTCTACCATCCATATGGGAGTAAGAAAATAAAAATTCCAGCCCCCACTAGACATTTTATCCCACCAAGTGTGGGGAGAAAATCGTAGAAGTACTTCTGAAAGTTACAGTGGAGGATCACAGGATTACAGGCCTTATTTAAGGACCAATCATAGGAATAAAAAAATGCTTACACTCCCACCAAAATTTACCATCACATCACTAAAGGCTTATTTACCAGAGTTTTCTTTACTTAGTACATTATATACAGCTTTCAAGAAAATATTATAAGGCATGCTAAAAAGCAAAAATCCCACATGTTCAGAGACACAGAATATCAAAACCAAATTCAGATATGGCAGGAATATTTGATTAATTCAAAAAGTAGGCAACATACAGTAACAGATGGGTAATGTAAGTACTGGAATGGAAATTCTAACAATCAAAACGAAAGGTCAGAGATCAAAAAAAGTGTATCAGAAAAAGAATGTCTCTGATGGGCTCATGAGTAGGCTGAACACAGCTCTGAAATATATGTCTGACTTTGAGTATATGTTAATAGAAATTTCCAAAACTGAAAAGAAAAGAAGTAAAAGACTGAAAAAATGGAACAGAATATCCAAGGACTGTGGGACAACCATAAAGGTAAATATTTTCATAATGAGATTACCAGAAGAAGAAGAAAGACAGAAAGGGGCAGATAAAATATTTTAAGCAATAATGACTGTGAATTTCCAAATATTAATGTCAGATATCAAACCATAGATCTAGAAATCTTAGACCAATCAGGATAAATGCCAAAAACAAAAAACACCTGCATCTAGACATCATATTCAAACTGCACAAAATATATTAAAGAGAAAAAATCTTGAAAGTAGTCAGATGAAAATAAGTTTACCTATACAGAAGCAAAGGTAAGAATTATACCCAACTTCTACTCAGAAAACATGTAGGTAAGAAGACAGTATGGTAAAATATTTAAAGTCGAGAAAAAAATCCCATGAACCTAGAATTCTTTGTTCTGTAAAATTATCCTTCAAAAGTGAAGGAGAAATAAAGACTTTCAGAGAAGCAAATATTGAGGGAATTTGTTGTTACAAGTAGACATTCCTTGTTAGAAATGTTAAGAGGAAGGGACGCCTGGGCGGTTCAGCGGTTAGGCATCTGCCTTCCATCAGAGCATGACTGGGCTCCCTGCATGGAGCCTGCTTTTCCCTCTGCCTATATCTTTGCATCTCTCTTTGTGTCCCTCATGAATAAATAAATAAATCTTTTTAAAATGTTAAGAGAAGCTCTACAGGGAGAAAGAAAATGATAGAGGTCATAAACTTAGATCTATATAAAGGAAGGGAAAGTATTAGAAAAGGACAAGATGAAGGTAAAATATAAACTTTTGTTTTACTTATTTGGAATTGATCTAACAGATAACAGTGTGCTCAGAATAATAGCAAATATATACATAACATGTAGATCTTATGTAGAAGTAAAATGAACAACAGCAATAATACAAGTGATAGGATGGAGGAATTAGGAATATTTTATTATTATAAGATACTTGCAATCGCCAGTAAAGTAGTATAACATCATTTGAAAGTGCACTTGGATTAAATGTAAATATATATTGCAAATCTTAAAGCAACTATAAAAATTTATAATTGATAGGCTAAGAAAAGAGAAAATGAAATCATATAAATGCTCAGTTGAAAACACAAAGACAGACTAAAGGTGGAAGCATCACTCATATCCACTGACAATTGAATGGATAAACAAAATGTGGTATGTTCACAAAATGGCATATTATTTCAGCCTTAAAAAGGAGGAAAATTCTGACACATGCAACACGCATGAGCCCTGAGGATACCATACCAAGTAAAGTCACAGAAAGACATTTATATGATTCCACCTAAATGAATACCTAAAATAGTGAGATTCATAGAGACAAGGGACACGGTAGTGGCTGCCAGGGATGGGGGAAGAAGGGGAATGAGAATCTATTTTATAATGGGTACAGAGTTTCAGTTTTGCAAGGGGAAAAGAATTCTGGAGATGGATAGTAGGGATGATAGCACAACAATGTGAATGTGCTTAATGCTGCTGAACTAACTGTATACTTGAAAGTGGTTAAAATTTTATGTTTTGGGGATCCCTGGGTGGCGCAGCGGTTTGGCGCCTGCCTTTGGCCCAGGGCGCGATCCTGGAGACCCGGGATCGAATCCCACGTCGGGCTCCCGGTGCATGGAGCCTGCTTCTCCCTCTGCCTGTGTCTCTGCTTCTCTCTCTATCTCTCTGTGACTATCATAAATAAATAAAAATATAAAAAAAAATTATGTTTTGTACATTTTACCATATGATATGGTCGCAAGATTTGTGTCCCCCAAACTTTATATGCTGAAAATCTAATCTCCAATATGTTGGTAATAGGAAGTGGATAACTTTTGAGAGATGATTAGGTCATGAGGGTGGAGCGCTCATGAATGGAATCTGGGTCCTTACAAAAGAGACCCCAGGGAGCTCCCTCACCCTTCCCACCATGTGAAGACACAAGTAAGAAGGCACTGTTTTTGAACCGGGAAGTTCTTGCTAAACACAAAATCTGCTGTCACTATGATCCTGATTTCTCATTTCTTGTCCTGATTCTCAACCTCCACAAGCAAAAGAAATTAATTTTTGTTTTCAATAAAAAATAAAATAAATTACATTACAAAGGCAGAAACATAACAGACAATAAAAATTTGAAAACAAGGGTAATGAATAGAAAACAGTAACAAATATAGTAGATATTAATCAAACTATACCAATAAAGACTATACATTTCAATGGTCTAAATACAGCAATTAAAAAATTGTTAGAGTGAATAAAAAAAAACAAGATCCAACATTATGTTATCTACAAGAAATGCACTTTAAATATACAGGCACATACAGAATAAAGAAAAGGGACGGAGAGAGATATACTATATTTCCAGTAATCAAAAGAAAACTGGAGTAGCTATATAAATTTCAGACAGAGCAGAATCAAAGCAAGGAATCACATAATGATAAAGAGGTCAGACTTCCAAGAGGGCATAACAATCTTTAATGTTTATATGCCTAACATCACAGCATCAAAATACATTGGCAAAAAACGACATAAATTCAAGAATAAATAGATAAATCCAATAGTATATTTTGAGCCTTTAACAAATACCTTTATCTGAAATGGACAGTTCTAGCATTTATAAAATCAGTGAGGACATAGATAAATTAACAGCACCATCAATCAACTGGATATAATTGATATTTATAGACTGTTTTATCCAAATATAGCAGAATACACATTCTTTTATCAATATAGACCACATTCAGGATCATCGACTATGCCTTAGCACATTTAAAAGAATAAAAGTCATACAGCATCTACTGTTAGGCAATAGTGGAGTCAAATTAGGAATCAATAACAGGCAGAAAGATATCTAGGACATTTTAAAAATGGAGATTAAACAGCTTACTTCTAAATAACATGTGGGTGAAAGAAGAAATCTCCAGAGACATTTAAAAATTATCTTGAAAGTGGAAATACAACTTATATATATTTGTGAGATACAGTGAAAGCAGTGCTTTGAGAAAAATTTAGAACATTGAATGCATACATTAAAAATAAATATCTAAAATAAATAATCTAAATTTCCATGTTAGGAAACTAGGAAAAAAAGTAAAAGTTAAATCCAAGGTAAGCAGAAAATAATGAATTAAAAAAATTAGAGAGGAAATTATGATTTAAATATAAGAAATCAAGAAAATCAACAAAAACCAAAGCTTGGTTCTTTGAAAAGATCAATAAAATTGGCAAGCTTCATAGAAACTAAAAAAATCCTCAAATTACTCATTTCAAAAATGAAGGAGGGAATATCATTACAGATCTTACTACCATTAAAAGGATACTCATGCAATAAGATGAACAAGATTTACGTTATTAAAGAAATTGAATCAATAATTAATCAATTTCCCAAACAGAAAGCATCAGTTCCAAATGGGTTCAATGGTGAATACTGCCAAGTATTTTGCAAAAAAAAATTATACAATTTCTCTACAATCTCTTCCAGAATGTAAAAATACTTCCTATTCATTCTATGAAGCCAGAATTACTTAATATCAAAGCCAGACAGAGGATCAAAAGAAAACTACAAACCAGTTATCTCTCATGAACATAGATGCAAAAATCTTCAACAAAATATTAACCAATGGAAGCTAACAATATATAAAAAATAATTTATACCACACTCAAGGGAATTCATCCCAGGTATGCAAGGCTGGTGGTACAACATTTGAAAATCAGTGAATGTTATCCATCATATCAACTGTCTAAAGAAAAAAAAATATACTATTTTATCGAAAGATGAAGAAAAAACATTAGACAAAATCCAAAACCAATTCATAGTGAAACTCCCAGCAAACTATGAATAAAAAGGAACTTCCTCAACTTGATAAAGAATATCTATAAAAAAAACCCACAAAAAGTCCTTATAACTAACACCTTACTTAATACTGAGAAACATGAAGCTTTTCCCCTAAAATCAGGAAGATGGCAAGGATGTCCCTTCAAACCACTCCTTTTCAAGATCAAGCTAGAAGTCCTAGATAATGCAGTAAGAGAAAAAGGGGAAATAAAAAGTACACCAATTGGGAAGAAATAAATCTCTTTGGTCATAGATGACATGATTGTTTATATAAAAAATCTAAAGGAATTGAGAAAAGAAACCTGGTAATAAGTGATTTTAACAAGTTTGCAGGATACAAAGTTAATATACAAAGGTCAACCACTTTCCTATATATCAGAAATGAACAAGTGGAATCTGAAATTTAAAATACAACATCATTTATACTAAGAACTCCAAAAATGAAATAGTTATAACAAAATCTGTAAAAGAAAACTCCTGAAACTAAGAAAAAATTATAGCAAGGTTGAAGGATACAAGGTTAATATACAAAGGTCAATTACTTTCCTATATACCAACAATGAACAAATGGAATTTGGCATTAAAAACACAATACCAGGGTGCCTGAGTGGCTCAGTCAGTTAAGCATCTGCCTTTGGATCATGTCATGATCCTAGGGTCCTGGGATTGAGCCCCGTTTTGGGCTCCGCACCCAGCAGGAAATCTGCTTCCTTCTCCCTTTGCCCCTCCCCTGCAACTCGTTCTCTCTTTCTAATAAACAAATAAAATCTTAAAAAAAAAAATAAAACACACTACCATTTATATTAGCTCTTCAATAAATTAAATACTTAGGTATAAGTCTAACAAATTTTTTTAAAGATCTATTTTGAGGAAAACTACAAAATTCTGATCAACAAAATCAAAGAACTAAATAAATGCAGAGATATTCCATATTTAGAGATAGGAAGATTTAATACTGTCAAGATGTCAGTTCTTCCCAATTGATAAATATATATATATAATATATATAAAATAATATACAAATATATATTATTTGTATATATTACAAATATATACAATATATATTTATATATTACAATAATATAATATATATATATATTTTTTAATTAACTTTTATTGGTGTTTAATTTACCAACATACAGAAAAACACCCAGTGCTCATCCCGTCAAGTGTCCACCTCAGTGCCCGTCACCCATTCCCCTCCAACACCCGCCCTCCTCCCCTTCCACCACCCCTAGTTCGTTTCCCCGAGTTAGGAGTCTTTATGTTCTGTCTCCCTTCCTGATATTTCCCAACATTTCTTTTCCCTTCCTTTATATTCCCTTTCACTATTATTCATATTCCCCAAATGAATGAGAACATACACTGTTTGTCCTTCTCCGATTGACTTATTTCACTCAGCATAATACCCTCCAGTTCCATCCACGTTGAAGCAAATGGTGGGTATTTGTCGTTTCTAATTGCTGAGTAATATTCCATTGTATACATAAACCACATCTTCTTTATAATATATATTTGTATTTATATAATATATAAATATATTATAATACATAAATATATATAAATATACATTAAATAAATATATATATATTTGATATAATCCCAACTAAAATTTCAGCAAGTTATTTTGTGGATATCAACAAATTGATTCTAAAGTGTTTATGGAATGATAAAAGACCCAGAATAGCCAACACAATATTAAAGGGGAACAAAGTTGGCAGAATGATACTACCTGACTTCAAGATTTGATATAAAACTGCAGTAATCATGATAGAGAGAAAGAATAGTCTTTTCAAAACCATTAGGGAATTGTAAACTAAAACTCCACTGAGATACCATTACATACTTTTCAGAATGGTCCAAATCCAAACCACTGATAACAAATGTATGATGTTGAGCATTTTTTTCATGTGCCTGTTAGGTATCTAAATGTCTTCTTTGTAAAAATTATTCATGTCTTCTGCCTATTTTTAATTGGATTGTTTGCTTTTAGGGTGTTCAGTTTTATAAGTGCTTTACATATTTTGGATACTAACCCTTTCTTAGATAGATCATTTGCAAATATCTTCTCCTATTCTATAGGGTGCCTTTTACTTTTGTTGACTGTTTCCTTTGCTGTGCAGAAGGTTTTGATTTTGATGAAGTCCCAATGGTTTATTTTTGTTTTTGTTTCCCTTGCCTCAGGGAGGTTGTTACAGCCAACGTCAAAGAGGTTACTGCCTATGTTATTCTCTCGGATTTTAATGGTTTCCTGTCTCGAATTAAGGTCTTTAATCCATTTTGAATATATTCTTGTGTATGGTGTAAAAAAGTGGAAAATAGTATGGAAGTTCCTCAAAACATAAAAAATAGAACCATCCTACCGTTCATTAATTGCACTACTAGGTATTTACCCAAAGAATACAAAAATACTAATTTATAGGGATATATGTGCCCCAGTGTTTATAGCAGCGTTATCTACAATAGCCAAATTATGGAAACAGCCCAAATGTCCATCAACTGATGAAAGGATAAAGAAGATGTAGTATATATGCACAATGGAATATTACTTATCCATAAAAAGGAATGAATTCTTGCCTGTTTTAACAACATGGGTGAAACTAGAGAGTAGTGTTATACTAAGTTAAATAAGTCACTTAGAGAAATAACAAATACCATATGATTTAACTTATACTAAGTTAAATAAGTCACTTAGAGAAATAACAAATACCATAACTTGGTATTACTAAGTTAAATAAGTCACTTAGAGAAATAACAAATACCACTTATATGTGGAATTTAAGAAACAAAACCAATGAGTAAAGGAAAAAAGAGTGGCAAACCAAAAAACAGACCCTTAACTACAGAGAACAAACTGATGGTTATCAGAGGGGAAATGCGTGGGTGGATGGGTTATATAAGTGATGGAACTTAAGTAACACACCTTTGATGAGCATTGGGTATTTCTAAGTGTTGAATCACTAAGTTGTCCACCTGAAACTAATATTACACTGCATATTAACAAACTGGAATTTAAATAAAACTTAAAGAAAACAACAAATGTTGTCAGGATATGAAGCAACAAGAGCTCTCAGCATTGCTGGTTAGAATGCAAAATGACACAGCCACTTTGGAAGACAGTTTGGCAGTTTCTCACAAAATTAAACATATTTTACCATAAGATCCAGATCACATTCCTTGGTATTTACTCAAAGGAGTTTAGAACATGTCCACACAAAAACCTGCACCCAAATGTTTATAGCAGCTTTATTCCCAATTGCTAAAACTTGGAAGCAACCAATATATCCTTTAGGAGATGAATGGATAAATAAACTGTGGGACATCCAGACAATGAATTATTATTCAGCAGTAAAAAGAAATGAGCTATAAAACCATGAGAAGGCAGGGAACAATTTTAGAAGCATATAACTAAGTGAAAGAAGCCAATTTGAAAAGCTACATACTGTATAATTCCAACTACATGACATTTGGAAAAGGCAAATCTATGGAGACAGTAAAAAGCTAAGTGATTATCAGTTGTTAGGTTGTGTAGGGGCCAAGGGCAAGCCACCTCAAAATGCCACTTTGACATATTGATTATCTTAAACAAAAGTTACTTAAGAAATAGCCAGTGCAAGGACACAAAGATTCTCCGATTTCCCCAACACAGGAAATAAATCTTTCACATGAAAAGTACCCTCCCGGGGATGCCTGGGTGCCTCAGTGGTTGAGTATCTGCCTTCCGCTCAGGGCGTGATCCAGGAGTCCTGGGATCAAGTCCCACATCAGACTCTCTGTATGGAGCCTGTTTCTCCATCTGCCTGTCTATGCCTCTCTCTGTGTGTCTCTCCTGAATAAATAAATAAAATCTTTAAAAAAAGAAAAGTACCCTCCCTGTACTAAGAAGTAGAAACAGTCTTATCGTCAGAGATAGGATTTTTTTTTTTTTTTTTAGAAATAGGAAATTTAAAACTGAGAAAGATATAGTAACAAGCATTCATACTTTTTAACTAATCTAGTATCACAGCCCACATACTCAGAATTCCTTGCTAATTAAAGCTCCCAAATATCTGTTTTCTTTATCCTGTCAGTTCCTCACAAGTTTATTGTCTTTTTGTCTGAAGAGTCTAAAAACTGCCTGCCTTGGTCATTTCTTTAGTTTTCAATTTCAATAATAGGTCTCCTTGCACATGTAACAAAACTTTCTGTTTTGTTTTTGTTTTACTCCTGTTTTTTTTTTAATTAACTTTTATTGGTGTTTAATTTACCAACATACAGAAAAACACCCAGTGCTCATCCCGTCAAGTGTCCACCTCAGTGCCCGTCACCCATTCCCCTCCAACACCCGCCCTCCTCCCCTTCCACCACCCCTAGTTCGTTTCCCCGAGTTAGGAGTCTTTATGTTCTGTCTCCCTTCCTGATATTTCCCAACATTTCCTGTTAACCTGTCTCATGTAAATTTAATTCTTAGTTCAGATGGAAGATCTGGAAGGATAGAAGAAGAAGTTTTCCTTTCCTTCAGGTGAAAGGAGGAATGAATAAACAGCATAGAGAATTTGGGGGGCAATAAAACTATTTCACATGATACTACAATGGTAGATACATGTCATACATATGACAAAACTCCTAGTATGTACAATACCAAGAATGAACCCTAATGTAAATTATTGGCTTTGGGTGTTAATTATGTGTCAATTGTAGGTTGATCAATTGTAACAAAGGCATCACCATGGATTGGAATGTTGATTGTAGGGGAACAGGGAATATATGAAAACTCTTTTTTCACTCTACTTTGCTATGGACCTAAAACTGCCCTAAAATACAAAATATACTTTTTAAAAAAACAACTCAGACCTCTAGTTTCTATTATGATTGAGGAGGAAGATTGGGTTCCACAAATAAGTATAATTCTTTTAAATAGAGATTCACTATTCAATTTATGTAATGGATATTCAGATATTCTCAGTCCTCTTACCCATAGGTCATTACTAAAAATAAAGATCACCTTGTTTTGTCAGCTCAAGTGTGTTGGAGGCATGGTGGAGATTGAAAAAAATCACAGAAGCTTTATAATGCTATGCTTTTTGGTGAAGAACTGCAATCTTTGAGAAAGCTAAGAAGATCTGCTTTGGAAGAAAACTATAAAAAAGATACTTAGGAATTTCTGTAAGTATAGTCACTTTCCATCAACCATTCAGAACAAAACCTGCTTTTGTCTATAAGCAGACAAAAAGAAATTGATGGAAACAAGAAGAACACTTATACAAATTATTTCAAACTGTGGCGGATGCTAATACTGTCAAAATATTGCAGATATATGTCTAAAAAGTTGGTGCTTAACCACCTGCTAACTCTGACAATCAACAGGGAAAATTACTATTCTTCATGGCAAGAATGTGTTCCTAATCTTATATCTCCATGCTTTTTTTTTCTTTATGTATACTATACAACTATGATTTCTCACTTAGGAGAAACTGCTTAGGTGCTTTAAATCTGAGCAATATATTTTTATGTGTGGGGAAAGATTGAAGACAAAAGGGGAGAAAGATATGCTCATCACACATTAATGATTTATTACCTAGTTAAGAAGTTCTTTGGTCTGGAATACTGGTGTATAAACCATCTGACTGTCATGATATACAAAATAGAATATATATATGTATATACATATAATATATATATATGTATTTACATATGTACATATATATTTTCCGAAGGAGAAAGCCTATAATTTTCATCAAATTTTCAAAAGGATTAGGACTTGTGACACTTAAATGTTTAAGAAATCATCTATGCAACGCAATAGGTTGCTGGCATCTATAACAGACTGTTAAGCAAAACAATTACATCAGTATATCCAGTAATAGCATCTGAAGCTCTGAAAGCTAAAGCATCTCCCCAAGTGCCCAACTTACTATTTGAATGTAAATAACCTACTAAGGTAAATTTGGTACAGGCAATCTATAAATAGTAGTTGTAATCATCCCAACCTGGTCTTAATTATCAGGACCAAATCTCCATCCCCAGAACGTGAATAAGGATAGAGACCGGGAAGGGTGGCATCTTTCTTTTTTTCTTTCTTTTTCTTTTTTTTTTTTTTTTTGCCAGAAGTGTCTATAACTATCCTATTACTCAATATTAGCCTTGACATGAGATAAAGACAGCATAGCCAGTAATCTTGAAAATATAATTTAGGAAGCATTTGAAAGATTCTTATTCACAAATAAAAACTTTCTCTTTTGTTAATGCATCATATTTCATAACTGGTGATTTGTACCCAACCTTTTCCAAAATCTATCTATCTATCTATGTATTTTTATTATTTCAAGGAATAGGCTATAACAGTTACTTGGTCTCTTTCCTGATTTTTTGATACCTACTATTCTTAATTATTTGTAATTTAAAAAAGTCCTTCTGCTCATTCACAAGTCTCTTCCAGAATGATTTCAGTATTGTCATAGTCACTATAGCAGAATGATTTCCCTCTCAAATATCTTCTCCCATTCAGTAGGTTTCCTTTTAGTTGTGTTGATTGTTTCCTTCACTGTACACAAGATTTTATTTTGATGTAGTCCCAATACTTTGTTTTTGCTTTTATTTCTCTTGCCTCAGGAGATATATCTATAAAAATGTTGCTAACAGACACACTGGAGGATGCTCAACATCACTCATCATAAGGGAAATACAAATCAAAATTACAATGAGAGATCAGTAAGAAAGGCTAAAATCAACAACGCAAGAAACAGCAAGTGTCGGCAAGGATGTAGAGAAAAAGGAGCCCTCTTGCCCTGTTCGTGGGAATGCAAACTACTGCAGCCATTCTGGAAAACAGTATGGACGTTACTCAAAATGTTAAAAATAGAACTACCCGAAGATCAAGTAATTGCTTTACTGGATATTTACTCAAAACATATAAAAATATCAATTCAAAGGGATATATGCACCCAGATGTTTATAGCAGCATTATCAATAATAACCAAATTGTGAAAACAGCCCAAATGTTCCTAGACTGATGAATGGATAAAGAAGTGAGATATATATTATTCAGCCATAAAAAAGAATGGAATCTTGCCATTTGCAACAACACAGATGGAGCTAGAGAGTATAATGCTAAGTAAAATAAGTCAGCTAGAGAAAGACAAATACCATATGACTTCACTCACATATGGAATTTAAGAAACAAAAGAGCAAAAGAAAAAAGAAAAAAGAGAGGGAGGCAAACCAGGAAAGAGACCTTTAACTATAGAGAACAAATTGATGGTTACCAGAGGGGAGGTGGGTGGGGCGATGCATTAAATAGGTGATGGGGATTAAGGAAGGCATTTGTCATGATGAGCAACAGGTGATGTTTGGAATTGTTGAATTGCTATATTGTACACCTGAAACTAATATAACACTATGTTAACTATATTGGAACTTAAATACATGGATACATACATACTAAGAAGTGTGATTATACCTCAATAAAATACATTTTATTTTATTTTTTTAATTTTTAAAAAGATTTTATTTATTTATTAATGAGACACACAGAGAGAGGCAGAGACACAGGCAGAGGGAGAAGCAGGTTCCTCACGGGGAGCCCGATGCAGGACTCGATCCGTGGACCAGGATCACATCTGAGCCAAAGGCAGATGCTCAACTGCTGAGTCACCCAGGCGTCCCAATAAAAATAAATTTAAAAAATCACATGTCAGTCACATGGAATATTACCCACGCATCCAAAATAATGAAATCCTACCATTTGCAACAATGTTGATGGAGCTAAGGTGTATTATGCTAAGTGATTCTACAATTAAATCCACACCAAATGGAGTTTCTATGAGAATCTTTGTTAATTCTGAGGACAACCTGAGAGTTTTTGGAAAGCCCAACATCTGAACTAGACTAGAAATGCAACTTGAGGTCATGATCCATCTACATGGCTCAAACAAATAAACACAAATAAAATGAAAGACTAAATAATGATTTTTCTAAAAACTGGCAGTCTCAATACCAGTTTATTCCTCTAAAGTCTATTTTAAGTCTCAAACTGCACCCAAACTTCAATAGATAATGCTAAATGAGTAACACTCCTAAAGTAACCTGTTTACACATGGTAATATCTTGTATATGCTATAATAACAGTTCCTTGAAAAATCCTCTGGCATTCTCAGGTTTTGTTTTTGTTTTTGTTTTTGTTTTTGTTTGCATTTTCAGTTTTAATGGTGCTATCTATCCTGTTCTAGGTTTTTCCCTCTAAATTGACTGTGTTAAAAGATCTTCAGTAAGTCAAATTATTATAACTATCTTTGGTTTTCTGTTCATATAATGGAAACCATTTACCTTTTGCTTTTTTAAGATTTTTTATTTATTCATTTGAGAGAGAAAGAAAGCACAAGCAGGGGGAAACACAGAGTGAGAGGGAGAAGCAGACTCTCCACTGAGCTGGGAGCCTGATGTAGGGCTTGATCCCAGGACCTGGAGATCATCACCTAAGCTGAAGGCAGATGCTTAACCATCTGAACCACCCAGGTGCCCCAACCATTTACCTTTTTAATAATGTAACTTACCACTAATCAACAAGGGAATCCAAGCTGGATACCAATAAAGTATTGAGGTCTGGTGCCTATAATTTATAGCCTCTTTGTTTGAAATTACTTTCTTTTACAATTACTGTTATAAGAATATGCCCATATCACCAAACAAAAGTTAACTAAGAATAGCAACCTGAAAGTTTCTGGGCATTAGGCCGATTTTATAGGAAAAATTGAGAATGAAATACTAACATCATTATTTGGTCAATAATAACAAAAATATTTGCTAAGCACCTAGTCTTTGCAAGGTATTGTGCTGAGCATTGTCAGAGATACAAAGATAAGTAGAATATTACATTTTGTTTTCAAACTATTTGCAATTTAATAGGAAAAAGATAAATACACACAAATACAATGACAGGCACAAAGTGCTTTGGAATGTAAAGAAAATATTATGGAAGCACACGGGGAAGACATTTCTTCTTGCATTGGTATCTTAGTAGTTAGCAAATGCAAGGTCTAAACCTTATGTTTTTAAGATTTTATTTATTTATTAGGGACACACACACAGAGATAGAGAGAGAGAGAGAGAGAGAGAGAGAGAGAGAGAGAGAGAGAGAGGCAGAGGGAGAAGCAGGCTCCATGCTGGGAGCCTGACATGGGACTCAATAACGGGTCTGCAGGATCAGGCCCCGGGCTGAAGGCAGCACTAAACTGCCAAGCCACCGGGGCTGCCCAAGGTCTCAACTTTAAAAGGAATTATTCAGAGAATAAATAGCAGTGTAGCTGAGAAAACTTGGAATTTCTTTCCAAAAGCGGGAACCAATATTTTATTCCCTAAATTAGTGATGGGAGTGATGTTAAAATGTTTGTTTTCTGATGTTAAAAATTATAAAAGTTAGGATTAAAGTGTGAACCAAGAAAACTTGAGGTTTATTCTTCATTTGAAATTTCTCTGCATTAAAATAATTTTACTGACATAATTGAAATTATTTTTATAATAAACACATATTGTGCTAGATAACTGTATGAACTTGATTTATTGGGAGGGAAATCTTACTGAACAGAATTTTATGGATGAGGAACTAAAATTTCAAAAAGATACTATAATTCTGTAATGATAATATATTATTTTCATCTTTGTAATACCTAATCCACTATGCTTAACACAACAGAATATATTAAACCAGTTTTACACAAGGAAAACTCTGCAATAGAGCAAAGTGTCATAGTAATTAATCATCACTAGAATAGTTTCTGTAACTAAAAAATGGTAAGCCCTGCCAATCTGTCTTAAACATCTCCTTGGTATGATGCTAATAAAGACAGCAGATAATAAAGATCTTTGGATCCTTCCTCTCTCTTAAATCATTGGGCATATTATTTTTAGTACATATTCATGTAAACACCAAGTGATCAAGGGAGGAATAGCACTTGCTCAAAGGTAAACTATATACTAAAGATAATAAATTATAATTAATAATAAAATTATTTAACTTAATTACATTTAACTCATCCTTTCATTGCATAAATTCCTTTACACAATCCATTCTCTTCAGTCAGCAATGGCTTCTTCCAATAGAAGAATGTAAATCATATCTGTTAGCGCATTTTACTGTTTATTTAATGTCATTATTTTAGAGTATTTGATTGTTTCCAATATTTGCATATTATGTTGATTAAGAACAAAATCACACATTAATATGTTAATTTAAAATAATATATTAATTCTAATATTCATACAAAAACATTAATCAAAACAAGGAAATTATTCTTGGAATGTGTTTACTAAAACACAATGTTACGACCTTAAAGTTACAAATTTCAGGTTTAAATCTTTAATATTGAAGCATCTTCTGTAAAAGACTGCAAAATAATATTTTTTATGCACTAATATTCTGTGAATTCTGGTCAGCTGAGCCTGTAAGACATTAAATGTGATGTGCAGAGCTAAGAGATTTCAAAACATCTTACCTTCTATCCACACACGAACTTCAGTAGGAGAGGATGTCACAGTAGGATGTTGTGGAAGAAGATGAAATGATTGTGCCATGTCTCAGAATGGATGGGGAAAATCCTCTGGCATTTAATGTTTAAGGCTTATATTATCCAATAAGCTAAGAAGGGAATAACAAAACTTAATCAGGTTCAGGTATCATCTATTCATACAGACTACATTATATTAACATATGCTGTCAGGTGTGGGAGTTTGAGATAAAGAGCCCACCATTAATTAGTTAACTAGTATGTATTATACATGTCTTTAGTAAAACACAAAAACTCAAATATAAATCTTAATGCAGTACTGATATGGTACAATGTGGATGAACACTGAAAACATTATACTAGGCAAAAGAATCCAGACATATAAGGTTGCATACTGTCTGATTCCATTTAGTTGAAAAATTCATTATAGGTAAATCCATAGACATAGAAAGATTAGTCATTGCCAGGAGCTGGAGGCAGACAGGAAGAGTGACCGTTTAATGGGTACAGGGCTCCCTTTTGGGTTAACAAAAATGTTTTGGAACAAATAAAAGTGATGGTTGTACAACATAGTGAATATATTAAATACCTCTCAATTGCAGACTTTAAAATGGTTAATTTTGTTTTTTTTTTGAAAATGGTTAATTTTGTTATGTAAGTTTTACCTCAGTAAGATAAAATTTAAAAGGCAAATATATCTGTGTATATCTGACACAACTTCTGTCCAAAAATAATTGTGAATCTATTAAGAAGGATCAAAAGCACATGAACAGCATTGTTAATTAGCTTGAGACAAGTACTCTACAGAAAAAGTGTTAAGGAGTTTATGCTTAACTGCAAGGAAAAGAGACAGCTTCATGCAGAAGGTGCCATCTGAGTCAAGCCAAAGACTAGACAAAAAAGAACCTTGAGAGAAAAACGATAATGATATCTTCCCTACCGACATCAGGAATGTCTTGTGAGATCAATGAAAAGAAAAAAAATGGGAAGGAGAACCCTTTTTAAAAATATAAAACAGGGGCACCTGGGTGGTGCAATCAACTAAGCATCGGATTCTTGGTTTCAGCTCAGGTCATGATCTCAGTGTCCTGGGATAGAGCCCAGTGCAGGGCTCCATGCTCAGAGGGAGTCTACTTGAGATTCTGCCTCTCTCTATGCCCCTCCCCCCAGCTCTCTCTCTCTCCTCTATCTCTCTAAAACAAATAAATCTTTTTTTTTTTAAGTAAAACATTCATTATGGAAATGTGAATCATTATTAGTTCTGGTAGTTTTAAAACTCCAATTTGTTGCAGCTTGCAGTTTTCCTATCTGTATTACTCAGCTCTTGAAACCAAGATACAAAGGACACAGTAATGACAATTTAAAAAGTAGTATTGTCTAATTGTGATAATACTGTCAGAGTCAACTGTTTATCCCTTCCATTTACCATCTTTTTTTAAATGATTTTATTTATTTATTCATGAGAGACACACAGAGAGAGCCAGAGACATAGAGAGAGAAACAGGCTCCATGCAGGAAGCCTGAAGTGGAATTTGATCTCGGGACTCCAGGATCACACCCTGAATCAAAGGCAGGTGCTCAACCGCTGAGCCACGCAGGCGTCCCTGTTTACCATCTTTAAACCAAATTTTATGACCTTGTATCTAGAAATGCTTTACAAATGTAAATCATTGATGTTCACGTTAAACTAATAGTCTATAATTATAGCTAAATCCATGCCTGAAAAAAACTTAAACACGGGTAGCACTTTCCCAGCCTAAATATGTATGACCAAATCAGATGAGTGGTGCTGCCATATTTTATTTCTTCACTCAGCCAATGAACTCAGGCTCTGCATTTCAGAGCCACTTGTTGAACCACTACAGCATATTTGTGTTTATCTTGCCCTGCAAGAAAACTGGGTTTGAATCTGATTATCTTTTAAACTGAAGAAATGACAAGGGAGTGTTTTATAGAGCAGCACTGTCCAACAGAACTTTCTGCAATATTGGAATATTATACATCTGCACTATTTAATATAGTAGCTACTGACCACATACAGCTATTAAGCATGAAAAATGTGGCTAGTGAGACTTGAGAACACAATTCCTAATTTTATTTAATTTTAATTGATTGAATGTGATTCACATTTGAATGTGATCAAATTCACATGTGATTACCATACTGTGCAACACAATTCTAAAACCTCTAATCAAGCAGAGGGTTACATACGTGGTAGACAATCTTAGACTGAAAATGAGGGCTGCTAGGGGAATAGGAAGAGCTGAAAGAATCCTAATGCTTACTATCAGGTTATCTGTAGGCTTAAAATGCACAAGGGAAAGGAGGGGAAATGAGTGGGAAAAATTAGAGAGGGTGACAAAACATGAGAGATCCTAACTCTGGGAAATGAACAAAGGGTAGTGGAAGGGGAGGCGTGTTGGGGGGATGGGGTAACTGGGTGACAGGCATGAGGAGGGCACTTGAAAGAATGAGCACTGAGTGTTATACTCTATGTTGGCAAATCGAACTTCAATAAAATTTAAAAAATAAAAAATAAAAAATAAATGCACAATGAGGGCAGCCCAGGTGGCTCAGTGGTTTAGTGCCGCCTTCAGCCCAAGGCCTGATCCTGGAGACCAGGGATCCAGTCCCACGTCAGGCTCCCTGCGTGGAGTCTGCTTCTCCCTCTGCCTGTGTCTCTGCCTCTCTCTCCTCTCTGTATATTCTCATGAATAAATAAATAAAATCTTTAAAAAAATGCACAATGAAAGTGACAATGGGTTTACCAATACCAGCAAGTCCCTGGTCCTTCTCTGATTTCCCCTTCACCTGAGGTATGAAGGTAGAAGAGACTGTACAGAGTGGGGGCAGCAAAGGAAAGGAGATTTGGGTAGCCTCCAGTGGTGAAATGAATCTCCAATAGTTACTTTTTCAGTTACTCTGAAAAAATAAAAATATATAAGGTAAGACAAATATATAGTGAAGTTCTCACATTCAGCAGAGAATGTTAAAATAAATAGATATCTCATCTCACTCAAGCACATTCAACAATAATGTGCTTACTATGTGCCAGGCACAGGAGATTTCATTGATTTAAAGATGTGATTGTGTTTTATATAATTGTGCAACATCACCTAAAGTCCTCTGATTTCAAGGAAAGGGGTATGCAGTGGTTTCCCAAGTCTTTTCTTTTTTCTATGAACATTTACATACTTATTGAATGTATCTAAATGACGTTTTCTTCCTTTCAGCGTTTCTTTGTTCTTTCCAGTTTCTGTTGTTTTCTTCCTTTAATTTCAGTTCAGAAGAACTTTGCTCATTTTCTCCTCCTAATAGACAAATATAGCTATTTATTCATATAGTTATTTATGCAAAATATTCACCAAGGTGTTCCACTCAGCTTTTTTTTTTTAATTTTTATTTATTTTTTCATGATAGTCACACAGAGAGAGAGAGAGAGAGGCAGAGACACAGGCAGAGGGAGAAGCAGGCTCCATATAGGGATCCTGATGTGGGATTCGATCCCGGGTCTCCAGGATCGCGCCCTGGGCCAAAGGCAGGTGCTAAACTGCTGCACCACCCAGGGATCCCCCACTCAGCTTTTAATAGAGCCCCCTCCCCCCCATAAAATAGAAAGGAGGAAAATAAAACTGCTAATACAAACACTAAGAAATAAATAAAATTAATGATATATGATATTGAAAAATCTCCCTCCTCGAGACTTCAGTGTCTATTATGAATATTCACTAGATTTTTAAAAAATTAAATTACATTCCTTTATGTTGAAAGGCTTGGGTCAGTTCTATCGCCTATGTAGGGTGATAAACTAGACGTTAAATAGTCCCTAATTGTTAGCATTTTAATTAACCCTAATGTATTACACACACACAACCACAGAAGTCCTATTATCCATATCCTAGATAATAAAGTGTTAGGATTTAAAAAAAACAAATTCTAAATTAAGCCATCAGCCTTTCCGAGCATGGTGGATTTATTTTTCCATAAGAGAATAATATAAAATAATGCTGAGATGAATTACTATATTATTACTATAAGGAGAGAATCACTGACTCAGGTGATTTAAAAAACAGAGGTGATAACTAACCAAAACGTTGGAATTCGACGGTTGGAATTAACCGCCATAGAAATGGCACAGAGATTGATGAGGCCTGCCAACAGTTAAAACTCTGTGGGAAGTTTCCCTCATGTTTGAACTGAAGTCAGCCTCTTCTGAACTCTCGCACCTACCCGCTATTTTTGTCCTAGCTCTGACCCAGGCTGTTCCTGTGAAGGAGTCTCCAAAGACTTTTACCTCAGGGAGCATCATCCAGTCTACCGCTGAATCCCAATGAGTTGTCAGTTGGCCAGTCTAACGGTCTCGCACACCCTTTTCCCCTCTTATTTTTCATAGAATAGTTTCCCAGCGCTGTTCTCAACCAAATGTCTGAAACTAGTCTATCAGGACCTCCATTTGCAATGTGGGGTTTGGAGGTGAGATTCAAGGCCAAGGTGAGCTTATTAACTGAGTCTGGAGGATCCAGAGGCCACATGGCAACCTTCACACTCTCCCTGCCCCTCTGCCCAGGCAGTCCTTTTAGGCCTCTTCCTATCCAGAAGTACCCGCATTCATGTCAGACAGCGACGCCATTTAGGGCTTTCAAAGGGATGCTCCTCAGGAAAGTAACCACCTTCCTCTACAGCCCCACGTGAAGGCTACAGTAAGCAGTCTTTCTACTTGCCTCTTTCCCTACCCTGTCCGGCCTGACGCCACAGGGACAGGATCCCCTCAGCTACCAGTCTGGCGGCTGAGTCTGCTTAGGATAGCTCCCAGCTGCCCCGTGCTGCGCACGCAGGTCACCGCTAGTTCCAGCACCCGCGCGTTTCCGTGGGTTGATGGTGACGTAACTCTTGCTCTACACCACACAGGGGAGGGAGCCGGTTGGTGGGGAGCTGGTCTTCGCTCTTACCGCCCATAATGGCTGTTGAAAGTTTGTTTTTCTTGTGATACTGCCCAAATGCCTGAGGTCGTGCTGTAAGGATTCTCATGAGATTAAACACACACACACACACACACACACACACACACACACACACGCGCGCGCACAATCTGAGTGAATATGAATTCAAGGAAAGAAGAAAACTATCCTAGAGGCAACAAGTGGTCACAGATTTCTCAATAAGAGAGACATTTGGTGGAATGCTGAGCTGAAGTGAAGACAAGCCCCTCTCTGGTGTTCATGATAAATCCTTTTTTTTTTTTTTTAAGATTTTATATTTTTAAGTAATCCTTTCATGCAACTACAATCCTGAGATCGAGTGGCATGCTCTATTGACTGAGCCAGCCAGACTCCCTTTTCTTTTCTTAATGTGACTTTATAGACCATAAAACTGAAGCTCAGATTTGGGGGTGGGGAAAGGCTAGAATTAGGGTCTCTAGCAGTCGTACACAATGAGATTACTTCAAGTAGCTCCCATTTTGATATTCTATGGATTTAGATAATGCCAGTTTAAAAGTGGACTTGCAGTAGTACTCAGTGTTCAAAACGAAATTTAAAATAGCTTGTTTTATTTGAACACAAATTATCATCAGAACACGGCATCCCTTAATTTTGTGAGTTTGTGGACCCCATTTTAAACAAAGCTGAAATTATTCTCTCATGCTATTGCAGTATTCCTCAATATCACACCTGAATATTAGTTTTCCTGCATTGTTTTTGAAAATCTGAAGACAGATATGGTACCATAATACGTGAATGCATTAGGTTTAAAGTCCTTTACCAAAGCAAATGTCTAAAAGCAGTAATAAACTAAATTAAAATTCCTATTAATAGTCCTATTCACTGGGAAACATTTCCTTAGGCATTCCAAATCACCAAACGAGGCAATCTTGCCCACCAAGGAGAATAATCAGATGCTAAATGTAGCTGGAATGACCTGTAAAATAATTTTATCTAACCCCCTCATTTACAGATGAGGAAACTGAGTCCCAGACAGAAGAGACATGCTTTAAGTTACACAACAATTTAGTGCCAGAACTAGAAAAAGATCCTAGGTATCTGAACTTTAGT
Source organism: Vulpes lagopus (assembly GCF_018345385.1). Classification (NCBI taxonomy): domain Eukaryota; kingdom Metazoa; phylum Chordata; class Mammalia; order Carnivora; family Canidae; genus Vulpes; species Vulpes lagopus. Next base: position 65,224,481 of record NC_054848.1, on the reverse strand, counting down.
ATTCCTTCTACCAAAGCCATACATACCAAAATTCAATGGCATCTCAAGCAAATGGAGAAAGTGTTGGGAAGAAATCACACAGAAGATTTCTGTCTCCCAGGATGTAGACACAAGAAGGGGTGAGAAAAACAAAGTGAAAGAACCAAAGAACGTCCGAACACCAATGATGAGAGGTACAAGCAAGGGATGGTCAATGGGAAGAGGTAGAAGCAATATTGGAAAACAGTGAGTTTTTTACAAGTGTGAACATCCAATTAATTACTTCTGGCCACATGAAATTATTAGAATCACTTAGCAAACAGAGTAAAAAAAATTGGCTTACATCCACTTTTACAAAGACAGATGTTTGCCATTTTATTTTTTAAATTTATTTATTTATTTATTCATGAGAGACAGAGAGGCAGAGACACAGGCAGAGGGAGAAGCAGGCTCCACACGGGGAGCCTGATGTGGGACTCAATCCTGGGTCTCCAGGATCACACCCTCGGCTGAAGGCAGGCGCCAACCGCTGAGCCACCCAGGCTGCCCTGTTTGCCATTTTTTTTTTTTTTTTTTTTTTTTTTTTTTTTTTTTTTTTTAATTTTTTTTCTGTTTGCCATTTTAATCAGCTGTCTCAAAGTAGCTTTTCCTCTGTTAACCACTGAATCTTAAACATAACCTAATCATATACTATACAGATTTAAGTAATTAGGATTTTGATTTCAGTTATAATTAACATAACTTCTGGATTCCTGCAGTCAAAAGCTATTTTTTTGGTAGTCAAATGTGTCATTCAAAAGACTTCGTGTTACAGAAGCTAGATTAGGGTTGGCATGTTCAAATTGTAGGAATGTTACTTTTTGTCATTGAACTAATAGACTATATCTCTGGAGTTGAAGCATAGCTATTTTATTTTATTTTATTTTATTTTATTTTATTTTATTTTATTCCCCAGGGTTTCAACTTTGTACAAGTTAATCTGATAAACTAATCTGTGCTAATTTATTAATAATTGCTGCCAAACTTCATTGGAAGATAATTTGTAATTTAGCAGTAGTTTTGTGTGCTGAATGGCAATCAGGGCAAGCTGGCAAGATTTAATTACTCCTCAATTCCTTTTCTGTTTGTTCCTTAAAACTATACATATGCATACACATATATATAATACATACACATCAATGTAATATGTTAATATATCAAAATGTTCAGAATGGCTACAATTAACAACACAAGAAACAATAGTTGAGAATGTGGAGAAAGGGGAACCCTCATATCCAATTGATGGCAGGTGTGTCCTGGTGCAGTCACTGCAGAAAACAGTATGGAGGTTCCTCAAAAAGTAAAAACTAGAACTACCCTAGGATCCAGCAATTGCACTATCAGGTATTTACTCAAAGAATCTAAAAATACAATAATTCACAGGGTTATATGTACCCTAATGTTTATAGCAGCATTATCTACAATAGCCAAATTATGGAAATAGCCCAAGTGTCCATTAACTGATGAATAAATAAGTGGGGTGTGCGTGTGTGTGTGTGTGTGTGTGTGTGTAACGGAATATTATTCAGACATAAAAGAATGAAATCTTGCCAACTGCAATGACATGGATGGAGCTACAGAGTATTATGCTGAGTGAAATAGTCAGAGAAAGGCAAATACCATATGATTTCACTCATGGGTGGAGTTTAAGAAACAAAACAAATGAACAAAGGGGGAAAAAAGAGATACAGACAAACCAAGAAACAGGCTCTTATTTATAGAGAACTAACTAATGGTTATCAGAAGGTAAGTGGGGAGGGAGATGGGTTAAATACATGATGAGGATTAAGGAGTGCCATTGCCATCATGAGAACCCAGTGTTCTATGTAAGTGTGGAATCACTAAATTGTACATTTGAACCTAATATTGCACTGTATTTTAACTAACTGGAATTTAAATTAAAAACTTTTTTAAGAAGTTCATGCATTAACAAGTGCATATAAATATAAGTATTTAAAATATATATAATAAAAATGAATAATGAAGAATACAGGAGTAGAGCTTATGAATATTATGTCACAATTTCAAAGGGCTTTTTGCATGTATTTTCTCATTTCCTTCAACTGGTAGTATACTATTTTCCAGAAAACAAGACTAAATTCTTATGAGTTTATAGCGAATGCTGTAATTTGTTAACAGAGATAGTTAAATTCATGAGTTGATAATAAGTATTAATTAAAATGTAATAAAAGTCAATAATTCATTTTGATGATTATTACAACTACATCGTATTTGGTGAGTTTCATATTACTACTAGGGAGTATTTGCAAAGAATCTCTCGCACAATTTCCATAATAATAACCATACCAAATATTAGTATAGAAGGCACAGCTTCCCAAGCATTTCAGAGACATTATGGATTTGCAATTTTCAATGTATTATCTCATAAACAGAATATTTTGCTTTTTTTCTCTCTTCTACTTCATATACAAAATATTGCCAAATAATAAGACAGGAATATTTTGCTTTTATTCTCTCTTCTACTTCATATAGAAAATATTGCCAAATAATAAGACAGGGGTAAATTGCTATTAGTGAATTTCCCTAATTTATTAATATATAAATTAAATAAGAAATCCAATTTAACTGAGTAATCACACTTGGTTCATATTTCCCATTCCCTTTTTTGTAGGGCTCAAGAGTCTCAGATAAGATAGACCTCTGATTGTGTTAAGCCAGAAAGATTCCATTAAAAAATAAATATGTCAGGTATAGTCTTGTTTCCCAAACATTTAACCCTGAAATTTAGCATTTACAATATAATTCAGTTCTCCAGATAACAAACTCACAAATATCCTTCTGAGACTCTAAATAGAAAACATTAATTGTCCTTTAACCCTTAAAATATATATTCTTCATCTTTATAGTATTAGCTAATATAAGCTAGCAACAAAAGTACTCCATTTCTTTATTTACTATTTTCTTCACTCAACCCCCCATACAACTCAGGCACAGCTGATATATTTATAAGAATGACTTATCTATGCATAAGCAGCAGGTTTTCACGTTCAGGGTGGAATTTAAACAAATACTCTAAAAAGCAAGAGAGTTAACCACCAGTCTATACTCTGGGAACTGTCTCCAATTCCAACCTCTAAGCTACAGCCTTCATCCATCTACTGATCTTGCTATCCTTGACATCATTTACTGTTCTATAGTAATACTCAATCACATGGCAAGTGGATGGGAAGGGATCATCCCATCTAATTACATACAAATCATCTCCTGCATTTGTGTGATACCATGTGAGCTGCAAACATTTTTACATATATTAGCTTATTTGAGCTCCACAGAAAATTTTTGAAAATGACTGAGTGGAGAGACTGTTATATACATCAGAAGGTGAGAAAACTGAAGCTCTTAGGTTTAAATAACTTACCAAGTACAGCACTACTTAGGTAGAAGGGCTGATTCTTGAACCTAGATTATCAAATTTATGTCTAAGTGTTCTCTCTACTACCCCTCAAATGGAGATATCAGTGATTTTTTTAATGACATTTTGCACCTCTTTTTGCAGTAATTTCAATTTTACCTTCAGAAATTAATGTATAATTAATTGCATATCACAAGCACAATATTTGGTTGTCTATCTGTACAATACACTATTGTGACTCCAACCCTAACTATCCAAAATTCCTTCTCTGTCACCCATATATGTGCAAATTATGGAATGTTCTCTATATATGTAGGTATATATGTATGTGAATCCTCAGAACTTCCCATAATTAGAAAGAGAATTATTAACAAAAACCTGGCTAAGTGGTATTTGAGTGTAGTAGCTCAGGTATATCAAGGAAGCCAAAGGAAGAAAAAGATTCAAAGTAATTGTGTTTATTCTTCAAATAGGAAAAGGCATTGGATATATTGATTAGATGTCACTGATGAACTTGGAGCAGAAGTGGAATTCAAATTGTAATTAATAGCAATAAAAATAGTAATAGCCACAATTATTGAGCACATACTCCATTCTAGGAACTGCATTGTCATTTATTTAATTTTAAACATAGAAAATATAACATATATACAAAAGAGGGCACTTGTCACTAGTGTACAAGTCAGTGAATTTTCCAGAACTGAACACACCTATATAATTGTACTAAGATCAAAAAGCAGAACATTACCCACCCTAAGTACTTTTTAAAATACAGTATTTCATTCTTACAACAATTCAATGAAGTAATTATTCTTGTTCCCATTTCTTTTTATATGAGAAAACTGGTTCAGAGATGTTCACATGTTCAAGATTTCCTGTTTGTAAATAATAGAGAGCAGTTTGGAATATTTCCTTCTACCTGAAAAGTTCATGCCACACATGCTTTCAAAAAGTTTAACAGTGATATGAAGACTAGATATAGAACTAAAATTGAGTAACTAGGCAGCCCCAGTGGCTCAGTGGTTTAGTGCCGCCTTCCTCCCAAGGTGTGATCCTGGAGAACCAGGATGAGTCCCACATAGGGCTCCCTGCATGGAGCCTGCTTCTCCCTCTGCCTATGTCTCTGCCTCTCTCTCTGTGTCTCCCATGAATGAATGAATAAAATATTATAAATAAATACATAAATAAATAAGATTTGAGTAACCAATAGAGCTGAGGGAAAATTTGAAAGATGATCCCTGAGGATAGTTGCAGACTAAGGGGAAGGAGCTAGTGGAGAAGAAATGATCTAAGATAAAAGAAAGAGAGAAGCTAATTTGTTAAAGAAATGAAAGATAAATGATTAACCAAGAAAAACAAGAATATGTTTTTTTTATAATAGAAGGAAAGGACGATGAATATATGGGGAAATACTGAGATGGAGTGGAGATTGTAGAGGCAGGAGAGTTCATATGTATTGAGAATAAGAAGCACACAGGTAAGGTGAAGTTTTAAGTATTGTTTTAGGTAAAACCCATGCTTTAATTAAAATAAGATGGCAGAAGAAATATAATAATCAGCCAACATTTATTGAACAGTTAAAATATTACAAGCACTCTTCCAAGTGATTTACATAGTTTGGTTCATCTAAGCCAGTAAACGACCCTGTAATATAGGAACTAATGGTCTCCACATTTTATAGATCATGAAACTGAGTTTAAGTATTCATCTTGAGTTTGCATGAAAAAAGCTAATGAGTGGTAGATTCAGAATTTGAACTGAAGCAATCTGATTCCAGATTCCTTGCACATAGATGCAGAAGTGTTTGTTCACAAGAAAATGAGAGTGTCAAACACACAATTGATGAACTACCAGAAAGGTGGATGGAGGGCACCTCGGTGGCTCAGACCAGTTAAACATCTGCTTTTGATTCAGGTTATGATCTCCAGGTCCTCGAACCCCGTGTTGGGCTCCCAGCTCAGCAGGGAGTTTGCTTCTCCCTCTCCCTCTGCTTTTCTCCCTTGTGCTCTCTGTCTCTCTCTCTCTCAAATGAATAAATAAAAAATCTTTTTTTTAAAAAGAAAGATGGATGGGTAAGGCAGAAGGAGAAACATGAATGAGTAGAATTTAATTCAATGGGATTAAAAACATGGAAGAGAGCAAGGAGAGCTAATCATGTGCTGGGTGGAAATTCTGATATATTGGAAAAACTGGCTTTGGTGTTAGCCACAGAGCCCTGAATTGAAATCTCAGTATGGCACTTAGCATATGTGTTCTAGTAAGCATAAAGAATGTGTAAGTTGTCCCAGTGAGAACTACCCTGAAGATGATCTCTGTGCTAATTCTAGAATTCATTATTATGTGGCTAAGTGTAGAATCTTTCATGTTTTGAAATTAATAGCATTAATCTGAGGTACATCTCCCAATTCCTCCTTTTACTACCTTAACACCCTTGGTTTTTAAATCCTTCACCAGAATTTAGAGCACATATGCAGGTAGTGAGAATCACTGTATATAGTATCAAATGAAGGACATGTAAAACACACATCATCCCTCAAATTCCCTAGAAGCTAATAGCCTGTCACAGTGGGCAACGTTTTCAATCCCTCCTATGGCTTAATACCCAAATGTAAAGATCCAGAGATTGACAGAATGAATACCATTGCTAATTAACAATTAACTGGTGGTTTATCAATTTCCTTGCCAAGAGATTGAGGCAGAGGACATTAAAGTTTTAGTATGATAAGTAATAAGAGGGAAAAGATACAGAACTTCAGATGCTACATGAACAGAAAGGTGGGGAGTTGGGATTAAGACAGATTTGTCCTATTTCTCAGTTAGGTCAAAGAGCCAGTCTTTGAAATCCATCAAACATCGGCCAAAGAGCCAGCCTTTGTTTGACATCCATCAATTTATGCTCTTTCAAATCTCAGCACAGTTCCTTCAAAAGAAAAGCTTGGTTTGCTCTAGCTTCTTTCCTGAGTAAATCTGTTCTAATATCAGGTAAATCAAACAGATTTTCTCTTCAAAGAATGCACCCTAAAATATTAAAGGAAGAGATACTAAGATCAAAGTAGCTAAGCTCTCAGTTTCTGTTTTTCCTTTTAGAAATCCAAGGTTTATTCCTGCTTTATTGCTTAATTGCCTTTGACAAGTATTTTAATATTTCTGAGCCTCAATTGCTTCATCTGCAAAACTGAGCTAAGACTACTTCAAAGTGCTACTTTGAAGATCAAATTATTGCTACTTTGAAAATCAAATTACATAATTTATGAGAAAGTGTTTTATATAGTAAATGCAAGGTCATAGGAATGACCATTCATAGGAATGTAGTAACACAAATAAAAAATTAAAAAAAAAACTGGCTGCCCATTCTTGTAGAACAACATTAGAAAAGGGAAAAATGAAATCTTTGTCTTTCATATCATAAAACAAGCAATATAGAATGACCTCTAATGTTTGTGTGTTTTGTTTTGTTTTGTTTTGTCTTTTTACAAAGAAGCAACTGAACAGGGATATTTAGAAAGGAGTGATAAACCCTGAATTGTCCTTCTCATGTACCAACCCCTATTGAGCCTCATTAGGGAAAAGAGATAAACACAGATAAAAGTAGATTGCTTATCATAGTCTAGGTTTTATACTGACGACATGGTCTATGGTTTTATAATAATTCAACACTTTGCAGTAGCTGTACTTGTCAGAAAAATACTGGCTTTCCTCGAGGGCCTGACAATTTAATTGGCTACAGAGCTACAATTGGGTTGCCTCAAATTACAATGCCATTTGGATTTTCTATTGAGAAAAAGGATGTAATAGAGGAAGGCACAGAAAAGCTAGAAATGAGCAATGTGGCTAAGAACTCACATAACCTGTTTAATCATGACAATGCTATTGGTACAACATCCTCATAAGTATCACACCTTAGTTCATGCCAGGGGTACAACTCACATGAAAGATAGGACTCTGACATACATATGTTTTCAAGCATCCTAGGCCTATTTTGGACTAGAATGATAAATATTTCATGTTTTTTTTTTATTTGGACGCTAAGAAGAGGATAGTAAAAACCTAAAGAAAAGTATCTGGGTCTGAAATTGTGCTGTTAGTCTTCTTTCTCTGTTTCTCTCTAAGTTAAAGGTATTCAATTACCCCTGTGCCTCCTTTTGCTACTGAGTCGAATCTATATTTTTGGCCTCAGCAGTTAGATATACTGCCTCATGCTCCTTTTTAGAATTCTAAAATTTTATTATTTGCTATGGATGATCAAAGAGATAGGGTTTTAAGAGAAGAGAACTGCAAGCTATTGAGCAACGCACATTAAAGGATACCATATTCTTATATTTATTATTTTGCCCGCAATTTAAATCACTGTTTAAAAATGTTATGAAAACTGAAGAGTTCACTGTGTTGTAATAATATAAAGTAACTAATTTAATGAAAAGAAAACAAAAATTGAAACAGAGTAACAACAGGCCTGTGTGATTGAAATGTTAATAAGATCCACTAACCAACATCTCTGCTCCCTCTTGGCCTCTTCCTCATTTATGAGCCACTTTGAAATCAGGGAATTACATTTTAAGGAAAACCATTTACCCAAAATTAAACTGAACTAGAATCAGTGTACCCCTCTTAGACAGTTTGCCAACTGAATTAATTAATTTTATTTTAATTTCTGTCTCTGGATCACCTCATAGGAATACAGGGATCAAGGAATAATACCAATGAAAAATAAGTCATATTTATAAGAGAAGTGTTTACATATGAAGTCATTTTGGAACATGCCTTTCTTCCCAGCTGCTCTGCAAATAATCTCTGGGATTAATCAATACCAACTGGAATAATAGCTTTACATGAAATTATTACCTGAAGAGGCACAGTTAAAGCACAATCCAGTTTATTTTCTAAACTCAAACCTTATAACCATATTTGAGTAAATATGTTAATGCTATCAATTTCAGAATAAATTTGTTTTGATTTCTAACCACAATGCGCAGTTGTCTTTCATTAAAAGTATTTTATGCCACGAAACAGCATTGCTAATCTACCCTAGGACTAGGAATCATAAGGGTTTGTTGAGATAGTATTTTGTGAGTCAATAATTGTTTTCCTGTATTCTATCTCCATTTTCAAACTAAGCTCTGGATAGGGAGGCAATTTAAAAAACACATGGCTGTATTTAAGAAATTTTGAGTTCGGGATCCCTGGGTGGCGCAGCGGTTTAACGCCTGCCTTTGGCCCAGGGCGCGATCCTGGAGACCCGGGATCGAATCCCACGTCAGGCTCCCGGTGCATGGAGCCTGCTTCTCCCTCTGCCTGTGTCTCTGCCTCTCTCTCTCTCTCTGTGACTATCATAAATAAATAAAAATTAAAAAAAAAAATTAAAAAAAAAAAAAAAAAAAAGAAATTTTGAGTTCAAACTCCAAGCTTAACATGTAAGATTCTGAGTAACCTTATGTAAGTCACTTACCCTCTCGGTGCCAGTCTGTTTCATCTGTAAAATAAGAAGTTTGGATTAGGTTGTTCCTTATGTGTAATATTCTATTATTTTTGCCTCATTTTAAGGATTAATGAGGTCAACAAAGAAGCTATTTTAAATGATTATTTACCTTAGCACCCACCACAACCAACAAATGAAACTCATTATATTTTTCTGTTTTTATATGCCAACAAACTGGACAACTTAGATGAAATGGATAAATTCCTAGAAACAAATAATCTAAAACTGAATCAGGAAAAATGGAAAATTCAAACAGAACAATTACTAGCAACAAAACAGAATCAGTAATCAAAAAACTCCCAACAAAAAAGTCCAGGACCAGGGACACCTGGGTGGCTCAGGAGTTTAGCACCTGCCTTTGGCCCAGGGCATGATCCTGAAGTCCTGGGATCAAGTCCCACATCAGGCTCCCTGCATGGAGTCTGCTTCTCCCTCTCTTGTGTCTCTGCCTCTCTCTGTGTGTCTCTCATGAATAAATAAATAAAACCTTTAAAAGAAAAAAGTCCAGGGCCAGATGGCTTCACAGGTGAATTCTATCAAACGTTTAAAGAAGAGTTAATGCCTGTTCTTCTCAAACTATTCTAAAAAACAGAAGGGGAAGGAAAGCTTCCAAATTCATTCTACAGAGCCAGCATTACCCCAATACTGAAACCAAATAAAGACACTAGGAAAATAAAAACTTTAGGCAGATATATCTAATGAACATAGATGCAAAAATCCTCAACAAAATATTGGCAAACTGAATCCAATGATAAAATAAAAAATAATTTACCATGATCAAGTGGATTTATTCCAGAGATCACAAGTTAATCAACATGATATATCACATTAACAAAAGAAAGAATAAAAACCATATGATCATTTCAATAGATCCAGAAAAGGTATTTGACAAAGTACATCCAATTATAATTAAAAAATCCTCAATAAAGTAGGTTTATATGGAACATATTTCAACATAATAAACGTCATTTATGAAAAACTCACAGCTAACATCATCCTTAATAAGGAAAAACTGAGACCTTTTTCCCCTAAGGTTAGGAACAAGGCAAGGATACTCATCCTCACCAGTTTCATTCAACATAGCATTGGAAGTCCTTGCCACAGTAATTAGGCAAGAAAAAGAGATAAAAAGCATCCAATTTGGTAAGAAGTTAAACTTATACTATTTGCAGATGATAAGATACTGTATATAAAAAAACTTAAAGACTCCACCAAATATCTACTAGAACTGATAAATCAATTCAACAAAGTTGCAGGATACAAAATTAATATAAAGAAATCTGTTTCTAATAAAGTTATAGAATAAGTATGTTACCTACATACCTAGAGAATCCCCTTCTAGCACTTTTATTTCCCTTGTTCCTTGATTCTTATTGGCATGACACTATGACAAAGAAGAGACCACAAGTCTATCACTACTAAGCTATCTCTGAGAGTGCCTCTGCTTCTAGGTCAGTGTCTATCCAGGAGGCTGTGAACTTCTCTGTCCTCAATAAGGACCTTCTATTGTCAGCACTGACCTTCGCCATTGCTATATTATTCACTGAAATAATAATAACAGCAATAACAGCAATAGTAGTAGTTTTGAAAATGTCAGCGTTTGGGTACTTACTATTTGCCAAGCACTGGCTTAAACATTTGCATGGTTTATCTCATTTAACTCTCACAAAGTCTACAAGATAAGTATGAATGTTTTCCCCTTTCTTAAAGATGGGGAATCTGAAACTTAGAGAAATTATTTGCAAAAAGCAATATTTGGCACAGCCAGTTTTCAAACTGAGAAAGTCCAGGTCTACAGTCATCATCCTTAGCCATGGGGTCATATTGAATACTCATTGTTGTATCTAGCAATGTTTTAGGTAGGCACTAAGATGATGGGCTCATGAATATATTTGAAAGAAGATATAGCCCCTATGATTAAAGAGTACGGAATGTGCAAACACACAGCTATGGGTAATATTATGGAACGCACTAACGAGTTCAAAATTTTCAGAGGAAAATGCTATGGTAGTAGATTTCTAGAGGAAAACACTTTATTAGAATCATGATATCACAATACAGTGAAAAAAAATGAAGGATTATCCAATAAATTTTTATGCAACAATTATTTTAGCTAATTGGAAAAATAATAAAGGGGGATTATTACTCATATCTAATGTCAAAATTCAAAATAAATAGATCAAATAGTTCAGTAAAAATTATGTAATGACAAAAGTAAGGGTAAATATTTGTTGGATGTAAGACTGGTAAGGTCTTTTTAAGCAGAAGCATTCCTGAAAAAGTCTGATGACAAAGGTTTGCTAAGTTTTTTATATGACAAAATGCATAAACAACACTAAAAATCAAATGATAAACTGATAAAAATATTTACAACAAATATAATAGATTAATATTTTATATAAAATGTTCTTATGTACAGAATAGAATGTATGTATAGAATAAAATATTCTAACACTTTAGAAAAATGTGCAGAGGCCTTGAAAAAATGAAAAAAAAAGAAATACATAGGTCAATACATATACAAAGCAATTTAAACTCAGTAGCAACAAATATTATGAAAACAGTGAAATTGTTACTTATATCTCTTTCTTTTAAGTGAACTCTATGCCATTGATGAAATAAATTGAATATGACACAAAAAATGGAAGATATTTCATGTTCTTAGATTGAAAGAATATTACCCAAATAAATCTACACATTTAATGTAATGGATTGGAAGAATAGATATTATTAAAATGTCTACATACCCAAAGCAATATTTTTTTAATAAATTTATTTTTTATTGGTGTTCAATTTGTCAACATACAGAATAACACCCAGTGCTCATCCCATCAAGTGCCCTTTCAGTGCCGCCACCCAGTCACCCCTACCCCCCACCCACCTCTCCTTCTACCACCCCTATCTCGTCTCCCAGCGTTAGGAGTCTTTCATGTTCTGTCTCCCTTTCTGATATTTCCCACTTATTTTTTCTCCTTTCCCCTTTATTCCCTTTCACTATTTTTTATATTCCCCAAATGAATGAGACCATATAATGTCTGTCCTTCTCCGATTGACTTATTTCACTCAGCATAACACACTCCGGTTCCATCCACGTCGAAGCAAATGGTTACCCAAAGCAATCTATACATTTAATGCATTCCCTATCAAAATACCACTGGGATTTTTCACAGAACTAGGACAAACAATCCTAAAATTTGTAAAGAACCACAAAAGACTCTTAAGTAGCCAAAGCAATCTTGAGAAAAAATAATAAAATTAGAAGTATCACAATTCTAGTTTTCAAGTTCTATTGCAAACCTGTAGTAATCAAAACAGTATCATACTGGCACAAAAATAGACACATAGATCAATGGGACAGAAGTGAAAACCCAGAAATAAGCCCAAAATTATAAGGTCAATTAGTCTTCCATAAAGGCAGAAAGAATATCCAAGGGGAAAATGAATGTCTTTTCAACAAATGATGTTGGGGAAACTGGACAGTGGTATTCAAAAAATGAAACGGAATCACTTTCTTACACTATTCACAAAGTAAACTCAAAATGGATTAAGGACCTAAATGTAAAACCTGAAGCCATAAAAATCTTATAAAAGAGCACAGGCAGTAATTTCTCTGACACTGGCTGTAGCAACAACATTTTTCTAGATATGTGTCCTGAGGCAAGGGAAATCAAAGAAAAATTAAACTGTTACATCAAAATAAAAAGCTTCTGCTTAGTGAAGGGAACAATCAATGAAACTAAATGGCAACCTACTGAACGGGAGTAGATATTTGCAAATGATATATCCAATAAAGTGTTAGTATCCAAGATATATAAAGACCTAAAACTCAACACCCAAAAACCAAATAATACCATTAAAAATGGGCAGAAGACATGAACGGACATTTCTTCAAAGACAACCAGATGGCCAACAGACACATGAAAAGATGCTCAACATCATTCATCATCAGAGAAATGCAAATCAAAAGTGCGAGAGATCATCTCACACCTGTCAGAATGGCTAAAATCAAAAGCACAAGAAAAGACAAGTTTTGGAGAGATGTGGGAAGGAAGGAATCCTTGTGTACTGTTGGTGGGAGTGCAAACTGGTACAGCTGTTGTGGAAGACAGTAAGGAGGTACATCAAATGTTAAAAAGTAGAACTACCTTATGATTCAGTAATTGTGCTACTGGGTATTTACCCCCAAATTATAAACCACTAACTCAAAGGGATATATGCATCCCATGTTTATAGCAACACTATTTACAATAGCCAAATTATGAAAGTAGCAAAGGAGCTCATGTCTGATGAATGGATATCAGCTATCAGTAGATGAATGGATAAAGAAAAGGTGAGATATATAGGTATACCTTTATCTATCTATGTATCTATCTACATAAAATGCTGGTGATATTTTGATAGAGATTTCATCAAATATGTAGATTTGTTTGGGTAATTGTTCTTTCAATCCATGAGCATGGAATATCTTTCCATTTCTTTGTGTCATCTTCAATTTATTTCATCAATGCTTCATAATTTTCACAGTACAAGCATTTCACCTCTGGATGAATTTATTCCTTGGAATTTTATGACTTTTGGCAACTGCAAGTGGAACTGTTTTCTTAATTTCTTTTTCTGCTACTTTGTTTTGTTGTTTACTGTGAGTTTTTCATATAAGGCCTTTATTATACCCTACAAGGTATGTTCCCTATAGGCCTACTTTGTTGAAGATTTTTGTCATAAATGGATGATGTACTTGGTGAAGTGCCTTTTCTGCATCTATCCATTTTCTTATTGATGTAATATATCTCATTGTCTAATTTGTGAATATTGTTCCATCCTTGCAGCCCAGGAATAAATCCCACCTGATTGTGGCGAATAATTTTTTAATATATTGTTGGATTTGGTTTGATAGTATTTTGTTGAGGACTTTTGCATCTATGTTCATCAGGGATATTGATGTATATTTCTCTTTTTTGTGCTGCTTTTATCTGGCTTTGGTATCAGAGTAATGCTGCCCTCATAGAATGAATTTAGAAGTTTTTATTTTCTCTTTCTCTTTTATTCTTTGGAATAGTTGGGGGAAAATAAGCATTAACCATTCTTTAAATGTTAGGTAGAATTCGCCTGTGAAGTTGTCTGGTTCTGGACTTTTGTTTGCTGGGAATTTTTTGACTACTCATTATACTTCATTGCTGGTAATCAGTCTGTTCAAATTTTCTATTTCTTCATGCTTCAGTTTTAGTAGAGTATATGTTTCTATGAATTTATCCATTTCTTCCAGGTTGTCAAAGAAGTTATTCTTCTTCCAAGAAGATTATAACTTTTCATAATGTTCTCTTAAGAATTACTACTCATATTTTGGGGATCCCTGGGTGGCTCAGCAGTTTAGCGCCTGCCTTTGGCCCAGGGCGTGATCCTGGAGTACCGGGATCAAGTTCCACATCAGGCTTCCTGCATGGAACCTGCTTCTCCCTCTGCCTGTGTCTCTGCCTCTCTCTTTCTCTCTGCGTCTCTCATGAATAAATAAATAAAATCTTTAAAAAATAATTGTCAATATTTCTGTAGTGTTGGTTGTCATTTGTCCTCTTTAATTTATGATTTTGTTTGAGTCCAGTATCTTTTTTTCAACGAGTCTATCTAAAGGTTAATCAATTTTAATATTTTTTTCAATGAACCAGCTTCTTGTTTCATTGATTCGTTCTATTTTTTTTTAATTTCTGTATCACTTATTTTTGCTCCAGTCTTTATCATTTCCTTCTTTCTGTTAGTTTGGGTTCCGTTTGATGTTCTTTTTTTTTTAAAGCTCCTTTAGGTGTAAGTTTAGTTTGCTTATTTGAGATTTTTCTTACTTCTTTGTGGTAGGCCTGTATTGCTATAAACTTCCCACATAAAGCAGCTTTTGGTACATCCCAAATATTTTGGTCCATTGTGTTTTCATTTTCATTTGTTTCCATGTACTTCTTTATTTCTTCTTTGATTTCCTGATTGTCTCATTCATTGCTCAGTAGCATGTTATTTAACCTCCATATATTTGTGTTCTTTCCAGAATTTTTTTCTTGTGGTTGATTTCTAGTTTCATAATGCTGTGGTCAGAAAAGATGCATGGAATGATTTTAAACTTTTTAAATTTGTTCAGACTTGTTTTTTGTCCCAAGATGTGATCTATTCTGGAGAATGTTCTGTGTGCACTTGAAAAGATTTTGTATTCTGTTATATTAGGATAGAATGTTCTAAATGTATCTGTTAAATCCATCGGTTTTGGTATGTCACATGAAGCCAAGGTTTCCTTGTTGATTTACTGTCTGGGTGCTCTATCAATTGATGTAAGTGTGGCATTAAAATCTTCTTCTTCTTCTTTTTTTTTTTTTAAATCACTGCTTTTTTTTTTAATTTTTATTTATTTATGATAGTCACAGAGAGAGAGAGAGGCAGAGACACAGGCAGAGAGAGAAGCAGGCTCCATGCTCCGGGAGCCCGACGTGGGATTCGATCCCGGGTCTCCAGGATCGCGCCCTGGGCCAAAGGCAGGCGCCAAACCGCTGCGCCACCCAGGGATCCCTGGCATTAAAATCTTCTATATTTATTTTATTACTATCAATTGTTCCTTTATGTTTGTTATTAATTATTTTATGTATTTGGGTGGTCCCCCTTTGGGTGCATAAATATTTATAATTGTTATATCTTGTTGGATTTCCCTCTTATGGTTATATAGTGTCTTCTTTTGTCTCTTGTTACAGTCTTTGTCTTAAAATCTAGTTTGTCTGATAAAAGTATTGCTACTCTGGCTTTCTTTTGAGATGCATTTGTATGATAAATGTTTCTCCATCCCCCTCACTTTCAGTCTGCAGGTGTCTTAGGTCTGAAATGAGTCTCTTGTAGACAGCATGTAGATGGATCTTGTATTTATATATTCTGTCACCCTATGTCTTTTATTGGAGCACTTAGGCCATTTATACTCAAAGTAATTATTGAAAGATATGTATTTATTGGCATTCTCTTATTTGTTTTGTGGCTGTTTTTGCAGACTTTTTCCTGATTTTTTTTCTCTAGCTCTCTTTCATGGTTTCTTTAGTAATATACTTGAATTCCTTTCTCTTT
Organism: Vulpes lagopus; assembly: GCF_018345385.1. Classification (NCBI taxonomy): domain Eukaryota; kingdom Metazoa; phylum Chordata; class Mammalia; order Carnivora; family Canidae; genus Vulpes; species Vulpes lagopus. Next base: position 65,208,534 of record NC_054848.1, on the reverse strand, counting down.
ATTCTTTGTATATTTACTAGTGGGTTTTGATTTGTGGTTACCATTAAGTTTGTATATAATATCTTATCCACATAGCAATTGATGATCTTTTAGATTTGATCCCATTATTTACTCCTGACCTCCCTCCTCACAATTTAAGTTCAGTGTCATATTTTACTTTCTTTTATTTTGTGAACTTTTTGACAGATTTTTACAGATATGCTTTTTTTACTGCTTTTTATTTCCAACTTTTCATATTCTCACTTATGGTCTTTCCCCTCCACTCAAAGAATCCCCTTTAATATTTCTTGAAGGGCTGGTTTAGTTTTTGTGAACTCCATTATTTTTTGTTTGAGAAATTATGTATCTCTGTTTCCATTATGAATGATAGACTTGATGGATAGAGTATTCTTGGCTCCAGATTTTTCTTACTTGGCACTCAGACTATATTGTGCCACTCACTTCTGTCCTGTAAAGTTTCTGCTGAAAAATCTGCTGAAGAAAAAAAAAATCTGCTGAAGAATCTGCCGATAACCTTGTGGAATTTCCCTTGAAGTAACTTTCATCCAGAAAACAAAGGTCAGGTTGTTTGTATTGACAATACTAAAAGGAAGGTAATTTGTTTTCTTAGCAACTGTGAACATTTTAAGCTATCACTATTTTGTCCTTAAAACTATAAAGGATATTTAGACTTTCTTTTTATAATTATGAACTACTCAAAAATAAACAGAAACAGTATGTTAACAGAAAGGTATTATTCATATACAAGAGAGAAAATTATACTAGCAGAGAGATTTGAAGAATCATTACTGACATATCAATGAAACACTGACAGTGGTATGTAATTTGAATGCCATTTTTTTTTTTTTTTTTGTTTTTTTTTTTTTTTTTTTTTTTTTTTTGAATGCCATTTTTAAGGAAAAGAATTATTCTATCAATTCTTCAGTTTTGTTGTTACACACCAAACAAAATTGCCATATCACCAGTAGAAGTAAACTTTCTCCCTTCAGACTTGTCATTACTAAGTAAAACATTCTCTTTAAACTTTTAATTATTAAAATATTTAATATTTTCAGAAGACTCCTTGCCTATCTTTTCACAGCCACCTGAAATTCTCCCTTCTCTTTGTTTTCTCTTCTAGCTGTGTCTCTGAGACAGCCAATAGCTGCTTTAGCAACTGTATCAACTCAGATAAATAGGGATGCCTAGGAGGCTCAGTTGGTTAAGCATCTGACTCTTCATTTTGGCTCAGGTCATGATCTCAGGGTTGTGAGATTGATCCCTGAATTGGGCTCCACCCTAGGCATGGAATCTACTTAAGATTCTCTCTCCCCCACTCCCTCTGCCCTTTTCCCCTACCTCCACTTGCACACACAAGTGCTTGCTTTCTCTAACTAAAACAAAAAAAAACTAATATAGATAACAAAAGTTGCACTTAAAAAAAGTGCACTTTAGTTTAATCTACAGTCACTATGTACATTTGCAGTCTTGGTGATTTAATTCTTTTTATCTGTTACAAAAGAGACTTTCTGCTATAGCAGAGAGAAATTGGGTGTAATTATTTTATTATGTGTATATGAGTTGGAAATGCTTTTGGTTAATTACTAACATGATTGTATCTATAAAAACTGCAGTGATTTGCTATTAAAAGGCACTAAAGAATAAAATAATCAATAAAAATAAATAGAATGATCAGAAACGGCCTCATCTAGAGTTAGCAAGTGAGAACTCATTAACCAGACACAATCTCTGACTCTAAAACAGGCTTTAAAATCAAGATAGAGTTACAGCAAATAAGTTCCTTCATGGTGTCCAAAATATATCAGGAGCTGTAATTCACACAGATAAACACCTTCAGTAGGGGAGAGAATTTATTATTTGTGTCCACTACCTCTTCTCCACCACCCCTCTCTAAAACTACCATTTCATTAGGCCCTTGAACAACAGGGTTTGAACTACACAGACCTGATTATAAGCACATTTTTATAAATACATTACTGTACTGTAAACGTTTTCTCTTCCTTATGATTTTCTTAAAAAACATTTTATCTTGGGATGCCTGGGTGGCTGAGTGGTTGAGCATCTGCCTTTGACTCAGGCTGTGATCCCGGGCCCCTGGGATTGAGTCCCACATCAGGCTCCCCGCAGGAAGTCTGCTTCTCCCTCTGCCTATGTCTCTACCTTTCAATCTGTGTCTCTCATGAATAAATAAATAAAATCTTTTAAAAAAACATTTTTCTCTAGCTTACTTTATTGCAAGAACACAATATGTAATACATATAGCATACAAAATACGTGTTAATTGTCTAAGTTATTGATAAGGCTTCTGGTTAACAGTAGGTTATTAGTAAAGTTTGGGGGGAGCCAAAAATTATGAGCAGATTTTCAAATGCACGGGCAGGGGATGATCAGTGCCCTTAATCCCTACATTGTTAAAGTTTCATCTATATTGCCTCCTTAAGGACTCTAGAATTTCCATGACTAACATGAACTTTGGAAAATTAATCCTGCTTTCTGTGATGTTAGTGTATATAGATATGTACGGAAAAACTATAAACCTAGAATCCTCTATAATTTATGTTCTTTCAGTGTATTAAAGCTTCCCCCCACCCCGAGGCATTTGCAGAGGCTACAAATACAAAATAAAATTTCTCTTTAAGTGATTATTCAACAGAACATCAAACAGAATGTTAAAATAAACAGTTAAGTCTCTATTAACTTCATATGTATTACCCATTGCATTTTTTTAATTAATTTTTATTGGTGTTCAATTTACCAACATACAGAAAGACACCTAGTGCTCATCCCGTCAAGTGTCCACCTCAGTGCCCGTCACCCATTCTCCTCCAACACCCGCCCTCCTCCCCTTCCACCACCCCTAGTTCGTTTCCCCGAGTTAGGAGTCTTTATGTTCTGTCTCCCTTCCTGATATTTCCCAACATTTCTTTTCCCTTCCTTTATATTCCCTTTCACTATTATTCATATTCCCCAAATGAATGAGAACATACACTGTTTGTCCTTCTCCGATTGACTTATTTCACTCAGCATAATACCCTCCAGTTCCATCCAAGTTGAAGCAAATGGTGGGTATTTTTCGTTTCTAATTGCTGAGTAATATTCCATTGTATACATAAATCACATCTTTATCCATTCATCTTTCGATGGACACCGAGGCTCCTTCCACAGTTTGGCTATTGTGGCCATTGCTGATAGAAACATCGGGGTGCAGGTGTCCCGACGTTTCATCCCATTGCATTTTTTAATCTTGATCTAGCTTTTCTCTGCCTTCTATCCTCTCTCTCTTGCTTTTGTAAGCCTAATATAGTATGCAACTAAGAAATTAAATTCCCCATGCCCCACTCAAAAAATAGTTTTGTAATATATAACATATAACAAATTTTGGTTAAATATACACAATGTCCAAATATCCATACCACAGTAAAGCCCCACTCATGTAGATATCCAATAACTGCTTATATTTTAAGAATCATCCCTAGGATTCCATTCAATAAAGTAATGTTTGGCTCATTTAAAAAAGAATTTTCCACCATGAACTAATATCTCATCCACGTTGGTGGTGTTTCCCAGCATCTGACTGCTGTACTCATATTATTTTCTTTACTTAACATGTTTCTCATATTTTTCACAATTTCTTACCCTCTGCAAAACTGAATCCTCAGTAATGACCATCTATTAGCAGCTGAGATTAGAGATTTCATTTTTCACTTATGATATTTACATATAAGTTTTAAAAAGGGGCAGGGAGGACACATCTGGGTGGCTCAGCATTTGAGCTTCTGACTTAGGCTCAGGGCATGATCTCAGGACAGGGGGGATAGAGTCAGGCTCCCTGAGGGGAGTGTGCTTCTCCCTTGGTCTGTCTCTGCCTCTCTCTTACTGTGTCTCTCATGAATAAATAAATAAAATCTTAAAAAAAAGGGTGGGGGGAGCGAGGGAGGATTCAAACCCACCTGCTGGTGGCAGTTTCACCTAATCTTATACATAACCAAAACTGGTTTACATTTTAGCAAGGTAAATACCATTGATGATACCTGGAAGCTTACTTGATAATCTCTTTACTGGTTGTATTAAAGACTGTCTTAAATGGTAATGTCTATTTTATTTTTGTTCTTTAAACTTCTACATTGTTGATTGATCTTCAACACCCTCTTCATTTCAAATTCTTGTGTTAGTTGTACAACTCAATCAAGCATATGGTATGGTAGCAAAAATCTGAATAATATCTGTTTTTCTTTTTGCTTCTGTATTTATGAAAGTCAAGTCACATTTGATATTAGAACAATTAATTATTGATTAGTTTTTATCTCCCTTTCTGATATTTACCACTCATTTTTTCTCCTTTCCCCTTTATTCCCTGTCACTTTTTTTTATATTCCCCAAATGAATGAGACCATATAATGTTTGTCCTTCTCCGATGGACTTTTTCACTCAGCATAAAACCCTCCAGTTCCAAACATGTCGAAACAAATGGTGGGTATTTGTCATTTCTAATGGCTGAGTGATATTCCATTGTATACATAAACCACATCTTCTTTATCCACTCATCTTTCGAAGGATGCTGAGGCTCCTTCCACAGTTTGGCTATTGTGGATATTTCTGCTAGAAACATCGGGGTGCAGGTGTCCCGATGTTTCACTGCATCTGTAGCTTTGGGGTAAATCCCCAAAAGTGCAATTGATGGGTCATAGGGCAGATCTATTTTTAACTCTTTGAGGAATCTCCACACAGTTTTCCAGGGTGGCTGCACCAGTGCACATTCTCACCAAAAGTGCAAGAGGGTTCCCCTTTATCCACATCCTCTCCAACATTTGTTGTTTCCTGCCTTGTTAATTTTCCCCATTCTCACTGGTGTGAGGTGGTATCTCATTGTGGTTTTGATTTGTATTTCCCTGATGGCAAGTGATGCAGAGCATTTTCTCATGTGCTTGTTGGCCATGTCTATGTCTTCCCCTGTGAGATTTCTGTTCATGTCTTTTGCCCATTTCATGATTGGATTGTTTGTTTCTTTGCTGTTGAGTTTAATAAGTTCTTTATACATCTTGGACACTAGCCCTTTATCTGATATGTCATTTGCAAATATCTTCTCCCATTCTGTAGGTTGTCTTTTAGTTTTGCTGACTGTTTCTTTTGCTGTGCAAAAGCTTCTTATCTTGATGAAGTCCCAATAGTTCATTTTTGTTTTTGTTTCTCTTGCCTTCATGGATGTATCTTGCTAGAAGTTGCTGTGGCCAAGTTCATAAAGGGTGTTGCGTGTGATCTCCTCTAGGATTTTAATGGAATCTTGTCTCACATTTAGATCTTTCATACATTTTGAGTTTATCTTTGTGTATGGTGCAAGAGAATGGTCCAGTTCCATTCTTCTGCATGTGGATGTCCAATTTTCCCAGCACCACTTATTGAAGATACTTTTTCCAGTGGATATTTATTCCTGCTTTGTCGAATATTAGTTGACCATAAAGTTGAGGGTCCAATTCTGGATTCTCTATTCTGTTCCATTGATCTATATGTCTGTTTTTGTGCTAGTACCACAGTGTCTTCATGACCACAGCGTTGTAGTACAACCTGAAATCTGCAATTGTTATGCACCCAGCTATGGTTTTCTTTTTTCGTATTCCCCTGGCTATTTGGGGTCTTTTCTGATTCCACACAAATCTTAAAATAATCTGTTCCAACTCTCTGAAGAAAGTCCATGGTATTTTCTGATGGGGATTGCATTAAAAGTGTAAATTGCCCCGGGTAACATTGACATTTTCATAATATTAATTCTTCCAATCCATGAGCGTGGAATATCTTTCCATCTCTTTCTGTCTTCCTCAATTTCTTTCAGAAGTGTTCTGTAGTTTTTAGGGTGTAGATCCTTTACCACTTTGGTGAGGTTTATTCCTAGGTATCTTATGTTTTTGGGTGCCATTGTCAATGGGATTGACTCCTTAATTTCTCTTTCTTCAGATTCATTCTTAGTGTATAGAAATGCCACCAACTTCTGGGCATTGATTTTGTATCCTCTCAAGCTTCCAAATTGCTGTATGAGTTCTAGCAATCTTGGGGTGGAGGCTTTTGGGTTTTCTACAGAGTGTCATGTCATATGCGAAGAGGAAGAGTTTGCCTTCTTCTTTGCCCATTTGAATGCCTTTTATTTCTTTTTGTTGTCTGATTGCTGAGGCCAGGACTTCTAGTACTATGTTGGATAGCAGTGGTGAGAGTGGACATCAGTGTCGTGATCCTGATCTTAGGGAAAAGGCTCACAGTGTTTCCCCATTGAGAATGATATTTGCTGTGGGCATTTCCAAAATGCTTTTAAGATGCTGAGGAATGTTCCCTCTATCCCAACACTCTGAAGAGTTTTCATCAGGAATGGATGCTGTATTTTGTCAAATGCTTTATCTGCATCTATTGAGAGGATCATCATATGGTTCTTGTTTTTTCTTTTGATGACATGATCTATCACATTGATTGCTTTACGAGTGTTGAACCAGCCTTGCATCCCGGGGATAAATCCCACTTGGTCATGGTGAATAATCTTCTTAAGGTATTGTTGGATCCTATTGGCTAGTATCTTGTTGAGAATGTTTGCATCAGTGTTCATCAGGGATATTGGTCTATAAATCTCCTTTTTGGTGGGGTCTTTGACTGGTTTTGGAATTAAGGTGATGCTGGCCTCATAGAACGAGTTTGGACATACTCCATCTCTTTCTATCTTTTGGAAAAGCTTTAGTAGAATAGGTATAGTTTCCTCTTTAAGTATTTCATAGAATTTCTCTGGAAAGCCATCTAGCCCTGGACTTTTGTGTCTTGGGAGGTTTTGGATGACTGCTTCAATTTCTTCCCTGATTATTGTCCTGTTCAGGTTTTCTATTTCTTCCTGTTCCAGTTTTGGTAGTTTGTGGTTTTCCAGAAAAGCATCCATTTCTTCTAGGTTGCCTAATTTATTGCCATATAGCTGTTCATAATATATTTTTAAAATCATTTGTATATCCTTGATGTTGGTGGTGATTTTATTAATTTGAGTATTTTCTCTCTTCTTTTTAATAAGGCTGGCTAATGGTTTATCTATCTCATTAATTCTTTCAAAGAAGCACCTCCTGGTTTTGTTAATCTGTTCCACAGTTCTTCTGGTCTCTATTTCATTGAGTTCTCCTCGAATCTTTATTAACTCTCTTCCTCTTCTGGGTGTAGGATCTATTTGCTCTTTTTTCTCCAACTCCTTTGTGCAAGGTGCAAGGTTAGCTTTTGTATTTGAGTTCTTTCCAGTTTTTGGATGGATGCTTGTATTGCAATGAATTTCCCCCTCAGGACTGCTTTTGCTGTATCCCAAAGATTTTGAATGGCTGTGTCTTCATTCTCATTAGTTTCCATGAATCTTTTTAATTCTTTTCTAGTTTCCTGGTTGACCCTTTCATCTTTTAGCAGGATGATCCTTAACCTCCACGTGCTTGAAATCCTTCCAAACTTCTTTTCATTTAGTTCTAATTTCAAAGCATTATGGTCTGAAAATATGCAGGGGGGGGATCCCTGGGTGGCGCAGCGGTTCGGCGCCCGCCTTTGGCCCAGGGCGCGATCCTGGAGACCCGGGATCGAGTCCCACATCGGGCTCCCGGTGCATGGAGCCTGCTTCTCCCTCTGCCTGTGTCTCTGCCTCTCTCTCTCTCTCTCTGTGACTATCATAAATAAATAATAATAATAAAAAATTTTAAAAAAAAAAAGAAAATATGCAGGGGATGATCCCAATCTTTTGGTATAGGATAAGACTTGGTTTGTGACCCAGTATGTGGTCTATTCTGGAGAAAGTTCCATTTGCACTTGAGAAGAATGTGTATTCAGTTGTGTTTGGATGTAACGTTCTGTAATTATCTGTGAAATCCATCTGGTCCAGTGTATCAGTTAAAGCCCTTTTTTCTTTGGAGATGCTGTGCTTAGACAATCTGTCGATTGTAGCAAGCTCTACATTCAAGTCACCAAGTATAAGTGTATTATTATCTAAATATGTCTTAACTTTGGTTATTAATTGATTGATAAACTTGGCATAAATATTGATGATTGTTAAGTCCTCTTGTTGGATAGATTCTTTAAGCATGATATAGTGTCCCTCTTCATCTCTTACTACAGTATTCGGGATAAACTTTCATTATCTGATATAAGTATGGCTACCCCTGCTCTCTTTTGAGGATCATTTGAATGGTAAATGGTTCTCCAACCTTTCATTTTCAGGCTGTAGGTGTCCTTATGTCTAAAATGAGTCTCTTATAGACAGCAAATAGGTGAGTCTTGCTTTTTAATCCAGTCTGAAACCCGGTGCCTTTTAATGGGGTCATTAAGCCCATTCACGTCCAGAGTTACTATTAAAAGATATGAATTTCATGTCATCATTATATCTATTCAGTCCCTGTTTTTGTGGAGTGTTTCCTTGGACTTCCTCTTTCTTTTACAGAGTCCCCCTGAATATTTCTTGGAGAACTGGTTTGGTGGTCACATATTTTTTCAGTTCCTGCCTGTCTTGGAAGCTCTTTATCTCTCCTTCCATTCTGAATGAGAGCCTTGCTGGATAAAATATTCTTGGCTGCATGTTCTCATTTGGGACCCTGAATATATCCTGCCAGCCCTTTCTGGCCTGCCAGGTCTCTGTGGAGAGGTCTGCTGTTAATCTAATATTTCTCTCCATAAACATTAGAGATTTCTTGTCTCTTGCTGCTTTAAGGATCTTCTCTTTATCTTTGGAATTTGCAAGCTTCACTGTTAAATGTCGAGGAGTTGAGCGGTTTTTATTGACTTTAGGGGAGGATCTATTTCCTGGCACTCAATGCCTGTTTCCCTTCCCAGATTAGGAAAGTTTTCAGCTATGATTTGTTCAAATACACTTTCTGATCCTGTGTCCCTTTCGGTGTCCTCAGGAACCCCAATTAAACGTAGATTTTTCCTTCTGAGGCTGTAATTTATTTCCCTCGACCTATCTTCATGATCTTTTAATTGTTTTTCTCTTTTTTCCCCAGTTTCCCTCTTTGCCATCAACTTGTCTTCTATGTCACTCACTTGTTCTTCTACCTCGGTAACCCTCTTCGTTAGGACCTCTAGTTTGGATTGGGTCTCATTTAATGGCTTTTTAATTTCTGCCTGATTAGATCTAAATTCTGAAGTCATGAAGTCTCCTGAATCCTCTATGCTTTTTTTTCTAGAGCCACCAGTAGCTTTTTTTTTTTATGATAGTCACACAGAGAGAGAGAGAGGCAGAGACATAGGCAGAGGGAGAAGCAGGCTCCATGCACCAGGAGCCCGATGTGGGATTCGATCCCGGGTCTCCAGGATCGCGCCCTGGGCCAAAGGCAGGCGCTAAACCGCTGTGCCACCCAGGGATCCCCACCAGTAGCTTTTTAATAGTATTTCTGAATTGGCTTTCTGACATTGAATTGTAATCCAAATTTTGTAACTCTGTGTGAGAGAGGACTGTTTCTGATTCTTTTGAGGTGAGGTTTTCCTTCCTGTCATTTTTGCTCAGTGCAGAGTGGCCAAAAACAAGTTGTACTGGGTAAAGGAGAAGAGAGAAGAAAAAAAATAAAAGAAAAAAAAAAAAGAAGAAAAAAGAGAAAGGGAAAAAAAGGGGTGGGGGAACCAAACAGAAAATAAAAAACAAGGGGGCATATCATCTGATTCTATATACTGTAAATCTCTCGTCTTCCCCTGGAACTTTCCAGTGCTGCTTGGTCAATAACTTGCTTTTCCCCTGTCCTTCTAGCTGTTCCTCTGGGGGAGGGGCCTGCTTAGCTGATTCTCAGGTGTGAGCACCTGGGGGAGCTGGTCAACACCCTGCCTGGTGCATGGCTCAGTGGGAATTGTTTTTCATGTTTATCCTGTGAGGCCACTGTGAGGCTCAGTGGGGGTTGTTTATCCTGTGAGGCCCCTGGAGAAACAACAGTGGCGGCAGCCAGCTCTGCAGCCCTGGAGTCAGCTCCTGCAGTAACTACCTCAGCTCTCAGTCTGCAGGGGCCTGGATGCTCTGGGGACGGGGGCTGCTGATCTGCCCAGTTCGGGCCGCCCAGTGGCAGGAGCGTCCTGTGCCCTCCCGACCTCTGCTTGTCCCCGGGGGTAGCGCTGATCCTGGGCTGTGTCCCCCGGCACCCTGTGCTCCGGGGCCTGCATTGCTGGAATTGCTCCTGGGCCAAGCATCCTCCTCTGGGCGGAGCCGCTGCTCGAGCTGCTTTTGGGCCAGGCGGGCCTGGGCTGTAGCCCTTTAGAGAGCTTGGCCGCAGGGTCTGGCACTCTCCCCCAGGGCGCATGTCCTCTGTTAGTGTCCCTGGGAGCCTGAGAGCATCCCCGCCCCTCCTGGGATCCTGCTCCAACTCCCTGCCAGCTCCTTTCTGTCAAGGAAGATTGGTGAAGCTCCTGCTTCTCTGGTATGGGGCTTTCCTGTCCTGGGGCACTTGCAGTGTGGCCTTAGCATGGTTCCTTGCAGGCCCCTCCCCTTTGGATGCTTTTTATTTCTTTATTTTTTTTTCTGTTTCCCTACCTTGATAGAAGCTCGAACTCTTCTCGCTGTAGCCTTCCAGCTGTTCTCTCTTTAAGTCTTAGGCCGAATTCGTAGGTTTTCAGAAAGTTATCTAGGTAATTTGGTGGGGACAGGTGACTTGGGGACCCTACTCTTTGGCCATCTTGCCTCTCCTCTCTCTGTGTGTGCTTTCATTCCTATTTACAAACCTACTTGTTACTACAGTAGACATTCTCAAATTGTCTTATTTAACAATTAACTTGCAAAAGCATGTTAGAATGTGGGAAAATGCAAGAGTCTTACACTGGTAAATATTTCTTCCATTACTTATATTAACGAAATTGTAAGAATATTAGCTGGGCAACCTAATTAAATATGAAGAAACAGAATTTATTTTGCAGAGGTGAAAAACTAAACATTCATTGAGAAATATATACATAATTCCCAAAACAGAGAACTACATTAGTCAAGATTTAATTAAATTTGCCTCAAAGGTGTTAGTACAGATTTGAAAAGTAATAAGGATTAATTGATCAACTGGATTTTATCACTCTAGGCTCACTTTCTCTATACAATTTGTTTTTCAACTAACATTTTTTTGTTCTTTTTAATTTAAATTAAATTAATCAACATATAGTACATCATCAGTTTCAGATGTAGTGTTCAATAATTTATCAATTGCAAATAACACTCAGTGCTCATCACATCATATACCTTCCCTAATATCCATCACCCAATTACCCCATCCTCCTACCCATCTCTCTTCCAGCCACCCTCAGTTTTTTACCTATAGTTAAACATCGCTCATAGTTTTTCCCCGTTCAGTTTTCCCTCCCTTCCTCTATGATCCTTTGCACTGTTTCTTACATTCCACATATGAGTGAAACCATATAATAATTCTCTTTCTGTAATTGATTTACTTCACTCAGCATAATACCCTCCAGTTCCATCCACATCAGTGTAAATAGTAGGTATTCATTCTTTCTTATGGCTGAGTAATATTCATATATATACATATGTATATATATATATATATATATATATATATCTACATATATATCTCAAACCTTTATACATTCATCCTTCTGTATACAGTTTTGAAAAAGACTTGCATTAACAATTTTTTTCAAAGATTTTATTTATTTATTTATGACAGACACAGAGGTAGGGATTGGTGCAGAGACACAGGCAGAGGGGGAAGCAGGCTCCATGCAGGGAGCCTGAAGTGGGGCTCGATCCCAGGTCTCCAGGATCATGCCCTGGGCCAAAGGTGGTGCTAAACTGCTGAGCCACCCGGGCTGCCCTGCATTAACAACTTTTTTGGAATTTGATACATCTCACTTTTTGACAGAGGTCTTGTTTCTTTTTCTTTCTTTCTTTCTTTCTTTCTTTCTTTCTTTCTTTCTTTCTTTCTTTCTTTTTTTTTTTTTTAGAGGTCTTGTTTCTATCTGAAGTAATCTCTCCAGGAATGGAGACTCAATCTGCATTTTAAGAAGCTAAACCGCTGAGCCACCCCGGTGCCCTGTGTAGTTTTTATTGGCTCTTCTGTACTTCTGTCATTACCATGAGAATAATATACATTTATAACCATTGCTTCTTCAGTCTAACTACCAAGGTGAAACATTAGAAAAAACTGACAGATCTGCAGGCTGTAGAAAAACTTCTCCAATTGATCTACAGAAATATAAATGAGAAATAAGTGCTTGTTTTTGAGTAACATTGATATTTTGTGATTATTTTTTAAACAACAGTAGATGATTGATACAGTGTCTAGCCATTCAGCCATTTATCCATTCATATATATGTGCCAAATGAGATGTCTGGAGTGCTGTCTATTAAATGTTAACAATTGTTGCTTCTGAGTGTATAATTTAATTTTTAAAAATATATTATTTGTTTCTGTATGCATTATTTGAATGTTTATAAAGTCTCATTGCTACAAAAATATAGTTATTATTCCTTCAAAAAGTAGAAAAATATTAGGAAAATTAAATAAGAATGATGTTAGGAAATATTCTATCTTGTTAGGAAATTATTTCTGAGAAAAATTAGAAATTATTTCTTATTATCTCTGGTTTATTGGTATGTATCAAAGGGTTTCATGCACAGACATAAATTTTTGTTGCATCAAATTATATGAAACAACTATTACTTTGCTATCAAATCCCATATACATAAGTACAGGATACATTAAGAGCCAGCCCCCTGGGATAACTAGCTGCTAAATTTGGGGATATGCTAATTTCCCATAATTTATTAATTTTTTTATTTGATGTACTTTCTCTTACAACTTCCATAAAAGGTGACACATTCCATATCACTATAAAACAATAGATATTTAATAAAATGAAAAAGTGAGGTAGATTTTAGACAATGAGGTAAATTTAATTCCCCCCACACTTCCTATCTCGAGAAACTTTGTGGATTACATGAAAGGTTTACAGATGTGAAGAACCAACTTGATTTTTATTGCTTTGAAAAATAAATTCTTGGGCAGCCCGGGTGGCTGAGTGGTTTAGCACTGACTTCAGCCCAGGGCCTGATCCTGGAGACCCAGCATCGAGTTCCACGTCGGGCTCCCTGCAGGGAACCTACTTCTCCCTCTGCCTGTGTCTCTGCCTCTCTCTGTGTGTGTCTCTCATGAATAAATAAATAAAAATCTTTAAAAAAAAAGAAAAATAAATTCTCATTACCTCACAATCATGCCCTTAGTGGTAACTTGAAAAGTTTATTCTGTACTAACAACTATATTTAGGTTAGGGGGAAAAATAAGCTAAAGAGGAAAATGAGATCTGCCTTAAAATATTCCAAGGGGTCTCATGTGGAAAAGAATTATTTTCTATCTTCAAGAAAGAATAAAAGCCAGAGAGGGAAATCACAAATTGATAGATTTTAGTTCAATATCAGAAAGCACTGCATAACTACAAAGGTTCAAATGTGATACATGCAATGCTGTAAGTAAAGGACTCATAATTTTAAGTATTCAAGCAAAGCAAGGATTCATTATCTCAAGAAAGTTATGGAAGGAAATTCTGGTTTCATATTTGAATTTGGTAGAGATGAATATATATTTGAGCTATGAGAACTGAAGTACATTTCAACTCTAAGATTAGAGGATTCTTTTGCTTTGGAGTCAATTCTATTAGAAAATACAACTACTAAGATACCTCTAAAAATTTTCTGGTCTCAAAGCTAAAAGGCAAAAAGCAAGCTTGGGGGAAATGTTTGCAACATATATGATATGAAAGGTTGACTATCCCTACTATACAAAGAAATCATACAAATCAAACAAGAAAATGTGCCTTAGGAAAAAAAAAAAACAATTTACAAAGGAAGAAATACAGATAGCCAGTGAACATAGTATGTTTTGTTACATTAATAATCAAAGAAATGTAAATCATGAGCAACAAGGTGTCATTTTTCACCTATAAAATTGGGAAAAATTGATAATCCTAATGTTGTAAAGTGAATGGGAAATAATCACTCTAATTAATTGTTGTAAAATCAATTGACAACTGAATGACATTTTAAATAATAACAACATTTATTTAGCACTTGTCTGTGCCAAGTAGTCTTTAAGAGTTTTTCGTGAATTGTGTCATTCAGTTCTCCATATAAGAAAGGAAGCAATTATATTCATTTTTACAGATGAAAATAACTATATTTAGGAATTATGGTTCTATGCCAAAAGTCACGTATTTGCCAATTGGCAGAGTCCATGATCAAACAAAATCAGTCTGACCCAAAAGACAATGCTTCTCACCATTATATTATATTGACTCATATTTTCCTCATATCCCTGTGCAGTCTTTTCTATTTTTTCCACCCCCACACATTCCATCCTTCAGCCACTTTGAATGTCATCACTTTCTGAACCTATCTTGCATTTTTAAATGTTCCAATACTGTTTTTTAAATATTCTGCTTTTTTTTCAGATTTAGTGAGAGGACACCTTAAACTTATCCTATGTTCCCATGAGTGTAATTTCTGGAAAGAATCCTGCCTTTGATTTGTTTGCCTCTTCCTAATCTGCATTAAACTTAAAAAAAGATTTTATTTATTATTTTGAGAGAGAACAGGAGAGAGAACATGAACAGGAGATGGGAGAGAGGGAGAGAGAGAAACAGACTTTCCGATGAACAGGGAGCTGCCCTTGGGGCTCCATCCCAGGATCCTAAGATCATGACCTGAGCAGAAGGGAGGTGCTTAACTGAGTGAGCCACGCAGGTGCCCCACTAGTACGAAACTTTTAACCACTAAATTATATTTACAATAGACATCTTCCACTCTAGCCTAGTATTTTTTAAAAAATAATAATTAATTTTTTAAAAAATAATAATTAATTTTAAAATAGTTTTAGATTTCAGGAAAAGTTGAAAGAATATTACAGACATTTCCATACTCTGCGCTCAGAGTTTCCTTTTTTGTTGACATTATTATAATATATACCTCACAACTAATGAATCAATATTGATACATTATTATTATCTAAGTTTCATGCTTTTTTCTCCCTTAGTTTATTTATTTTTAAAGATTTTATTTATTTATTCATGAAAGGCACACACACACACACACAGAGGCAGAGACACAGGCAAAGGGAGAAGCAGGCTCCATGCAGGAAGACTAATTAGGGACTCGATCCCAGTACTCCAGGATCATGACCTGGGCCAAAGGCAGGCACTAAACCACTGAGCCACCCAGGAATCCCCTTCTCTTAGTTTATACCTAATAGTATTTTTAGTTTATACCTAATAGTATTTTTTTCCAGGATGCTATTCAGGATACTGCATCACTTTTAGTCATATTTCATGAGGTTCCTCTGGGATGCAATGACTTCTCAGACTCATCTTGTTTTTAATGAAACAGAGTTTTGAAGTATACTGGTTGGATATTTTGTATACTGTCCTTCAACTTGAGGTTTTCTGGTGCTTTGAATAGGTTTATAGGTTTTGGGGAGGGAGACCATTAGAGATAAAATACCAGCCACATCACATTAAATCAAGTATATATACTATCAATATGAGTTATCACTTTAGTAATGTTTTTCAGGTTGGTCCATTGTAGATGTAGTTTTTACTTTTTCATTCTTCACTTTATGGAAGAAAGTCACTATATGTAGCCAATACTTAAGCAGTGGAGAGCTCTACGATACTTCCTTGAGGGTGGAGTATTCACATAACTTAATTGTTTTTTTTCTAAATGGAGCTTTTGTCTATTGTTTCATTTATATTGTTATTCAATTATTTAAATTAGTATGAACTCAGGTATTTTATATACTGGGTTACCATCCAATGCTACTTTATTTTGTTCAAATCCTTCTAGCTTTTCCATTGAGAATCTTTTCATGTCGCTCTTATGATACTTTGCCATGTCCTCATCTCTCTTCCTCTTTTTGTATGTGTATGTGTTTGAGTATTTCTTTATTTTCAGGCACTAAATGATTGATGTTCCAGGGTCATCTTTGTATTCCCTGCTAAAGTTCTCTAATCTGCCATCTTTCCAAGAAGTCCAAGTTCTGTTTATTATCAAAAATCAAATGTGTTCATTGCTACTGTATTTTTATTGTTTTTAGACCCTTTCAGCTGACAGAATGAAGACATATAAGTATGTATACTAACCCATGTATATACACATGATTTATAATATTTCCATATGTATCCATCTGTATGTATATTAAGCTAAATATGAGTTCATAGTGATATCTCCAACACTAAGCCATTATCACATGGATCATTCTAGCCTTCCCTCCATTTGACTTTAACCTCCCACTCCAACAATGAGTATCTAGGATCCAACTATCTGCCATCATTTACTTAATCATCCAATTTAAGTATACAGGTGCAGTGATTTCAGAACTATTAACCCATACCTTGTGAGAAATAACTATCAACCAAAGTACAATATTTATGCACAGTCTCTATTGTCTTTAATATGACAGTCTTTAATCACTTCCAAAGTTTATTTAGGTCAGCATCTTACTACTCACCCTTTTCAGTGAATGTCTTTCATACATTTGTATACAGTCAAAATATTTTGTCACAATCTGCATCCCATATTGAGTTTTCCCTACTTCCTAATTGATTAGGTTTGATTTGTAAATATTGAGGTTTATTTTTTGTGCTATAAATTCCTATGGGTTTTGACAAATATGTAATGTATCCAGCATAATGATATCATAAAATAAGTTTACCACTCTAAAAAAAGATCTTATATTTTACACACTCAACCCTTCCAAAGTCACTGGCAACTATTTGCCAGTATACTGTTTCTATAGTTTTACCTTTTCCAGGATGTCATATAAGTAGAATTATACAGTATGTAGCCTTTTCAGAATAACAATTTTTACTTAAAAGTATGCATTTAAGATTCATATAGATTCTTGAGCAGATTGAAAATTCATTCATTTTTCTCCTTGAAAAATATGCCATTGTGGGTATGTACTAATTTGTTTATCCAATCACTAATTGAAAGACATTTTAGTTGATTCCAGTTTTTGGAAATTATGAATAAAACTGTTATAAATATTTGTGTGCAGGCTTTTATGTAGGTATATGTTTTCAAATCAGTTGAAAAACTCAGAGCATAATTACTGGAAAATGTGGTTAAGAGTACTTTAAGCATTATAGAAAACTGCCAAAATTATTTCCAAAATGACTGGCCATTTTGAATTTCACCAGTAATAAATGAGTGTTTCCATTGCCCTACATTCTATTTATTGTTATTGCTTGTCATTTGCTCAGTTTGAGTATTAGCAATATTCTCCAATATTGAGAATAGTCTAGAGTGGCCTCTTCACCTTCCACCTAGATATGAAGTTGAATCACAGATAGCCATAGCAGAAGGTATCTTCCAGCCTCATCTTCCCAGAAGGGCTACAACTTTTGAGGTAAGATGTAAGTGGGCCGAGTCGATAGTTTGCAGAGCAAAGTCCGTTGCTTTGTTGATCAAAGGACTTGATGATTAAAGAGATAAAATATCTATACCCTAAAAACTACAGAACACTTCTGAAAGAAATCAAAGAAGACACAAAGAGATGGAAAAATATTCCATGCTCATGGATTGGAAGAATTAATATTGTGATAATGTCTATGCTACCCAGAGCAATTTACACGTTCAATGAATTCCCTATCAAAATACCATGGACTTTCTTCACAGAGTTGGAACAAATCATCTTAAGATTTGTGTGGAATCAGAAAAGACCCTGAATAGCCAGGGGAATATTGAAAAAGAAAACCAGAGCCAGGGACATCACAATGGCATATTTCAAGTTGTACTACAAAGCTGTGATCATCAAGACAGTGTTGTACTGGAACAAAAACAGACACATAGATCAATGGAACAGAATAGAGAACCCCAAAATGGGCCCTCAACTTTATGGTGAACTCATATTCAACAAAGCAGGAAAGAGTATCCACTGGAAAAAGGACAGTCTCTTCAATAAGTGGTGCTGAGAAAATTGGACACCACATGCAGAAGAATAAAACTAGACCATTCTCTTACACCATACACAAAGATAAACTCAAAATGGTTGAAAGATCTAAATGTAGAATCCATCAAAATCCTAGAGGAGGACACAGGTCACACCCTTTTTGAACTTGGCCACAGCAACTTCTTGCAAGATACATCTTTGAAGGCAAGGAAAACAAAAGCAAAAAATGAACTATTGGGACTTCATCAAGATAAGAAGCTTCGCTTCTGCACAGCAAAAGAAACAGTCAACAAAACTAAAAGACAACCTACAGAATGGGAGAAGATATTTGCAAATGACCTATCAGATAAAGGGCTAATATCCAAGATCTATAAATAATGTATTAAACTCAACAGCAAAGAAACAAACAATCCAATCATGAAATGGGCAAAAGACATGCACAGAAATTTCACCAAAGAGGGCACACACATGGCCAATAAGCACATGAGGAAATGCTCCTCATCACTTGCCATCAGGGAAATACAAATTAAAATCACAATGAGATACCACCTCACACCAGTGAGAATGGGGAAAATTAACAAGACAGGAAACAGCAAATGTTGGGGAGGATGTGGAGAAAGGGGAACCCTCTTGCACTGTTGGTGGGAATGTGAACTGGTACAGCCACTCTGTACAACTGTGTGGGGTTTCCTCAAGGGTTAAAAATAGAGCTACCCTATGACCCAGTAATTGCACTTCTGGGGATTTACCCCAAAGATACAGATGCAGTGAAAAGGCGGAGACACCTGAACCCCAATGTTTATAGCAGCAATGTCCACAATATCCAAACTGTGGAAGAAGCCTCAGTGTCCATCGAAAGATGGATAAAGAAGATGTGGTATATATATGCAATGGAATATTACTCAGCCATTAGAAACAATGAATACTCACCATTTACTTCAACGTGGATAGAACTGGAGGGTATTATGCTGAGTGAAGTAAGTCAATCAGAGAAGGACAAACATTATATGGTTTAATTCATACAGGCAATATAAAAATAGTGAAAGGGATTAAAGGGGAAAGGAGAGAAAATGGGAAATATCAGAGAGGGAGACAGAACATGAGAGACTCTTAACTCTGGAAAATGAACAAGGGGTAGTGGAAGGGTAGGTGGGTGGGGGCCTGGGGTGACTGGGTGAAGGGCACTGAGATGGGCATTTGACAGGATTAGCACTGGGTGTTATGCTATATATTGGGGAATTGAACTCCAATAAAAAAAATTTACAAAAAAAAAAAACAACCCAAGAACTTGGGGTTTTCAGTAAGTTTGAGTTGAGACAGCAAAATTATTTACCAGTTTTAGAGTTGCTTCTCTCACTATCCCTGGTCAGAGAATCTACCTTGTAACCCCACTCATCACTGAATACAGCCTATAGCTTCTCTGACTTGGGATCCTTACCATAGCACATGAAAAGGAGTATAACTATTTAATGTACCTATGTATAGTGGCACTGAAATGGAGAGAATAGGGTGTGGCTTCCCTCATCTGCAGAACAAAATCAGGAGCCTTACCTGGTCAGGGAAGTCAGTGCACACTCTAGCTTGATTAAGATCCTGAAACAATGAGATATATAGGCACTGGGTCCCATCCTGATTCCCTGCCAAAGTAAGGAGCTAATTGATACCCCCACGTACTATATTAATAGAGTACCCAGTTCTAACCATCTAGTAAGCCTGACCAGAAAATCCCAGCAACCATGAAACCCATACTAGAACCTTACATAGGTATAGAATCAAGCCAGAAGTCCTATCTAACTTTTCTCAGCCAGCAGCACACTCTGCCACCTGTGTTCTCAGAGCTCCAACAGTTGCTTCACCAAAAATAAGTCGTAATTGCAAGCCACTCTTGGGGCACCAAGACATTCTCAGCAGATGAAATCAAAATCCCAAACTGAGCTACCTGGTGAATAACTGTCTCTGCCAAAGTAAAATTTAAAGTTAGAAGGTAAACTTGATTACTCGAATGAGCAGATACCAATGTAAGCAATCAAGGATCATAAAAATCCAAGTAAATATGACACAACGAAAGGAAACTAATTAAGTTCCAATAATTAACCCTGAAAAATTAAGGTCTATTAACTGTCAGACAACTAAACAAAATTAGGAAAACAATGCACAAACAAAACAAGAAATTTGAAAAGGAAATGATAACCATTAATAAGCACCAAACATAAATCCTACAGTTGAAAAATAAAATAACTGAGCTGAAAAATTCAACAGAGAATTTCAAAATAGACCTGATCATACAGAAGAATCAACAACTTGGAGGATAAGACATTGAAAATTACCCAAAGGGAAAAAAAAAAAAGAATGAAAAAGGACAGAGATGTCATGAACACAATGAAAAGAAATAATATTTGCATTATGGGAATTCCAGAAAAAAAGAGAAAGAAGAAGTAACAGAAAGTTACAGAAACAAAAATTGCTGAAAAATGCCAAAACCTGGAAAAGAAATGTACATCCAGATCCATGAAGCTGAAAGGATCTCAAATAGGTTGAACTCAAATAGGGCTACACAAAAACATTATACTTAAATTGTCAAAAGTCAAAGGAAAATAAAGAATTTCAAGAGCATCAAAAGGAAAGAGAGAAATTACATTCAGGGGAACCTCCATAAGACCTTCAGTGGATTTCTCAACAGAAACATTTTAGGCCAGGAAAGAATGGGATGACATATTCAAATATTTAAAAAAAAGCCTGTCAACCAAGAATAATATATCTAGTGAACTTGTCCTTCAGAAATGAGAAAGAGATAAAGACTTTCTTACACAAGCAAACCCAAAAGAATTTATTACCACTAGACATGCCTTACAAGAAATGTTAAAGGGAGTTATTTAAGTGGAAATAAAAGAACATTAATATCATAAAAGGGAAAAAAGGGCAGCCTGGGTGGCTCAGCAGTTTAGCACCTGCCTTCAGCTCAGGGCATGATCCTGGAGTCCTGGGATTGAGTTCCACATTGAGCTCCCTGCATGGAGCCTGCTTATCCCTCTGCCTCTCTCTGCCTCTCTCTCTCTGTCTGTCCCTCATGAATAAGTAAATAAAAAAATTTTTAAAAAATTAAAATAAATATAAAAAATTAAAATAAATAAAATAGAGCAGAAAAAATAGCATATATCTCACTGGTGATTATACATAATAGAGTCACAGTTAAATTCTACAATATAATAGCGGTGCATAATTTACTTATAACTGTAGTCTAAATTTTTTTAAAGAAACAGTAAAAATAATGTCAAAATCATTAATCTGTTATTGATTACACAATAGCTTAAAAATGTAAATTACAAAGACGCCTGGGTAGCTCAGCAGTTTAGCGCCTACCTTCGGCCCAGGGCATGGTCCTGGAGTGCCATGTCAGGCTCCCTGCATGGGGCCTGCTCTTCCCTCTGCCTGTGTCTCTGCCTCTCTCTCTGTCTGTCTCTCAGGGATAAATAAATAAAATCTTTTAAAAGATGTAAATTACAACAGCAACAACCTCAAATGTGAAGGTGGTGAAGGTGAAGAGAAGTGAAAGTGTCAAGTTCATGAATCCTATTGAAGTTAAGTTGTCAGTTTAAAATAGGGTGCTATAAGTTTAAGATATTTTATGTAAGCCTCATGGTACGACCAGAGAAATTACTGTAATATTACACAAAAGAACACAATAAAGAAGCCAAAGTATACATACTGATGCCAAAAGACATAAAACCACAAAGACAGCATGATGAGAAACAAGGAAAAAAACAGATCTTACAAAACAGCCAGAAAACAATTAAGAAATTGGCAATAAGTCCTTACCTGTCAATAATTACTTTAAGCATTAACTGATTAAATTTTGCAATTAAAAGACAAAGAATGTGTGGTGGATGTAAAAAACAAGCCAAAATCCAACAATATTCTTCCTACAAAAGACTCACTTTAGCCTTGATAACACAAGCTGGGAGTGAACAAATGGAAGAAGATATTTTATTCATTTTTTCTTTTTAAAAAAAGATTTTACTTATTAGAGAGAGAGAGAGCACAATCAGAAGGAGCTGCAGAGGCAGAAGGAGAAGCAAGTTCCCCACTGAGCAGGAAGCCTAACATGGCATTCAATCCCAGGACACTGGGACCATGATGTGAGCCAAAAGCAGATGCTTAACTGACTGAGCCACCCCGGGGCCCCAGAAGAAGACATTTTAAACAAATAATAACCAAAAACAAAAAAAAAAAGAAGAGGTAGTTATATCAGACAAAATACATTTTTTAAAAATGGTAAAAATAAAAAATAATAAAAATAAAATAAAAATGGTAAAAAGAGTCAAAGAAGTTCATTATGTAATGATAAAGTGGTCAATCCATCAAGAAGATATAACAATTTTAAGTGTTTTTGCACCCAAAATTAGAGTACCTAAATATATAAAATAAAAAGAAACAGAACAAACTGGAGAAATAAACAGTAATACAGCAATAGTTGGGAACTTTAGTACTCCACTCACAACAATAGACAAATGATTCCAACAGAGAATCAATAAGGAAACAGTGGTTTTAGACAACATTTCAGACCAAATGGATCTAACGGGCATATACGGAACATTCTATCCAACAACTGCAGAATACACATTCTTCTCTGGTGCACATGAAATGTTTTTTTTACTATAGATCATATGTTAAGCCACAAGACAAATCTTAGCAAATTCAAGAAGATTGAAATTATACCCAGTATCTTCTCTGATCACAATGACATTAAACTAGAAATCAGCAACAAGAAGAAAACTGGAATATTCACACACACATAAAATTAAACAGCACTTCCTAAATGACCAATGGATCAAATAATGAATTAAAGGGGAAATAAAAAGTCTTGAGAAAAATAAAACGGGGAAATAAAAAAATTTCTTGAGAAAAATGAAAATGGAAACACAGCATACCAGAATTTGTGGGATGCAGCTAAAGCAGTTCTAGGACAGAAGTTTATAGCAATAAATGCCTGCATTGAAAAGCAAGAAATATCTTAAATAAACAATTCAATTCTATGCCTTAAGGAATTAGAAAAACAAAACAAATATACCCTAAAGT
Organism: Vulpes lagopus; assembly: GCF_018345385.1. NCBI lineage: Eukaryota > Metazoa > Chordata > Mammalia > Carnivora > Canidae > Vulpes > Vulpes lagopus. The sequence goes on along the minus strand of NC_054848.1, from coordinate 65,185,552 downwards.
TAGAACAAGAAAGGGAATAATAAAGATTACAGCAGAAATAAAAGAAATAGATAACAGAAAAAATGATGGAAAATAAAAGCAAACTAAGAGTTGCTACTTGGAAAAGATAAAGTTCACAAATCTTTAGATTAACCAAGGAAAAAAAGGACAGGACCCAAATTAACAAAATTAAAAAGGAGACATTACAACTGATAACACAAAAATTCAAAGGAAAATAAGAAGCTACTATGAACAACTATATGGCAAACAATGAACAAACTAGAAGAAAAGAAAAAAATTCTTAGATAAACTTACAAAGTTTCATCTCACTTGTTTGGAAAACCTAGGATTTACTAAGCTTGAATCAGGAGGAAATAGAAAGTCTGAATAGACCAATTACTAATACAGAGATTGAATCAATAATAAGAAATCTCACAACTAAGTAAAGACCAGGACCTGAGGGCCTCACTGGTGAATTTTTCCAAACATTTTTTTTTTTTTTTTTTTTTTTTTATTAATTAACTTTTATTGGTGTTTAATTTACCAACATACAGAAAAACACCCAGTGCTCATCCCGTCAAGTGTCCACCTCAGTGCCCGTCACCCATTCCCCTCCAACACCCGCCCTCCTCCCCTTCCACCACCCCTAGTTCGTTTCCCCGAGTTAGGAGTCTTTATGTTCTGTCTCCCTTCCTGATATTTCCCAACATTTCTTTTCCCTTCCTTTATATTCCCTTTCACTATTATTCATATTCCCCAAATGAATGAGAACATACACTGTTTGTCCTTCTCCGATTGACTTATTTCACTCAGCATAATACCCTCCAGTTCCATCCACGTTGAAGCAAATGGTGGGTATTTGTCGTTTCTAATTGCTGAGTAATATTCCATTGTATACATAAACCACATCTTCTTTATCCATTCATCTTTCGATGGACACCGAGGCTCCTTCCACAGTTTGGCTATTGTGGCCATTGCTGATAGAAACATCGGGGTGCAGGTGTCCCGACGTTTCATTGCATCTGAATCTTTGGGGTAAATCCCCAACAGTGCAATTGCTGGGTCGTAGGGCAGGTCTATTTTTAACTCTTTGAGGAACCTCCACACAGTTTTCCAGAGTGGCTGCACCAGTTCACATTCCCACCAACAGTGTAAGAGGGTTCCCTTTTCTCCGCATCCTCTCCAACATTTGTTGTTTCCTGCCTTGTTAATTTTCCCCATTCTCACTGGTGTGAGGTGGTATCTCATTGTGGTTTTGATTTGTATTTCCCTGATGGCAAGTGATGCAGAGCATTTTCTCATGTGCATGCTGGCCATGTCCATGTCTTCCTCTGTGAGATTTCTCTTCATGTCTTTTGCCCATTTCATGATTGGATTGTTTGTTTCTTTGGTGTTGAGTTTAATAAGTTCTTTATAGATTTTGGAAACTAGCCCTTTATCTGATATGTCATTTGCAAATATCTTCTCCCATTCTGTAGGTTGTCTTTTAGTTTTGTTGACTGTATCCTTTGCTGTGCAAAAGCTTCTTATCTTGATGAAGTCCCAATAGTTCATTTTTGCTTTTGTTTCTTTTGCCTTCGTGGATGTATCTTGCAAGAAGTTACTGTGGCCAAGTTCAAAAAGGGTGTTGCCTGTGTTCTCCTCTAGGATTTTGATGGAATCTTGTCTCACATTTAGATCTCTCATCCATTTTGAGTTTATCTTTGTGTATGGTGAAAGAGAGTGGTCCAGTTTCATTCTTCTGCATGTGGATGTCCAATTTTCCCAGCACCATTTATTGAAGAGACTGTCTTTCTTCCAATGGATAGTCTTTCCTCCTTTATCGAATATTAGATGGCCGTACATTTCAGGGTCCACTTCTGGGTTCTCTATTCTGTTCCATTGATCTATGTGTCTGTTTTTGTGCCAGTACCACACTGTCTTGATGACCACAGCTTTGTAATACAACCTGAAATCTGGCATTGTGATGCCCCCAGCTAAGGTTTTCTTTTTTAAAATTCCCCTGGCTATTCGGGGTCTTTTCTGATTCCACACAAATCTTAAAATAATTTGTTCTAACTCTCTGAAGAAAGTCCATGGTATTTTGATAGGGATTGCATTAAACGTATAAATTGCCCTGGGTAACATTGACATTTTTACAATATTAATTCTGCCAATCCATGAGCATGGAATATTTTTCCATCTCTTTGTGTCTTCCTCAATTTCTTTCAGAAGTGTTCTATAGTTTTTAGGGTATAGATCTTTTACCTCTTTGGTTAGGTTTATTCCTAGGTATCTTATGCTTTTGGGTGCAATTGTAAATGGGATTGACTCCTTAATTTCTCTTTCTTCAGTCTCATTGTTAGTGTATAGAAATGCCATTGATTTCTGGGCATTGATTTTGTATCCTGCCACGCTACCAAATTGCTGTATGAGTTCTAGCAATCTGGGGGTGGAGGCTTTTGGGTTTTCTATGTAGAGTATCATGTCATCGGCGAAGAGGGAGAGTTTGACTTCTTCTTTGCCAATTTGAATGCCTTTAATGTCTTTTTGTTGTCTGATTGCTGAGGCGAGGACTTCCAGAACTATGTTGAACAGCAGTGGTGAGAGTGGACATCCCTGTCTTGTTCCTGATCTTAGGGGAAAGGCTCCCAGTGCTTCCCCATTGAGAATGATATTTGCTGTGGGCTTTTCGTAGATGGCTTTTAAGATGTCGAGGAAAGTTCCCTCTATCCCAACACTCTGAAGGGTTTTGATCAGGAATGGATGCTGTATTTTGTCAAATGCTTTCTCTGCATCTAATGAGAGTATCATATGGTTCTTGGTTTTTCTCTTGCTGATATGATGAATCACATTGATGGTTTTACGAGTGTTGAACCAGCCTTGTGTCCCAGGGATAAATCCTACTTGGTCATGGTGAATAATTTTCTTAATGTGTTGTTGGATCCTATTGGCTAGTATCTTGTTGAGAATTTTTGCATCCATGTTCATCAGGGATATTGGTCTGTAATTCTCCTTTTTGGTGGGGTCTTTGTCTGGTTTCGGAATTAAGGTGATGCTGGCCTCATAGAACGAATTTGGAAGTACTCCATCTCTTTCTATCTTTCCAAACAGCTTTAGTAGAATAGGTATGATTTCTTCTTTAAACGTTTGATAGAATTCCCCTGGGAAGCCATCTGGCCCTGGACTCTTGTGTCTTGGGAGGTTTTTGATGACTGCTTCGATTTCCTCCCTGGTTATTGGCCTGTTCAGGTTTTCTATTTCTTCCTGCTCCAGTTTTGGTAGTTTGTGGCTTTCCAGGAATGCGTCCATTTCTTCTAGATTTCCTAATTTATTGGCGTACAGCTGTTCATAATATGTTTTTAAAATCGTTTGTATTTCCTTGGTGTTGGTAGTGATGTCCCCTTTCTCATTCATGATTTTATTAATTTGAGTCTTCTCTCTCTTCTTTTTAATAAGGTTGGCTAATGGTTTATCTATCTTATTAATTCTTTCAAAGAACCAACTCCTGGTTCTGTTGATCTGTTCCACAGTTCTTTTGGTCTCGATATCATTGAGTTCTGCTCGAATTTTAATTAACTCTCTTCTTCTGCTGGGGGTGGGGTCTATTTGTTGCTTTTTCTCTAGTTCCTTTATGTGTAAGGTGAGCTTTTGAATTTGAGATCTTTCCAGTCTTTGAATGGATGCTTGTATTGCGATGTATTTCCCCCTCAGGACTGCTTTTGCTGCATCCCAAAGATTTTGAACGGTTGTATCTTCATTTTCATTAGTTTCCATGAATCTTTTTAATTCTTCCTTAATTTCCTGGTTGACCTTTTCATCTTTTAGGAGGATGGTCCTTAACCTCCACGTGTTTGTGGTCCTTCCATATTTCTTGTTGTGATTAAGTTCTAATTTCAAGGCATTATGGTCTGAGAATATACAGGGGACTATCCCGATCTTTTGGTATCGGTTCAGACCCGATTTGTGACCCAGTATGTGGTCTATTCTGGATAAAGTTCCATGTGCACTTGAGAAGAATGTGTATTCAGTTGAGTTTGGATGTAAAGTTCTGTAGATATCTGTGAAATCCATCTGGTCCAGTGTATCATTTAAAGCTCTCGTTTCTTTGGAGATGTTGTGCTTAGAAGACCTATCCAGGGTAGAAAGAGCTAGATTGAAGTCACCAAGTATAAGTGTATTATTATCAAGGTATTTCTTGAGTTTGGTTATTAATTGGTTTAAATATTTGGCAGCTCCCACATTCGGGGCATATATATTGAGGATTGTTAAGTCCTCTTGTTGGATAGATCCTTTGAGTATGAGATAGTGTCCCTCTTCATCTCTCACTATAGTCTTCGGGGTAAATTTTAATTTATCTGATATAAGGATGGCAACCCCTGCTTTCTTTTGAGGACCATTTGAATGGTAAATGGTTCTCCAACCTTTTATTTTCAGGTTGTAGGTGTCCTTCTGTCTAAAATGAGTCTCTTGTAGACAGCAAATAGATGGGTCCTGCTTTTTTATCCAGTCTGAAACCCTGCGCCTTTTGATGGGGTCATTAAGCCCGTTCACATTCAGAGTTACTATTGATAGATATGAGTTTAGTGTCATCATATCTATTCAGTCCTTGTTTTTGTGGATTGTTCCACTGAACTTCTTCTTAAAGGGGAATTTTAAGAGTCCCCCTTAAAATTTCTTGCAGAGCTGGTTTGGAGGTTACATATTCTTTCAGTTCCTGCCTGTCTTGGAAGCTCTTTATCTCTCCTTCCATTTTGAATGAAAGCCTTGCGGGGTAAAGTATTCTTGGTTGCATGTTCTTTTCATTTAGGACCCTGAATATATCCTGCCAGCCCTTTCTGGCCTGCCAGGTCTCTGTGGAGAGGTCTGCTGTTACCCTAATATTCCTCCCCATAAAAGTCAGGGACTTTTTTTCTCTTGCTGCTTTAAGGATCTTCTCCTTATCTTTGGAATTTGCAAGCTTCACTATTAAATGTCGAGGTGTTGAACGGTTTTTGTTGATTTTAGGGGGGGATCTCTCTATTTCCTGGATCTGAATGCCTGTTTCCCTTCCCAGATTCGGAAAGTTTTCAGCTAGGATTTGTTCAAATACATATTCTGGCCCTCTGTCCCTTTCCACGCCCTCGGGAACCCCAATTAAACGTAGGTTTTTCTTCCTCAGGCTATCATTTATTTCCCTTAATCTATCCTCATGGTCTTTTAATTGCCTGTCTCTTTTTTCCTCAGTTTCCCTCTTTGCCATCAACTTGTCTTCTATGTCACTCACTCGTTCTTCCACCTCGTCAAGCCTCGTCGTTAGGACTTCTAGCTTGGATTGCATCTCATTTAATTGATTTTTAATTTCTGCCTGATTAGATCTAAATTCTGCAGTCATGAAGTCTCTTGAGTCCTTTATGGTTTTTTCTAGAGCCACCAGTAGCTGTAAAATAGTGCTTCTGAATTGGCTTTCTGACATTGAATTGTAATCCATATTTTGTAACTCTGTGGGAGAGTGGGCTGTTTCTGATTCTTTTTTTTGAGGGGTTTTCCTTCTAGTCATTTTGCTTAGTGCAGAGTGGCCAAAAACAAGTTGTATTGGGAAAAGGAGAAAAAGAGAGAGAAGGAAAGAAAAGAGAAAAAGAAAAAAGAGAAAGAAGAAAAAAATAGGGGAAAAAGAGAAGAAAAAGAAAGAAAAAGAAAGAAAGGAGAAAAAAGAAAAAAGGGGGGGTGGGGGAAGCAATCAGAAATCAAGAAGAAAGAGAGAAAAAAAAAAGCACAAAACAAAACAAAACAAAAAAAAACAAAAACAAAAACAAAAAAACAAAAAACAAAAAAAACCACGGGGGAGTATCTTCCGATTCTGTGTAGTTTAAGTCCCTTGATTTCCCTTGGAACTGGTCCGTCTCGCTGGTCTTCTGGGGGAGGGGCCTGCTGTGCTGATTCTCAGGTGTTAGCACTTGGGGGAGCTGCTCTGCCCCTGCCTGGTGCAGGGCTCGGTGGGGGTTGTTCACCCCGTGAGGCCCCGGGAGGAAGCCACAGTGGCGGGGGCAGCTCTGGGACCCTGGATTCAGCCCCCGCAGTAGCTCCGGGGCTCTCCTTCTGCAGGGCCTGGGGGCTCCGGGGCGGGGCCGCTGATCTGCTCAGTTCCAGGCAGGAGCGTCCTTGCTGTCCTGGGCCCTCCCGGCCTCTGCCTGTCCCGGGGGAGGCCGGATCCTGGGCTGTGTCCCGGCGCCCTGTGCTCCGGGGCCTGCGCTGTTGGATTCGCGCTCCCGGCGGTGCAGCCCCCTCCGCGGAGCCGCCGCCCGAGCCTCTCCGAGCTGTTCCCGGAGCCGCGCAGCCCCCTCCGCGCGGAGCTTCTTCCTCTGCGCGAGCCGCCGCCGCTGAGCTGTTCCCGGAGCCGCGCAGCCCCCTCCGCGGAGCCGCCGCCCGAGCCTCTCCGAGCTGTTCCCGGAGCCGCGCCGCCCCCTCCGCGGAGCTTCTTCCTCCGCCCGAGCCGCCGCCGCCGAGCTGTTCCCGGAGCCCCGCAGCCCCCTCCGCGGAGCCGCCGCCCGAGCCCCTCCGAGCTGCTCCGGGTCCCGCCGAGCGCTGCAGCCCTTAGGGAGCTCGGCGCACTCTCCCGGGCGCAGTTCCTCTGTTACTGTCCCAGGGAGCCCGAGGGCGTCCCCGCCTTTCTGGGGATCCTGCTCCAATTCCCGGGGAGCCCCTTTCCGCGGGGAAGGTTGGTGCAGCTCCTGCTCCTCCGGGACGGGGCTCTCCTGTCCTGGGGACACTCGCCCCGGCCTCAGCCCGGCTCCTCGCGGGGCCCCTCCCCCTTGGAGGCCTTTTGTGTCTTTATCTCTTTTTCCCCGTCTTCCTACCTTGATAGAAGCGCGAACTCTTCTCACTGTAGCGTTCCAGCTGGTCTCTCTTTAAATCTCAGGCCGAATTCGTAGGTTTTCAGGATGATTGGATGGTTTTCTAGGTAATTTGCTGAGGACAGGTGACCTGGAGACCCTGCTCCTCCGCCATCTTGCCCCTCCCCCCTTTCCAAACATTTAAAGAAGAATTAACACCAATTCTTCTCAAAGTCTTCCAAAAATCAAAGAGAGAAAGGTGTAATCCCAAACTCATCATATGAGGCCAGCATTATTTTGATGCCAAATCAGAAAACAATGCTACTAGACAACTACAGACTAATATCCTTGATGAATATAGATGCAAAAATTCTCAACAAATTACTAGCAAACAAAACTCAGAAGGACATTGAAATTTTTGTTCACCATAATAAACTGATTTATCCCTGAAATGCAAGGATAGTTCAACATATGCAAATCATTCAATGTGATAGGTCATATTAATAGAATAAAGGAAAAGAATCATATGATCATCTCAATAGACAGAGAAAGCAATTGACAACATTTAACACCCTTTCATGATAAAATTCAACAAATTAGAGAACTACCATATCTCAAAATAATAAAGGCCATACAAGACAAGTCCACAGCCAACATTATACTTAATAGTGAAGCCCTGAAAGCTTTTCTCTAAAATCAGGAACAAGACAAGGATGCCCACTCTTGCCACTCCTCTTCTGAAGTTCTAGATAGAGAAATCACACAAGAAAAAGAGATAAAAAGGTATTTTCCAATTCCAATCAGAATTGGAAAGGAAGAGGGGTGCCCGGGAGGCTCAGTTGGTTGAATGACTGCCTTTTACTCAGGTCTTGATCCCAGGCTCCCATATCAGTGGGGAGCCTGCTTCACTCCTTTCTATCTTTCCCCCTGTTCTTGCTCTCTCTTTCTCCCTCAAATAAATAAATAAAATATTTTTAAAATAATTGGAAAGGAAGAAGTAAAATTGTTCCTATGTGTAGGTGAAATGATTTTATATATTAGAAAATTCTGAAGACTCAACAAATTGTTAGATCAAATCAATGAATTCAGTAAAGTTCTAAAATACAAAATTAACACATAAAATTAGAAGCATTTCTATGCACTAAAAATGAATTCTCTGAAAAACAAATAAATTAATTCCATTTACAATAAAACCAAAAATAATAAAATACTTAGGAAATGGGCACCTGGGTGGCTTGGTTCAGCATGCAAGTCTTGGTTTTGGCTCAGGTCATGATGTCAAGGTCTTGAGATCAAGCCCCAGGTCAGGCTTTGCACTCAGTGGGGAGTTTGCTTCTCTCTCTCTCCCTCTGCCCCCACCCTGTTCATGCTCTCTCTCAAATAAATAAATAAATAAATAAATAAATAAATAAATAAATCTTTAAAAAATTTAACTAAGGAGGTGAAAGATCTCTACTCTGAAAACTATGAAACAATGATTCAAAAAATGGAAGACACAAAAGATCTCTCATGTTCATGGATTGGAAGCACTAACATTGTTAAAGTGTCAATAATAACAAAAGCCATCTAAAGATTCAATGCAATTCCTGTCAAGTTTTCATTACATAGTATTAGGTGAGCAAATCAAGTTAAAAACAGTGCCCTAGACATTGGGATATAAGGTGTGAACAAAACAGATATATTTTCTTCCTTCTTGGAAAAATGAGGAAAATAAACATAAAATTACTACATACAAAGTGGTATTATTTATGACAAAGAAGTGCAAGGTGCTTTCAGATGATATAACAGGGAATGTCTTCCAAAGCAAATGTTGCAGGCAGAAGGGATAGCATGTACAAGGGCCCTTAAGTAGAAGAGAAAGTGGTACATTCCAGGAACAGAAAATTTCAATATGACCAAGATACACAAAATAAAGGGTAGAATGTTATAAGAGGAGGCTTAGTATGTAAGCAGGTATTAGATCATGTAAGTTCTGTTATACCTCATGAAGTACCTACTTAGTACTGAAGGTAGAAGACATTAAACTCTATTCTCTAGGAATTTACAGTCAAGTAGGGGGTACATGAAAACCATCTGATTATTTATAATACAAAGAAAAATACACAGTGAAAGAAGTATATATAATTTTTGTATGTATATTGATGAAAAATAATAATTCCTCCTGGCTGGGGGATAAGGGTAAAGCAATATTTCCTGGAAGGCTTGGCATTTGGCATTTGGAGCAAACATTAATAAATGAAAACGATTTACCAAAGGTAGAAAGTGAGGAAAAGATTTACCAGAGGAAGAAGAGTTATGAGTATAAGCATAATTATAAAGAGGGAAACAGGGAGGCTTTTTCAGGAAATGATGAGATGTATATTTAGACTAAAGTGTAATGTATTTATAATAATAACTACCTTTCATTGGGTGCCAGACATTGCTCTGAGTATTCCATGTGTATTAATTAACTTAATCCTAACAAAAATCTTAAGAGGTTGGCCCATAGTTATTCTTCAATTTCCCACTCTTTAAGTGGGAAGATAGGATTCAAACCCAAGGATACCTAATACCAGATCTCTTGTATGTAACTGATTATGCATCCTAATATATTAAAAAGTAAAGATAGAAGATAAGGAAGGAAGGTAGATGGAGCTAAGAAAACAGAGGAAAGCTTTTTCTGTCAGGATAAAGAGAATTTTATTTGTTAGAGAATGGAGATCCACAGAAATTTTGTGAATAAAAAAAAGAAATATTGTGAATATAAGAGATATAAATAGAGTTATGTTTTAGGAAGGTGGACTTGGCCAATAGTGTAATGGAAAACCATGGATTAGAGTAGGGCTACTCACAGTGTTATCCCAGAACTGGCAGCATCAACATTGATTTGCTAATTACAAATTCTTACCCCACCTCCAGACCTACTTAATCAGAAACTAAACAAAAGCCCAAAGTTTCTGTTTTAATAAGCTTTTCATGCGATTCAGATGCACACGAAAGTTTGTGAATTCCTAGATAGGAAAGAGGAAAGGCCAGTGGTTAAAAAAAAAAAGTTGAAACAACAGTAATGATTTAAGTGAAAGATATTGAAAGTCTGGGTTAAGATAATTGTAAGGGAAAATATGGATTTGAGATTCCTCATGGCTCTAGAATTTGCTAATTCAGTCAATTCTTGGACGTGGATAGCAGGGAGATGGAGAAATAAAATAGAAAACTCAGGTCTTGCTAGTTTGAGAGAAGAATAATTTTGATTTTGAATACATTCTTCTTCAGTTAATTCCACCAAAAGGAATTTTTCAAACCTGATAGCTTACCACTCATACTCCCCAAGCCTAATTTAAACAAACAAACAAACAAACAAACAAACAAACAAACAAACAAATATATTTCTGCTTGTGGCATGTGACAACTTGTTTGGAGGAAACTTTTTTTATCTATAAAATAGATTTTGTGCATTTCTAACAAGTACAGAATTCACGCTAAAGCTCCAATAATGAAGCTGTAGCTACTCACATAAAACCACCAAAAAGCATAGAAACAGCTCATCAATTTTAATTGTATAGCCATTAATAAAAGTGGACTCTAACTAACTTTTCCTTTCCAGCCCCAGGTACTCAGAAATGATATTAGAGGGACACATGGTATTAGATATCAGAGGGACACACTTACAGCATTAATCTCAACTATTTGTAGTCTTATTGTACTAGTTAGCAAATTTTTTATTCTCCCCATCTGGCCCTCTTTGCTCCTTGTTTCAAAGGATAATGAACGTTTTGGGAAAAAATACCTCACATGATGCCTCCCACATACTAGGCAAGGGCTATAAATGTTGATTTGATTTAAAACAGTGTTTTTCAGCCACGTTTTTTTCAAGGCACAATGAGATCTCTGTGTAATTTAGATCCCTGTAGAATTATCTGTTGAATAAAATATAAATAACAGTAAAGAGTCCTTACCATAGGATTGAAACTTACTAAATAGAGCTATTCTAACTATAACAATAAACACTGAAATGGGAATAAAATGCTACAGGAGGTTATGAGAAGCAGATACCACCTATCCATTTATTTCTCTCCATTTTATATCAGTTACTGGTTTGAGTATATTTAGGACAGCTGTCATAACATTACCATTCTCCTACTGATTGAGTATGATAAACTATGTTTCTATTCCTCTTCCCCTACAGTCAGTTCACAACTAAAAGAAGAAACAGACTCTATACGACCCTTAATTAATCATCCCCTTTTAATTTTTGTTAATTGGTATACCCAAATAGGTTTACTTTTCTTTCTCTCACACTCCAATAGCCATCCTGCCAAAAGGTGAGAATATTCTTGTCAATAAAGGAAAGATGATATATCCATGAGTCTGGATGAGATATGGTCTAAAATATCAGGAAGGGAGACAGAACATAAAGACTCCTAACTCGGGGAAACGAACTAGGGGTGGTGGAAGGGGAGGAGGGCGGGTGTTGGAGGGGAATGGGTGACGGGCACTGAGGTGGACACTTGACGGGATGAGCACTGGGTGTTTTTCTGTATGTTGGTAAATTAAACACCAATAAAAGTTAATTAAAAAAAAAATAAAATGAGCTTTGCGATAATCCTACCATGTAAAGATGCAGAAAAGACCTGTAGGTTTCATTACAAAACTGAATATTGCTTAGGGCCCACACTTGAGTCCTACTTCTACCAATAAATACCAATAACTTTACATGAACTTCTTGCCCTCTTTTGGCCCCAACTTTCTAATTTGAAAAAGCAGATGACTATTCAGGGTCTTTTGTGGTTCCATACAAATTTTAGTATTATTTGTTCTAATTCTGTGAAAAATGATGTTGGTATTTTGATAGGGATTGCATTAAATCTATAGATTGCTTTGGATAGTATGCTTTGTAGTATGGACATTTTATCAATATTGGTTCTTCCAATCTATGAGCATGGAATATCTTTCCATTTGTGTCATCTTCAATTTCTATCATCAATCCTTTAGTTTTTAGAGTACAGGATTCCCATCTTTTTGTTAAGCTTATTCCTAGGCTTTACAACAACATAGATTATATGATTATATGTGTAGCTCTGGCCAATGAAATGGGAGCAAATATGGCAGCTTTTTCCAAATGTAACTTTGCCTAACTAGACTGATGCATCCACCTAACATAGTGGTTCTCTGCAGATTAAAAAAAAGAAAAGGTATATAAATTACTTAGCACAGTATCTAACTGTAATGAATACTTATAATTCTTTGTAGTTTCCATGCATCTTGAGCATCTGCTTGTGTTTTGGTAATTGTTCACTTTATGAAGCATATCCAACCTCCCACTTTTGAAGCTGACAATATCAACTATTACCTTTACCAACTTCCCTTGAAACTAAAGCATGAGGATATTATGACTCTACCAGTCAAAATCACCTACTTTGAGTGGAAGTTAGAAATGTGAGGACACTGGGGCCATTTAGAAGTAATTTTGGTGCTGGGTGATGGCAGTAGAAGCAATTATGTCCAATTACTGGAGTCACTGGCGGTATAGGTTTTAGTGGTAGTTTCCAGTATCTTATCAATACAACCTGTGAAACTTTCAAGTTTGGTTCTCTGAACTCATTAGACTGAGAGTGTATGAACTAGTCTTCGATGCTTGATTTAGCCTTTTTTGCAACCAAAAACCCTAATACATATACTAAGTCTTCAATATAAATTATCTATTATTTCTTGCAATTTATCTATTATTATTTCCTGCTGCTATCCTCTATTAGATAAAGACAGACACTTTGCTTTGTCTTTTTCTCCACAGAACCTAGCACAGTGCCAGTGATAGGGTTAGTAGTCAAAAAATAGATATAAAGTTTAATAAATCAAAGCACAAATGCTTTCTGGGAATTCAATAGACCTTTCTTTACCTCCACCTCAATTCTAAAGCTGTCAGCCTTTTATGATAATCTTTTCCTCCTTCTACAATAATTTTTCACAATGGAGCATTAACCATCAGGACTGATTTGAAAATGTGCTATTTATCTATATTCTGTGTGAATATTTTCTTTTGCATTACAGCATAATTTTAGGGAATCCTTTTTCATGTTGGGAGAACAGTAATGAAATTAAAATGCAGTTATAAGAACAAACTTTTGATTCTGATTATCACAAACCAATTTTTAGTTTTAATCTATTCATCTTGATTTGATTTTGTTTGGTGAAATGCCTTTACTACATCATCCATATAGCCTTTCTACTGAATATCTAATTCCCAAGCAACCATTTCCTGCCAGTCCTTGAAAGCTTTTGTTTTTGTTTTTGTATATATGACCTTGCACTAATCTCCTCAAAATTATGCACTTGCAAATGCAGGGTAGTTAGCATAATAACTTATATAAAGCAGACACTTGATATAGGCTTGTTGAAAGACCTTTGCCATTCTGACCCCACTATACTCACTTATGTTTTATGTCCAGATATGCATACTCTGAAAATGTTCAGCTCTGCTGGTGGAAAAAATCAGCTGGGGAACTCTTCTTTTCTCCATTCTCATTTGGTAATATCTGTGTTCAGCTGGAAGCTTATGGGTAGTGTCCTGAATTTGATAAAAAAAAATGTATGCAACATTGGTTTGGCCTACAATATTAGTCAGAAAAAAATAAATGCACTTGCCTACAGATATATCTATCATATGCAAAAAATAGTAACTAGTATAAACCTTTGAATATATGTGTAGCTATTTCTTCATGTAAAAACAAATACAAAAACTGATGGATACTCTTTCTACAGCAATATAATATAAACAATATAAGGCAAACATATATGATAAGGCCAGGTATAATGACAAAAAAAGCATAAAATCTTATAATATGCATGACACTTTTTAAAAATTTAAATTCAATTTGCCAACATACAGTATAACACCCAATGTTCATCACATCACTTGCTCTCCTTAGTGTATGATCTTTCATCTAGTAATTCTTAGACATTTATACTAAGGTATATTTATATTAGTATATTTATACTTAGTATATTTATACTGAGAGATGTATGAAAAAATTAATACATAATAATTTTCATTATATTATTTATAATAGTGAAAATTAGAAATAATCAAAATATCCAACAATGGAAAATTGTTCTATTTATAATAACTCTATATAGAGGTAAAGAATATACTACCTTTGGGATCCCTGGGTGGCGCAGCGGTTTGGCGCCTGCCTTTGGCCCAGGGCGCGATCCTGGAGATCCGGGATCGAGTCCCACGTCGGGCTCCCGGTGCATGGAGCCTGCTTCTCCCTCTGCCTGTGTCTCTGCCTCTCTCTCTCTCACTGTGTTCCTATCATAAATAAATAAAAATTAAAAAAAAAAAAAAAAGAATATACTACCTTTAAAAACCATATTGTTACTAAATATTTTTTGGCATGGGAAAATACAATCCAGTGCTAAATTAAAAATTTGGGGGTCAAAAAACATGTACAGTATGATACCACTTTAGAATATATACAGAAATATAATTATAAATGTAATTAAATATATATAAATATATATGCAGAAATGTTAACAATAATTATTTCTTGGTGTTAATATTACATATAATATCAATATTACATATAATATACTTTTTAATGTTTTAAAATTTTTCTGCATTTGAACCATATTTACATTTATAATTGGAAAAAAAATTTAAAAAGATCAGTTATGGTAATATCATAAAAGAGTTTGCTGTTAATAGCAATTCTTTTTTTTTTTAAAGATTTTAGGGATGCCTGGGTGGCTGGCTCAGTGGTTGAGCTTCTGCCTTGGGTTCAGGTTGTGATCCCAGGGTCCAGGGATCCAGCCCAGCACTGGGTTCCCCGCAGGGAGCCTGCTTCTCCCTCTGCCTATGTCTCTACCTCTTTTTCTGTTTCTCATAAATAAATATATTAATTAATTAATTCTAGGGAGCTGAATTTGTTTTCCTCTCAATAGATTGGAAGTACTTTGAGGTTAGAGGAAACTTGTTTATTGTTTTTCAACAACCCGTTTTCACATGTTCCTTCCTTCCTTACATACAAGCACACAATGTCAGTATAGTGCTTAGTATACTGACAGTATTTGATACAAAACAGTGGAGCTTATTTATACAAGGTACCTAATGCAGAATCTCTGTTCTGGGAATAACAATTGCTAGTTGGCTTGATCAACAAGGGCGGAATCAGTTTGTCTAAAATAGTTTATTGGGTTGGGCAAAAGTTGCTATTTTAGCAATCAGATCAGTATAGTTTAGAAGAGCTGCTCTGCTAAACTAGAGAGGAGGGGGACAGCTGGGACTTCATGGTTTAAGTTCAGTTAGGGAGGGAAAATGATTACAGTGAAAATACAAAGGAGGCAGGGCAAATGTGTAATTAAGAAGGAGCTATGTCTTGGGAAGTATCCATCTATGAACTGGTTTCATAAGTATGATTTCAGATGGAGTTTTCTAATGCCCAGGATACATTATTTTCTTTTTCTAAGTGAACCACTATCTTTGCAACACTTTCATACTCCAGTAAAAAGTACTCTGTCAGGTCAAGACAAAGTAAAGTAAAAATCATGCAATAATTGCTTCAATTGACAAATATAAGTTATTGATCTTATTTGGAGGTTTTGCCATGTGTATGTATGTATGAATGTATGTGTGAGAGAGAAACAGACAGACAGACAGAGACAGGTAGAACTACTTTTTTCACCCAAGCAAGTCTGTCCATTGCATATGCAGATAGATCCATCCTTACTTGGTCATGGGGTGATCAGTCATTGTGAGGGTGCATATAGGAAAGAAAACCAGTCATTTGGCCTAAGTCTTGGAGTAAAATATACATGGTACCAAAACGTGAAAACTATTTAATAAGTTGGACTTAGATTTGGGAGGCCATAAGTCCGTAAAGTATCTGTGATCGTCTTTGTTAGAACTTGATGACTTTCTTATGTGTTAAGGAAACCCTCTCCTTGCCAGAAATTACAATTATAATTTTACTTTTATGTCCCATGAGAGGAAGGGAATGCTCCCTCCTCCACTCTCTATGCATTGCTTCTTCTTTTAGCACAGGAAAGGCTGGCAAAAAGCTATACTACAACAACAGTTGCCATTTTGCTTCTCCGGGTAAATTTAGTTGGATTCACAATATTTCAATTTTTGCCTATGGTCTTAGTCCTCATACATTTATCCTTGACCATCTAAATATGGGGAAAATGTTTACACCCAAAACTTTCTAGTGTGATATTACATGCACAAAACTATAAAATCCAGCGTCTTTTTCTTCCATTTTTTTAAACTTAAGTCTCTGAAATTCCAATGTGGCATTGAAAGTGCAATCTAATTGAGGAATGGGAAGTTTATTATGTTAAAATTGGAAACGTGGAGCCAAAGGACTTTGTATTTTATGTCTAAGTTTTTCACAGGAAGACTAGTACACTTTGATTAACATTAGCAAATATGACACTACTTGAGTAAGCTTATGAGACAGAACCTACTGATAAGGAGTTAATTGGACACTTAGGTAGTTAGGGCTAGGATCCCCAGCAAGAAAACATGGAGCCGGGACAGCTAAGATGAAACTGTACTATCATCCTGTTTCACAAGACCACAATAGCATCCTGTCTAGCAGCCTCCACAGAAGTGACTTTTGCAAAATATCCTGAAACAAAACAATTAACCATAAAACGTTGGTCACTATTACAAGTTGAGGCAGTTAGTCTGCAGATGTCAGCCCCAAGGACCGTCCAGATGTGAACAGTAACCGGGTGGATGGATGGGTGCATGATCAAAGTCTTTATTGGCACAATGTAGCAGCCAATCCTCAGGGGGCCCACAGTCGACATGCTAAAGATAGTTCTGCAAAAGAGCTTATAGAAACCCCTAGATTTGAACAGAGTCTGTGCTACATTTTTGGAATGTTTTCTCAGCTAATCTATTGGCTTCCCATTCTTCAAAACCTAACTTGATTTCTTACCTTAAAATCCACACCCTGGTTACAACACTGATTTCTGTTAGCAGGAATTCATTCTAGCTATACATTTAGTTAATTTTTCTTAACTAATGTAGTTTTTTTCTTAAGTATGCATATTCACTGAAGAAACTGTAGAAAATGCAGATATACAAAGAGAATAAGATGTAAAACTACCCCCACGCCCTAGAATGGAAATTCTCTAACTATAGTGTGCAGAAGAATCACCTGTGCTGCTTGTTTAAACTTGGGAGCTCCTGGCCTCATTCTGAAATTTTATTCAATAAGTTTATGATGGAGGGGATCCCTGGTTGGCACAGTGGTTTAGCGCCTGACTTTGGCCCAGGGCGCAATCCTGGAGACCCAGGATCGAATCCCACGTCGGGCTCCCTGCAAGGAGCCTGCTTCTCCCTCTGCCTATGTCTCTGCCTCTCTCTCTCTGTGTATGACTATCATGAATAAATAAATAAAATCTTAAAAAAATAAGTTTATGATGGAACCTGAGAATCTGAATTTTTCAAGTGCCTAGGTGGTTCCAATATAAGCAATCTCCAGACCACAATTAAGAAAAATATCTTGAGTAGGTCAGATATGTCTATACTTCATCAGAGAACCTATCCTTGTTTTTAGGTCCATGAAAGAAAAAGTCGTATCTTTCTTGTTCAAAATTCTATCCTACAGGGCTTGGCAGGTACTGAGTGCTTGATAAATATTTCTTGAAGAAATGGTGAATTGTTTTTCTACTTAGCTTCTTTATTTTATTTTTTCAAATAGTAACTCATACTTGTGGATATATATTTTAAAAGTAGGCTGCAAAGATATATAAAAGTGAAACGTTATCCTCTGCTTCACAATCTCCACTTCCCTCCAATGCTTCTGAAGTGCTTAGTGGAAGCCTGGTTCATATCCTAGCTCAAATTATCTTTACTATGTGAATTTGTTAAATTATGGAATAATCTGTGGCTCCTGGGTGGCTCAGTCCATTAGTCGTCTGTCTTTGGCTCCAGTCATGTCTCAGGGTCTGGGATTGAGTCTCATGTTGGGCTCCCTGCTTAGTGGAGTGTCCGCTTCAAATAACGGAATTATTACCAGAAATAGAAACTATTTCTATTATATGTTCACTTAGATCCTAGAAAGTTAGAGCTAGTAGGGAATTCAAAAAACCTAAGTTTGACACCTTCATTTTTTTTTAGTTTTTATTTTAATTCCAGTTAGTTAACATATAGTGTTTTATTAGTTTCAGGTCTAAAATATAGGGATTCAACAATTCCATACATCACCCAGTGCTCATCACAAGTGCACTCTTTAATTACCATTACCAATTTAATCTATTCCCCCATCCCCCTGCCCTATGGTAAGCTCAGTTTGTTCTCTATAATTAAGAAATTGTTTCGGGGTGCCTGGGTGGTGCAGTGGGTTAAGCATCCAACTCTTGGTTTCAGTTCAGGCCATGATTTCTGGGTTGTGAGATGGAGCCCTGAGTTAGACTCCACACTCAGTGCAGAGTCAGCTTGGGGCTCTCTCCCCTCCCTCTGCCACTACCCTCAGTTTCTCCCTCTCTCTGTCAAATAAATAAATAAGTCTGTAAAAAAATAAACTTTCTTTTGTTTTATTTTTTGTTTTGTTGGTTTTTGTTTTTTGTTTCTTTGCTGGTTTCTTTCAGGTTTGTATTTAAATTCCAGCTAGTTAACATTAGTGCAATATTAGTTTCAGGAGTAGAATTTAGTGATCCATCACTTACATATAACACTCAGTGCTCATCATCACAAGTGTCCTCTTTAATATCCATCACCCATTTAACCTATGCCCCCACGCATCTCCTCTCCACCAACCCTCAGTTCTCTATAGTTAAGAGTCTATTTTATGGTTTGTCTCCTTTTTCCCCATATTCATCTCTTTTGTTTTTTTAAATTCCACATAAGTGAAATCATATGGTATTTGTAAGAGGCAGTTTCTTGATTTGTCTCTCTCTCTTTTTCCCCCTTGCTTATTTGTATTGTATTGTTTTATTGTTTCTTAAATTCCACATATAAGTGAAATCATATAGTATTTCTTTTTCTCTGACTTATTTGCTCAACATCATACTGTCTAGCTCCACCCATCCATGTCATTGAAACTGACAAAATTTCATTCTTTTATGGCTGATATATATATATATATATATATATATATATATATATATATATATCTTCTTTATGCAGTCATCAGTTGATGGACACATGGGCTGCTTCCATATCTTGGCTATTGTAAATAATCCAGCTATAAACATAGGGGTGCAAGTATCACTTTCAATTAACGTTCTTGTATTCTTTGGGTTATATGCCTAGTAGTGTGATTATTACAACACAGGGAAGTCCTATTTTAAATTTTTTGAGCAACCACCACACTGCTTTCTAGAGTGGCTGCACCAGTTTGCATTCCCACCAACAGTGTAGGAGGGTTTCCCTTTATCCATATCCTCACCAACACCTGTTGTTTCTTGTGTTGTTGATTTTAGCCATTCTGACAGGTATGGGGTGGTATCTCACTATAGTTTTAATTCTGATGGCAAGTGATGATGAAAAATTTTCCAGGGTTCTGTCAGCCCTCTGGATGTCTTCAGACAAATGTCTGTTCATGTCTTCTCCCCATTTTTAATTGGATTATTTATTTTTTTGAGTTATGAGTTTTACAAGTTCGTAACATGTTTTGGATACTAACCCTTTATCAGATATGTCATTTACAAATATCTTCTTTCATTCTTTAGGTCGACTTTTAGTTTTGTTGATTGTTTACTTCAATGTGCAGAAGATTTTTATTTTGATATAGCCAGAATATTTTTGTTTTTGGTATAATCACAAATTTTATCAACTCCTTGATTTCTCTTTCTTTGCTTCATTATTGATGTATGGAAATGCAACAGGTTTCTGTAAGTTGACTTTATATCCTACATCTTTGCTGATTTCATGTATCACTTCCAGCAATTTTTTACTGGAGTCTTTTGGGTTTTCTACATAGAGTATCATGTAACCTGCAAATAGTTAAAGTTTGACTTCTTCCTTGCAAATTTGGATGCCTTTTATTTCGTTTTGTTGTCTGATTGCTGGGGCTAAGAATTCCAGGACTTTGTTAAATAGTAATGGTGAGAGTAAACATACTTATCTTGTTACTGATCATAGGGGAAAGGATCTTGGTTTTTTTTTCCATCGAGGGTGATATTGGTTGTGGGTCTTTCATATATGACCTTTATTATGTTGAAGTATGTTCCCTCTATCCCTACCTTGCTGAGGGTTTTTATCAAGAGTGGATGCTATATTTTGTCAAATGCTTTTTCTGAATCTATTGAGAAGACCATATAGTTCTTATCCTTTCTTTTTTTTGTATATTTTTATTGGAGTTCGATTTGCCAACATATAGTATTCTTTTATTAATGTAGTGCTTCACATTAATTTGATTTGCAAATATTTAACCCACCTTGAAGCCAAGAAATAAATCACACTTGGTCATGGTGAATAATCATTTTTATGTACTGTTGGATCCTATTGGCTACTACTATCTTGATGAGAATTTTGGCATCCATGTTCATCAGGGATATTGGCCTATAATTCTCCTTTGAAGTGGGCTCTTTGTCTGGCTTTGGAATCAATGTAATACTAGCTTCATAGAATGAGTTCAGAAATTTTCCTTCCATTTCTATTTTTGGGACAGTTTGAGAAGAATAATTATTAACTTTTCTTTAAATTTCTGGTAGAATTCCCCTGTGAAGCCATCTAGCCCCAGACTTTTGTTAGTTGGGAGATTTTGATTACTGATTCAATTTCGTTTCTGGTTATGCATCTGTTCAAAGTTTCTATTTCTTCATGTTTCAGTTTTGGTAGTTTGTATGTTTCTAGGAATTTATTCATTTCTTCCAGATTAACCAGTTTGTTGGCATATAATTTTTTATAATGTTCTCTTATAATTGTGTTTCTGTGATATTGATTGTATTGTCTTCCCTTTCATTCATGAATTAATTTGTGTTCTTTCTCTTTTCTTTTTGATAAGACTAAGAGTTTATCAATTTTATTAGTACTTTCAAAACACCAGGTCTTAGTTTCACTGATCTGTTCTAGTGCTTTTTTTGCTTGTTTCTATATAGTTCATTTCTATTCTAATCTTTATCAATTCCCTACTTCTACTGGCTTTATGCTTTATTTGCTATTCCTTTTCTAGCTCCTTTAAGTGTAAGATTATATTGTGTATTTGAGACTTTTCTTGTTTTTTGAAGAAGGCCTGTATTGTGATTTACTTCCTCTTAGGATGGCCTTTGCTGCATCCCAAAGGTTTTGGACTGTCATGTTTTCATTTTCATTTGCTTCCATGTATTTTTAATTTTCTTCTTTAACTTCCTGATTAATCCACTGATTCTTTAGTAAGATGCTATTTAATCTTCATGTATTTATAGTCTTTCCAAATTTTTTCTGCTGGTTGACTTCAAGTTTCAAAGCATAGTGGTCTGAAAATATGCATGGTATGATCTTGATATTTTGCACTGGTTGAAACTTGATTTGTGACCCAGTAGGTAATCTATTCTAGAGAATGTTTCTTGTGCACTTGAAAAGAATATGTATTCTGCTGCTTTAGGATGAAATGTTCTTAATATATATGTTAAGTCCATCTTGTCAGGCTTGTCATTAATAACATTGTTTCATTAATACCATTGTTTCCTTGTTGATTTTCCAATCAGATGACCTGTCCATTGCTGTAAGTGGGCTGTTAATGTCCTCTACTCTAATTGTATTATCAGTGAACATTTTTGTGTTTTTTATTATTATTTTATATATTTGGGTACTTCTAAGTTGGGGACATAAATGTTTACAATTGTTAGATCTTCTTCATTGATAGCCCCTTAATTATGATGTAATGCCCTTCTTCATCTTTTGTTACAACCTTTGGTTTAAACTGGGTGTTTTTCTGTATGTTGGTAAATTAAACACCAATAAAAGTTAATTAAAAAAAAATAAATAAAATAAAATATAGTTTTTCTAATATAAGCATGGCTACTCTGGCTTTTTGTCAGCATACATTAGCATGATAAATGGTTCTCCACCCCTCACTATTAATCTTTTTAGGCCTAAAATGAACTCTTACAGGAAACATATAAATGGATCTTATTTTTTGTCCATTCTAATACATATATTTTTTGATAGGAGCATTTAGGCCATTAACATTCTGAGTGATTATTGAAAGATATAAATTTAGTTCAATTTTGTTACTTGTAAAGTTGGTGTTTCTGGTGATGTTTTCTGTTCCTTTCTAGTCTTTATTGCTTTTGATCTTTTATATTCCCACTCAAAGATTCCTCCTTAGTATTTCTTACAGGGCTGGTTTAGTGTACACAAACTCCTTTAGTTTCTGTTGCCTTGGAATCTCTTTCTCTCACCTTCTGTTCTTTTTTAATTTAATTTTTTAAAAGGTTTATTCATTTATTTATTTTAGAGAGAGAGATTAGAGGGAAGGGACAAAGGGAGAAGTAGAGAGAGTCTTAAGCAGACCCCCCCAAAGAGTGCAGAGACTGCCACAGGGCTCAATCTCATGACCCTAAGATTACAACCTGAGCCAAAAGTAAGTGTCAGACATTTAATTGACTGTGCCATCCAAGCACTACATTTCTCCTTCTATTCTGAATGACAGCCTTCCTGAATAAAATATTCTAGGCTGCATATTTTTCACATTCAGCATGTTGAATACATCCTGCCATTCACTTCTGGCCTGTCAAGTTTCTGTAAACAGAAATGCTGCAAGCCTGATCAGTCTTTCCTTCTAGGTTAAAAACTTCATTTCACTTGCTGCTTTCAGGCTTCTTTCTTTGTCTGTATTTTGTGAATTTGACTGTGGTATGCTTTGGCGATGGTGAATTTTTGTTGAATTTAACAGGAGTTCTCTGTGCTTCTTGAATTTTGATGCCTGTGTCTTTCCCCAAATTAGGGAAATATCAGGTATGTTTTGCTCAAATAAACCTTTTGCCCCTTTTTCTCTCTCTTCATCCTCTGGGAATCATATGATACAAATGTTATTTTGTTTTAACAATTAGCTGAGTTCTCTGTGTCTACTTTGTGATCCATTATGTCTGTTTTTTTCTCTATAGGTTTGCCTATTCTGGACATTTCCTATAAATGGTAACATGCATTATGTGGTCTTCTATGACTGTCTTTTTCACTTAGCATGGTATTTCTGAGGTTCATTCATGGTGTATCATGTATCAGTACTTCATTTCTTTATATTACCCACAAAATCTCCTTTATTAAAAATCCCTTCCTTCAAGCACAAATTAGTTCTGAATTTGGGCTGACCTCTCCAGTGAGTTCAACCCTAACTGGAGCCTGTTTCCTGGTGAACCAGCTTCAACATGTGACAAGGGCACCATCAGGGCAGGAATCCTATCCAGTATCTAGTCAAGGAGAGACAGATCTCGGGTTTTTTTCCGGGCCGTGGTCCATAGCAATCCCAGAATTCCTTGGAGAAACAATATGTGTCTCTGTGGATGGCAGGCAGGGACTGATGTCTGGATCCAAAGTGACTAAAGCTGATTGTGTCAGGTCTTTTCTCTGTTTTGCTTTTGTTCTTGGACTGAGTTTAGATTTTTAGATGAAAAGACTTCACTAAAAGCTGCTTCTCCTCCTACAAACCATTTGAAAATCCAGAAGTTTCTGTTACCAAAAAGCTTGATTTTGTTGCCACCTGCTGTTCTTCAACCAGAAACAGCTTTGGAAAAGATGAAGCCTTCTTCTGAACATGGCAAGAGTTACAGTCCTCACAAGGTTTTTCTGAGGCTATGCTTATAAATGTAGGTCTCTTCTTTATGTGCATATATTGTTTTCTACCTAAAGGTCTAGTCCCTTGAGAATGCATCATTAGATGGTTCTTCTAAAATTTTGTAAATAATAGAAGTTCATACAAGTTTTTTTTTAATTTTTAAAAATTTAAATTCAATTTGCCAATATGTAGTCTAACATGCAGTGCTCATCATATCATGCGCCATCCTTAATGCCCATCACCCAGTTACCCCATACCCCCAAACACCTCCCCTTCAGCAACCCTCTGTTTATTTCTCAGAGTCAAGAGTCTCTCATACTTTGTCTTCCTCTCAAATTTTTCTCCATTCAATTTCCCATGCTTCCCTCATGGTCCCTTTCACTATTTCTTACATTCCACATATGAGTGAAACCATATGATAATTGTCTGTCTCCGATTAACTTATTTCACTTAGCATAATACCATCCAATTCCATCCATGTTGATGTAAACGATACTTATTCATCCTTTCTGATGGCTGACTAATATTCCATTGTATACATATACCACATCTATATCCATTCATCTGTCAAAGGATATCATGGCTCCTTCCACAGTTTGACTATTGTGGACATTATTGCTATGAATATTGAAGTGCAGGTGTCCTATAGTTTTACTACATCGGTATCTTTGGGGTAATTATCCAGTAGTGCAATTCCTGGGTCATAGGGTAGCTCTATTTTTGACTTCTTGAGGAACCTCTACCCTATTTTCCAGAGTGGCTGTACCAGCTTGTATTCGCACCAACAGTGTAAGACAGTTCCCCTTTTTCCACATCCTCACCAACATTTATTGTTTCCTACCTTGTTAATTTTAGCCATTCTCACCAGTGTAAAGTGTTCATTGAGGTTTTGATTTGTATTTCCCTGATGACAAGTGATGTGGAGCATAGTTTCATGTTCCTGTTAGCTATGTGTAGGTCTTCTTTGGAAAAAAAATAGTCTTTTCATGTCTTCTGCCCATTTCTTGATTGGATTGTTTGTTTTTGGTGTTGAGTTTGATAAGTTCTTTATAGATCTTGGATGCTAGCCCATTATCCAATATGCCATTTGCAAATATCTTCTCCCGTTCCATAGGTTGTCTTTTAGTTTAGTTGACTGGTTCCTTTCCTGTGCATATTTTATCTTGATAAATCCCAATAGTTCATTTTTGCTTTTGTTTCCCTTGCCATTAGAGACATGTCTTGCAAGATGTTCCACTGCCTATGTTTTCCTCTAGAATTTTGATGGATTTCTATCTCACGTTTTGATATTTTAACCATTTTGAGTTTATCTTTGTGTATGGTGTAAAATAATTGTTTGGTTCATTCTTCTGCATGTGGCTGAACAATTTTCCCAACACCATTTATTGAAAAGCCTTTTTTTCCATTGGATATTCTTTCCTGCTTTGTTGAAGACCACTCGCTCATAGAATTTAGGGTCCATTTCTGGGTTTTCTATTTTGTTCTATTGATTTATGTGTCTGTTTTCATGTCAGTATAATGCTGCCTTGATGTTTAAAGCTTTGTAATATAGCTTGAAGCTAGGCATTGCAATGCCCCCCAATGCTTTGATTTTCTTTTTCAACATTCCTCTGGCTATTCAGGTTCTTTTCTGGTACCATGTAAATCTTAGGATTATTTGTTCCAACTCTGTGAAAGAAAATCATGGTATTTTGATAGGGATTGCATTGAATGTGTACATTGCCTTGGGTAGCACAGACATTTTCACAATATTTATTCTTCTAATCCATGAACATGGAATGCTTTTCCATTTCTTTGTGTCTTCCTCAATTTCCTTCATAAGTGTTCTGTAGTTTTTAAAGTACAGATCATTTACCTCTTTGGTTAAGTTTATTCCTAGATGTGTTATGGTTTTGGGTGCAATTGTAAATGGGATTGATTCTTTAATTTCTCTTTCTTCAGTCTTATTGTTAGTGTATAGAAATGCCACTGATTTTTGTGCATTGATTTTACATGCTGCCATATTGCTGAATTCCTGTATGAGTTCTAGCGATTTGGGGGTGGAGTCTTTTGGGTTTTCCACATAAAGTATCATGTCAGCTGTAAAGAGTGAGCGTTTGAATTCTTCTTTGCCAATTTGAATGCTTTTTCTGTCATTTTGTTGTCTAATTTCTGAGGCTAGGACTTTTAGTACTATGTTGAACAACAGTGGTGAGAGTTGACATTCCAGTTGTGTCCTTGACCTTAGGGGAAAAGTTCAGTTTTTCCCAGTTGAGAATGTTATTTTTTGTGTGCCTTGTACATATAGCTTATATGATATTGAGTTATGTTCTCTCTATCCCTACATTGTGGAAAGTTGTAATCAAGAAAAGATGCTTTATTTTTTCAAATGCTTTTTTTTTTTTGCATCAATTGAGAGGATCATATGTCTTTTGTCCTTTCTATTGTTAATGTGACGTGTCGTATTGATTGAATTGCAGATGTTGAACCAGGCTTGCAGCCCAGGAATAAATCCCACTTGGTCATGTTGAATAATCCTTTTAATGTACTGTTGGATCCTATTGGCTAGTATCTTGGTGAGAATTTTGACATCTTTGTTCAACAGGGATATTAGTCTGCAATTCTTTTTGGTGGAGTCTTTGTCTTGTTTTGTGATCAAGGTAATGCTGGCCTTGTAGAATAAGTTTGGAAATTTTCTTCTTGTTTCTCTTTTGAAACAGCTTCAGTAGAATAGGTATTATTTCTTCTTTAAATGTTTGGTAGACAGGACACCTGGGTGGCTCAGCAGATGGGCATCTGCCTTTGGCTCAGGGTGTGTTCCCGGGATCCGGAATTGAGTCCCACATCGGGCTCCCTCCATGAAGCCTGCTTCTCCATCTGCCTATCTCTCTGCTTCTCTCTCTGTGTGTCTCTCATGAATAAATAAATAAAATTAATAAAAATATTTGGTAGAATTCCCCTGGGAAGCATTCTGGCCATGGACTCTAGTTTGTTGGAAGATTGCTGATCTGTTTAGGTTTTCTATTTCTTCCTGATTCAGTTTTGGTAGTTTATATGTTTCTAGGAATACATTCATTTTTTTCCAGATTGCCTAACTTTTTGAGCAACTCTCATAATATGTCCTCATACTTGTATTTCCACAGTGTTGGTTGTGATATATCCTCTTTCATTCATGATTTTATTAATTTGAGTACTTTCTCTTTTCTTGTTGATAAGTTTGGCTAGGGATTTATTGATCTTACTAATTCTTTTAAAGAACCAGCTTCTAGTTTTGTTGATCTGTCCTACTGTTCTATTGGTTTCTATTTCATTGATTTCTGCTCTAATTTTTATTATTTCTCATCTTCTGCTTGATTTAGGCTTTATTTGCTGTGCTTTCCAGCTCCTTTAGTTGTTTGGTTTAGTTGTGTATTTGAGACTTTACTTGTTTCTTGAGAAAGGCTTGTATTGCTATGTACTTTTCTCTTAGAACTGCATTTGCTGCATCCCAAAGGTTTTGAACAGTTTGGCTTTCATTGTCATTCATTTCCATGAAGGTTTTTAATTCTCCTTTAATTTCCTGGTTTACACAGTCGGTTTTAGTAGGATGCTCTTTATCCTTCCTTCCAAATTTGGCTTCCTTCCAAATTCTTCTTGTGATTGAGTTCAAGACTCAAAGCATTTTGGTGTGAAAATATGCAAGGAATAATCCCAATCTTTGTTACTGGTTGAGACTTGAATTTTGACCCAGTATGTGATCTATTCTGGAGAATGTTCCATATGGATTCAAGAAGAATTTATATTCTATTGCTTTAGTATGGAATGCTCTGTATATATCCGTGAAGTCCATCTGGTCCTGTGTGTCATTCATAATATGAACAGCTATACGCCAATAAATTAGGCAATCTAGAAGAAATGGATGCATTCCTGAAAAGCCCCAAACTACCAAAACTGGAACAGGAAGAAATCGAAAACCTGAACAGGCCAATAACCAGGGAGGAAATTGAAGCAGTCGTCCAAAATCTCCCAAGACACAAAAGTCCAGGGCCAGATGGCTTCCCAGGGGAATTCTAATAAACGTTTAAAGAAGAAACCATACCTATTCTCCTTAAGCTGTTTGGAAAGATAGAAAGAGACGGAGTACTTCCAAATTCGTTCTATGAGGCCAGCATCACCTTCATTCCAAAACCAGACAAAGACCTCACCAAAAAGGAGAATTACAGACCAATATCCCTGATGAACATGGATGCAAAAACTCTCAACAAGATACTAGCCAATAGGATCCAACATTACATTAAGAAAATTATTCGCCATGACCAAGTAGGATTTATCCCCGGGACACAAGGCTGATTAAACACTTGTAAAACAATCAATGTGAATCATCATATCAGCAAGAGAAAAACCAAGAACCATATGATCCTTTCATTAGGTGCAGAGAAAGCATTTGACAAAATACAGCATCCATTCCATACCAAAACTCTTCAGAGTGTAGGGATAGAGGGAACATTCCTCAAAATCTTAAAAGCCATCTACAGAAAGCCCACAGCAAATATAATTCTCAATGGGGAAGCACTGGGAGCCTTTCCCCTAAGATCAGGAACAAGACAGGGATGTCCACTCTCACCACTGCTATTCAACATAGTACTGGAAGTCCTAGCCTCAGCAATCAGACAACAAAAAGACATTAAAGGCATTCAAATTGGCAAAGAAGTCAAACTGTCCCTCTTCGCCGATGACATGATACTCTACGTAGAAAACGCAAAAGCCTCCACCCCAAGATTGCTGGAACTCATACAGCAATTTGGTAGCATGGCAGGATACAAAATCAATGCCCAGAAGTCAGTGGCATTTCTATACACTAACAATGAGACTGAAGAAAGAGAAATTACGGAGTCAATCCCATTTACAATTGCACCCAAAAGCATAAGATACCTAGGAATAAACCTAACCAAAGAGGTAAAGGATCTATACCCTAAAAACTATAGAAGACTTCTAAAAGAAATTGAGGAAGGCACAAAGAGATGGAAAAATATTCCATGCTCATAGATTGGCAGAATTAATATTGTGAAAAAATGTTACCCAGGGCAATTTACATGTTTAATGCAATCCCTATAAAAATACCATGGAGTTTCTTCAGAGAGTTAGAACAAATTATTTTAAGATTTGTGTGGAATCAGAAAAAACCCCGAATAGCCAGGGGACTATGAAAAAAGAAGACCATATCTGTGGTCTTCAGGTTGTACTACAGATTTCAGGTTGTACTACAAAGCTGTGGTCATCAAGACAGTGTGGTACTGGCCCAAAAATAGACACATGGATCAATGGAACTGAATAGAGAATCCATAAGTGGACTCTAACTTTATGGTCAACTAATATTCGATAAAGGAGGAAAGACTATCCACTGGAAGAAAGACTGCCTGTTCAATAAATTGTGCTGGAAAATTGGACATCCACATGCAGAAGAATGAAACTAGACCACTCTCTTGCACCATACACAACGATCAACTCAAAATGGTTGAAAGATCTAAATGTGAGACAAGATTCCATCAAAATCCTAGAGGAGAACACAGGCAACACCCTTTTTGAACTCGGCCACATCAACTTCTTGCTAGATAGATCCACGAAGGCAAAAGAAACAAAAGCAAAAATGAACTATTGGGACTTTATCAAGATAAGAATCTTTTGCACAGCAAAAGATTCAGTCAACAAAACTAAAAGGCAACCTACGGAATGGGAGAAGATATTTGCAAATGACGTATCAGATAAAGGGCTAGTTTCCAAGATCTCAAAAGAACTTATTAAACTCAATACCAAAGAAACAAACAATCCAATACTGAAATGGGCAAAAGACATGAACAGAAATCTCACAGAGGAAGACATAGACATGGCCAACACGCACATGAGAAAATGCTCTGCATCACTTGCCATCAGGGAAATACAAATCAAAACCACAATGAGATACCACCTAACACCAGTGAGAATGGGGAAAATTAACAAGGCAGGAATCCACAAATGTTGGCAGGATGTGGATAAAGGGGAACAGTCTTGCACTGTTGGTGGGCATGTGAACTGGTGCAGCCACTCTGGAAAACTGTGTGGAGGTTCCTCAAAGAGTTAAAAATAGACTTGCCCTATGACCCAGTAATTGCACTGCTGGGGATTTACCCCAAAGATACAGATGCAATGGAACGCCAGGACACCTGCACCCCGATGTTTAAAGCAGCAATGTCCACAATACCCAAACTGTGGAAGGAGCCTCAGTGTCCATCGAAAGATGAATGGATAAAGAAGATGTAGTTTATGTATTCAGTGGAATATTACTCAGCCATTAGAAATGACAAATACCCACCATTTCCTTCAACATGGATGGAACTGGAGGGTATTATGCTGAGTGAAATGAGTCAATCGGAGAAGGACAAACATTATATGTTCTCATTCATTTGGGGAATATAAATAATATTGAAAGGCAATAGAAGGGAAGGGAGAAGAAATCTGTAGGAAATATCAGAAAGGGAGACAGAACATAAAGACTCCTAACTCTGGGAAACCAACTAGGGGTGGTGGAAGGGCAGGAGGGCGAGGGTGGGGGTGAATGGGTGACGGGCACTGAGGGGGGCACTTGACGTGATGAGCACTGGGTGTTTTTTTATGTTGGCAAATTGAACACCAATAAAAAATAATTTTTTAAAAAAAATGAAACACTTATTTCTACACAAAAATAAATTTGAATACGGTGAAAGGAAGCAAAAGTGAACAGTAGATCTCTAAAATGTAAATGAAAATGTAAATTAAAATAAGTCTTAAAAAGAAGAGTTAATAAAATAAGAAAATAGTTGAAATGGAAAAAAGAAAAAGAAAATTTTAAATTGGAATACCAAAGACTCATGAGAAAAAACCTCGAATCCCATATACTGTTTTCCCCGCATACAGTAGTTCTAGTTCTGTGTGATGTATAAACTCGGTATTAGTCTGATGTTCCTGCTCATCTTCTGGGATGGGGCCTTTCCACTGATTATCAGGTGGAGCTGAAGCAGAATTGCACAACCCTTTACCAGGAGGCTTGGCTCAGTGTAAGCTGCTTTGGGCTGCTCTATGTGGCTTTTGTTTCCTGAAGGCTTTCTGTGCAGCTTTGAAGAAGAAAAATAAATAAAAATGCAGTGTCCCAATCTCCAGCCCTGAAGCTGAATGATGTCAGTCCCCCTTTTCAGTGCACCCTCAGGGAAAAGCAGTCAATTTTTTTTTCGGCATAATCTCTACAGACCTCTGTGCTGCACACCCAATCAAATCCTCATGGGGGAAGAAGCATGATCTTACTGTGGTACTGCCACTTTCTGGGCACCTGCTCTGGCAGCAGTTGCTTGATCATACCTGACTTCACATTTTATGGCAACATGAGCTGAGAGCCCACTCTGGGGCTCACTGATTGTAGCCAACTTCCCTGCTCCAATGCTTAGTTCTCTGCCACACTCAGTCACTCCCATTCTTTCTGTGACCCCAAGGATCCTGAGACCATACTTTCCCACCTATGCTTTTGCCCACTTCTCCACCTTAGCAGCTTTCAGGCAAGGATGTCCCTTACCAGAGCAGACTTCTAAAAGTTCCAATTTTGCACTCTGCTGTCATATCACTTCCTGGTAGATGGCTTAGAGAGGCTTTCCCCCCACCCCGCCCATTTATCTTCCAGTATATCCCCTCAGGTTCACTTCTCTGCACTTCCTACTTTGCAAAAAGTTGTACTTTTATATTTGTAGAATTGAAGCAATTCTTTTCTTAGATCTCAGTTTGAAATCACAGGTTCAGAATGAATTGAGAGATATCTACGTGAATTCAAGGGACCAAATGAAAGACCAGTCCCCTATCTTTCCACCATTTTCCCTCCTCCGTTTACTAATTGGAATTTAAATTAAAACTTTTTTAAAAGGACAATGGTTAGATATATATTTATATTATATATAATATTTATATAATACATATATCCTTTTACTTATACATCCTCTGTGCTTTAAGCTTATATGGCTGCTATTTCTTTCTTTCTTTTTAAAAAGATTTTATTCATCCATTCATGAAAGACTCACACACACACACAGAGAGAGAGAGAGAGAGAGAGAGAGAGAGAGGCAGATACACAGGCAGAGGGAGAAGCAGGCTCCATGCAGGGAGCCCGATGTGGGACTCAAACCTGGGTCTCCAGGATCATGCCCCGGGGCGGAAAGCAGGCGCTAAACCGCCAAGCCACCCGGGCTGCCCTGGCTGCTATTTCTTGATTGGCCTTGATTCCCTGACCACTCAATTTTTTTATTATTAAATAAATCAAATTTGCCTGGCCTGAGTTTATCTTCTTTGATCTTTGGCTTCTTTCTTTTCAACCTGACTTTTGTATTTGAATCTGCCCATCTTTTTCCTGTCAACTTAGGTTCTAAAGTACTGTTTTCCCAGTACTTTGACTTCTTTTTGATGCTTATTTTCTTTAACTACATTCTTGATTTCTGTAACCCAGTCTTTCAGCTCTGAGTTCAGAATCTTGCCTTCTGTGAGTTTTGCTAAATATCTTTTTGCTTTTAAGAAAGAGGAGAGCAAAGGGAGAGGGAGAAGAGAGAATCCTAAGCAGACTCCATATCCAGTGAGCAGAGCCACTGTGGGACTAGATCTCAGGACTCTGAGATCATGACCTGAGCTGAAATCAAGAATTGAACAAATAAATGACTGAGCCACCTAAACACCCTCCTGCATGTCTTTTTCTGTTTTCCCTATCTATAATTCTGACTTCACTGTTTGCTTCTGACTGTTGGATATATATATACTAGGGTTTGTTCCGTTCACATGGTTTCAGATCATCAGTTCTACCTTGACTTAAGTCCAGCTCCTGGATCCATTAATTTGACTTGTCAAATCTTATTGCCTCCATTTACATCCATTATCTAGGCCTTAACATGACACAATTGTTAATAGTGACTTTCAAATAATCATGAACTCTATTTGATCAAAAGTATATCATTTAGTAAAGTACTGATCCATCGAAGTTAGGTAATTCACTTTGCTTTCTTTTACTTTGTTTTCCTCATTCATAAAAAGTGATGGCAAAATGATGTATAAAATGAGATAGGTTTAGGGCACCTGGGTGGCTCAGTGATTGAGTATCTGCCTTTGGCTCAGGTGATGATCCCAGGGTCCTGGGATCGAATCCTACATCAGAGTCCTCACAGGGAGCCTACTTCTCCTTCTGCCTATGTCTCTGGCTCTCTGTGTATCTCTCATGAATAAATAAAATCTTTTTAAAAAATAATGAAAAAATCTATCTCATTTTTAAAAAGATTTTATTTAAGAGCTCTTCTTTGTCTTTCCTTCCCCAATTCTCCCTCTAACTCAAATATTAGTTTAGAAAAATTAGGTTTTTTTACTATCTTCTTTGATAGCACAGATAGAAAGCATGTATCTGTGCTTCAGATACATTTTCCTTATTTGGGTAAATGTATTCTCAATGTATATACCTTGATTTGACCTGAGGACTACTGGTCCTTTCAAATCCTCAGATCTTTTAGTTTCCTTAGAGATAGATGAGATTTCATATCAAATTATGGATGTCTGGCTGATATATTTATGTGGTTTGGGGGTGAAAACTTGCAGAGGATACTAATTTGAGGCATTCTGGAATGGCCTATACCTCATAGTGCTAAATAACTAATCTCTTTCTGGATAATTTCTCTGGACTACTACTGGCACTTTTATGACCAAACATAATTTTTTGGACCATTTTGGTTTTCTTTTTTTTTTTTTGGACCATTTTTGAAGATACAACAAAAGAGTTATTTCCTACAGTCTACCCACTCCAGCAAGTTCATAGATGATCTATAGGAAATGTATGTATGTATGTGTGTATGTTTCTGGAGAAAGGATCCATGACTATGTCATAGTAACAAAAGGATCCCTGAATCCCCTGAGTGGCTGACAACAACTTTAAATTTAAAGAAAAGGCAGTTTAACATTGAGAAAGTAGTCTAATTCTTTTCTTATATAAATAGGCTTCAAATTGCTTCCTGAAGTCAATCAACACAAATATGTAGATCCCCTACATATCTGGTAAAATTCTGCAGATATATTTCAATATAGAATTAGAAAAACAAGAATCAATTTTATTATGTGCTCAAGGGAGATATTTTATAAGTGGACTTTTTCCTGGATGTATAAAAAATATTACTTTCTTTCTTTTTTTCCTTTGTAAATGTTTTTGCTATTGCACAACTGCCAAGTTAGAATAACTGAGGCTCTGGTCTCTTGCTTTATCTTGCCATCAATAGCGTGACTAAAGGGAAAAGCATCTGGAGCCATATGAGGAATATAGCTGTGGACATATGAGATATAGAACTCCATGATACAAAGACAATCACTTACACTCATAACTTTAGTTTTCCTGGATCCACTCACAATTCCTGCCCCCCATTCCACCTCTATGTCACTATTTTGCATTTTCTCTTTAAGTCTTTGACTACTGAATTAGTCTACAAATATTTTGAGGACAAAAATCATGATTTTAGCAAATTATATAAGACAACATAATAGGAGCTAAATCAAAGTTTGTGCAATGAAATTGCCTCTGATATTCCCTCTTATAACTTAATAAATTGGATTTCAATATTTATCATACACAAGGATTCTCTAGAGGGCTTGCTAAAACAGTGGTTGCTGAGTCTTACTCTCAGAATTTCTTAGTCTGTGGGTAGGGCCCTCAGATTTACATTTCTAACAAATTTCCAGATGATTATGCTATCGGTCCGGGGAAAACATGCTTGGTTTAAGTAGAAACAGATAGGAATATTAGTAATACACATTGCATTGCATCTCAAAAACCACAGTGCAACTTCAAAATCAGTTTCATTTTTGAAATTTACTAGGAGAACAAATTTCATTAAATATATTTTCTATAAAATGAAGTCCCTTAATAACTAAAGCACAAAGAAGAAATATAATATTCTGTAGAGGTTATTTATAGAGTTATATTAGGTATTTATCCAAAGAACACAAAAATAGTAATTTGAAGGGATCCATGCACCATGATACTTATAGCAGCATTATCAACAATAGCCAAATTATGGAAAGAGTCCCAATGTTCATCCACTCATGAATGGATAAAGAAGTTGTGGTATGTATATAAAATGGGATATTATTCAGCAATATAAAATAATGAAATCTTGCCATTTGCAATGACATGGATGGAGTTAGTATATGCTAAGCAAAATAAGCCAATCGGAGAAAGACAAATACCATAAGATTTCCTTCATATGTGGAATTTGAAAAGCAAAGGAAATGACAATAGGAGAAGAGAAAGAGTGAGGCAAACCAAGAAACAGGAAACTTTAGAGAACAAAGTGATGGTTACCAGAGGGTAGGTGGTGGTGGGGATGGGTTAAATAGGTGATGGGGATTAAGGAATGCACTTGTGATGAGCAGATGCTGATGTAACTGTTGAATCACTAGACTGTACACCGGAAACTAATATTACACTGTATGTTAACTGAAATTTAAATAAAATACTTTTCAAAAAAGTATCTTCAGAGCAGAAGAGGATATGTTGATGATTCTGAGGAGGTTCCCACCAAAGGTTTGTGCCATAGTATATTTTTCTTCTTGATTTTACTCTGACCTGGCCCACAGCTGAGGCAAGTTTTTTCAACTGGCATCTTTTTAACTAACCAGGATCCTAAGAATAAGACTGTCATGGATAATTGAAGTCTATTGAGAATGTATGAAGTCTATTGAGAACATACAAATTTAACATTGCGTTTTCTTTTTTTTTTTTTTGCATTTTCATTTGAAAATTGTTTTGCTTTGTATCAAGAACATTTAAAGGACAGCAGCTAATTTTAATTTTCTCATTAATCTTTGGTGTACAAATTTGATTGGCAATATCAGTAAGCTGAAAATGTCTAAAAGTTGGACAGCAAAAAAGTGAAAGAGAAGAGCCTCAATAATCTACAAAGCATTGAGCCTCTAATTAGTGAAGATTGGCCCTACCAGGGAGATCAATCTAATTTTCAGTACCTTACAAGTTAGTTTTTGAAAACTTTCTTTAATCCTAGCAAGCCATATTGTTAATAGCTGTGGTTTGGGATAATATGGTCAGGTTTCACATATTTTAATAAGTGACTGACTTGGTTAAGATGAACTGGAAATGAATTGCTTATTAATGCGGAACGTTTAAACAGCAAAAATAAAGGTCAAAAGCACTTTCTTTGGGGTCCCTGGGTGGATCAGTGATTGAGCGTCTGTCTTTGGTTCAGGTTGTGATCCCAGGATCCCGGGGTCCTGGGATTGGGGTCCTGGGATCCAGTCCTCATAAGCCTCGCAGCGGGAAGCCTGCTTCTCCCTCTGCCTACGTCTCTCTCTCTCTCTTATAAATAAATTTTAAAAATCTTTAAAAAAAAGAAAAGAAAGCACTTTCTTTGGTGCACAGAGCCCCACACTGACCCAAAATGCACTGCGAAAATGGTTTATTTAGATTCTGTCTACTGAAGAACTGGAAAGCAGTAATTTTTTGTCTTTTATTAGTGGCACCCCAACCTAGAACTTCCCTCCTATTCAGCTCCACCAAACCAAATCCTAAAAAAACAAACCCTCTTCTACTTTGAAGGCATATTCTGAACTAATTCTTATCTGAAACGACACAAAGATTAGAAAATTTCATGCTGGGGGACGCCTGGGTGGCTCAGCGGTTGGGCACATGCCTTTGGCTCAGGTCATGATCCTGGCATCCGGGATCTAGTTCCCCATCAGGCTCCCTGTGAGGAGCCTGCTTCTCCCTCTGCCTGTGTCTCTGCCTCTCTCAGTCTGTGTTTCTCATGAATAAATAAATCTTTAAAAAAGAAAATGAAAAATTCATTTTGGAATGGATTTTAGCAGTCACACAACATAGATAAGCCTTTCTTCCTGATTGATGGTTATTATGCTTAAACATTTCTAGTGATCTGATGCCTTTTGACTTCACAAAGCACCCCCCATCATTTTTGAACACTTGAATGTTAAAATGAAACTTGCCCCCTCATCAGTTCTCATTTTTGGCTTTGGTTTTGCCTTTTTGAGAACCACACAATAAGTCTGTCTTTCTTTTCTGGTAGTCTTTCAACTATTTTAAGGTAGTTCTATTTTCTCCAGATATTTCTTGAATTTAACTAAGCATCCTCACTTCCTGGAGCCTTGCCTCATATCATATATTTTTTAAGATGTTTCATCATTCCTGGTCTCTCTTCTCTAGATGCAGTCATTCATGAAATTTAAAAAATATTTTTATCTATCTATCTATCTATCTATCTATCTATCTATCTATCATCTATCTATCGTGCAAGCAAGGAAGGGGAAGAGGGAGAAAGAGTATCCTAAGGAGACTCTGTGGTGAGTGCAGAGCTCCATGTGGTGCCCCATCTCAGGACCCAAAGATCATGACCTGAGCTGAAATCAAGAGTCAGATGTTTAACTGAGCAAGCCACCCAGGTGCCCCCATTTATGAATTTTAAAAAAATAATCGACTGAATAGAGCAGATTTTATCTGATCAGGGTTAAGGATTATAGGACTCTTTCTTGCTTTAGATGTTAGCTTTTTTTTTTTAATTTTTATTTATTTATGATAGTCACAGAGAGATAGAGAGAGGCAGAGACACAGGCAGAGGGAGAAGCAGGCTCCATGCACCGGGAGCCCGACGTGGGATTCGATCCGGGGTCTCCGGGATCGCGCCCTGGGCCAAAGGCAGGCGCCAAACCGCTGCGCCACCCAGGGATCCCAGATGTTAACTTTTTAAATGTAGTTTAAGTCTTAATTATATTCCTTAATAGCTATGGTATATCAGCTCATACTGAATTTATAAATTTTTAAATAAATTTGCCCATCTTAAGTGTTTATTGCCCATCCTGTACTTGTGCAGTTGCTTTTTTATAAACTTAAAAGTAAGACTTAACTGTTCAGTGCTCTCAAATTTGATCTTGCTGCATTTGAATTTTGAGTCTTTGAGATCTTTGAAATCTTGGTTAATATCCATGCTTTAATTATTTTCCCAGATATTTTTTATCCACAAATTCAATAAATATGGTTTTAATTGATACATTGTGCGTAGAATAGGGATGGATATCTATGACATGGTACAAGAAATATCTCTGATTTCTAAAAACCAATTATTCTAGCTTACACGACACAATCTATGCTTTTCTACATCCATTCATTCAACAAAGTTTCATGCCAGGTACAATTCTAAGTACTGGGGATATAACAATAAATAAGAGAAATAAAATCCTAACCCATTAGGGAAAGGCAAAATAAACAAACAAATTATGTGATTTCCCAAAGTTATTTGAGAAGAATAATGCACAGCAAGAGAATGGAGGAGATAGTATGATTTGGAGATGCTATTTTAAACAGATTGTTCCACAAAGACACATATGAGGTGGTAAACTTTAGCTGGCCACCTGAGTGAAGTAGTATGCTATGTGAAGATCTGGAAGAGTTTTCTAAGAAGGCATTGCAAGTGCAAAGCCTCCAAAGAGGGAACAGGATTTCCAGAAAGAAAGAAGGAGAAAAAAAAATCAGTGTAGCATAGTGAACCAAGGTAGAAAGAAGTGGTAGGAAATAAACCATAACAAGGATTTTGGATTTTATTGTTAATGTGTTGGGAAGCATTTGGAGGGCTTTAGGTTGGGGAGTAATATGGTCCTATTCAACCTTATAAAGAATATTTTGACAGCAGTTAAGAGAAAGTATTAAAGAAGGTAGTAGTAGAAAATAGCAAACCATGTAAGATGATTTTTCATGGTTCAAGCTAAAAATGATAGTGACTTTGATTGTTGTAGTTGTAGTAGTAATGGAAGAAATAAGGTGTGCTCAGATTTTGGACATATTTTGAAGGTGCCACCTACAGGATTCAGAGATGACTTGGACATAGAGTGTGAAGGGAAAAGAAGAATAAGTGACTGGATGAATTTAATTACTTTTTTGTACTCTGGTTTCATATTTGTCTTCTTGTCAGTTGGACTATAAATTCTCTAAGGGTTGGGATCCTTCTTTTCTTCTTCTCTCAAATCACCTCAGTTCAGGATATACAGTAAGTACTGCAGTGCCTGGGTGTCTCAGTTGGTTAAGCCTCCAACTCTTGATTTCAGCTCAGGTCTTGATCTCAGGGTCGGGAGTTCAGGCCCTACATTGGGGTCCATGCTGGATATGGAGACTACTTAAAAATGATTAAATAAACTATGCAGTAATTACTTACTCTATAATAGGTATGCCATATCTGAATCCTCCATTTTCATCCTAATCATTCTTTATTTGAAATTCAATAATTTCTCTTCATTGCTGCTCTTATTATCCTGATCTAGGCCCAAGTCATCTAGAAAATGTATTACCATTACAACTGTCTAACTGATCTTTCTTTCTCCAGCCTATCGTCAATCGGATTCAAACTGCAAATTGATGACTAATTACTTCAAAAATTTGCTTTCAGTCATTCATTCAACAAATAGTTACTGATTTCTCTACCTTATATCCAGGACTCTTCTAGATGCCAGGGATATAAAAATATATAAGATAGACAAAAAATACTGCCCTTATGGAGCTTATGTTTTCAATAACTAAATACATAGAATATGTTACATAGCAATAAGTGCTATGAACAAAAATAAAACAGGAAAGGAATATAGGGAAGTAGATGAAATGTTGAGAAGATCACAATTTGAAATAGGGTTGCAGTGTGACTTCTTTAAAATCTTAAAAAGATTAATTTTAAAGAAGTTACATTTGAGCAGAGATGTGAATCAAATGATGGAGTAAAGTAATACAGAGATCAAACTGAACAATTGTGTAAGGGTCCTGATGTGATCATGAGATTAGTTTGAGAAATGGAAAGAAGGCCCTTGTGATTTGAAAGTAAGTTAATTGAAGAATGACAAAAGTTGAGGACAGAAATATGGTAAAGGCCAGCTCATTTAGGACCTTGAAACTATGGTAGGAAATACGCAGTTTATAGTATATGTGAATGTAAACTATTGGACAATCTGGAGCTGGGCATGATTTGACTTTCCTCTTAAAACAATCACTCAAGCTGCTTTGTAGATGATTGTAGAAGACTGAGGGTCTTCTTGCCCTAGAGTCTTCAGTTGCTTTTAATAAAATGAAAGCTCTCTGTCTACTTTCAAAGACGTTTATTATCAGCCAATTTCCCCACTAGTTCTCATATATGCTCTCTATTTGCTAAGCTGAGTTCATCATGGATTTCCTCATAGCACATGTATCTATGCTTTCCTACTTTTGCTTATTCTTCCTTTGTTAAGACAGTGGTTTCAGCCCTCTCTTCTCCACCATTCAAGAACCATCTCAAGTTTCAATTACAAAATAAAATTCTTCCCCACTATTATCACCTCACTAGTATTTCCAGTCATTAAACAATGTATCTCTTGTCTATAGTTGATGATTGAGCACCTAACAATGTACTTAATTTTATTGTCGTGAGTGCATGCAAATCTTGCCTTCTGAATGATGTTATAAATTCTGTAATAGGGGATCCCTGGGTGGCTTGGCGGCTTGGCGCCTGCCTTTGGTCCAGGGCGTGATCCTGGAGTCCCCGGATCGAGTCCCACGTCAGGCTCCTGGCATGGTGCCTGCTTCTCCCTCTGCCTGTGTCTCTGCCTCTCTATCTCTCTCTGTCTATGCCTATCATGAATAAATAAATAAAATCTTTAAAATAAATAAATAAATAAATTCTGTAATAGCATAGGACCAATAAATTGTGCATCTCTCATGGCACCCAGCAAATTTGGGGAGGGTACCAAGTGTGTGTTAACAGATGAAACATATGGCTTAAGTTCTTTCTTTATTGCTTGCTTGCTTCTTTTCTGCAAGGGTGTAATGGTGATCATGCAAGTAACTTCTGGCAGAACAGGGATTGAGGCTAGGTGAATAGAAATCATAGTTTTAATTTCTTGTTTTAGTCGCAGAGTCAGCTGGTCACATAAAACAGTACACTTGCTTTTATTGATAAATTCCAAAGGATTGATGGAGACCTTCTTGATTTTAGTAACACTGAGTATGTAAATGTCAATTGAACACTGACCACAAAAAAAAAAAAAAGCAACAACTATTAATTCTGTATGTGATCATTTGAGTTTGGAATGCAAAAATTCTGCTGAAAAAAGAATCTCAAATTGTAAGACCAGGCAGCACCTGCCCAAATGGAGGCATATAACTACTATAGTCACAGGGATGTTGGGTGTCCACAGCTATCCAGGAAGAGAGAGGTACAGAGAGGTCTGGCCTTGGACACAGCTGATATGCGCGGAGAAGAGGCAGCCCCACTGCAGGCAGCTATCTTTCCTCCCCCTCACCCCACTCTTGGGTTCTGGGCTGAGGCCAGGGACTGTCCGGAGCTGATCTCGGGCTCCCATTGGTCGCTGTCTTTTGTGACGTCACAATCATGATGAGAATTGATGATCGGACACGCTGATTTCATTGTCTGAGGAGACAGTGAGACCCAGGAAAAATCTTGCTGAATCTGCCTGCTCCAGCACCGGCCTGATTTGGGATTCTCCGATCCTTCCCGTGACCGCACCACGCCCCGAGGTAAGGACCCAGCCTGGGTGGGTGTGAAGGGCGAAGGAGGATGAACAAGGCAAGGAGCTAATGCTCTGCCCAGTGGGGGGCTTATAGGTCCAGAGGCCTAAAGAGGCTGCCAACAAACCCCTGCGTCTTTGGGGGAGCTAACTGCCTCTACTATTTGAGCCAAAGCTGGCAGCAGCATGAGGTTAAAAAAGAGCTGAGGCTAGGGATACAGTGGGTACTGCTAGAGAGCAAAGGACCTTACTCCGAGAGACGGCAATGTTTGGGATGCACTCTGGCTTCGGAGTAGGAGGAAGTGGCACCTCTGCCTGCGAAGAAAGGAGGCGGGGGGTTGGTAGTGAATTCTACCACTTCTAGATTTCACTGGACAGCAGATTTCTCACAGCCCTACTCAAACGCACTGAGTGCCGCGCTTGCGCATTGAAATCTTGGGGGGAGTGGGGAGTTCGTGGCGAGAAGAATAGACATGGAGTTTGCGCAGGCGCCTTTTCTGCTTCGCTGGAGGAGGTGGGGCTGAGCTCCGGGCCGAAAGGGCTGGGGAGTTGTCTGTGTGGTATTTCAAGCGCCTCTTGCTGGAGAGGGATCTGCCAGTTATTTTGAATCTGGCTTACTGGGCATACCCAGACCCCAAATGGACCTGATGAATTTAAGAAAGCAAGTTCTTAAGCTACAGATGTCAGGTTTGTAATAATTGAAAGAACTCGGAAAGTAATTTGTGGAATAGAAATTACTGAGATGAGAAACCATTTAAAAAAAGAACACTAATTATTCAAGCAAATCCAACTTTTAATTTTGAGTGAACTCTTATTTGATGTGCCACTCAGTGATTTTGAAACTTAAACTTTTTGGAGAGACTCAGAGTAAAAAAATTAACTTTCTTCTCTCTTTTTTTTTCTTTCTTGGGATGGTTTCTTACAAAGCCTTGGTTTCTCTTTCTGGTTTGGTACTGAGGCTTCCTTCCTTTCATCCTCTGTGTAAAACAAGAAAGTAAAATTCTGTTTGGGAGATCCTTTCTAACTCTCCTTCTTTGTGAGGGGCAATATTACTTAGCAGTTGTGAGGAACAACCTGCCTGTTTGTCCTTGGTAGAAAAATTGTACAGTAGTGTTAACTCCTGACTATTTCATGGAGAGCTCTGATTTTTTTTCTCGTTTCTTATAGTTAAGTGATTATCAAAATCCTGGTGAATTTTCCTTTGAAAGCTCACTCCTATAATTCTTCCTTTATTCTACAATCTAAGCTCTCATCACCCATGTAGTCATTCCAGGAATCTCCTAACCAGTTTTCACTTGTGCCCCAAATCCCTAATTCATCCTGCCAGATTAATAATGGTTAGTGAACACTCGTTTTAGCAAATCACTTTCTTCACCAAAATATTCTTGGAATTCTTTTTATTCTTCCAAGTCTAATTCCAGTCAGATTGCAAAAACTTAATAATCTGGCTTCATTGTATCATGGGAACCTTATTTTACTTGATTTTTCAGTGCACGATTCTCCTCAATATACCTGAACAATCTACCTCCAGAGCTTTGCTCTTTTCACCACTACCACTCCCTTAATCCAGGATGCCCTCACTTTCTGCCTATTCAGATCTTCCCCAATTTGGAGACTCAAGTTACACCTCTACATAAGTGCTTTCCAAGTGTAACCCAACTATTATTAAGCTCACCTTTTCTAGAACTCCTACATCAGTTCTTCTAGTTGTCACTTTCTTATAGCCTGTTTTATATCATCCCCTTATTTATGTGTGTGCGTGTGTTAGACTAAATTTCTCAACTGGATTTTAAACCCCTTCTTAAGTATTGGGACCGTGCAACCTCATTCTTTATCCTCTGCCTACAGCACCCAGATGATTATTTGAAATATCTATAACTATGCATTTTTTTTTTGTATTCCAATTTCTTGGGTAGCAAAGTATGATTGTTATAGTGAGAACTGTATATGTGTGAAAATGTATTCATCATTGGTCAGATAAGAGACCCTCCAGTGACTGAATAAACTTGAATGTGAGTCAGAGAATAGGTAACATGGATATATCTATATAGTGGGTGGCCCCCAA
Source organism: Vulpes lagopus (assembly GCF_018345385.1). NCBI lineage: Eukaryota > Metazoa > Chordata > Mammalia > Carnivora > Canidae > Vulpes > Vulpes lagopus. Next base: position 65,142,491 of record NC_054848.1, on the reverse strand, counting down.
ATATATACTGTCTTCATAAAGGAGACCAAAGGGACATTATCCCAGAAGTGGTTCTGTCTGTAATTTTCCCAGTTTTAAAAATACTAAGTCATTTTCTATTTTCTGTATTTCTCTTTGATGACATTACATCATGTATGCTTTGGTAGTACCTACTAATTGTTTACTCTTTTTGTTGCAATGTATCTTGCAATCACTGCTTTACATTGTCTATCACTGGTAGTTTTCATGTGTACATATATTGAGTCAGAGCTTATCATTGTGATGGCTGCCATAATTGCTACTGTATATCAGTATATCTACCCCTTCAGCTTCAAACTTCATTGTTTCATAAAGCTTAGTTATATTTGAAGGAAAGTGTGATTACAATTTAATATAGAGGTTTTCTACAGATTTCACTTTGGCTTCTACTTCCCAACCATTATCACATCAAAGTTTGTGGTTTAAGAAACATGGATAAAAAACATTCTAGAATAAGTATATAAGCTTTACATTTAAAAATCATTTTCCGGGATCCCTGGGTGGCGCAGCGGTTTGGCGCCTGTCTTTGGCCCAGGGCGCGATCCTGGAGACCCGGGATCGAATCCCACATCGGGCTCCCGGTACATGGAGCCTGCTTCTCCCTCTGCCTGTGTCTCTGCCTCTCTCTCTCTCTCTCTCTCTCTCTCTCTCTCTCTCTCTCTCTCTGTGACTATCATAAATAAAATTAAAAAATTAAAAAAGAAAAAAAAATCATTTTCCTATATCATTATTAGTGAACAATGAATGTTATTTATTATAAAGCAAATCCTTTATTCTCGACTTTTTCTCTTATTACCTACATTATGCAAATTCCCTCAAAGTGTTTTAGCTTGTAGCCATTTCATAGTAATTAATAAGACTTACCCAGACATTTACATGTAGACTAATAGACTAAACTGTTCAAAAGTCGGACACTCTAGATAGAATATGTAATGCTTAGCATTATGCTACCCATTTTAGAAAGCTTAAAATAAAATATAAAAAAATAAGAGTGTGGTATTCATGTTTTAAGATTTATTTTACAATTCCTGTCTGAATAAGAGGATGGCATTGGACTTTTCTCATTTAAGTTTTAGTTTGAGCTGGAGGGGATTTTATAATGATAAGCTAGTCCCCCCATTTTATGTATGAGGAAGCTGAAGTCTAGAGAAGTGAAGTAACTTAACAGAATTAATAAATGCTAATATTTATTAAGCACTTAATGCCAGGCATTGTGCTAACAACTTTACATATGTTTTCACATTTAAACCTCACCACATCCCTATGAGATAGTTTCTAGTATTATTTCTCATTTTACAAATGCAAAAACAGTAACTTAAAGTAGTTGACTTCCCTGGGGCCATACAACTACAAAATGTCACAGTCAGGATTCAAACATAGGTCTGCTTTGACTCTTAATCACCAAACTATACTTGACCAAGGTAATATGCAGTGAATCTTAGGCAGAGCTTTAGCAAGAATATAAGTCTCTCGAGTCCCAGCCCAATGTGTATGTGTGTGTGTGTGTGTGTGTGTGTGTGTGTGTGTTTTATATCATAATGTTTTCCATGAATAGCATACTACTTCTACAAAATCATTGATTTCTAAACTTGACCAAATGGTGTACACTTATATTTCTTTTTAGGTATTTTACTAAAACACACTTGCTCTGTCTTGGTTGAAAAGAATGGCATTACATTTTGTACAAAATATAATTTTTAAGATATTTAATTAGTTCTGCTTCAAAAATTGTACTTCCAGAAGGAATTATATATTTTTGTGTATTGTAACCCCAGAGTAAAAATACTTGAATTGTTGATTTTGATTTTACAGTGGAGTCAGCTAAACATGAAGTTGGTGGTGTCTTAATATACTTATATAGAGTATATTTTATCTAGGCATACTGGTTTGGAAGTAAGTAATGAGAATTTTAGAAAAATATATTTTTAATTAGAAGGGATCTGGAGATGTTAGTATATTCAGAAGCTATCATTAACACCCCGAGACCTTTCTGGTCTGTGTAAAATTTCAAGACAATAAACTGGAACCTATGTGTGCAAATGGAGTCATCCATATACCAACTAGTAGCAAAATTTTCTGGATTAACTGGAGATCTAGATACATGGCAACTGAATAAACGAGATTTTATCATGTCAACTAAATGCTATACTATACATTTGTCATCTATAAAGAACTCTACAATAGCAGCTGTCCTACCTTCTTGGTATCCTATTGTTTTACAACTAGAGTTATGTTCTAATTGGGTTGATCCTTAGAATCTTCAAAATGGAGGGAAATAGGGGTTTGAACAAAATCGGAAAAGGGGAGAATGATATATGGGCTTCCAGTTTTGGAATGAATAAGTCACAGGAATAAAAAGAAGATCCTAAGGACTGCAGTTAGTGATGTTGTAATAGCAATGTAATGGGACAATTGACAGTTATACTTGTGGTGAACATAGCATAATGCATAAACTCATAAACTTGTCATATCACTAAATTGTATACCTGAAACTAATGAAAAATATGTTGTCAGAGTGGCAAAAATTTAGGGAAACATTTTTGTAGCCTTGTTTCCCTTGGAGTTGGTGGAAATTTATTTTAAGATTCTTAAATGCAAAAATGCCCTAGGTAGGCACTTTTTTTATGTAGACAAGAATTTGTGCATGATGCTTGTCTAAGGTCATGCAAGTAGTCAGTTGCAGAGCCAGAGATTTAAAGCAGGTGTCATTCTAGATGCTGCACTCTTTACTAGGTTACAGACTGAAGAGCTAGAATGAGGCCCATCTTTATTTGTTTTTATAAATTGTTTATATGTTTGTGTATGTGTGCATGTGTATGTACATAATTACCCCTAACTTCTCTTTCTAAGTATTTAATGCCTGTGACATTTTCCTTTTTATATTAGTGGAGATACAAATTTTGAATAGAAATGCCAAGGTTTGGGAGAAAGGGATCATTGTGTTAACTTCCAATGGCTTTAGAGGCAAAAGGCAGATAGACCCACACACTATTTTTTTTTTCAATTGTCAAGTACTAAGTAATGGAAAAAGCATTTCTTCTTCAGGTTTTGTTTTACTACAGTAATATATTGTTTTCTTGTTTGTTTGTTTTAGTAATATATTGTTTTAATATGTTTCTTTATATATACATACTGTCTTACTTGATTGACTTGGTCTATGTATTGTGTATTTTATGGATGAAGTAGTTATGCCACTTAGGAAAGTAATTATCTAAGACCCATCCTACAAATAGTTTTGCCTTTCCATAGACCTGCTAGTTGTATTGAAATTTCTTCAATAGAGATCTGAGACATTATGAAATATGGAAGAAAAAATACATTCTATGGTAGTGGGCAATATTACATTAGGCATAGAATGCTCAGCATTGATTTATCTCCACTATCCTGAGACAACACAAAGTTATTTTTGAATATGTATGTAAGTTACTAAAATGATCATCTTATTTGGAGCCTCTAGTCTCACTTTTATTAACAATGAATGCTTAAAAGATGCTAAAGATCAGTTTGAGTTTTTTCTTCTTTCCTCAACTGCTAGTGCTTAATGTAAAGAGACATTAAAAAAAAAAACACAGTTTTTATAGTGCTGTGTAGCCAATTTACTTTTCTGGTAGGATTGAATGCATCTGTATCTATTTAATTCTTGCTCCTCAAAGTGTGTTCCATAGAGTACCAGCATGAGCATCACCTAGAAACTTCTTAGAAATTATGGAATCTCTGGCCTCAACCAAGACCTACTGAATCAGACTCTGCATTTTAATAAGTTCCTCAGGTGGTTCATATGCACATTACACTCTGAGAACCACTGATACAAAGTGAAATATGACTTCCTGTACAACTTAGACTTTTAAGAGCTGATAATAAGAAAAATTCCTTAATTTCTTTTTGACGGTTTTCACATATGTAAAGAAATATGTAATTGAAGTATTATCTATCTAATATACATCAGCTTTGCTCCATTTCGGCTTCTATCTCATTGAAAGAATAGCTACACGGGTATGGGTATTTTACATGGGTAAAATTGTTGAGTCTGAGTGAATCGAATTATTTTGGTGATAGTAATGGCCTTACCATTGAAACAATATTTTTCCTAATTGTCAACAGAGTGTTACAAAAGAATATGGATGTATTGGGGTCACTATCAGTAATATCTACAAGAACTGTACTTGGTTTTCTATTTCCTATTGTAAGAATCACTACAAACATAGTGGCTTAAAATAACACATGTATTGGGGTACCTAGGTGGTACAGCTGGCTAAACATCTGACACTTGGTTTTGGCTTAGGTCATGATCTCAGGTTCCTGGGGTTGAGCCCCACATTGGGCTCTACATTCAGCATGGAGTCTGCTTGAAATTTTCTCTCCCTCTGCCCATCCCACACATGTGCTTTCTCTTTTTTTTCTCTCTTTCCTTCTCTCTCTCTTTCAAATAAGTCTTTTAAAAAAATAAAACAACTTATCTTACTGTTTTGGCAGTTAGAAGTCTGAAATAAGTATCATTGGGTTAAAAATCAAGGTGTCAACAGGCATTTTTTCCCTAAAGCCTCTGGGAAATAATTTATTTCCTTACCTTTTTTAGCTTCTAGAGGCTATCCACATTCCTTGGCATATGGCCATATTCATCTTGAAAGCTAGCAATGGCAAATCAAATCTTTCTCATATCTCATCACTCTGACACTCTTCTGAATCTATTTTCCACATTTAAGGATCCTTGTGATTACATTGTGCCCATTCAGATAATCTAAAATAATATCTTTATTTTAAGGTCAGCTGATTAGGAACCTTAATTCCTCTGCAACCTTAATTCACTCTTGCCATGGGATCTAACATATTCACAGGCTCAGGAATTAGATATAAATATCTCTGGGTATGTTTGTGGGGGCACAAGATTTGATAACCTTTTTGGACAATAAAGAAAGTCAACCTCTAATCTTGTTATGAAAAGACGGGCACTGAGGGGGGCACTTGACGGGATGAGCACTGGGTGTTATTCTGTATGTTGGTAAATTGAACACCAAAAAAAAATAAATTTATTATTTAAAAAAAAAGAAAATAAGTATTTAGTGTTATGGGTTGAATTGTGCTTCCTCCCCCCAACCCCAAAATTCATGTGTTGAAGTTTTAATGCCCAGTAGCTCATAATGCGACCTTATATTGAAATAGGTTCATTGCAGATGTAAGTAGTTAATTTAAGATGAGGTGACAGTTGAGTAAAGTAAACCTTTAATCCAATATAACTGGTGCCTTTATAGAAGTAGGAAATTTGGATACTGTCACACATAAGGGGAGCATGCCATGTGAACATGAAGATGTCCATTTATAAGCAAGGAGAGATGCTTAGAACAGAGCCTTCTCTCACAGCCTTCAGAGACAACCAACCTTCCCAATACTTTGATTGCAGACTTCTGGCCTTCATAATTGTGAGACAATAAATTTCTGGTTAAGCCATCCAGTTTTTGGTACCTTGTTACAGCAGCCTAAGAAAAGTCAGCGTTGTCTTTCAGTCGATAATAAGTGTCATTCTCCTCAAAAGCACTTAATTAGTAAGTTTATATTCTGTAATGTGCTAGATGTTGGACAAAGTGAATTAGACATTAAAGAACTTATATATATTAGACAATTTTCATATAGCAAGCTCTGAAATAAATGACTTTTACACCTCTGGCCCTTCATTTATTCAACTATGAAAAGAGAGCATAGTATTCATAAAATCTAACAGCATTTCTAGCTTAAAAATCCATACTTCTATTTATTAATTGAATTTTAGGAAGTTATTATATCCATACATTAATAAAAAGTATTAAGTTCAGGCAAAGCCATCAAACTTGTCTTAAACTTTTCCTCAGGATCAGTATCTTAATTATTACCATCTCTGCTATTCATTGCCCACTTTCTATCCTTCGATTTTATTTTTTTTAAGTTTTTTAAAGTTTTATTTATTTATCTCTACACCCCATATCAGGGTCAAACTCATGACCTCAAGATCAAGAATTGTGCACTCCTCCAAATGAGCCAGCCGGGTGCTCCTATCCTTCAATTTTAAAGAGAAGTATTAAAGACATTTTTGAGAAACACTTTTGTTCTTTTGACTCGACCCATTTGAGGGATTGTTTTAAGGCTTATGTTCGGGGGTGCCTGGATGGCTACATTGGTTACGCATCCAACTCTTGATTTCAGCTAGGGTCATGATCTCATGGGTCCTGTGATTGAGCCCCATGTTGGACTCCATGCTCTGCATGGAGTGTGCTTGTGATTCTCTCTCTCTCTCCCTCTGACCCTCCTCACCTCCCGTAAAGCATGCTCTCTCTCTCTCTTTCTCTCAAATGAATAAAATCTTAAAAGAAAGACTTATGTTCAGGACATAGTATATTAGTGATACTTTTGCACATGATATATGCTTAATAAATATTTAAATAAATGAGTAAATTGTCAGAAACCTGAGGCAAGACATTTATATATTAAAAAATATTGAGAGCAATGACTTGAAGAGGAAATGGTTATTTTGAAAAAGTTATGCCCTGATTTCTCATTACTGCAAAGTATATTGGAGCAATATGTGCTCTCAGAATTCACGGATGGAGCTGTAGTAGACTTGAGAGTATTTTTGCAAATGGTTATCAGGTTTCCTGGATTAATTAACAGTAAAATAAAAATTGCTGATATGGTAATAATTAAACACTGGAGAGTATATTCCATGTATTCAGGTCTGGTCTGATTAACAACAAGGAATGTAATTGTAGTAAAATATTTAGAAACACATTAGTTGCGTAGCAGTCTCTGCATTAGTGCTTCATATCTACATGAAAACAAAATGACTAGGCAGGAGAAATGAAGTGCCAACAAAAACATTAGGGATCAATGTTAATATCATATTTCAAACATATGTATGTCTCTAATTTGACAGTAACATATGTTTTTTAACTTAATGTTATAGGCTTAACATAGGGCAGTGTCTCTCAAACTGAGGTCTGCAGACCCCTAGGGGCCCATGGACATGTTTTCAGAGGTCTGCAACTTTTATGGCTATTTTTAAATTTGAGGGTTTTATTTGATCTTGAAATAAATTATCTTAAAAAGTAAATGATGAACTTGAAAGAAAAATCCAAATTATGCATGCATTCACTCATACAGAAGGCCTTTCTACTAGGTATAAACACAAATCTTCTCTTTTATAGTCATAAATCACATTTAAAAGACATCTAATGGAATAAATTGAATATCTTAATAGAGAGTTCCTCAAAGTGACATCCAAAGATAGATTTTTGCGGGATAAGAAAGATATTTTTTGTTTTATTCTTTCAAGGGAAGAAGAAAGAATGGGCTTTACCTATGGCTTTCAGATTTGGGATGTACTCTATAAGGCTTTTAAGTTATTAAGCAGCTTCTTAGTCTATTCAAATTATTTGTGGAGATAAATTTATGCTTCCACTATTTGATGAATTAAATATGTGCACGTATCTCGTTTCAACACTCTATGCATGTATGTCCTTATATACTGCTACCTACTAATTTACCACTAGATGGTGTCCATTGAATCTAACCCTAATCCTAATCCTAATCCTAATCCTAATCCTAATCCTAATCCCAATCCTAATCCTTTCTCTAATCCTAAAAGAGGAGGATGTTTAATTTTTCCACTAATTTTTGCAGAAAAATTGAGAATGGAAGATACAAGGCATTTAATAGACTATCTCTTTGGTTCTAGGTGAAGCCATTTACTTAAATCTTACTATATGCCATTTAAATTTGATTCACAAAACACTAAAACAATATCTAGTCTAAGTAAATAAGTGTGGTTTTAACCCTATTAAATCTTACTATATGCCATTTAAATTTGATTCACAAAACACTAAAACAATATCTAGTCTAAGTAAATAAGTGTGGTTTTAACCCTATTAAAACAAATTTTAAATACCAATCAAAATTTTTGCTGGGAATGGGTTAGAGAATATGTAGACAGTATAGGATGGAGTTATGTGGATAATTTTAAAAAGGTTAAGAAAAAACTAATAAGTTTACAGCACAGTAAATTAAGGGGTGTATAGATTATTTAGATATGATGAATAATTTGTTAATAATTACTTTTCCAAAGTGTGGCTATGGAAAATTTCATAGAGATCCTCTAAAACGTAACTGAAAATGCAACCTACATTTTAAAGGTGTTAAACTAGAATGTGAATTGCAAGCTTGTTCATGGTCAGTGTTTGAAGCAGTGCAAACACTTTTATTTATTGGTAGAAGATATAAGTGATTTATATGCATAATTTGCTTGGGGCTAGAAATGTAAGAATAAAGCTTAATTAACAAAAATGTATAGAACAAATAGGTATTTGTGGCCCTACTTAGGCTACCAGGAGATGCTGTATATCACTGGTCATTAATCGTCATATATTTTGAATGAGGGTTTGTGGGATTGTATCAAAGCAGAATTAAGACAACAGGAAATCAATTATCCAATAAAGGTTCTATTTATGCCTCTGTTATCCAACTCATTATCTATTTGAAATTGATCTTATTTATTTTGTTTAAAAATGTGAGATTTGATGTCTGAGTATATGATAAGGTACTTGTAGTTTAAAGGTATTTTATTAATTTAACATTAGGATTTTGTAATAAAACAAGTGTCTTGGGCAGCCCTGGTGGCTCAGCGGTTTAGCGCCACCTTTGGTCCAGGGCGTGATCCTGGAGACCTGGGATTGAGTCCCATGTCAGACTTCCTGCATGGAGCCTGCTTCTCCCTGTCTATGTCTCTGCCTCGTGTGTGTGTGTGTGTGTGTGTGTGTGTGTATCTCATGAATAAATAAATAAAATCTTTAAAAAAATAAAACAAGTGTCTTAAAAGCTAATAAATAATTATATTTGATAAAACAAAATGAGGTCTAGCATATCTACTTACCAATGCTCTGTTTTTAAGCTTATTTTAATCAAAACTTACAAAAACTTTTATTCAGATATACATAAGATATTATATAAATTTCAGATGTACTATATAGTGATTTGACAATTGCACACAATAAGAAATGCTCACCACAATAAGTAGTTACTATCTATCACCATACAAAGTTCCTGCAATATTATTTATTTTATTCCTTATTCTATATTTTTGTCTCCATGCCTTATTTGTTTATTGTCTTAAGCTTTAATTTAAGTTCCAGTTAGTTAATATACAGTGTAATAGTAGTTTCAGGTGTAGAATTTAGTAATTCAACACTTACATAGGACACCCTGTGCTCATCACATGTCTATCCATGTCGTTGCACATGGCAAGGCTTCATTCTATTTTATGGCTAATATTCCATTGTGTATATATATACATATATGTGTATATATACCACACCTTTTTTTAAAAAAAGATTTTATTTATTTATTCATGAGAGACACACAGAGAGAGGCAGAGACATAGGCAGAGGGAGAAGCAGGCTTCCTGCAGGGAGCCTGAAGTGGGAATTGATCCCCAAACCCTGGGATTGCTACCTGAGCCAAAGGCAGATACTCAACCACTTAGCCATCCAGGTGCCCCTATAACACACCTTTTTTTTATCCATTCATCAATCGATGGACATTTGGACTTCTTTCATAATTTGGCTATTGTTGATAATGCTGCTATAAACATCTGGATGCATGTATCCCTTTGAATTAGTATTTTTGTATTCTTCGGGCAAACACCTAGAAGTGCAATTGATGGATCATAGGGTAGTTCTATTTTTGACTTTTTGAGGAACCTCTGTACCATTGTTTTCCAGAGTGGCTGCACCAGTTTGCATTCTCACCAACAGTGTAAAAGGGTTGACTCCCTTTCTCCACATCCTGGCTAGCACTTGTTTATTGTGTTAATTTTAGACATTCTGGTTGGTTTTAGGTGATATCTCATTGTAGTTTTGATTTAGGTTCCTTTGATGATGAGTTATGCTGAGCATCATTTCATGTGTCTGTGGTGGTTATCTGGATGTATTCTTTGAAAAAATGTCTATTTATGGCTTCTGTCCATTTTACTACTGGATTTTTTTGAGGGGGGCGTTGAGTTTTATAAATTCTTTGTATACTTTGTATACTAACCATTTATTGCAACTATCTTCCCCCATTCCTTAGGTTGCCTTTTAGTTTTGTTGAAAGGAAAAAGGAAACATCCTTCACAGTGTAGAAGCTTTTTATTTTGATAAAGTCTCAATAGTTCATTTTTGCTTCTGTTTCCCTTGCCTCAGGAGACATATCTAGTAAGAAGTTGCTATGGCCAATTTCAAAGAGGTTACTGCCTGTATTTTTCTCTAGGACTTTAATGGATTCCTGTCTGACATTTAGGTCTTTAATCCATTTTGAATTTATTTTTGTGTATGGTGTAAAGAAGTCCAGTTTCATCCTTTTGTATGTTGCTGTCCAGTTTTCCCAACACCATTTCTTGAAGAGACTGTTTCTCATTGGATATTCTTTCCTACTTTGTCAAAGATTAATTCACCATATCGTTATGGGTTCATTTCTGGGTTTCTGTTCTGTTCTTTTGGCCTATGTGTCTACCTTTGTGCCGATATCATACTATTTTCAACACTACAGCTTTGTAATATAAGATGAAGTCTGGAATTGTGTTGTCTTTGCTTCTGCTTTTCTTTTTCAAAGTTGCTTTGCCTGCTTGGAGTGTTTTGAGGTTTCATGCAAATTTTGTGATTATTCTACCTCTGAAAAATGCTGATGATATTTTGATAGGGTTTGCGTGAAACGTATAGATTGCTTTGGGTAATACAGACATTTTAACAATATCTGTTCTTCCAATCCATGAGGTTGGAATTTTTTCCATTTCTTCATGGCCTCTTCAGTTTCTTTCACAAGTATTCTACAGTTTTCAAACTACAAATCTTTTAGCTCTTTGGGTAAGTTTATTCCTAGGTCTCATATGGTTTTTGGTCCAATTGTAAATGGGATAAATTCCTTGATTTCTCTTTCTGTTGCTTCATTGTTGGTATATAGAAATACAACAGATTTCTGAACATTGATTTTACATCCTGTGAATGTACGAATTTGTCACTTCTAGCAATTTTTGGGTGCAGTCTTTTAGGTTTTCTAAATAGAGTATAATTTCATCTTCCTTCTTGCCGATATGATGCCTTTTATTTATTTTTCTTTTCTGACTGCTGTGGCAAGGACTTCCAGTACAATGTTAAGTAACAGTGGTGAGTGGAGATTGTGTGTTTTTCCTGACCTTAGAGAAAAGGTTTTTGTTTTTCCCCATTGAGGATGATATTAGCTGTGGGTTTTTCATATACGGACTTTATTATGTTGAGGTTTATTCCCTGTAACCCTACTTTGTGGAGGGTTTTTATCATCAGCCCATGTTATACTTTGCCAAATGCTTTCCCTGCATCCATTGAAATGAACATATTGTTCTTACCCTTTCTTTTCTAAATGTGGTGTATCACATTGATTGATTTGTGAATATTGAACCACCCTTGCAAGCCCAGGAATAAATTGCACTTGATCATGGTGAATGATTCATTTAATATACTGTTGGATTTGGTTTACTAATATTTTATAGATAATTTTTGTATCCATGTTCATTAGAGGTTTGGCCTTTTGTTCTCTTTTTTAGTGGAATCTTTGTTTGGTTTTGGAATCAAAACCATAGATTGAGTTTGCAAGTTTTCCTTCCGTTTCTATTTTGAAGTAGTTTGAGAAGAATGGGTGTTAACTCTTCTTTAAATGTTTTGTAGAATTTACCTGTGAAGCCATCTGGTATAGGACTTCTGTTTGTTGGTAGATTTTTAATTACTGATTCAATTTCTTTGCTGGCTACTGGTCTATTCAAGTGTTCTATTTCTTTCTTTTTCAGTTTTGGTAGATTGCATGTTTCTAGGAATTTATTCTTTTCTTCCAGGTTGTGTAATATGTTGGCATATAGTTTTTCATAATATTCTCTCTTTTCTTTAAAGATTTTATTTATTTATTCATGAGAGACAGAGAGAGAAGGCAGAGATGTAGGCGAGGGAGAAGCAGACTCCCTGCAGGGAGCCCGATGTGGGAACCTCTAGGATCACGTCCTGAGCCTAAGGCAGATGCTCAACAGCTGAGCTACCCAGGCGTCCTGCATAATATTCTGTTGTAATTGCTTATGTTTCTGTGGTTTTGGTTGTTATTTCTCCTTTCTAATATGTGATTTTATTTATTTGGGTCATTTGCCTTTTCTTTTTGATCAATTTTTTCTAAGAACCAACTCCTGGTTTTATTGATCTGTTCTCCTGTTTTTTTTTCTGTTTGTTTCTATATCATTTTTTTCTGATGTGGTCTTTATTATTTCCCTTCTGCTAGCTTTCATATTCATTTGTTGTTGTTTTCTAGCTCCTTTCTAAGGTTAGGTTGTTTATTTGAAGTATTTCTTGCTTCTTGAGATAGTCTTGTATTGCTATATACATCTCCCTTCTGACCACTTTTGCTGCATCACAAAGGTTTTGGAGCATTATATTTCATTTCCATTTGTTTCCATGTATTTTTTAATTTATTCTTTGATTTCCTGGTTGACCTATTCATTCTCTATTTAGTAGCATGTTGTTCAATCTCCATGTATTTGTGGTTTTTCATTATTTTTCTTTTGTTGCCTTCAAGTTTCATAGCACTGTGGTCAGAAAATATGTATGGTATGATCTCAACCTTTTTGTACTTGTGGAGACCTCATATGTGACCTAGAGTGTGACATATTCTGGAGGATGTCCCATGTGCACTTGAAAAGAATGTGCATTATGCTGCTTTAGGATGGAATGTCCTGAATATATTTGTTAGGTTCATCTGTTCCAGTGTGTCATTCAAAGCCATTGCTTCCTTGTTCATTAAATGATCTGTGCTTTGATGTGAGGTGTTAAAGTCCACTACTATTATTATATTATTATCAATGAGTTCCTTCATGTTTATTCATGTTAATTATTAATTGTTTTATACATTGGCTGCTCCCATGCTGGGGAATAAATATTCACAATTGTTAGATCTTCTTGTTCGCTATTCCCCTTTGTTATGATATAGTGCCCTTCTTCATCTCTTGTTGCAGTCTTTGGTTTAAAATATAGTTTGTCTGATACAAGTTTTGTTATTCTGACTTTCATTTGACTTCCACTTGTGTAACAAATATTTCTTTATCCCCTGACTTTCAGTTTTTAGGTGTCCTTAGATCTAAAATGAGTCTCTTATAGGCAGGATATAGTTGGGTCATGGTTTGTTTTTTTGTTTTTTTTTTGTTTTTTTTGTTTTTTATCCATTCTGACCCCTATAGTTCATTTACATTTAGTTCATTTACATTCAGAATAATTATTGATATATATATATTTGGTGTCATTTTATTACTTGTTTTGTCATTGATTCTGGAGATTTTCTCTGATCCTGTCTTGTCTTTATCACTTTTGGTTTTCCTTTCCACTCAGAGAGACCCCTTTAAACATTCCTTCCAGGGCTGGTTTAGTGGTCAAAAACTCTTTTGGTTTTTGTTTTTCTAGAAAATTCATTATCTGTCCTATTCTGAATGATAGCCTTTTTGGACAGAGTATTTTGGCTACATATTTTTCCCTTTCATCACACTGAATATATCATGCTACTCCCTTCTGGTTTGCTCCTTTTCTGTAGACAGATGTATAGCTATCCTTCTGGTTTCTCCCTTGCAAGATGGGGATTTCCTTTATCTTACTGCTGTTAAGATTTTCCTTATTGTTATATTTTGCAAATTTAATTACAATATGTCTTGGTGTTGGCCTATTTTGTTGCTTTTGATGGGAATTCCACGTGCCTCCTAGATTTGGATGTCTCTTTTCTTCCCCAGATTAGGGAAGTTTACAGCTATTATTTCCTCAAATAAATTTTTGCCCGCTTTTCTCTCTCTCCTTCTGGAAATCCTATAATATGAGTGTTATTACATTTGATGGAGTCACTGAGTTCCCTAAATCTATTCTCATGTTCCATAATTCTTTTTTCTCTCTTTTGCTAAACTTCATTATTTTCCATTATTTTTATCTTATGTATCACTAATTCATTCCTCTGCTTCTATCCTTGTGTTCATTCTACCAAGTCTACTTTCAGTCTCAATTATTGTATTTTTATTTTGGACTGATTGTTTTCTTTTTTTTATAAATTTATTTTTTATTGGTTTTCAATTTGCCAACATATAGAAAAACACCCAGTGCACATCCCATCAAGTGCCAACCTCAGTGCCTGTCACCCAGTCACCCCCACCCCCCGCCCACCTCCCTTTCTACCACCCTTAGTTCGTTTCCCAGAGTTAGGAGTCTGTTATGTTCTGTTACCCTCACTGATATTTACCACTCATTTTCTCTCCTTTCCCCTTTATTCCGTTTCACTGTTTTTATATTACCCAAATGAATGAGAACATATAATGTTTGTCCTTCTCCAATTGGTTTACTTCACTCAGCATGATACCCTCTAGTTCCATCCACATTGAAGCAAATGGTGGGTATTTGTTGTTTCTAATGGCTCAGTAATACCATTGTATACATAGACTACATCTTCTTTATCCATTCATCTTGTGATGGACAATGAGGCTGCTTCCACAGTTTGGCTATTGTGGACATTGCTGCTATAAACACTGGAGTGCAGGTATCCTGCTTTTTCACTGCATTTGTTTCTTTGAGGTACATCCCCAGGAGTCTAATTGCTGGGTCGTAGAGCAGTTCTATATTTAACTCTTTGAGGAACCTCCACACAGTATTCCAGAGTGGGTGCACCAGTTCACATTCCTATGAACAGTGCAAGAGGGTTCCCTTTTCTCCCCATGCTCTCCAACATTTGTGGTTTCCTGCCTTGTTAATTTTTACCATTCTCACTGGTGTGAGGTGGTATCTCATTGTGGTTTTGATTTGTATTTCCCTGATGGCAAGTAATGCAGAGCATTTTCTCATGTGCGTGTTGGCCATGCCTATGTCTTCCTCTGTGAAATTTCTGTTGCCCATTTCATGATTGGATTGTTTGTTTCTTTGTTGTTGAGTTTACTAAGTTCTTTATAGATCTTGGAAACTAGCCCTTTATCTGATACGTCATTTGCAAATATCTTCTTCCATTCTGTAGGTTGTCTTAGTTTTGGTGACTGTTTCTTTTGCTGTGCAGAAGCTTTTTATCTTGATGAAGTGCCAGTAGTTCATTTTAGCATTCGTTTCCCCTGCCTTCATGGATGTATCTGGCAAGAAGTTGCTGTGGCCAAGTTAAAAAAGGGTGTTGCCTGTGTTCTCCTCTAAGATTTTGATGTAATCTTATCTCACATTTAGATCTTTCATCCATTTTGAGTTTATCTTTGTGTATGGTGTAAGAAAATGGTCTAGTTTCAATCTTCTACACGTAGCTCTCCAGTTTTCCCAGCACGATTTTTTGAAGAGACTGTCCATTTTCGATTGGATAGTCTTTCCTTGCTTTGTTGAATTTTAGAAGACCATAGATTTGAGGGCCCATTTTTGGGTTCTCTATTCTGTTCCATTGATCTATGTGTCTGCTTTTGTGCCAGTACTACACTGTCTTGATGATCACAGCTTTGTATACTACCTGAAATCTGGCATTGTGATGCCTCTGGCTCTGGTTTTCTTTTTCAGTATTCTAGGGGCTATTTAGGGTCTTTTCTGATTCTACACAAATCTTAAAATGATTTGTTCCAACTCTCTGAAGAAAGTCCATGGTATTTTTTTATAATAAATTTATTTTTTATTGGTGTTCAATTTGCCAACGTACAGAATAACACCCAGTGCTCATCCCGTCAAGGGCCCCCCTCAGTGCCCGGCACCCATTCCCCCCCACCCTCCGCCCTCCTCCCCTTCCACCACCCCTAGTTCGTTTCCGAGAGTTAGGAGTCTATATGTTCTGTCTCCCTTTCTGATATTTCCCACAAACTTCTTCTCCCTTCCCTTATATTCCCTTTCACTATTATTTATATTCCCCAAATGAATGAGAACATACACTGTTTGTCCTTCTCCGATTGACTTCACGCAGCATAACCCCCTCCAGTTCCATCCATGTTGAAGCAAGTGGTGGGTATTTGTCATTTCTAATGGCTGAGTAATATTCCATTGTATACATAAACCACATCTTCTTTATCCATTCATCTTTTGATGGACCCAAAGGCTCCTTCCACAGTTTGGCTATGGTAGACATTGCTGCTAGAAACATCGGGGTGCAGGTGTCCCAGTGTTTCATTGCATCTGTATCTTTGGGGTAAATCCCCAACAGTGCAATTGCTGGGTCATAGGGCAGGTCTATTTTTAACTCTTTGAGGAACCTCCACACAGTTTTCCAGAGTGGCTGCACCAGTTCACATTCCCACCAACAGTGTAAGAGGGTTCCCTTTTCTCCACATCCTTTCCAACATTTGTGGTTTCCTGCCTTGTTAATTTTCCCCATTCTCACTGGTGTGAGGTGGTATCTCATTGTGGTTTTGATTTGTATTTCCCTGATGGGCAAGTGATACAGAGCATTTTCTCATGTGCGTCTTGGCCATGTCTATGTCTTCCTCTGTGAGATTTCTGTTCATGTCTTTTGCCAATTTCAGGATTGGGTTGTTTGTTTCTTTGGTGTGAGTTTAAAAATTTCTTTATAGATCTTGGAAACTAGCCCTTTATCTGATATGTCATTTGCAAATATCTTCTCCCATTCTGGAGGTTGTCTTTTAGTTTTGTTGACTGTATCCTTTGCTGTGCAAAAGCTTCTTATCTCGATGAAGTCCCAATAGTTCATTTTTGCTTTTGTTTATTTTGCCTTTGTGGATGTATCTTGCAAGAAGTTACTGTGGCCGAGTTCAAAAAGGGTGTTGCCTGTGTTCTCCTCTAGGATTTTGATGGAATCTTGTTTCACATTTAGATCTCTCAACCATTTTGAGTTTATCTTTGTGTATGGTGAAAGAGAGTGGTCTAGTTTCATTCTTCTGCATGTGGATGTCCAATTTTCCCACCACCATTTATTGAAGAGACTGTCTTCCAATGGATAGTCTTTCCTCCTTTTTCGAATATTAGTTGACCATAAAGTTCAGAGTCCACTTCTGGGTTCTCTATTTTTTTTTTTTTTTTTTTTTTTTTTTTTTTTAATTAACTTTTATTGGTGTTTAATTTACCAACATACAGAAAAACACCCAGTGCTCATCCCGTCAAGTGTCCACCTCAGTGCCCGTCACCCATTCCCCTCCAACACCCGCCCTCCTCCCCTTCCACCACCCCTAGTTCGTTTCCCCGAGTTAGGAGTCTTTATGTTCTGTCTCCCTTCCTGATATTTCCCAACATTTCTTTTCCCTTCCTTTATATTCCCTTTCACTATTATTCATATTCCCCAAATGAATGAGAACATACACTGTTTGTCCTTCTCCGATCTGTTCCATTGATCTATGTGTCTGTTTTTGTGCCAGTACCACACTGTCTTGATGACCACAGCTTTGTAGTACAACCTGAAATCTGGCGTTGTGATGCCTCCAGATATGGTTTTCTTTTTTAAAATTCCCCTGGCTATTCGGGGTCTCTTCTGATTCCACACAAATCTTAAAATAATTTTTTCCAACTCTCTGAAGAAAGTCCATGATATTTTGATAGGGATTGCATTAAACGTGTAAATTGCATTGACTTTTCACAATATTAATTCTGCCAATCCATGAGCGAGGAATATTTTTCCGTCACTTGGTGTCTTCCTCAATTTCTTTCAGAAGTGTTCTGTAGTTTTTAGGGCATAGATCCATTACGGCTTTGGTTATGTTTATTCCTAGGAATCCTATGTTTTTGGGTGCAATTGTAAATGAGATTGACTCCTTAATTTCTCTTTCTTCAGAGTCATTGTTAGTGTATAGAAATGCCACTGACTTCTGGGCATTGATTTTTGTATCCTGCCACACTGGCAAATTGCTGTATGAGTTCCAGCAATCTTGGAGTGGAGTCTTTTGTGTTTCCATGTACAGTATCATGACAACTGTGAATAGGGAAAGTTTGACTTCTTTTGTGCCAATTTGAATGGCCTTTTTTTCTTTTTGTTGCCTGATTGCTGAGGCCAGGACTTCTTGTATTCTGTTGAATAGCAGTAGTGGGAGTGGTCAGCCCTGTCGTGTTCCTGATCTTACGGGAAAGGCTCCCAGGGTTTCCCCATTGAGAATGATATTTGCTGTGGGCTTTTCATAGATGGCCTTCAAGATGCTGAGTAATGTTCCTTCCTTCCCAGTATGAAGAGCTTTGATCAGGAATGGATGCTGTATTTTGTCAAATGCTTTCTCTGCATCTATTGAGAGGATCATAGGTTCTTGTTTTTTCTCTTGCTGATATGATCAATCACATTGATTGTTTTATGAGTGTTGAGCCAGCCTTGCAGGCGAGGGATAAATCCCACTTGTTCTTGGTGAATAGTCTTCTTAAAGTACTGTTGGATCCTATTGGCTAGTATTTTGTTGAGAATTTTTGCATCCATGTTCATCAGGGATATTGGTCTGTAGTTCTCCTTTTTGGTGGGGCCATTGTCTGGTTTTGGAATTAAGGTGATGCTGGCCTCATAGAACGAATTTGAAAGTACTCCATCTCTTTCTATCTTTCCAAACAGCTTTAGTAGAATAGGTATGGTTTCTTCTTTAAACGTTTGATAGAATTCCCCTGGGAAGCCATCTGGCCCTGACTCTTGTGTCTTGGGAGGTTTTTGATGACTGCTTCAATTTCCTCCCTGGTTATTGGCCTGTTCAGGTTTTCTATTTCTTCCTGTTCCAGTTTTGGAATGCGTCCATTTCTTCTAGATTGCCTAATTTATTGGCGTATAGCTGTTCATAATATGTTTTTAAAGTCGTTTGTATTTCCTTGGTGTTGGTACTGATCTCTCCTTTCTCATTCATGATTTTATTAATTTGAGCCTTCTCTCTCTTTTTTTTAATAAGGTTGGCTAATGGTTTATCTATCTTATTAATTGTTTCAAAGAACTAACTCCTGGTTCTGTTGATCTGTTCCAAAGTTCTTCTGGTCTCGATTTTGTTGAGTTCTGCTCAATTCTTTATTAACTCTCTTCTGCTGGGTGTACGATCTATTTGCTGTTTTTTCTCTAGCTCCTTTATGTGTAAGGTTAGCTTTTGTATTTGAGTTCTTTCCAGTTTTTGAATGGATGCTTGTATTGCAATGTATTTCCCCTTCAGGCCTGCTTTTGCTCTATCCCAAAGATTTTGAATGGTTGTATCTTCATTCTCATTAGTTTCCATGAATCTTTTAAATTCTTCCTTAATTTCCCGGTTGATCCTTTCATCTTTTAGCAGGATGGTCCTTAACCTCTACGTGTTTGAAGTCCTTCCAAACTTCTTGCTGTGATTTAGTTCTAATTTCAAGGCATTATGGTCTGAGAATATGCAGGGGACGATCCCAATATTTTGGTATCGGTTCAGCCCCGATTTGTGACCCAGTATGTGGTCTATTCTGGAGAAAGTTCCATGTGCACTTGAGAAGAATGTGTATTCAGTTGCTTCTGGATGTAAAGTTGTGTAAATATCAGTGAAATCCATCTGGTCATGTGTATCCTTAAAGCTCTTGTTTCTTTGGAAATCTGCTTAGAATACCTGTCAATTGTAGAAAGCACTATATTCATGTCACCACGTATCAATGTATTATTATCTAAGTATGTCTTAACTTTGGTTATTAAATGATTGATATATTTGGCAACTCCCACATTCGGGGCATAAATATTGATGATTTGTAGGTTCTCTTGTTGGAGATATCCTTTAAGTATGATATAGGTCCCTCTTCATCTCTTACCACATTCTTTGGGATAAACTTTAATTTATCTGATATAAGGATCGCTATCCCTGCTTTCTTTTGAGGACCATTTGAATGGTAAATGGTCCTCCAGCCTTTTATTTTCAGGCTGTAGGTGTCCTTCTGTGTAAAATGAGTCTCTTGTAGACAGCAAATAGATGGGTCTTGCTTTTTTATCCAGTCTGAAACCCTGTGTCATTTGATGGGATCATTAAGCCCTTTCACGTTCAGAGTTACTTTTGAAAGATATAAATTTAGTGTCATCATAATACCTATTCCGTCCTGTTTTTGTGGATTATTTCCTTGAGCTTCCTCTTTCTTTTACAGGGTCCCACTTAGTATTTTTTGCAGAGCCGGTTTGGTGGTGACATATTCTTTCAGTTTCTGCCTATCTTGGAAGCTCTCTATCTCTTCTTCTATTCTGAATGAGAGCCTTGCTTGATAAAGTATTCTTGCCTGTATGTTTTTCTCATTTAGTACCCTGAATATATCCTACCAACCCTTTCTGGCCTGGCAGGTCTCTGTGGAGAGGTCTGCTGTTAATCTACTATTTCTCCCCCCATAAGTTAGGTATCTTTTTCTCTTGCTGTTTTAAGGATCTTCTCTTTTTCTTTGGAATTTGTAACTTTCACTATTAAATGTCGAGGTGTTGAATGGTGTTTATTGATTTTGGGGGGGAACCTTTCTATCTCCTGCATCTGAATGCCTATTTCCCTCCCTAAGTTAGGGAAGTTATCAGCTATGATTTGTTCAAATACACTTTCTGGTCCTCTGTCCATTTCAGCGCCCTCTGGAACCCCAATAAAACATAGATTTTTCCTTCTGAGGTAATCATTTATTTCCCTTAGCCTTTCCTCATGGTCTTTTCATTGTTTTTCTCTTTTTTCCTCAGCTTCCTTCCTTGCCATTAAGTTGTCTTCTCCGTCACTCGTTCTTCTACCTCATTATCCCTTGTCATTTGGACCTCCAGTTTGGATTGCATCTCATTTAATTTATTTTTAATTTAGGGCTGATTAGATCTAATTTCTTCAGTCATGACATCTCTTGAATCCTTTATGCTTTTTTCAGAGCCACCAGTAGCTTTATAATTGTGTTGCTGAATTGGCTTCCTGATATTGAATTGTGATCCAAATTCTGTAACTCTGTGGCAGAGAGTACTATTTCTGATTCTTTCTTTTGTGGTGAGTTCTTCTTTCTAGTCATTTTTCCTCAGGGCAGGGTGGCTAAAAACAAGTTGTACTGGAAAAAGGAAGAAAAGAGAAACGAACAAACAAGGAAGGGTATCCTCTGGTTCTGTATACTGTAAATGCCTCGACTTGCCCTGAGCTTTCCAGTGCTGCTCAGTGAAGAACTTGCCCTTCCACTGTCCTTCCAGCTGGTATTCTGGGGGAGGGTCCTGCTGTGCTAATTCTCATGTGTGTGCACCTGGGGGAGCTGCCCCACTCCCTGTCATGTGCTCAGCTCAGTTGCAGGTTTTTACTCTGTGAGGCACCTGTACCCTGGTGGTCCCGCCTCTCTCAGGCACAGGGTAACACCAGGAGGAACAACAATCTGGCGGGGCCAGCTCTGCAGCTCTGGAGTCAGCTCCTGCAGTAACTACCACAGTCTCCCAGTCCGCACTGGCCTGGATGCTCCAGGTACGGGGTTTGCTGGTCTGCACAGCTTGGGGTCGCCCAGCGGCAGGAGAGGCCTTGCTGTCCGGTTCCCTCCCCGCCTCCATCTGTCCTGCAGGGAGCACAGAATCCTGTGCTGTGTCCCCTGGCGCCCTGGGATCCAGGGCCTGTGCTGCTAGAATCGCGTTCCTGGGGCTGCGGCTCCTGAAGGCAGCAGAGTGCAGCTCCCTCTGTCCAGAGCTGCCTCCTGAGCTTCTCCCGAGGCCCCACTGGGCTCACGCTGCACCCTTTACTGAGATAGGCCAGTGGTGTGTGACAGGCACTTCCTCTGTTAGTGACCTCAGGAACCTGGAGTCTCCCGTGCCCTATGGCAGTTCTGCCTTGTTTCCCTGCTAAGCGCCTCTCCATCCGTGAAGAATCCAGTGCAGATATTTAAAGTTCCTGCTTCTTGGGACTGGGCTTTCCTATTCTGAAGGCTTTTGCAGCCCGGCCTTAGCGTGGCTCCTCACGGGCCCTTCCCCCACTTGATTCTTTTTTATTTATTTTTTCCACCTTCCTACCTTGTTAGAAGCACAAACTTCTCTCTGTTCCAGCTGTATCTGTACATGTACGAATGATATCTGTATTGTTCCAGCTATTCTCTCTTTAAATGTCAGGTCGAATTTGTAGGTTTTCAGGATGAGTTGAAAGTTATCTAGGTAAGTTGGTGGAGACAGGTGACTTGGGGACCCCACTCCTCCACCATATTGCCCTGCCCCCTATTGCTGGGGATATTTAGAGTGATTTGATAGTTATCCAGTTGTGTTCCATGGAAGAGATGAGCCTAAGGTCCTCCTACTATGCCATCTTCTTTGCTCCACCCTGTAGCTTATTTGTTTTAAAAATGAAAATTTGTTACTCTTAATTTCCTTCACCTATTTCGCCTGCCCCTCCATGGCCTCCCCTCTGGCATCCAGTTATTCTCCTATCTGTATTTTGTTGTTGTTCATTAATTCATTTATTCCATTTTCTTGTAGATTCTACATGTAAGTGAAGTCATATGGTATTTATCTTTCTCTGTCTTATTTCAAGATTTCATTATTTTTTTGGTTAAGTAATATTTCATTGCATACACACATGCCCTATCTTCCTTACACATTCATTTATTGATGGCATTTAGGTTGCTTTAATATTTTGGCTATTGTAAGTAATGTTATAATAAACATAGAGGTGTAGATATCTTTTTAATTAGTGTTCTTTGTTTTCTTCAGAAAACAAAAGTGGAAATACTAGATTATATGATATTTCCATTTTTAGTTTTTTGATAAATCTCCATAGTGTTTTCCACAGTGACTTCATCAAGTTAAATTCCCACTAACAGAGTTTGAGATTTTCTTTTTATCCATATCCTTGCCAACACTTGTTATTTTTTGTCTTTTTGTGTTTTTTTTTAAAGAACTTATTCATTAATTCATGAGAGACACAGAGAGAGAGAGTAAGAGACACAGGCAGAGGGAGAAGCAGGCCCCATGCAGGGAGCCCAATGTTGGACTTGATCCCGGGACTCCAGGATCACACCATGGGCTGAAGGCAGGCGCTAAACAACTGAGCCACCCAGGAATCCCCGAATTTTTGTCTTTTTGGTACTAGTCATTCTGACTAGTGTGAGGTGATACTCATTGTTTTGATTTGCATTTTCCTCATGATTAATAGTGTTTAGCATTTTTTCATGTCTCAGTTGATTGTATGATTGTATGTATGTCTCTGCCCATTTTTAATCAGATTTTTTTTTTTTTGGTGTTGAGTTGCTTAAGTTCTTTGTGTATTTTGGATATTAATTTATTATCAGATATCATTTGCAAATATCTTCTCTCATTAATTTTAATTAATTATTCATGAGAGACACACACAGCAAGGCAGAGACATAGGCAGAGGTAGCAGGCTACTTGTGGGGAGCCCGATGTGGGACTCAATCTCTGGACTATGGGACCATGCCTTGCGCCAAAGTCAGATGCTCAACCACTGAGCCACCCAGGCATCCCTGATTTTAAAAGTGAGAGTTTGTAACTCTCAATCTGTTTCACCTATTTTGCCTGCTACCTCCAATGTCATCCCCTGTGGCAAGCAACTATTCTCATATTTTGTTGTTTTTGTTATTCATTTGTTTTGGGATTTTTTTGTAGATTCCTCATGTAAGTGAAACCATATGGTGTTGTCGTTTCATTTTCTTGGTGATTTTTTTCACTGTGCAAAATATTTTTAGCTTGGTGTAATCTTGTTTATTTTTCTTTTGTTTCCTTTGTATGGTGAGACACATGCAGAAAAATATTGCAAAGGTCAATGTCCATGAGTTTACTACCTATATTTTCTTTTAGGAGTTTTATGTTTTCAGGTATTACATTAAGGTACTTAATACACTTTGAGTTTATTTTTGTGTATGGAAAGAAAGTGATCCAGTTTCATTCCTTTGAATATAGCTGTCCAATTTCCCAGAACCATTTATTGAAGAGACGTTTTTTTTTCCCAAAATACATTCTTGCTTCATTTGTCATAGATTAATTAACCACATAACGTGGGTTTATTCCTGGACTCTCAATTCTGTTCCATTGATTTGTGTTCTTACTTTCGTGCCAGCACTGTACTATTTTGATTACTATATATAGTTTTGTAGTATAGTTTGAAATCTGAGACTGGGATACCTGCAGGTTTGTTCTCTCTGAAGATCACTTTGGCTTTTCAGGGTTTCTTGTGGTTCCAGAAAAATACTATTGGTATATTAATAGGGATTTCATTTAATCTGTAGGTTATTTTGGATCATATGAACACTTTAACATTTAATTTTTCTAACATTTGAATATGCTATAATTTTCCATTGATTTGTTTCATGTTCAATTTATTTTGTCTGTGTGTAGTTTTCAGAGTACTGGTTATTTACCTCCTTGGAAAAATGTATTTTACATATTTTAATCTGTATACAGATGCAACATGTTTCTGTATATGGATTTTGTGTCTTGCAACTTCTCTGAATTCATTTATTAGTTGTAATAATTTTGGGAAGAATCCTTAGGGTCTTCTATGTATAGTATCATGCCATTTTGGAGACCTTTTATTACTTTTTTCTTGTCTGCTGTGGCCAGGACTTCTAGTACTATGTTGAATAATACTGGTGAGAATAAAAATCCTAGTGTTGTCACTTATCTTAAAGGGAAAGCTTTCAGGTTTTTACTGTTGTGTATGATGTTAGCAGTGGGATTGACATATACAGCCTTTATTATTTTGAACTATGTTCCTTCTATACATACTTTATTATTAATTTTTTAAGTAAATTGATACTGAATTTTGTCAAATGTTCTTTCTGCATCTGTTGAGATTATCCTAAGATTTTAATCATTCATTTTGTTAATGTGCTTTATTAGATTGATTTGCATATATTTTTTATTTTTTTTTATTTTTTTTTATTTTTTTTTTATTGGTGTTTAATTTACCAACATACAGAAAAACACCCAGTGCTCATCCCGTCAAGTGTCCACCTCAGTGCCCGTCACCCATTCCCCTCCAACACCCGCCCTCCTCCCCTTCCACCACCCCTAGTTCGTTTCCCCGAGTTAGGAGTCTTTATGTTCTGTCTCCCTTCCTGATATTTCCCAACATTTCTTTTCCCTTCCTTTATATTCCCTTTCACTATTATTCATATTCCCCAAATGAATGAGAACATACACTGTTTGTCCTTCTCCGATTGACTTATTTCACTCAGCATAATACCCTCCAGTTCCATCCACGTTGAAGCAAATGGTGGGTATTTGTCGTTTCTAATTGCTGAGTAATATTCCATTGTATACATAAACCACATCTTCTTTATCCATTCATCTTTCGATGGACACCGAGGCTCCTTCCACAGTTTGGCTATTGTGGCCATTGCTGATAGAAACATCGGGGTGCAGGTGTCCCGACGTTTCATTGCATCTGAATCTTTGGGGTAAATCCCCAACAGTGCAATTGCTGGGTCGTAGGGCAGGTCTATTTTTAACTCTTTGAGGAACCTCCACACAGTTTTCCAGAGTGGCTGCACAAATAGACCCCACCCCCAGCAGAAGAAGAGAGTTAATTAAAATTCGAGCAGAACTCAATGATATCGAGACCAAAAGAACTGTGGAACAGATCAACAGAACCAGGAGTTGGTTCTTTGAAAGAATTAATAAGATAGATAAACCATTAGCCAACCTTATTAAAAAGAAGAGAGAGAAGACTCAAATTAATAAAATCATGAATGAGAAAGGGGACATCACTACCAACACCAAGGAAATACAAACGATTTTAAAAACATATTATGAACAGCTGTACGCCAATAAATTAGGAAATCTAGAAGAAATGGACGCATTCCTGGAAAGCCACAAACTACCAAAACTGGAGCAGGAAGAAATAGAAAACCTGAACAGCCCAATAACCAGGGAGGAAATTGAAGCAGTCATCAAAAACCTCCCAAGACACAAGAGTCCAGGGCCAGATGGCTTCCCAGGGGAATTCTATCAAACGTTTAAAGAAGAAATCATACCTATTCTACTAAAGCTGTTTGGAAAGATAGAAAGAGATGGAGTACTTCCAAATTCGTTCTATGAGGCCAGCATCACCTTAATTCCGAAACCAGACAAAGACCCCACCAAAAAGGAGAATTACAGACCAATATCCCTGATGAACATGGATGCAAAAATTCTCAACAAGATACTAGCCAATAGGATCCAACAACACATTAAGAAAATTATTCACCATGACCAAGTAGGATTTATCCCTGGGACACAAGGCTGGTTCAACACTCGTAAAACCATCAATGTGATTCATCATATCAGCAAGAGAAAAACCAAGAACCATATGATACTCTCATTAGATGCAGAGAAAGCATTTGACAAAATACAGCATCCATTCTTGATTTGCATATATTGAACTATCTTTATATCCCTAGAATAAACTCCAGTTGATTGTGGTCAAAGATCCTTTTAATGTATTTTCAAATTTGGATTGCTAATATATTGTTAAGGATTTTTGCATCTGTGCTCATCAAGGGTTTTGGCCTGTAATTTTCTTTTCTCGTAGTGTTTTTGGATTTGATATAAGGTTAATGCTGACCTCATAGGATAAATTAGGAATAATTATTTTGTTTTTCTATGTTTTTTTTTGAATAATTAGTAAAGGATTGGTAGTAACTCTTCTTTAAATGTTTGGCATAATTCACCTGTGTAGCGAAATGGTTCTGGAGTTTTGTTGGGATTTTTTTTTTGATTATTGATTCAATTGCATTACTATAAATCAGTCTGTTTAAATTTTCTATTTCTTTGTAAATCGATCTAAGGAAATTGTATGTTTCTAGGAATTTATCCATTTCTCCTAGGTTGTTCAATATATTGGCATATAATTTTTCATGGTAGACTCATAATCCTCTGTGTTTGTGTGGTATCTGTTATAATTTCTCTCCTTTTGTTGTTGTTTTTTTGTTTCTGTTTTTATTTGAGTTCTTTCTCTTTTATCTTAATGAGTTTAGGTAAACATTTATCACTTTTGTTGATCTTGTCAAAAAATCATCCCTTGGTTTCATTGACCTTTTTTATTTTTTAGTCTCTATTTCATGCATTTTTGTTCTGATATTTATATTTACCTGCTTCTATTAGCTTTGGGCTTTGTTCTTCTTTTTCTAGCTCCTTTACTTGTATGTTTAGGTTGTTACTTGATATTTTGCTTGTTTCTAGAATTCAGCCTGTATTGTTATCAATTTCCTTCTTTTTTATATAGATTTATTTTTTATTAGTGTTCGATTTGCCAACATATAGAATAACACCCAGTGCACATCCCATCAAGTGCCCTCCTCAGTGCCCATCACCCAGTCACCCCCACCCCCCGCCCAACTCCCTTTCTACTACCCCTAGTTCGTTTCCCAGAGTTAGGTGTCTCTCATGTTCTGTCTCCTTCTCTGATATTTCCCACTCATCTATTTCTCCTTTCCCCTTTATTCCCTTTCACTATTCTTTATGTTCCCAAATGAATGGAACCATATAATGTTTGCCTTTCTCCAGCTGACTTATTTCACTCAGCATAATACCTTCGAGTTCCATCCATGTTGAAGCAAATGGTGGGTATTTGTCCTTTCTAATGGCTGAGTAATATTCCATTATATACATAGACCACATCTTCTTTATCCATTCATCTTTCTACGGACCCCAAGGCTCCTTCCACAGTTTGGCTATTGTGGACATTGCTGCTATAAACATCGGGGTGCAGGTGTCCTGGTGTTTCACTGCATCTGTATCTTTGGGGTAAATCCACAACAGTGCTATTGCTGGGTCGTAGGGCAGAACTATTTTTAACTCTTTGAGGAACGTCCACACAGTTTTCCAGAGTGGCTGCACCAGTTCACATTCCCACCAACAGTGCAAGAGGGTTCCCCTTTCTCCCCATCCTCTCCAACATTTGTGGTTTCCCGCCTTGTGAATTTTCCCCATTCTCACTGGTGTGAGATGATATCTCATTGTGGTTTTGATTTCTATTTCCCTGACGGCAAGTGATGCAGAGCATTTTCTCTTGTGCTTGTTGGCCATGTGTATGTCTTTCTCTGTGAGATTTCTGTTCGTGTCTTTTGCCCATTTCATGATTGCATTATTTGTTTCTTTGCTGTTGAGTTTAGTAAGTTCTTTATAGATCTTAGATACTAGCCCTTTATCTGACAGGTTATTTGCAAATATCTTCTCTCATTCTGTAGGTTGTCTTTTAGTTACAACAAAAGCAGTCATGAGGGAAATACATCACAATACAAGCATCCATCTAAAAACTGGAAAGAACTCAAATACAAAAGCTAACCTTGCACCTAAAGGAGCTAGAGAAAAAACCGCAAATAGATCCTACACCCAGCAGAAGAAGAGAGGTAATAAATATTCGAGCAGACTCAATGAAATAGAGACCAGAAGAACTGTGGAACAGATCAACAGAACCAGGAGTTGGTTCTTTGAAAGAACTAAGGTAGATAAACCATTAGTCAGCCTTATTAAAAAGAAGAGAGAAAAGACTCAAATTAATAAAATCATGAATGAGAAAGGAGAGATCACTACCAACACCAAGGAAATACTAACGATTTTAAAACATATTATGAACAGCTATATGCCAATAAGGTAAGCCAGATGGCTTCCCAGGGGAATTCTATCAAACGTTTAAAGAAGAAACTGTACCTATTCTACTAAAGCTGTTTGGAATGATAGAAAGAGATGGAATACTTCCAAACTCATTCTGTGAGGCCAGCATCACCTTAATTCCAAAAACAGACAAAAACCCCACCAAAAAGGAGAATTACAGACCAATATCCCAGATGAACATGGATGCAAAAATTCTCAACAAGATACCAGCCAATAGGATCCAACAATACATTAAGAAGATTATTCACCATGACCAAATGGGATTTATCCCCGGATGCACGGCTGGTTCAACTCTTGTAAAGCAATCATTGTGATTGATCATATCAGCAAGAGAAAAAACAAGAACCTATGATCCTCTCAATAGATGCAGAGAAAGCATTTGACAAAATAAACCATCCATTCCTAATCAAAACTCTTCAGAGTGTAGGGATAGAGGGAACATTCCTCCACATCTATAACGCCATCTACAAAAAGCCCACAGCAAATATAATTCTCAGTGTGGAAGCACTGGTAGCCTTTCCTCTAAGATCAGGAATAAGACAGGGATGTCCACTCTCACCACTGCTATTCAACAGAGTACGAGAAGTCCTAGCCTCAGCAATCAGGCAACAAAAAGAAATAAAAGGCATTCAAATTGGCAAAGAAGAAGTCAAACTCTCCGTCTTAGTAGATGATATGATACTGTGCATAGAAATCCCAAAAGCCTCCACCCCAAGATTGCTAGAACTCATACAGGATTTTGGCAGGGTGGCAGGATACAAAATCAATGCCCAGATGTCAGTCGCATTTCTCTACACTAACAATGAGACTGAAGAAAGATAAATTAAGGAGTCAATCCCATTGACAATTACACCCAAAAGCATCTGATACCTGGGAAGAAACCTAACCAAAGAGGGAAAGGATCTATGCCCTAAAAACTATAGAACACTTCTGAAAGAAATTGAGGAAGACACAAAGAGATGGAAAAATATTCCATGCTCTTAGAACGGAAGAATTGTTATTGTGAAAATGTCAATGCTACCTAGGGCAATTAATACATTTAATGCAATCCCTATCAAAATACTATGGACTTTCTTCAGAGAATTGGAACAAATCATCTTAAGATTTGTCTGGAATCAGAAAAGACCCTGAATAGCCAGGGGAATATTAAAAAAGAGAATCAAAGCTTGGGGCATCAAATGCCAGATTTTAGGTTGTACTAGAAAGCTGTGGTCATCAAGACAGTGTTGTACTGGCACAAAAACAGACACCTAGATCAATGGAACACAATAGAGAATCCAGAAGTGGACCCTCAACCTTATGGTCAACTAATATTCGACAAAGTAGGAAAGAGTATCCACTGGGAAAAAGACAGTCTCTTCAATAAATGGTGCTGGGAAAATTGGACATCCACATGCAGAAGAATGAAACTGGACCATTCTCTTTTACCAAACACAAAGATAAACTCAAAATGGATGAAAGACCTAAATGTGAGACAAGATTCCATCAAAATCCTAGCGGAGAACACGGGCAACACCTATGAACTTGGCCACAGTAACTTCTTGCAAGATACATCCATGAAAGCAAGAGAAACGAAAGCAAAAATGAACTATTGGGACTTCATCAAGATAAGAAGCTTTTGAACAGCAAAAGAAACAGTCAACAAAACTGAAAGACAACCTCCAGAATGGAAGAAGATATTTGCAAATGACGTATCAGATAAAGGGCTGGTGTCCAAGATCTATAAAGAACTTATTCAACTCAACAGCAAAGAAACAAACGAACCAATCATGAATTGGACAAAAGACCCGAACAGAAATCTCACAGCAGAAGACATACACATGGCCAACAAGCACAAGAGAAAATGCTCCGCGTCACTTGCCATCAGGGAAATACAAATCAAAACCACAATGAGATACCACCTCACACCAGTGAGAATGGCGAAAATTAACAAGGCAGGAAACAACAAATATTGGAGAGGATGCGGAGAAAAGGGAACCCTCTTACACTGTTGGTGGGAATGTGAACTGGTGCAGCCACTCTGGAAAACTGTGTGGAGGTTCCCCAAAGAGTTAAAAATAGACCTGTTCTCATTCATTTGGGGAATATGAATAATAGTGAAAGGGAATATAAAGGAAGGGAAAAGAAATGTTGGGAAATATCAGGAAGGGAGACAGAACATAAAGACTCCTAACTCGGGGAAACGAACTAGGGGTGGTGGAAGGGGAGGAGGGCGGGTGTTGGAGGGGAATGGGTGACGGGCACTGAGGTGGACACTTGACGGGATGAGCACTGGGTGTTTTTCTGTATGTTGGTAAATTAAACACCAATAAAAGTTAATTAAAAAAAAAAAAAAAGAAAAAAAAAATAGACCTGCCCTATCACCCAGCAATTGCACTGTTGGGGATTTACCCCAAAGATTCAGATGCAATGAAACGCCGGGACACCTTTACCCCGATGTTTATAGCAGCAATGTCCACAATAGCCAAACTGTGGAAGGAGCCTTGGGGTCCGTAGAAAGATGATTGGATAAAGAAGATGTGGTCTATGTATATAATGGAATATTACTCAGCCTTTAGGAATGAGAAATACCCACCATTTGCATTGACGTGGATGGAACTGGAGGGTATTATGGTAGTGAAACAAGTCAATCAGATAAGGACAAACATTATATGGTCTCATTCATTTGGGGAATATAAAAAATAGTGAAAGGGAATAAAGGGGAAAGGAGAAAAAATGAGTGGGAAATATCAGAAAGGGAGAGAAAACATGAGGGACTCCTAACTCTGGGAAACAAACAAGGGGTGTTAGAAAGGGAGGGGAGCGGGGGTTGGGTGTGACGGGCACTGACTGGGGCACGTGATGGGAGAAGCATTGGGTGTTATGGTATATGTTGGCAAATTTAACTCCAATTAAAAGAAAGAAAGAAAGAAAGAAAGAAAGAAGAAAGAAAGAAAATGCTTAATGTCATTACTCAGTAGGGAGATACAGATTAAATCCACAATAATAACATACAATTTTAAACCTTTTAGAATGGCTAGTTTTTATGTATTTTTTATTTTTTAAGTTTTTATTTGAATTCTAGTTAGCATGCAGTATAATATTAATTTCATGTGTACAATTTAGTGATTCAGTACTTCCATACAATTCCTGGTACTAATCAAGTATAACTTCTTAATCCCTATCACCTATTTTACCCATCCACTCACCCACCTCCCCTTGGGTAACTACATCAGTTTGTTCTCTAGAATTTTTTTGTTTGCCTCCCCCCTCTTTTTTTTGTTCATTTGTTTGGTTTCTTAAATTCCACATATTAGTGAAATCATATGGTATTTGTGTTTCTCTGATAGACTTATTTTGCTTAACATAATACTCTCAAACTCCATTCATCTCATTGCAAATGGCAAGATATCTTTTTTCTTATGGCTAATATTCCATTGAATATATATACCACTCATTCTTTATACATTTATTGGTTGATGGACAATTGGGCTGTTTCCACAATTTGGCTATTGTAGATAATCCTGCTATAAACATTGGGGTGTATGTATCCATTTGAATTAGCATTTTTGTATTCTCTGGGTAAATATTGAAACTGATGGATCATAGTGTAGTTGAATTTAATTTTAAAAAATATCTGATCATTGGGGCCCCTGGGTGGCTCAGTTGGTTAAATGTCCAACTCTTGATTTCAGTTCAGGTCATGATCTCTGCATTGTGAGATAGAGCTGTGCTTTATTTTAATGGCATTTCATACTTTATTTTAGAAAAAGAAGGCTTTTGGATTTTACCACTTACAAACCTACCTTTGGTATGTGTATATGACTGTGTCCTCAAACAAGAGCTGTTGGTGACCTTCTCCAAGAAAGGGCCAGGTCTCCTTCTCATGTGATGTTCCCAGCTCCCCAGGGACTGCTCAGTGGCGCCCTCGCTGCCCAGGGCATCAGTTCCTGCCTGGGTCCCTAAAGGAGTCACCCAGGCCCAGGCCGTGCACAGGCTTCCCCTCACCCTGTGAAAGCCCAGCTGTCCTCCCAGCTGGACAAGGGCTCTCCGTGGGCTGGGGAGGCCTTGGGAGTGGCTGTAGCACACACATCCAGGTGGACCCCACAGACCCTGGGCCAGCACCTCACTCTAACCGCTGAGGACGTTGAGCCAGTGAAGGGCTGCAGCACCTGGGGCAGGCAAATCGGAATTCCCAGGGAGAACACATACCAGCTTGGGCAGCCCCCCTGGCATCCTCAGGGCCTAACCCAGCTGCTGGCCTTGTGCTCACTGGGGAGTTGAACTGCTGGGAGAGGTGGTTCTGGCAAACTTACCTTCCCACCTTGCGGGGCCTAGGCATCTCTATCCTTTCAGATACCTGATCCCCACATAGCTGGTGGCGGTGGGGTGCATGTACCCTCACACCCCACCCACACTGGCCAGGCTGGAGCTGGCCATCTGATGCCAGGAGGAGACAGCTCTGAGGCGTGTGCCCTCCCTGGATGGCTCAGAGCCAGCAGAAATGGTCCAGCCTGTGGTTTTGCTCAGAGGGCAGAACCAAGCAGCAGGAATGGCTGAGGATTCCACCCTGAGGCTGCCAGGGACACAGCCAGGCGCTGAAGGAAGACTTGCCAGTGGCCCATCAAGTCCACTAAGGCGCTACCAGAACCAAAGACCAGGGGCTCTGTGGGCATTAGTTCTGGGTCCCTGGGGCCATTATCCTCACTGTTGCTGCTCTGAGACAGCTCCGCAGGACTCTCCAGGTGATGCAGTTCCAGGAAGATGGCAATAAGACTGGCAATGGCTTTCACGTCACTGCAGTGGCCTATGATGGCACTCTGGGTGAGGGGGTGGGAGAAACTTGTCGCAAACTGCAGCACTACGACATAGCCCTTCCCAAAATCCCAAAATGCTGGTGAGAACGTGAAAAAAAACTGAAACTTTCATACAATATTGCTGAGAAAGCAAATTTTTAGTCACTTTTGAGACCTGTGTAGTAGTTTCTTATAAAGTTAAACCTACACTTACCATAACAGAATCCCACACCTAGATATTTACTCCAGAGAAATGAAAAGACATTTGCAGATACCTGCACACAATTTTTTTTTTATCAACTCTATTCACGATAGCCAAGGACTTGAAAATTCCAGATGTTCTCCAATGGATGAATGGGTAAACGTTTGTACATTCTTTGCAATGGGCTACTACTGTGAAATAGAAAGGAGAAAACTATTAATACAGACAACACAGATAAATCTCAGATACATTATACTACTACACAGTAGTCTGCAGTGGAGCTAGCTAAGTGTAGTGGAGCTAAGTGAAAGATGTTAGTCTAAGAGGAATATGTATATACTCTATTATTCCATTTATATAGCATTCTTCAAAAGTCAAAATTATAGAACCAGATTAGTTGTTG
This sequence comes from Vulpes lagopus, assembly GCF_018345385.1. Classification (NCBI taxonomy): domain Eukaryota; kingdom Metazoa; phylum Chordata; class Mammalia; order Carnivora; family Canidae; genus Vulpes; species Vulpes lagopus. The sequence continues at coordinate 65,108,620 of NC_054848.1, read as the reverse complement.
CCCAGGGCTGGGGTAACTGGAGGATTTAATTATCAAGGAGCAGCATAAGGGAATTTTTTTGGAGTAATAGATTTGTTTTGTATCTTGGTTGTGGTGGTGGTTTCATTACTATGTATGTTTGTCTTAACTCATAAAACAGTATACCAAAAAGAGTGAAATTAACTATATATAAATTTAAAAGTTAATAATAATAGATAAAATAACAATGCTAATAGAGACTTATTGGTTAAGTTAAAGACTTTCAAAATGTTTTATTAATCTAGGTGCATCTCTTCGTAAACTAAAAAAAAATCAGTGGTTTACTTAAAATTAAAGCTTCTAATATTGGAAAGAATGTGTTATATTTGACTTAGTGATGATTTTATGGACTCAATCCATTTTTAGAATCAGCTTTCCAAGAGTGAGTACTTATGAGTAAAACTGTTTAGTACTTTTCAAATGATTCAACCAGTTAAGACATTATTAGGGCATTATTAGCTGGTTTTATGTATGACATCAGATGTATAAGAACAATGTCATGTAGAAATTTGTCGGAAATGTTCCCATGTGAAAATATGATCTAAGCTCAGTGGTACTGCTAAGAAGTCATTCTTAGAAGCTTCATTTTTCAAGTATTCCTGAAGCAATAAATTTATAACATTTTACTTATTGCTTTGCTTGTTTGAATAGAACACACTGAGCATAATCCTTTCAGTGGCTCAGGATCTTCACTAAAAACACTGAATCTTAAAGCTGAGAGTACCCTGAGATATCCCATATCTGAAAATGATAAAGTGAAGGGCCTAGTCATACTTATAAATGTTACAACTATAGCATGCTTTATAATTTAAGAAAATGAGTTCACATATCCTAAATTATTTGTAAAAACCCAGACTGGTAGGTAGAACATGTCATGTGTTCTAGTATTTTACAAACTAATAAATAGAGCCTCATAGAAATTAAGTGACTTACACAGTAATCTGCAGTGGAGCTAAGTGTAGTACACAGGTCATTTTATTCCTATGGGCTGTCATATGCTGAGTGAGTGGCACATTGCAAGGAGTATTAGATTAGTAAATTTTGAGGTAAATTCAAATAACTTTTTTTTATTTAAATAACTTTTAAAAAATATTTTATTTATTTATTCTTGAGAGACACACAAAGAGAGGCAGAGATGTAGGCAGAGGAAGATGTGGGACTCAATCCCAGGACCCCGGAATCACGACCTAAGCCGAAGGCAGGTGCTCAACCACTGAGCCACCCAGGCGGTTCTCCCATTGAGTGATTAAAAGTACATGGTTTACTTTTATGAAAATGCACATGATTTTGAATTTTGATTTATATACAATTATTTTGGTTAGTATTGCCTAAAGCAAAGATATTTTGAGTCACTAATAGTTCCTGTTTATTTTTAAGCTTTTTAAAATAATTTTTGTCTTAATATATAAAAATAACCCCTTTATCCAAGAAAGGAAAAATAAAAGCACCCCTTTATTTCAGACCACAATTTCTAGCTGTAAGACGTATGCCAAATGCCTTGTTTGATGAAAAATAGTGAGTGTCCTGTTGATAATCTATCATGAATGTATGGATACCACGATCTCTGGCTTTACTGGCCAAAAATATTTATTTCAGTGAAAGAATCTTCATTTCCCATGTAGTGACACTAGCCAGATAGGGTTTTCCTCTCTCTCTCTCTCTCTCTCTCACCCTCTCTCTCTTTGTCCTTAACATTGTTACTTCTTCTGAACAAATTTAATAACTTTTTGCATTATATATAATTTTCAGTTAGAACCTGTCTCCCTTTAGCACACAAATTATTGCCCACTACTGGGATTTAGTTCAATTAAATAAACCTTTCAGCTTTGAAGCATTGTAACTGTATCAAAAAGTGGGAGCATGAAATTCTGCGTATACCTAATTTTTATTCCAATTCTCAGAGTATCTTTCTTTTATTTTTAGATGAATCTACGTTCTGTATTTACTGTAGAACAACAAAGGATTTTACAGCGTTATTATGAAAATGGAATGACAAATCAAAGTAAAAATTGCTTTCAGCTCATATTACAGTGTGCACAGGAGACTAAGCTGGACTTCAGTGTAGTCAGGGTAAGTATTGAGGTCATAATTCTTGAATTTATAGCTTTTTATTATAAGTGATAATTGTTTAATATGAAAAAAACCTTCAAGAGTATGAAGTCACTAACTTTATAAACAGTTTCGTTTCCCTGGTATAAAAATACTACTTTAAAAAATAATAAATGGAGCTAATAATTTAGTATGTGTTTCTGTAAATACCTTGAAAACACCAAAACTTTCACATCATAAACATAGTTTTAAAAAATCCCAGTCCTTTGAACTACTGAATACTTTTAAGATTAGTTCCTTATCCTGTGCCTTCTTTAAATCCAGGATTGATCTTCATATAACCCTCCAAAATGATATTAGTAAAACATCATTTACCAAGAGACTATTATGTACCTAGCATATATTCTTGGTATATTTGAATTTTTTTAAATCAGACATTTTCAGTATTTTTTTTAGGAAAACCTGGCCTTTTTTAAAATGAATTCCCACTCCTCTTTTCTAAGTAAAATGCATGTGTTTTAATGGTTTAGCTAATGAGTAAGGAACAAGAAATCCCACGGGAGGAAATTTTCCTTTATTATGACCATAAGTATTCATCTGTAAAAATCAGAGCCACTTTCACTTTTGTGAAAGGCAATGGGAAGATGATAGGAGACAAGAGATAAATCTAATAGAACTAGTTACAGGTATTATTAAGTGCACAGGTCTGTCTGAACACGATGTTTTATGTTTGTCCGAACATGATGCAAATACTTCTCACTTGAAAACTTACGGATTCAGGGATCCCTGGGTGGCGCAGCAGTTTAGCGCCTGCCTTTGGCCCAGGGCGCGATCCTGGAGACCCGGGATGGAATCCCACATCGGGCTCCCAGTGCATGGAGCCTGCTTCTCCCTCTGCCTGTGTCTCTGCCCCTCTCTCTCTCTCTGTGTGTGTGACTATCATAAATAAATTTTAAAAAATTAAAAAAAAAGAAAACTTATGGATTCAAAGATTGGTGACTTTCCCATTCTTGTCATTCATTAGGGTAATTTGTCAAAGAGAAGGGACATCTGTTTTTAGGTTTATGTTTCTTTTGGAGGAACTTTCAAAGGACCCTAAATAAAAAAAAAAAAAAAAAACTCTTGATAAGAAGAATTGTTTGGAAAATTTCTTAAAAACTAAAAGATATATTCACCTTTGAACAGGGAATTATGACTCCAGTTCTAGGGGGGGAATATCACAGGATATCTGTTTTTTTTTAATTTCTGAAATCAACCAATATTTCAGATTGATGAGATTGTATTTTATAACTACAAACTCAGTTTTTTGAAGTACTGTTTTTCTTCTTTATTTCCTTTTATTTTATCATTACTTTAAAGTGAAAAGCCTTCTCAGAAAGCTGCTTTGTCGACTATGTGACCTTTTATATTTCTAATTTGTTATTGCAATTTCCCCTCAATAACTTGCTTGATTGTACTTGAATAGTGAGAATACTGAAATACAAAGATTTATATTTATGCTCCAATTTATGCTCCAAATGGTATGAAATATAAAACAATGGGAATAAAAGGAATAAACTCCTAGATTGTAAGCTTACAAGAAAGACGTTATTTAAGTTTTAAGGAATTGTGTAAAACAGATTCATTCTCTCTGTTCTAAAAAAATGTAAATTGTACAGAATTTCAGTCTTCCTAATCTAAATTCCAACACAATTTTAGTTGTTTTCCTGCCTGAGAAGGGAGTTGTTTATAGACATCATTCAATAACCTCTTCTGCCTTCAGTATTTTACTAGGTCTATATGTTCTACTTGAAAGATACCTTTATTATTTTTAATACAGTGTTTATTGTGTTTTTCCTCAGAACTCAAATCCCATGGCACTAAGGACCTGATCTCAATGCAATGTAAAATGAACTTAAAAGGCTAAAACATCCATGTAAAAACAGAGTAAGGGAACAGGGAAACAAAGAAGGAAGTATAGAAAAAGGAAAACAGGTTTAGAGACAGTGAATTTCACTTGATCATAGCCAAAAGGCCAAGAAGCAATGGAGACAGTGAATTTCAAAGACAGAAATGAAAGAGGATTTTATTAACTGGCGACCTAATATCTGCCTGTCTTTCTTTCTCTCTCTTTCTTTCTTCCTTTATCCTTTCTTTCTTTCTTTCTTTCTTTCTTTCTTTCTTTCTTTCTTTCTTTCTTTCTTTCTCTTTCTTCTTTTTTTTCTTTCTGTAGTATTACTTTGTTAGCTACAGACCCCAAATTCTCATCATATCAATTTTGTTTGACCCATTTTTTTTCTCTCACCAATGAGGCATTTGGAATGAGAATCATTTATATCCTGTAGGCACTCATTATTTTTGGATCGTGTCATTGAATGATTTAAATAAAATTTAATTCGGTTATTGGGAATGCTCAGGCAATACATTTTCTTTATTTTCAGAATTTTAAAAATATTTCTTAAGTATACACTTTCCCACTTTAACTTCAATGGAAAATATTGAATTGAACCTTTACTTTTTGACTCAGTTTCATTATTAAATGAATTACTGTACTATGCTATAAAATAATAATGCTCATAACATGGTTAGCTATATGGATTTATTTTCTCCTTCACTAAAGAACAACAAACTAATTATTTCTCACATTAATTCTCTTATGTTTTTCCTTACTTCTCCTTTTTTTTTACTTCCCCTTTTTAATGAGCAAAATATCATGGACATTCCATTTCGGTGCTATCAAGTTGCCTCCAATTGCAATCTCTATCACCAATGCTCTACTTATTTTGTTATTTCTAATTTGTTATAGATTAGAATACCAGATTTGGTGAAATTATGTATAAAATAAGAGGAAGTGTGTTTTAAGGTGGAGGATTGTGCTTTAGTAAAGTACATGTATCTTGTGATATCTATATTGTCTGTTCTGGACAAATGAAATTGTTAGATAGCTGAGCTTCATATGCATGTGATATGCTACTGCGTTTTACTTTTTGATGAGTATGTAATATAAATATCTAAAAATGGGTAGGAAATATCAGAAAGGGAGACAGAACATAAAGACTCCTAACTCTGGAAAATGAACTAGGGGTGGTGGAAGGGGAGGAGGGCGGGGAGTGGGGGAGAATGGGTGACGGGCACTGAGGGGGGCACTTGATGGGATGAGCACTGGGTGTTATTCTGTATCTTGGCAAATTGAACACCAATAAAAAATAAAATTATTTAAAAAATTAAAAATAAAAACTACATAAATTACTATATTTAGAAATATACATATATATAGAAATATACACATTGTATATACTGTATATTTCTATATATATGTATATATGTATATATATTATGCATATCATATACTATATATACTAAGCATTTCTATATATGTATATTTCTATATTTAGGTTGCAAATTTATGGCTTATTTAACATTTTATGTAAAACTATTCACTAAGATCACTCTTAAACTTCCTGCGTTAAGGTAGTTATAGTAGAGGACGTTTATTTGTTTTCTTAGAAATATTGCCCAGAGCTACCCTCCAGATTTAGTAGTCCTTGAGTTAAAATATTAAAAATTCACTATGCCATCCCACTGAAAGTTTTTGAGTGTAATGATTGTACATTTTAAAAAATTATGAACAAACACATTATACTTCCTATGCATGTTTTTCATACTTGAAAAACCATAAGAGAGTAACTTATTTTGAATATTTGTAAAATTCACCTTTTTGAACCATACCTTGAAATTATATTTATCCAAAAATATTTCGAGTATATACTTTAAAACCTTTCACTTTTTCTACTCTGCCTCATTCTCCTTTGACATTTTATTTCTTTGTTCCTCTGCTTGTAATTCTCACCTCTGCTGTTTAATAAAACTAAATTAGAATGAGTTTAAAATTCCCACAGCCTCATTTGAAGCAAAATAGAGCATCTACATCTCTAGAATATTTTCCTTGTTAGAAAAATACTAATTATAAAAGTAAAATGGCCAATAAAGATGACCATTTCAGGAGTTTCTTGTCATAGTGGAAGGAGATTTTGCTTTGAGGTCAAGTAAAATTGATTTTGAATCCTTGCTCCAACACTTGCTGACACGTTATCCTTCTATATGCTACTTAATACTTCTGAACCCCAGTTTTTTTTCATTTATACAATTAGAAAGAATAATCAAATAAGCTAATATATATAAACACATAATAGGGATTCAATATATGTTATCTTTTATTTGTAGAATTACAGCAACATTAATGGTGTAAGCATCAAAAACTGAGTAATTTTTGTGGTCTTAAAAAACACATCACATAAAAGTTAACAAATACACCCTGCACCATGTTTGTGGTAGTTTAGTTCATTTAATATTTTCACTTATTTTATTTTTTAAAAAAATATAATAATGTGTTTTGGTAGTTTATAAATATGGTATGCATTTTGAAATAGTTACAAAGTTTACTGATCACATTATGGAATGTAGTATTTCTTAGAGCATATTTCTTATTGCATAATTATGATTCAGTGTAATATCACTGTGATTGTTAAAACAAATTACTTATATAAAAGTACATATTTTTAAATTAAACCTAAATGCTAACCTATTGTATTATTTTATTAATAATGCTTTTTCTGTTTATAAAAGTAATACACATTTACTATATAAAATTTGGTAGGTAGAGAGAACTATAAAGAAGGAAATAACTACCATAAATTAATGACAGACTGGGAGAAGTATTTGTAACTTGTGATGAAGTGTTGCTATCTCTGGTAAAAAAATTGTTTTATATATCAATTTAAAAAGATAAATACTCCAATGTAAAAATGAGTAAAGTTAATGGATAGGCAGTTTATTAAAGTAATACAGTAACCATAGAAATTCCAATGAAAACAGTGATTATATACCTTATATTTACTCCTAGGCTACTAAAGACTACAAAAAGATAGCGCAAAATGTTGTTGAGGGTGTAGGGAAACCAGAACTCATACATCGGAGGGTACTTTGAAAGTATCAAAATGTCCAACACTTTCCCTTCTAGGATAGCATTCTAATGGACCAGTAGCACAAAGATGCACATATAGTGACATGTATTTCGGTATCATTTATAATAGTGAGTACTTCTAAAATAACCCTTTAGTATCTAGCAATAAATAAATTAACCAAGTTATGATGTATTTGTAGAACAGAAGTTGTCAAACCTGAAGATTACAAGTATATAGTTATTTAACAATACTCTGAGCATTTTCCAATGTTGTTAAGCATCCTACTTTTAGTATACTTCCAATTTTTCACTATTATAAATAAATATATGACGAACTTAATTGCATATAAACTTTGTATATATCTATGATTATTTTTAGGGTAAATTCCTAGAAACGGATTTACTAGGTCAAGGGATATAAACATTTTTAGGATTCTTGCTACAGATTAATTGAATGGATTTTGAGGAAAGAAGCAATAATACAATTCTGTTATCAAAGTTCCTAGATATTTGTTGAGTAAGCTCTTGTCTGACCTTATACTTTATTTATTTTTATTTTTTAATCTTATACTTTAGTTACTTTTTCTTTTATTGTATCTTTTTTGTTTTAAATTTGTATAGGACTTACTCCTATGACAAATGAGAGTACAGTTTATCACATTGAAAGTGTTTTTTCTTATTGTTTTTGTTAAGAACATTTTTATATTGTCATTTTTTATCCTTACAGACGTGGGTTGGCAATAAGAGAAGAAAAATGAGTAGTAAGAATTCTGAATCAGGAGCAACAACAGGAACACTTGCTGGTACCTCTTTGACAGCTCCAGACATTACAGTCAGAAATATAGTTAACATCACTAGACCCTCAAGCCAACAGTCTTCTTGGACATCTGCCAATAATGATGTCATTGTAACTGGTACATACAGTCCAGCAAGTTCATCAAGTAGGCAAGTGACAACCAAACTTTCAGATACACAACTTACAGAAGCACATAAAATTCCTGTTCAGAAAACAGCCAGTAAAAATGATACTGAGTTTCAGTTGCACATTCCTGTTCAAAGACAAGTAGCACACTGTAAAAATGCCTCTCTGCTCTTAGGTGAAAAAACAATTATCTTATCAAGACAGACAAGCGTGCTAAATGCTGGAAACTCAGTATACAGCCACACCAAGAAAAACTATGGAAGCTCTTCAATGCAAGCCTCTGAGATAATGGTACCTCAAAAGCCATCTGAATGCCACCGACCTTGCAAAATTGAACCAGTTGGAATTCAAAGGTCATATAAGCCTGAACACACAGGTCTAGCCTCACATAACTTATGTGGAAAAAAGCCACCTATTAGAGACCCTTACTGTAGAACACAAAACTTGGAAATCCGCGAAGTATTTTCATTGGCTGTTAGTGACTACCCCCAGAGAATTCTAGGAGGAAATGCCCCACAGAAGCATAGTTCAGCAGAAGGAACTTGTTTGTCCATTGCAATGGAGACTGGAGATGCTGATGATGAATATGCCAAAGAGGAAGAGTTGGCATTGATGGGAGCACAGATACCAAGCTACTCAAGATTTTATGAAAGTGGTAGATCCCATGGAGCAGAGAACCAAAGTACAGCATTGCCTGGAAGAAATATGCCAAATTCCCAAATGGTAAATATTAGAGATTTTTCAGACAATGTACTGTATCAAAACAGAGACTACCATTTGACACCACGGACCTCATTACATACAGTAGCTACTACAATGTACAGTAATACAAATCCATCACGGAGTAATTTTTCATCGCATTTTGCTTCATCAAACCAGCTGAGGTTATCACAAAACCAAAACAATTACCAGGTAATGTATACATTTATTCTATAAGTTTTTAAAAAGTTTTCTTTGGAATAAAAAGCTGTGCTTGATATCCAGTTAAACATGAAACTTGGCTCTCTTAACTCATATTTTGAAGTAATTTGAGATTTTTTTTTTTTGCTTCAAAGTGGCAGTTTGGCAAGGTAAGTCAGTCATTTCTCCAAGAGATAATGGTTAAGTCAGAGAATACAATAGCTCAGCCAATTGCTTTTTCTAAAAGTAAATGCCCTGTTAAAACATCAAATGGAATATTGATCAGGTTTTAAAAATATTTATAGGAAGAGTTGCTCAGAGTAAAATTTAAAGTAACTTTAAACCTGTGCAAAAAATAGGTATTATTTCTTCACTATTTTACATATTCAGTTGTTTATATATGCTTCAGATAATCTCAACAGTGAGGTGCAAGCCCACCTCAGAACATCTAAGACCATAGTTTTCTCTGAAAAATATGTTTCTGAGAATTTGAATAGCAGGATATGGGTGTTTGCTATTTTTCTTTGCTACTGGCTAGACCTTTTGAATTTTTCAGCCACAGTATTTAAGTTTAATCTGGACTTAAGATCCTTTGGCTATTTTCAACCAATGTAAGGAACCAATTTCTCTTAACTCCGGTTTATAGCTCCATGTTTCAATATGAGAAGCAGTAACAGGGTATCATCATTAATATTCATTTATTACTGAGAATCTACTCATTTTCCTGTGTTTGTTCTTTCCTAAAGCATGCTTAAAGCAACATTGAATCATACGATTAAGATTCTCCACCAAACCAGCTTTAATTCACCTTCTCTTTTGTATTTTTTAACCCCTTTAGTGTTGTTCTTAATAATTGTAATGACAATAACATTACCATCTGTTGAGGGACTTTCACATACTAGGCATCATCAGTCACTTTATATACCTGATGTTATATAATCTTCTGGACATATAGATATTTTATATATATTTCAATAACTTGTCCAGGATCACATAGCCAGTAAGTACATGAGAGAACCATTATTCCAACTAAGAAATATATCATGTGTATTTTTTCTGCTTTATCATACAGCCTAATGATTTCAACTGTGATAGAATTATCTGGAAGTCTGGATGTACAGTTTAATTTTTATTTTTTCATCAACCAACCACTCCCTTAAAAATAATTTAACCTATGCTTTTTTATACTCTCTATTTTTTCCTGACAGAAATTTAAAAGGGATTCAATTTGTTTTATTTAAAAGAACCCCTTAAAAGAAATACAACTTAGCAACTTTTCTGAATAGTAATCTCTTTATGGGATGCCTGGGTGGCTCAGTGGTTGAGTGTCTAACTTTGGCTCAGGGCATGATCCCAGAGTCCTGGGATGGAGCCCCACATCAGGCTTCCTGCATGGAGCCTGCTTCTCCCTCTGCCTATGTCTCTGCCTCTTTTTGTTCTCTCTCTCTCTCTGTCTTTCATGAATAAGTAAATAAAATCTTTAAAAAAATAGTAATCTCTTTAAAGAAAGGCAGTCTGACATAACAATGAAGGGCATTGACTTAGAGCCCAGTAGACTTGGATTCAAATCTAGGTTCTGCCACTTTCTACTTGTGTGACCTCAGGCAAGTGCCACAAATTCTTTGTGTAACAGTTTCTTTATTTGTATAATGTGGTTAATAATATCTATTTCCCAGGAAAGCTATGCCATGATTACATCACAATCCGTGTAAGGCTACTTGCGCATTACTTGAACATAAACTTTCTTACACTTTTTATGATGTAGTTGGAAAGTTAATGAAGCTCTGCTAGTCCAGGTCTCCTGTACATTCAATTTCAAGTAAAATATCATATTGCAGAGACCACAATTATCACAGGGTAGTTGAAGAAGAAATAGCCATAGTGCTGGCTGGAGATTAGCCATCAACTTTAACATAAGCTGTGTACTTATTTATATTATGCTGGATGTTCTCTAACTTGACCTTAGACAGTATGGCAAAAGGTGTTTGCAGAGAATCCTTGGGGCATCACTTTGCCCCACCTTTCTTTTAATTAGTTGAGATTTGAGGGAAATCAAAGCAGCCTGAGGAAGTGTAGTCCATAAAAATGTCTTAGTTCATTTGGGCTGCTAAAACAAACATACTATAGACTGGGTGAATTAAACAACAAATGTTTAAATCTCACAGTTATGGAAGCCAGGAAGCCCAAGATCAAGGTACTGACAGATTTGGTATCTGATAAAGGGATTCTTCTTTTATGCTTACCTAATTGTGGTATCTGGTAAAGGGATGCTTCCTTTATGCTTACCTAATTCATAAACGATTGGCCTCTTCCTATGTCCTCATATGGCGTAAGGGGCAAGGGAATTCTCTGGGTTCATTATTATAAGGGAAATAATCCCATTCATGACAGCTCCATTTTCATGACCTAATCACCTCTCAAAAGCCCAGCCTCAAAACATCATCACACTGAGGATTAGGCTTCAACATATGAATTCCACTGAGATATAAACATTCAATCCATGCTAGTTATTCTATAAGATTTTTTTATAATAAATCTATTCCTTATTGGTGTTCGATTTACCAACATACAGAATAACACCCATTGCTCATCCCGTCAAGAGCCCCCCCACAGTGGCCGTCACCCATTCACCCCTGCCACCGCCCTCCTCCCCTTCCACCAAACCTAGTTCGTTTTCCAGAGTTAGGAGTCTTTATGTTCTGTCTCCCTTTCTGATATTTCCCACACATTTCTTCTCCGTTCCCTTCTATTCCATTTCACTATTATTTATATTCCCCGAAAAATGAGAACGTACAATGTTTGTCCTTCTCCAATTGGCTTACTTCACTCAGCATAATCCAGTTCCATCCAGTTGAAGCAAATGGTGGGTATTTGTCGTTTCTAATGGCTGAGTAATATTCCATTGTATACATAAAACACATCTTCTTTATCCATTCATCTTTCGATGGACACCGAGGCTCCTTCCATAGTTTGGCTATTGTGGACATTGCCGCTAGAAACATCAGGGTGCAGGTGTCCGGCATTTCATTGCATCTGAATCTTTGGGGTAAATCCCCAAAAGTGCAAATGCTGGGTCGTAGGGCAGGTCTATTTTTAACTCTTTGAGGAACCTCCACACAGTTTTTCAGAGTGGCTGCACCATTTCACATTCCCACCAACAGTGTAAGAGGGTTCCCTTTTCTCCGCATCCTCTCCAACATTTGTGGTTTCTTGCCCTGTTAAATTTCCCCATTCTCCCTGGTGTGAGGTGGTATCTCATTGTGGTTTTGATTTGTATTTCCCTGATGGCAAGTGATGCAGAGCATTTTCTCATGTGCGTCTTGGCCATGTGATGTCTCCTCTGTGAGATTTCTGTTCATGTCTTTTGCCCATTTCAGGATTGGGTTCTTTGTTTTTTGATGTTGAGTTTAATAAGTTCTTTATAGATCTTGGAAACTAGCCCTTTATCTGATATGTCATTTGCAAATATCTTCTCCCATTCTGGAGGTTGTGTTTTAGTTTTGTTGACTGTATCCCTTGATGTGCAAAAGCTTCTAATCTTGATGAAGTCCCAATAGTTCATTTTTGCTTTTGTTTCTTTTGCCTTCGTGGATCTATCTTGCAAGAAGTTACTGTGGCCGAGTTTAAAAACGGTATTGCCTGTGTTCTCTTCTAGGATTTTGATGGACTCTTGTCTCACATTTAGATCTTTCATCCATTTTGAGTTTATCTTTGTGTATGGTGAAAGAGAGTGGTCTAGTTTCATTCTCCTGCATGTGGATGTCCAATTTTCCCAGCACCATTTATTGAAGAGACTGCCTTTCTTCCAGTGGATAGTCTTTCCTCCTCTATCGAATATTAGTTGACCATAAAGTTGAGGATCCACTTCTGGGTTCTCTATTCTGTTCCATTGATCTATGTGTCTGTTTTTGTGCCAGGACCACACTGTCTTAATGACCACAGCTTTGTAGTACAACCTGAAATCTGGCATTGTGATGCCCCAGATATGGTTTTCTTTTTAAAATTCCCCTGGCTATTCGGGTTTTTTCTGATTCTACACAAATCTTAAAATAATTTGTTCTAACTCTCTGAAGGAAGTCCATGGTATTTTGATAGGAATTGCATTAAACGTGTAAATTGCCCTGGGTAACATTGACACATTGACAATATTAATTCTGCCAATCCATGAGCAAGGAATATCTTTCCATCTCTTTGTGTCTTCCTCACTTTCTTTCAGAAGCATTCTATAGTTTTTACGGTATAGATCCTTTACCTCTTTGGTTAGGTTTATTCCTAGGTATCTTATGCTTTTGGGTGCATTTGTAAATGGGATTGACTAATTTCTCTTTTTTCAGTCTCATTGTTAATGTATAGAAATGCCATTGATGTCTGGGCATTGATTTTGTATCCTGCCACGCTACCAAATTGCTGTCTGAGTTCTAGCAATCTTGGGGTGGAGGCTTTTGGGTTTTCTATGTAGAGTATCATGTCATTGGGGAAGAGGGAGAATTTGAGTTCTTCTTTGCCAATTTGAATGCCTTTAATGTCTTTTTGTTGCCTGATTGCTGAGGCTAGGACTTCCAGTACTATGTAGAATAGAAGTGGTGAGAGTGGACATCCCTGATCTTAGGGGAAAGGCTCCCAGTGCTTCCCCATTGAGAAAGATATTTGCTGTGGGCTTTTAAGATGTTGAGGAATGTTCCCACTATACCTACACTCTGAAGAGTTTTGATCAGGAATGGATGCTATATTTTGTCAAATGCTTTCTCTGCATCTAAGGAGAGGATCATATGGGTCTTGGTTCTTCTCTTGCTGATATGATGAATCACATTGATTGTTTTACGAGTGTTGAACCAGCCTTGTGTCCCGGCGATTAATCCTACTTGGTCTTGGTGAATAATTTTCTTAATGTAGTGTTGGATCCTATTGGCTAGTATCTTGTTGAGAATTTTTGCATCCATGTTCATCAGGGATATTGGTCTGTAATTCTCCTTTTTGGTTGGGTCTTTGTCTGGTTTTGGAATTAAGGTGATGCTGGCCTCATAGAGCGAATTTGGAAGTACTCCATCTCTTTCTATCTTTCCAAACAACTTTAGTAGAATTGGTATGGTTTCTTCTTTAAATGTTTGATAGAATTCCCCTGGGAAGCCATCTGGCCCTGGACTTTTGTGTCTTGGGAGGTTTATGATGACTGCTTCAATTTCCTCCCTGATTATTGGCCTGTTCAGGTTTTCTATTTCTTCCTGCTCCAGTTTTGGTAGTTTGTGGCTTTCCAGGAATGCGTCCATTTTTTCTATATTGCCTAATTTTTGGCATATAGCTGTTCATAATATGTTTTTAAAATCGTTTGTATTTCCTTGGTGTTGGTAGTGATCTCTCCTTTCTCATTCATGATTTTAGTAATTTGAGTCTTCTCTTCTTTTTAATAAGGTTGGCTAATGGTTTATCTATCTTATTAATTCTTTCAAAGAACGAACTCCTGGTTTTGTTGATCTGTTCCACAGTTCTTCTGGTCTCAATTTCGTTGAGTTCTGCTCGAATCTTAATTAACTCTCTTCTTCTGCTGGGTGTAGGATCTATTTGCTGTTTTTTCTCTAGCTCCTTTATGTGTAAGGTTATCTTTTGTATTTGAGTTCTTTCCAGTTTTTGAATGGATGCTTGTATTGCGATGTATTTCCCCCTTAGGACTGCTTTTGCTGCATCCCAAAGATTTTGAATTGTTGTATCTTCATTCTCATTAGTTTCCATGAATCTTTTTAATTCTTCCTTAATGTCCTGGTTGACCCTTTCATCTTTTAGCAGGATGGTCCTTAATCTCCACGTGTTTGAGGTCTTTCCAAACTTCTTGTTGTGATTTAGTTCTGATTTCAAGGCATTATGGTCTGAGAATATGCAGGGGACAATCCCAATCTTTTGGTATCAGTTCAGACCCGATTTGTGACCCAGTATGTGGTCTATTCTGGAGAAAGTTCCATGTGCACTTGAGAAGAATGTGTATTCAGTTGAGTTTGGATGTAAAGTTCTGTAGATATCTATGAAATCCATCTGGTCCAGTGTATCATTTAAAGCTCTCGTTTCTTTGGAGATGTTGTGCTTAGAAGACCTATTCAGTATAGAAAGAGCTAGATTGAAGTCACCAAGTATAAGTGTATTATTATCTTAGTATGTCTTCACTTTGGTTATTAATTGGTTTAAATATTTGGCAGCTCTCACATTCGGGGCATATATATTGAGGATTGTTAAGTCCGCTTGTTGGATAGATCCTTTGAGTATGATATAGTGTACCTCTTCATCTCTCACTACAGTCTTCAGGGTAAATTTTAGTTTATCTGATAGAAGGATGGCTACCCCTGCTTTCTTTTGAGGACCATTTGAATGGTAAATGGTTCTCCGACCTTTTATTTTCAGGTTGTAGGTGTCCTTCTGTCTACAATGAGTCTCTTGTAGACAGCAAATAGATGGGTCCTTCTTTTTAATCCAGTCTGAAACCCTGCGCCTTTTGATGGGGTCATTAAGCCCGTTCACGTTCAGAGTTAGTATTGAAAGGTATGAGTTTAGTGTCATCATGATATGTATTCAGTCCTTGTTTTTGTGGATTGTTCCACTGAACTTCTTCTTAAAGGGGAATTTTAAGGGTCCCCCTTAAAATTTCTTGCAGAGCTGGTTTGGAGGTCACATATTCTTTCAGTTCCTGCCTGTCTTGGAAGCTCTTTATCTCTCCTTCCATTTTGAATGAGTGCCTTGCTGGATAAAGTATTCTTGGTTGCATGTTCTTCTCATTTAGGATCCTTAATATATCTTGCCAGCCCTTTCTGGCCTGCCAGGTCTCTGTGGAGAGGTCTGCTGTTACCCTCATACTCCTCCCCATAAAAATGAGGGATTTCTTGTATCTTGCTGCTTTAAGGATCTTCTGTTTATATTTGTAATTTGCAAGCTTAACTATTAAATGTCGAGGTTTGATCAGTTTTTATTGATTTTAGAGGGGATCTCTCTATTTCCTGGATCTGAATGCCTGTTTCCCTTCCCAGATTAGGATAGTTTTCAGCTATGATTTGTTCAAATACATATTCTGGTCCTCTGTCCCTTTCGGTGCCCTCGGGAACCCCAATTAAACATAGGTTTTTCTTCCTCAGGCTGTCCTTTATTTCCCTTAATCTGTCTTCATGGTCTTTTAATTGTCTGTCTCTTTTTTCCTGTTTCCCTCTTTACCATCAACTTGTCTTCTGTGTCACTCACTCGTTCTTCCACCTCGTTGACACTCATCATTAGGACTTCTAGTTTGGATTGCTTCTCATTCAATTGATTTTTAATTTCTGCCTGTTTAAATCTAAATTCTGCAGTCATGAAGTCTCTTGAGTCCTTTTGGCTTTTTTCTAGAGACACCAGTAGCTGTATAGTAGTGCTTCTGAATTGGCTTTCTGACATTGAATTGTAATCCAGATTTTGTAACTCTGTGAGAGAGGATTGTTTCTGATTCTTTCTTCTGAGGTGAGGTTTTCCTTCTAGTCATTTTGCTCAGTGTAGAGTGGCCAAAAACAATTTGTATTGGGAAAAGGAGAGAAAGAGAGGAGAGAATGAAGGAAAGAAAAGAGAAAAAGAGAAAAGAAAGAAAAAATTTAAAAAAAAGAGAAGAAAAGGAGAAAGGAAGAAAGGGAAAAAATGGGTGGGGGAAGCAAACAGAAATCAAAAAGCAAACAAAACAAAACAAAACAAAAAAACAAAACAAAAGAAACAAAGACACAAAAAAATAAAACCATGGGGGAGTATCTTCTGATTCTGTATACTTAAAGTCCCTTGACTTCCCTTGGAACTTGTCCGTCTAGCTGGTCTTCTGGGGTAGTGTCTGTTGTGCTGATTTTCAGGTGTTAGCACTTTGGGGAGCTGCTCTGCCCCCTGCCTGGTTCAGGGCTCAGTGGGGGTTGTTTACCCCCTGAGGCCGCAGGAGGAACAACCGCAGTGGCAGCGGCCATCTCTGTAGCCCTGGATTCAGCTCCCGCAGTAAATATGGAGCTCTCTGTCTGCAGGGGACTGTATGCTCCGGGGCGGCCTGCTCATCTGCTCAGCTCGGGGCAGGCGCGTCCTTGCTGTTCTGGGCCCTCCCGGCCTCTGCTTGTCCCGGGGGGAGGCCGGATCCTGGGCTGTGTCCCGGGCGCCCTGTGCTCTGGGGCCTCCGCTGTTGCATTAGCGCTCCATCCATGCAGCCACCTCTCCGCCGAGCCGCCACCCGAGCCCCTCAGAGCTGCTCCCGGTCAATGCGTGCGCGCTGCAGCCCGTTAGGGAGCTCGGTGCACTCTCCCCGGGGTGCAGGTGCCTGTTAGTGTCCCAGGGAGCCCGAGGGCATCCCCGCCCTCCTGGGGTCCTGCTCTAACTCCCTGCGGGCCCCTTTCCACCCGAGAAGATTGGTGAAGCTCCTGCTTCTCCTGGACGGAGCTTTCTTGTCCTGGGGACACTAGCCCCGGCCTTAGCCGGGCTCCACGTGGGGCCCCGCCCCCTTGGATGCCTTTTGTTTCTTTATTTCTTTTTCCCCGTCTTCCTACCTTAATAGAAGTGCGAACTCTTCTCACTGTAGCATTCCAGCTGTTCTCTCTTTAAATCTCAGGCCAAATTCGTAGATTTTCAGGATTATTTGAAGGTTATCTAGGTAATTTGGTGGGCACAGGTGATTTGAGGACCCTACTCTTCTGCCATCTTGCCCCTCCTCTATTCTATAAGATTTTGATGAAGTTTTATTACCAAGCTATATTACTGTTAGGTGATACTTAGAAAAATAGGACCTGCAGACATATTGGCAACTTTGTTTCTAAGAAACTACGAGCAATTCTCAATAGTTTCTCACTGTAGGACTATATAGCAGAGATATCTGCCTCTTCTTCCTGTTAAACCAGAGATCTTCAACTTGATGTCCCATTTCTGGAAGATAATCTAAATCCAAGCAATCTAGGTGAGTGAGTACAAATTGAAGGAGTCCTAAAAGTTGCTGGAAAGTTGAAATCAGCTCTGTTTTGGAATGCCTTGGGAATACCATATTAAGGGTTGAATTTGTAGTAAGGAAACTGTCAGAGGATGGCTATATCAGGATACTATAATTCAGTTCTAATTTTTTTTCTTTATAGGCCAATTTATTTCATTTTGCATACATGTGTTTTTGTTGTACTTTCAAGTTTCTATTTAAATTCCAGTTAGTTAATATACACTATAATAATAGTTTCAAGTTTTAATTTAGTGATTTATCATTTACATACAACACTCAGTGCTCATCACAAGTGTCCTCCTTAATACCCATTGCCCATTTAACCCACCTCCCCACCAACCTGTCCTTCAGCATCCCTCAGTTTGTTCTCTATAGTTAAGACCCGGGAGACCTGGGATCGAGTCCCACGTCAGGGTCCCTGCATGGAGCCTGCTTCTCCCTCTGCCTGTGTCCCTGCTGCAGTCTATTTCTGTGTGTCTCTCATTAACAAATAAATGAAATATTTTTAAAAAAGGTTTGTATTTCAACATTATTCTGTATGATCTCTCCTATTTCATTCATGATTTTATTAATTAGAGTCTTTTCTCTTTTGGTTTTAATAAGGCTGGCTAATGGTTTATGTATCTCATTGATTCTTTCAAAGAATCAACTCCTGGTTTTGTTGATCTGTTCTACTGTTCTTCTGGTCTTTATTTCATTGAGTTCTGCACGAATCTTTATTAACTCTCTTCTTCTTCTGGGTGTAGGTTTTATTTACTGTTCTTTCTCCAGTTTCTTTAGGTGCGAGGTTAACTTGTGTATTTGAGTTTTTTCCAATTTTTTGAGGGATGCTTGTATTGCAATGTATTTCCCTCTTCGGACTGCTTTTGCTGTGTCCCAAAGACTACACGGTTGTATCTTCATTAGTTTCAATGAATCTTTTTAATTCTTTTCTAATTTCCTGGTTGACCTATTCATCTTTAGCAGGATGCTCTTTTTTTTTGTATATTTTTTATTGGAGTTCAATTTGTGAACATATAGCAGAACACCCAGTGCTCATCCCATCAAGTGCCCCCCCCCAGTGCCTGTCACCCAGTCACCCCAACCTCCCGCCCACCTCCCTTTCTACCACTTCTTGTTCGTTTCCCAGAGTTAGGTATCTCTCATGTTCTGTCTCCATCACTGATGCTCTGTTAGAGTTTCTCCCACATTTCTTCTTGTGATTGAGTTCTAGGTCCAAAGCATTATGGTCTGAAAACATGCTGGGGACAATCCCAATCTTTTGGTATTGGTTGAGACCTGATTTGTGACCCAGTATGTCGTGTGTTCTGGAGAAAGGTCCATGTGGACTTGAGAGGAATGTGTATTCAGTTGACTTTAAATGCAAAGTTCTGTAAGTATCTGTGAAATCCATCTGGTCCAGTGTATCATTTAAAGCTCTTTTTTCTTTGGTAATGTTGGTTTTATAATATCAGTCATTTGCAGATAGTGCTGTGTTGAAGTCTACCAGTATTAGCATATTATTATATCTAAGTATGTCTTTACTTTGGTTATTAATTGATATACTTGGCTTCTCCCACATTAGGGGCATAAATATTCATGATTATTAGGCCTTCTTGTTGTATAGACCCTTTAAGTATGATATAGTGTCCCTCTTCATCTCTTACTACAGTCTTTGGGATAAGCTTTAATTTATCTGATATGAGGATTGCTACCCCTGCTTTCTTTTGAGGACCATTTGAATGGTAAATGGTTCTCCAGCCTTTCATTTTCAGGCTGGAGGTGTCATTAGGTCTAAAATGAGTCTCTTGTTGACAGCAAATAGATGGGTCTTGCTTTTTTCTCCCGTCTGAACCCCTGTGTCTTTTGATGGGATCATTTAGCCCATTCACATTTAGAGTAACTACTGAATGATGATTTTAATGTCATCATGATACCTATTCAGTCTCTGTTTTTGTGGCTTACTTCTTTGGGCTTCCTCTTTGTTTTACAGGGTCCCCCTTAATATTTCTTGCAGAGCTGGTTTGATGGTCACATATTCTTTCAGTTTCTGCCTATCTTGGAAGCTCTTTATCTCTCCTTCTATTCTGAATGAGAGCCTTGCTGGATAAAGAATTCTTGGCTGCATGTTCTTCTCATTTAGGATCCTATATAAATCTTGCCAGCCCTTTGTGGCCTGCCAGGTCTCTAGAGAGGTCTGCTGTTACCCTAATACTCCTCCCCATAAAAATCAGGGATTTCTTGTCTCTTGCTGCTTTAAGGATCTTCTCTTTATCTTTGAAATTTGCAAGTTTCACTATTAAATGTTGAGGTGTTGAGCGGTTTTTATTAATTTTTGGGGGGCCTCTCCATCTCCTGGTTCTGAATGCCTGTTTCCCTCCCCAATTAGGGAAGTTCTCAGCTATGATTTGTTCAAATACACTTTCTGGTCCTCTGTCCCTTTCGGCGCCTCTGGAACCCCAATTAAATGTAATTTTTCCTTCTGAGGCTGTTATTTATTTCCCTTAACCTTTCTTCATGGTCTTTTAATTGTTTTGCTCTTTATGTCTCACCTTCCTTCCTTGCCATCAACTTGTCCTCTATGTCACTCAGTCTTTCTTCTACCTCATTATCCCTCGTCGTTAGGACCTCCAGTTTGGATTGCATCTCATTTAATTGATTTTTAATTTCGGCCTAATTAGATCTAAATTCTTCAGTCATGAAGTCTCTTCAATCCTTTATGCTTTTTCCAGAGCCACCAGTATCTTTATAATTGTGTTTCTGAATTGGCTTTCTGACATCGAATTGTAATCCAAATTCTGTAACTTTGTGACAGATGGTACTGTTTCTGACTATTTCTTTTGTGGCAAGTTCTTCCTTCTATTCATTTTGCTCAGTGCAGCTTGGCTGTATGAGTAGGCTGCGTCAGGAATATCAACCTCGACCTAAGTAAATTTCAACCTTGATGATTCTGACGAAGTCAGAGACCAGAAATTGAAGACAAAGATTAGAACAAAATAAAACAAAATGACCACTAAAGTGAAAAACAAATTTTACAACAAGGTAGTAAAAAAGTTCAAAAATACCAAATAATTAAAAAACAAAGGAAAAGAAAAAAGAAGAGAATAGAAACAAAAGTAAAGTGGGGAAAAAAGAAAGAAAAGGAGAAAAAAATGGGTGGACTGGGAGATGGTGGTGGTGATGATGTTGTTTTGGGGGAGAATATAGTCTACCTGGGGGTCCTAGAGGCTGATCCTTTTGGTTCTGAGTATATTAAGTTCTGTATGTTAGAAGATGGTCAGTTTATATAAATCAGAAATAGTTGTAGAAAGCCTCAACACTGACCTCCAAAACATGAATGAGATAAAACGGGGAGGCAGAATGGGAATCAGGAATCTCACAGAATGAACCTGCATGGTATATCACTTAGTTCTGGGTGCATGCTGGTCATGTTTTAGAAGTTATTAACTTCTGCCATTGTAGAACAAAATGAGGCAGAGAAAACAAAAAAACACAAAACAAACAAAAACATATCTTGTATATCTCCCAAAATTATGTTGAGCATATTGAAGGGAATCTAGAAGTGGAAAATATATCTAAGAACTTTATTGTGGAAATATGAAAGTCCAAAAGGGAGAAACTTAAAAATGAAGACGTGGTAAAATATTGTAGTTAAGGTAGGAAAAGAAAAAAAAATTGGAAATTTACAGTCTGATATAAAAACGAGTTGTATTGGAAAAAGGAAGAAAAAAATTGGAAGGGTATCCTCTAGTTCTATATAGTATAAAGCCCTCTGACTTCCCTTGGAGCATTCCAGCACTGCTTGGTCAAGAACTTCCTCTTCCCCTGTCGTTCCAGCCAGTCTTCTGGGGTAGGGCCTTCTATGCTGATTCTCAGGTGTGTGTGCCTGGCGGAGCTGCCCTTCCACCTGCCATGTGCGGGGCTCAGTGGGAGCTGTTTACCCCGTGAGGCCTTTGTTCCCTGGAGGCTCTACCTCTTCCAGGCACAAAGTGAAACAAGGAGGAACAACAACAATGGCAGGGGCCAGATTTCCAGCCCTAGAGTCAGCTCCCTGCTAGTAACTAATACAGTCTCCCAGTCCACACTGGCCTAGAAGCTCCCGGTGTGGCGCCGGGTGCACTGATCTGCTAGCTTGCAGGGCGCCCGGTGGCAGGAGAGTCCTTGCTGTCCTGTGCCCTCCCCATTTCCACCTGTCCTGGTGGTGTAAATATGGAAATGCCACATTGGTTAAGTGCCATCATTTGTAATGCAGTGTGTCATTTGAAAAGAGATTTGAAGAAGCTGACAGCTAAAAAAACAAATGGGAAACCCAAGGAATTCTTAGCAATTAAAAACAAACTATAACATCCTTTGTTTTCAAAATGAATAGTGTACCTTTGAAGCACAAAGTCCAGTCTGGTATAGAAGTGCCATGCCCATTCCCTGCCTCTTTCATAGGACACTTCACTGCCATTTTCTATGCACATGAAAGAAAAATAAATGTGGAAATTTCATCCTTGGAAAAAAAAAATCATGGGCTGTGTCTGCTTGGTGCCCTGGGATCCCGGGCCCTATGCTGCTGGAATTGCACTGAAGGGGGGGGAGGGGAGGAGGGAGGGGTTCGTGGCTCCAGCAGGGAATGGGGCGCAGACCCCTCAGTCCAGAGCCCCCCGACTGATGACCGGCTTCTCCAGGATGCCCCCTGCCCTCCAGCCCTTTGAGATTGGCCCACAGTTTGTGGCTTGCATTACCCCTGGGCCCACTTCCTGTATTAGTGACTCTGGGAGATTGGATGCTTTATTGTCCCTCCTGCGATTCTGCCTGATTTCCCTGGTACGTGCCTTTCCATCCAGGAAGAATCCGGGGTGGATTTTTTAAAGTTTCTGCTACTCGGGCAGCCCGGGTGGTTCAGCAGTTTAGTGCCGCCTTCAGCCCCGGGCGTGATCCTGGACTCCCCGGGATTGAGTCCCATATTGGGCTCCCAGCATGGAGCCTGCTTCTCTCTCTGCCTGTGTCTCTGCCTCTCTCTCTCTCTGTGTCTCTATGAATAAATAAATAAATAAATAAATAAATACATAAATAAATAAATCTTAAAAAAATAAATTCTAAAGTTCCTGCTTCTTGAGGACAGGTCTTTCCTGTTGAGGAGGCTTACACTCTGCCTGCCTTAGCCTGGCTCCTCACGATGCCCCTCTCCAACTTGATTCTTTTTTATTATTTTCCACCTTCCTACCTTTTTAGAAGTGAAAACCTTTTTCTCTGTAGCATTCTGGCTGCTCTCTTTAAATCTCAGGACGAATTTGTAGGTGTTCAGGATGTTTTGAAAGGTATCTAGGTAAGTTGGTGGGGCCAGGTGAGTTGACGACCCCTATTCCTCTGGCTTCTTGCCCCTCCTGTTTCAGTTTTGATAGTTTTTTATGTTTCTAAGAATTTATCCATTTCTTCTGTATTGCCCAGTTTGTTGGCATATAATTTTCATAACATTCTTTGGTAATTGTTTGTATTTCTGAGGTATTGGTTTTGATTTTTCTTCTCTCTTTGGATTTTATTTGCATTCATATTTATTTGCATTTGATAAGTCTGGTTGGAGTTTCAGTTTTATTAAGGTTTTCAAAGAACCAGCTCCTGGTTTCATTGATCTGTTCTACTGTTTTGTTGTTGTCATGTCTATATCATTTACTTCTACTCTAATATTTATTATTTCCCTTACTATACTGGCTTTAGGCTTCTTTTGTTGTTCTATTTCTGTTTTATGTTTATTTGAAAATATTCTTGCTTCTTGAAGTAAGTATGTATTGCTATACACTTACCTCTTTTTTTTTATTTTTTTTTTATTTTTTTTTAACTTTTATTGGTGTTTAATTTACCAACATACAGAAAAACACCCAGTGCTCATCCCGTCAAGTGTCCACCTCAGTGCCCGTCACCCATTCCCCTCCAACACCCGCCCTCCTCCCCTTCCACCACCCCTAGTTCGTTTCCCCGAGTTAGGAGTCTTTATGTTCTGTCTCCCTTCCTGATATTTCCCAACATTTCTTTTCCCTTCCTTTATATTCCCTTTCACTATTATTCATATTCCCCAAATGAATGAGAACATACACTGTTTGTCCTTCTCCGATTGACTTATTTCACTCAGCATAATACCCTCCAGTTCCATCCTCTTATGTCTGCTTTTGCTGCATCCTAAAGGTTTTGAACTTTCTTGCACTGTGCAGTTAACTTATGCAGGTTTGACCCAGAAGGACCTTTGCACTAAAGTGCAGGAGCATGGGGTTTGGAGTAAAGCACAGTAGAGTCAGTGTCCATGTTAGTTGCCATCAGCAGGTGTCTCTGGGCCTATGCTGCGGGCTAGGGAAGGAATATGGCATCTGCAGCTCCTTGTCTCAGTGTGTCCCATGGGATTCTCACATTGCTCCTTCTGCCCCCAGGCTATCTGTCTGCCTTCTGTGCAGGAGCATCACAGTGTCCTCAGGGCTGTATACTAGCCACACCAAGGACCTCTAAATCTCAACTTTGAGCCCCACTGGTTGCAAAAACTCAGGAAAACCACCCCCTCTTTTTTCCCCAGTCAATGGCTTTGGTGAAGTGTTTTCCTTGCATGATCCTCTGTGTGCTGCTCTCCTCTCCTCTGTCTGTGACCATGGCTCCTCCTCTCTGCAGCACCTGAAATCTCTTTTTCCCCTAAACCATGTCTCCACATCTCCTACTTTCCATGATGTTGCCTCTTCTCTCCCTCTAGTTGTGCAGTTTATGTCAGTCCTCAGATATCTTGGGTATTCAGAATGATTTGATATTTATCTAGCTGTATTCAAAGGATGAGTCAAGCCTACGGTCCTCCTACTGCTCTACCACCTTAGCTCTTCCTCTTTCCAGTTCTATCTTAAAAAGAAAAAAAAAAAACCTTCCAGACTAACTTCACTCCTTTGGGGCCACACTGTTACCATATTGGTCTCCAAAGTGCCATTTATGTTTTATAATATCTCTATGTTAGTTCACCTTCTTGTTGTAAGAGTACTGTGATGATTGGAGATTAATATTTGATCATTTATTTGAAGATACTGGAGCATTTTGGGAGACAGGTGCTATAAGTATAGGATATGTTTGTTGCAATTATTATTATGGCTTATCAATTAACTGCATTCCCATCTCTCATGGTCTTCATAAGGACTTAGGAGTTAATAGCTGAGTACTTTGAATTTCCTTTATTACTTTTTTGTCTTTGTTTCTAGGAATCTTTAATGACATTTTAAAAGGTACTTAATAAAATAATGCATCTCCATCTGTGAAAGTGCTTTGGTAGTGCACTCCAACTTTATTCAAGTATTTGTGAACGTTAGCGTATTATGAAATTTTGATAGTTGTAGAAACTTTAAAATCATTCAATTCTCAGCCAATACGGAGGATCCCTGGGTGGCTCAGTGGTTTAGTGCCTGCCTTTGGCCCAGGGCACAATCTTGGGTCCCGGGATTGAGTTCCGCATGGAGCTCCCATGCCTGGGACAAAGGCAGATGCTTAACTGCCTGAGCCACCCAGGTGCTCTATTCTGGATATTATTTTAAATGGAATCATACAATATATGGCCTTTTGTGACTGGTTTCTTTCAGTTAGCATGTTTTCAAGGTTTGTCCATGTTGTAATATGTATCAGTACTACATTATTTTTTATTTCTCTATGATATTCCCCTGTGTGTATATAGCATGTATGGCTTATCTATTCATTAGTTAATGGATATTTGATTTGTTTCCACATTTGTTTTTCATGAATAATGCTGCTGGAAGCATTCATATACAAATTTTTATGTGGACATGTATTCAAATATCTTGAATCTATATCTGGAAGTAAATTTCTAATATTATAACTCTGTGCTTAAAACTCTGAGGAACTGTAAAAATTTTTCAAACTCCCACCATCATTGTATAAGGTGTCCAATTTCTCCACATCTTGATCAACAATTGTTATGTAGATCATTTTGATTATAGCCACTATCATTGGTGTAAAATATCTGATACAATTTTTTTTTATTCGTGAGAGACACACAGAGATAGAGGCAGAAACACAGGCAGAGGGAGAAGCAGGCTCCATGCAGGGAGTCCGATGTGGGACTCGATTCCGGCACTCTGGGATCATGCCTTGAGCCGAAGGCAGACACTCAACCCTGAGCCCCCCAGGCGCCCCTCTGATGGAATTTTTATCTGCATTGCCATTTAAGTGTCTGACTTTGGCTCAGGTCCTGATAGCTTAAGGTCCCGGGATCAAACCTCATGTCAGGATCCCTGCTCAGCAGGGAGTCTGCTTCTCCCTCTCTCTCTGCCCCTTCCCACTGTTTGTTTTTTCTCTCTCTCAAATAAAAACATAAAATATTTTTTTTAAAAAAAGAATCACATGCTTCACTGAGTGAGCCAGCCAAGTGCCCCCAGTTCCACTTGTTTATTTTTTTACTGCACTGCTTGTGTTTTAAATATCATATACCAAAAAAGTTATCACCAAGACCCATGTCAAGGAGATTTTTACCTATCCTTTCTGCTAGGAGTTTTATGGTTTACAATCTTACCTTTAAGTCTTTAATCCTTTTTGAGTTTATTTTTGTAAGTCTTGTATCATTATTTTGTATGTGAATATACAATTCTTCCAGAGCCATTTATTGAGGAGACTGTTTTCTTCATTGAGTATTCTTTGCTTTTTTGTCAAATATTAGTTGACCATATATGCATTAACTCATTTCTAGGGTCTCAATTCTGTTCCATTCATCTATATGCCAGTACATACTACTTTGATTACTATCATTTTTTATCTTGCTTGAAGTCAGGAAGTATGATTCCCCCTTCTTTGTTCTTTCTCAGGATTGTTTTGGCTATCTGGAGTCTTTGGTGGTTCCATATAAATTTTAGGGTTATTTCCTACTCTGGTAAAAAATATTTCATTGGAATCTTGATAGAGAATGCATTGAATCTATAGATGGATTTTGATAGTATGGACATTTTAACAATATTAATTTTTCCAAAACATGAACATAAGATATTGTTTCATTTATTTGTGTCTTTTTCAATATCTTTCATCAATGCCATGAAGTTTTTAGAGTAGAGGTATTTCACTTTTTTGGTTAAGTTTGTTCTTAAGTATTTTATTCTTTTTGATTCCAGTGAAAGTGAAATCATTTTCTTTATTTCTTTTTCAAATAATTTGTTGTTAGCATACAGAAATATTACTGATTTTTGCATGTTAATTTTTTCTTGCAACTATATTGAATTTGTTGATTGGATATAGGTTTTTTGTGGAGTCTTTAGGGTTTTCTACATATAATATCATGTCATCTCCAGATAGAGCCAATTTTATGTCTTTTCCAATTCTGATGCCTTTTCCTTTCCTTACTTGATTGTTGTGGCTAGGACTTCCAGTACTAGGCTAAATAAGAGTGATGAGTGGGCACAGTTGTCTTATTTCTTATCCTAGAGGAAAAGAGTTAAACCATTGAATATTGAGTATAATGTTATTTGTGGACTTTTTATATATGGCTATTTTTAAAAGATTTTTAAAATTAATATATTCATGAGAGAGAGAGAGAGAGAGAGAGAGAGAGAGAGGTAGAGACACAGGCAGAGGGAGAAGCAGGCTTCATGCCAGGAGCCTGAAGCGGAACTTGATCCTGGGACTCTAGGACCACGCCCTGGTCCAAAGGCAGGCGCTAAACTGCTGAGCCACCCCGGGATCCCCCATATATGGCTATTTTTAATGTTGAGATCTCTTCTGCTATGCCTAATTTATTAAGACGTTTTAGCATTAATAGATGTTGAGTTTTGTCAAAATCTTTTTCTGCATCAACTGAGATGATTATATAATTTTTCTCTTTCATTCTATTAATGAATACCTTGTATCACATTGATTGATTTGTGTATGTTAAACCATCTTTAAGGATTTATCATGCTTGAATATGGTGAATGATCCTTTTTTTTTTAAATTAAAAAAATTTTTTTTTAATCTCTAGGATAATTATTTTTTTTAATTTTTTTTTAAATTTTTATTTATTTATGATAGTCACAGAGAGAAAGAGAGGCAGAGACATAGGCAGAGGGAGAAGCAGGCTCCATGCACCGGGAGCCTGATGTGGGATTCGATCCTGGGTCTCCAGGATCGCGCCCTGGGCCAAAGGCAGGCGCCAAACCGCTGCGCCACCCAGGGATCCCTAATATGGTGAATGATCCTTTTAATGGGCTGCTGGATTTGGTTTGCAAGTATTTTATTATTTTATTTTATTTTATTTTATTTTATTTTATTTTATTTTATTTTATTTTTTACATGTTGGACATTAAGATTTAAACTTAGGTCCTTCACCAGTCTCTTTCTTCTGCCTTTCAGTCTTTCTCAGGCTGCTTTTACTTACCACTGAAGTGGGGTGACTGCAGGTGGAGTGGGGTGTGAGAGATCACATGCTGGCATTGGTGATTTTTCTCTTTAAGGTTTAATTTTGATAAAGTTGAATTTATTTTTTTCCTTTCATGAATTGTGCTTTGCTTTTCCCCCCCGTATCTAAAAACTCATACCTAACCCAAAGAATATGCAGATTTTCTTACATTTTTGTCTACCAGTTTTGTAAATTTGTGTAAATATAGTGTGTACATACGAGTATAATTAAGCCTGATTCATTTTGAGTTATTTTTTATGCAAAGTGTGAGGTACGTATTGTTCACTTTTTAAAAACGGGTGTCCATGTGTTCTAGCAGTTTGTTAACAGAAAAAAAATTTGTCCTCCATTGAGTTGCGTTTGTGAAACATCCAGTTATGTGAGTCTGTTTCTAGGCTCTTTATTCTGCTCTACTAATCTACATAATTAACTAAATATGTCCATTATTTAGTTAATGCCACACTGTTTTCATTACTATACGTAAGTCCGGAAGTTTGGTAGTGTGAGTACTCTGACTTCATTCTTTTTTTCAGAATTGTTCTGCCTATTCTAGTGCCTTTGCCTTTCTATATGCTCTAAATAAATTTTAAAGTCTATTTTTGTCAATTTCTACAAAAAAACATTCATTAGGGAATTGTATTGAAACTATAGAACAATTTACAGAAAATTATAATCTTAACTAAGGATCCATGAATAATGCATATTAATCCATTTATGTAGGTCTTTGATTTCTCTACATTTTTCTATATTTTTTAGTATACACACCTTTTATATCCTTCACTACTTATTCCTAATTATTTAATATTTTTGGTACTCTTGTAAATGGTATTTGTTTTTTTGTTTTCAATTTCTTATTGTTTGTTGCTATTATATAGATGCACAGTTGCTTTTATATATTTTCATTCTACATTCTTCTAAAAGTCATTCAGCTCCAATAGCTATTTTTGTAGATTCCATTCAATTTTCTACATAATCATATTTTTTGTGAACATGATTTTCTTCCTTTCTTTATCTGGATGACTTTTCTTTAGCTTGCCTAGTTACACTAATTTGAATTTCCAATAGAATGTTGGAGATAAGTGGTGAAAATGGACATCCATTTATTGTCACCGATCTTAGGGCTAAAGTATTTAGGCTTTTATATTAAGTATGATATTGGTTGAAATTTTTTGTAGATGACCATTGTCAGATTGAGGAAGTTCCTTTTTATTTGTAGTTTGCTGAGAAGTTTTCTTTAATGATTTTATTTATTTGAGAGAGAGAAAGAGAGAGAGAGCACACGCAGGAGAAGCAGCAGATGGAGAAGGAGAAGCAGGCTCCCCTCTAGGCAGGGATTCCAATGTGGGGCTTGATCTCAGGACTCTAGGATCATGACCTGAGCCAAAGGCAGATGCTCAACCAACTGAGCCACCCAGTCGCCCCTTGCTGAGAGTTTTTTTTATGAATGGATGTTGGATGTTGTCAAGTGATTTTTCTTCATCTCAGATAACTCTTAAAAGATTATTAATATGGTGAATTACATTGATTTCTTTTTTTTGGTTTCAAGTTTTTACTTAAATTCCACTTAGTTAACATATAGTGTAATATTAGTTTCAGGAGTAGAATTTAGTAATTCATCACTTACATATAACACTCAGTGCTCTAAATAAAATCTTTAAAAATAAATAAAAAATAAATTGGGAAGCCCTGGGGGCTCGGTGGTTTAGTGCCGCCTTCAGCCCAGGGCATGATCCTGGAGACCTGGGATTGAGTCCCATGTTGGGCTCCCTGCATGGAGCCTGCTTCTCCCTCTGCTTGTGTCTCTGTCCACCCCCTCTCTCTGTCATGAATAAATAAATAAAATCTTAAAAAAAATAAACAGTGCTCATCAAAAGTACCTTCCTTAATACTCATCACAGATTTAGCTCAATGCTCTACTCCTCTCCCCTCCAGCAGCCCTCAGTTTGTTCTCTATAGTTAAGACCAACCCCACATTCCTGGGACAAGCCCCACATCATCATGATGCAGTATCCTACTACTGTGTTGTTGGATTTGATTTGCTAAAATTTTGTTATAATTTTGCATCTATGTCAATGAGAGGTGTTGATCTGAGTTTTCTTATAAAAGAAAACTGTCTGATTTATAAGTATAATGCCAAACCTGTAAAATGAGTTATGAAGTATTTTTTCTTCTTCGATTTTTTGGTAAAAGTATGTATATAGCTGGTCTTATTTTTTCCTCAGATGTTTGATAGAGTTCACTAATGAAGCCATCTGTGCCTGGAGTTTACAGTGTGGGATTTTACTTTCTTCAATATAGGAGTATACAGGCTATCTATTTCTTCTTGAATAGCTTTAGTAGTGTTTTTCTTGTTTAATTGTGTAAAAAACATAACATAAAATTCACCATATTACCTATTATTACGTGTAGAGTACTAGATTGTTAATTATATTCACACTGTTATGAATCAGATTTCTAGAAGTTTTTCATCTTGCAAAACTGAAACTCTATAGCCATTGAACTACAATTCCTCATTTCCTCCTTCCATTATCCCCTGGAAGTCATCGTCCTACTTCCTGTTTCCATGAGTTTGAATAGTTTAGCTTCTTCATATAAGTAGATTCATACAGTATTTATCTTTTTTTGTGACTGGTTTATTTCATAGAGCATAAGGTTATCAAGGTTCATTCATGTGGTAGAATGTGACAGGATTTCCTTCTCTTTTTTAAATTTTTTTAAAAGTTTTATTTATTTATGATAGTCACACACACACACACATAGAGAGAGAGAGAGAGAGAGAGAGAGGCAGAGACACAGGCAGAGGGAGAAGCAGGCTCCATGCACCGGGAACCCGATGCGGGATTCGATCCCGGGTCTCCAGGATCACGCCCTGGGCCAAAGGCAGGCGCCAAACCGCTGCACCACCCAGGGATCCCAGGATTTCCTTCTCTTTTTGAGACTCTACACAATGTATACAGCCATACATTGTAGATATATACAACATTTTCTTTATCCATTCATCCAAAGATGGATATTTGGTTTGCTTCCACCTCTTAACTAATTGTGAATAATTTTTTAATAAATATATCAGGCAAATATCTCTTCAATATCCTGCTTTTAATTCTTTTGGGTATATACCAAGCAGTAAGATTAGATTGCTGGATCATATAGTAATTTTATTTTTAATTTTTTTGAAGAACTACCATACTTCCCATAGTAGCTACACCATTTTACATCCCATCAACAATGCACAACAGTTCCAGTTTCTTTACATCCTAACAACGGTTTTTTTTTTTTAAGTGCTCCCACAATGAGTGAGACAATACTTCATTTTGGTTTTGATTTACATTTCTCTAATTATTACTACCGTTAAGCATCTTTTCATATCCTTGTTGGCTTGCCAGTATTTCTTTTTACTTTTTAAAATATTTTATTTATTTATTCATGAGAGAGAGAGAGAGAGAGAGAGAGAGAGAGAGAGGCAGAGACACAGGCCGAGGGAGAAGCAGGCTCCATGCAGGGAGCCTCACGTGGGACTTGATCCTGGGTCTCCAGGGTCAGGCCATGGGCTGAAGGCGGTGCTAAACCGCTGAGCCACCCAGGCTGCCCAAGTTTGCCAGTATTTCAATGAGAATTTGAGCATTTATATTCATCAGTGGTATTGGCTTGTAATGTTCTTTTCTGATAGTGCCCTTTTCTGCCCTTGGTATCAGGGTAATGCTGCCCATATGAAATGAGTTTCAGAGTGTTCCCTCCTCTTGGGCTTTTTAGAAGATTTTGAGAACAATTGCCATTAATTCTTCCTTAAATGTTTCCTAAGAGTTACCAGTGAAGTCATTTGAACCTGGGACTTTTTTTGTTGGGAGATTTTTGATTATGGGTTCAATCTCCTTATGAGTAATTGGTCTGTTCAAATTTTCTTTTTATTCCTAATTGAGCCTTATTACCCTTCACATTTCTGTGGAGTCAGTAGTAATGGTTTATTTTTCACTTATAATTTTGTTAAGTTATGGTCTAACTCTCATTTCTGTATGTAATCAACTAAAGGTTTGTCAAATTTGCCATTAAAACCACAACAACTCTTAGGTTTGTCATTTTTTCCTAATTTTTCTGTTTTCTGTTTCATTTATTTCTATTTATTAAATCCTTCTATCTGCTACTTTTGGGTTCAGTTTGTTCATTTTTAGTTTCTTGAAGCATAGAGATAGATTATTTGAGATCTTTCTTGTTTTGTAATATAGGCATTTGCTCTTATTAACTTTGTTTTCAAAATGGCTTTTGCTGAATCCTACATATTTTGGAGTGTTGTATTTCCATTTTTGTTGGTCTCAGGATTTTTTAATCGTCCCTTTAATTTTTTCATTGATTCATTGGTTATTCAAGAGAATATTGTTTAATTTCCATGTATTTGTGAGTTTACACTTTTCCTCCTATTATTGATTTCCAGTTTTATACAATTGTGGTGAGAAAAGAAACTTGGTACGATTCCAGTCTCCTTGAATTTACTAAGACATGTTTTGTGACCTAACATAATGCCTGTCTTGGAAAATGTTCCATGTGCACTTAGGAAGAATGTGTATTGGGCTATTGTCAAATACAATGATCCGTATAGCTCTGTTAGCCCCATTTGGTCTATATTGTAGTTCAAGTTTGCTGTTTTTTATTGATTACTAGTCAAGATGATCTTCTTGATACTGTAGAATTAAAGTCCCCAGTTGAAAATGATATTAACTGTGGATTTTTCCTATATGGCCTTTATTATGTTGTGATACTTTCCCTCTAACCCTGTTTTGTTGAAATTTTTTTTTTATCATGAATGGATGTTGTACTTTGTCAAATGATTTTTTCTGCATCTATTGAAATGATTATATGACTTTTATTTTTTATCTTTTTATTTAGATTCTACTTAGTTAATATACAGTGTAATGTTAGTTTGAGGTGTACAATTAGGTGATTAATTACAACAATTGCTCTCCTTAATTTTTAACCCACCCACACATCCAATTCCCCTCTGGTATCCATGAGTTTGTTCTCTATACTTAAAAGTCAGTTTCTTGGTTTGCTATTCTTTTTCTTTCTCCCTATATTCATTTGTTTTGTTTCTTAAATTCTACATATGAGTGAAATCATATGATATTTGACTTTCTCCGACTGACTTATTTTGCTTAGCAGGATACTGTCTCACTCCTTCCATGTCATTGAAAATGGTATGATTTCATTCTTTTTAATGGCTGAGTAATATTTCATTGTATACATATACTACTTCTCCTTTAGGCATTCATCAGTTGGTGGAAATTTGGGTTATTTCCATAATTTGCCTATTGTAGATTATGCTGCTATAAACATTGAGGTGCATGCATTCCTTTGAATTAGTATTTTTTCATTTTTAGGGTAAATACCATGTTGTGCAGTTACTGGATCCTAGGGCAGTTCTACTTGTAACTTTTTAAGGAACGTCCATACTGTTTTCCAGAGTAGCTGCACCGTATTGCATTCCCACCTACAGTGTAAGAGTGTTACCCTTTCTCCACATCCTTAAAACACAAACACCTGTTCTTTCTTATGTTAATTTTAGCAATACTGACAGTTATCTCATTATAGTTTTGGTTTGTGTTTCTCTGATGTTGGGGGATGTTGAACATCTTTTCATGTGTCTGTTAGCCATCTAGATGTCTTTTTTGGAAAAATGTTGATTCATGTCTTTCCATTTTTAAAAGGGATTATTTGGTTTTGGGAGTTGAATTTGATAAATTCTTCATATAATTTGGATACTAACCCTTTATCAGATATATCATTTGCAAATATCTTCTCCCATTCCATAGGTTGGTTTTTTAGTTTTGTTGATTGTTTCCTTTGCTGTTTAGAAGCTTTTTACCTTGATGAAGTCCCAATAATTCATTTTTGCTTTTGTTTCCCTGGCCTCAGGAGATGTAACTAGTAAGAAGTTGTTATTGCTTAAGTCAAAGAGGTTATTGCCTGGTTCTCCTCTTTCCTGTCTCACATTTAGGTCTTACATCCATTTTTAATTTATTTTTGTATATGGCCTAAGAAAGTGGTCCAGTTTCATTCTTCTACATGTTCCTGTCCTGTTTTCCCAACAAAAAAAGTCTTTTTTTTTCCTTTGGATATTCTGTCCTGCTTTGTCAAAAATTAAGTGACCATATAGTTTTGTGTTCATTTCTCGGTTTTCTATTCTGTTCCAGTGATGCATTTGTTTTTATGCCAGTACCCTAGTGTCTTGATCACTATAGCTTTGTAATGTAGCTTGAAATCTGGAATTGTGATGACTCCACCTTTGCTTTTTTTTTTTTTAAAGTTGCTTTGGCTACTCAGAGTCTTTTTTGATTCTATACAAACTTTAAGATTGTTTGTTTTAGCTCTTTGAAAAATGATTTTGGTATTTTAATAAAGATTGCATTAAATATATAGATTGCTTTGAGTAGCATAAACGTTTTAAACGGTATTTGTTTTCCCAATCCATGAATATAGAATGTTTTTCCATTTTTTATGTCCTCTTCAATTTCTTTCATCAGTGTTTTATACTTCTCACAGTACAGTTCTTTTACCTGTTTCGTTAGATTTATTTCTAGGTATCTTATGGGGTTTCGTGCAATTGTAAATGGGATTAATGCCTTGATTTCTCTTTCTGCTGCTTCACTATTGGTGTATATATTTCTGTACATTGGTTTTGTATCATGAAACTTTACTGAATTCATATATCAGTTTTGGCAATATTTTGGTGAAGTGTCTCAGGTTTTCTGCATACTGTATCATGTCACCTGCAAATAGTGAAAAGTGACCTCCTTCTTGCCTTTTGGATACCTTTAATTTCTGTTTTCTGATTGCTGTGGCTAGGATTTCCAATATTATGTAAGATAACAGTGGTCAGAGTGGACATCCCTATCTTTTTCCTGACAATAAAGGAGAAGCTCTCAACTTTTCCCCATTGAGGACGATATTAGCTGTTTGTTGTATATGAAATTTTTTTTGCTGAATATGTTCTCTCTAATCCTACTTTGTTGACTTTTTTTTGTCAGGAATAGATATTGTACTTTGCCAAATGGTTTTTCTGCATTTACTGAGAGAATCGGATGGTTCTTATAATTTCTTTTATTACTGTTGACTGATTTGTGAATAGAGATCCATTCTGTATCCCAGGAATAATCCCACTTGATTATGATGAATGATTTTTTAAAGATTTTATTTATTTATTCATGAAAGACACAGGGAGAGAAAGAGAGAGGCAGAGACACAGGCAGAGGGAGAAGCAGGCTCCATGCAGGGAGCCTGAGTGGGACTGGATCCCAGGTCTTCAAGATCATGTCCTGGGCTGAAGGCAGTGCTAAACTGCTGAGCCACCCGGGCTGCCCGGTGAATGATTATTTTAATGTACTTTCGGATTTGTTATGCTTGTATTTAATTGAGAATTTTATATCCATATTCATCAGGGATATTGGCCTATTGTTCTCTTATTTAGTGGAGTCTTCATGTATCCAGTTTTGGTTTCAGGGTAATGCTAGCCTCCTAGAATGAATTTTTTTTTTTTTTTAAATTTATGATAGCCACAGAGAGAGAGAGAGAGGCAGAGACACAGGCGGAGTGAGAAGCAGGCTCCATGCACCGGGAGCCCGATGTGGGATTCGATCCCGGGTCTCCAGGATCGCGCCCTGGGCCAAAGGCAGGCGCCAAACCGCTGCGCCACCCAGGGATCCCCCTAGAATGAATTTTTAAAAAGATTTTATTTATTTTTTTCATGAGAGACACAGAGAGAGGCAGAGACATAGGCAGAGAGAGAAACAGGCTCCCTGTGGGGAGCCTGCTTTGGGACTCAATCCCATTACCCTGGAATCAGGACCGGAGCTAAAAGCAGATACTCAACCACTGAGCCACCCAGGTGCCCCTGATAGAATGAATTTTGAAGTTTTCCTTCCATTTCTATTTTTTTGAATAGTTTGTTTAAATGTTTGGTAGAATTCACCTGTGAAGCCACCTGGCCCTGGAGTTTGTTGGTAATTTTCCGATTACTGATTCAATTTCTTAGCTGGTTATCAGTCTGCTTGAGTTTTCTATTTCTTCCTATTTCAGTGTTGGTATTTATATGTTGCTAGAAATTTATCAATTTTTTGCAGATTTTCTAATTTAATGCCATTCGATTTTCATATTTTCTTACAATTCTTTGTATTTCTCTGGCATTGGTTATTTCTCCTCTCTCATTAGTGATTTTATTTATTTGGGTCTTTTTTTTTCTTTCAACTCTGGCTATGGGCTTACCAATTTTTTTTCCAATTTTTTCAAAAAACCAGCTCCTTGTTTCATTGAGCTAGTTTATTGTTTTTTAGTTTCTATATCATTTATTTCTGCTCTAATCTTCTATTATGTCACTCCTTCCTTGGCTTTAGGCTTTATTTGTTGTTTTTCTTCTAGCTCCTTTAGATAGATATAAGGTTCAGTTATTTATTTGAGATTTTTCTTGTTTCTTGAGGTAGGCCTGTATTGCTTTATACTTACCTTTGAAGACCACTTTTGCTGTATCCCAAAGGTTTTGGACTGTTGCACTTTAATTTTCACTTGTTTACAATTTTGGTGGGGATGAAAATTAGTGCAGCCACTCTGGAAAACAGTATGGAGATTCTTCAAGAAGTTAAAAGTAGAACTATCCTAAGAACAGTTATTGCACTACTAAGCATTTATCCAAAGAATCCAACAATACCAATTCAAAGTGATATATGCATCATGAAGTTCATAGCAGTATTATCAACAATAGCCAAATCATAGAAAGAGCCCAAATATTACATATATTTTAGGGAAAGAGTCCAAATGTCTATCAACTGATAAAGAGATAGAATGGTGTATA
The DNA here is from genome assembly GCF_018345385.1 of Vulpes lagopus. NCBI lineage: Eukaryota > Metazoa > Chordata > Mammalia > Carnivora > Canidae > Vulpes > Vulpes lagopus. Next base: position 65,071,649 of record NC_054848.1, on the reverse strand, counting down.
CACGAACACACACAATGGGATATTATTCAGCTGTAAAAAGAATGAAATCTTATCATTTGCAACAACATGGATGGATATAGAGAATATTATGTTAAGTGAAATCAATCAATCAGAGAAAGACAAATACCATCTTATTTTACTCATATGTGGAATTTAAGAAACAAAACAAATGATCATAGAGGAAAAAGGGGAAGAGGCAAACCAAGAAACAATCTTTAAAAAAATCAAATTAACATAGAGTGTAGTATTGGTTTTAGGAATAGAAATTAGTGATTATCACTTACATATAACACCCTGTGCTCATCCAAACAAGTGCCCTCCCTAATACCCATCACACATTCAGCCCATCCCCCCACTCATCTCCCTCCAGCAATCCTCAGTTTGTTCTCTGTAGTTAAGAGTCTGTTTTATGGTTTGTCTCCCTGTCTGTATTTATTTTTTGTTTTACCTCCCTTCCTCTATGTTCATCCGTTTTGTTTCTTATATTCCACATATGAGTGAAATCTCATATTTTTCTTTCTCTTACTGACTTATTTCACTTCACATAATGTACTCTAGTTCCATCTATGTTGTTTCAAATGACAAGATTTCATTCTTTTGATGGCTAATATTCCATTGTGTGTGTATTCACCTCTTCTTTATTCATTTATCAGTCGATGGACATTTCGGCTCTTTCCATAATTTGGCTATTGCTGATAGGGCTGCTGTAAACATTGAGGTACATGAGCCCCTTCAAATCAGCATTTTTATTCCTTTGAGTAAATTCCTACTAGTACAATTACTGGATCATGTGGTAGCTCTGTTTTTAACTTTTCGAGGATGTTCCATACTGTTTTCCAGGGTGGCTGCAGCAGTTTGCATTCCCACCAACAGTGAAAAAGTGTTTCCCTTCAAGAAACAGACTAAACATAGAAAGCAAACTGATGAGTACTAGAGGTGATGTGGTTGGGGGTTGGGTTAAATAAGTGATGGTTATTAAGGAGTACACCTGTTGTGATGAGATCTGGGTGTTATATTTAAATGTTGAATCACTAAAATGTTGAATCACTAAGCTGTACCTCTGAAACTAATACTAGACTGTATATTATCTTACTAAAGTTTAAATAAAAACTTAAAAAGTATAAAGTGACCAACTATGGCTATATTATTGTTTATTTTTTATCTCTTTTAGTTTTTACTTTATATATTTAGGTCCTCTGATGTTGGGAGCATAAACATCTACAATTATTGTCTTGATGGATTGGACCCCCTTATCATTATATGATGATTTTCTTTGTCTCTTTTAACCTTTTTATAGTGTAGTCTAATTTGTCTGATATAATTATAGATATTCCTGATTTCTTTTACAGTTTCCTTGAAATGTTTTTCTGTCTCTTCAATGTTAGTCTATGTATATCTTTAAAGGTAAAGTGAGTCTCTTGTAGGCAGTGTGTTATTGAATCATGCCTTTTCATACATTAAGCCATTCTGTTTCTTTTCATTTTATTTCTCCCCATCCATATTTTGGATTATAGATGTTGCAGTTTACATTTTTTTTTGTTGTATAACAAGTAACACATTTTGTTACCTACAGTTGTATTTTACTATACATTTTAACTTTTAAACTACTGGGGTAAGCAAATTATACACTACCACTTCCATATTATAGAATCTAACTTTGACTATATATTTAAAATTACCATTGAGTTTTAGTCTACCTTTACATGTTTTTATGGAGTTATTTATCATCTTTTTACTTTCACTATTAGATCTCCCTTTAGTATTTATTGTAAGGCAGGCTTAGTATGATAAACTCCCTCAGCTTTTATTTATTCAAGAAAGTATTTCTGAAGGACAGCTTTGCTGGGTATAGATCTTTGGTTGACAGTTCTTTTCTTTTCTTTTTTTAAAAAAATTATTTGGGAAAAAGAGATAAAGTGAGAGAGAGTGTGAGAAAGAGAGAGCAAGCACATAGGTGAAAGGAGGGGCAGGGGCAGAGGGAGTAAATCTTCAAGCAGATTTCCCGGTGAATTCAGAGGCTGACACAGGGCCTGATCTCATGATCCATGAAATCATGACCTGAGCTAAAACCAAGAGTTAGATGCTTAACTGACTGAGCCACCCCTCAGGTACTCCAGTTTTTTTTTTTTTCAATATTTTGAATGTATCATTCCATTATCTTCTGGCCTGAAGAGGTTCTGCTAAGGAATCTGCCTATGATTTTATGAGTTCCCTTGTATGTAACTTACTTTATATCACTAATTTAAAATCTTTCATTGTCTTTGACTTTTGAAAATTTAGTTATAATGTATCTCAGCTTAGCCCTGCTCAGGTTCAAACCATTTGGGATCCTTTGGAACTCATGGATATGGATGTTCATTTTTCTCCCCACATTTGGGAAGTTTTCAGCCATTATTGCTTCAAATATATTTTCTGTCTTATCCTCTTTCTCTTTTCCTTCTGATATTCTCATAATGTGTATATTTTTTTATCATGCCCCATAAATTCCATGGGCTTTCTTCCCTCTTTTTCATACTTTTTTTTTTCCTTTTTTCCTTTTCTGTCTGTGTAATTTCAAATGGTCTATCTTCTAGGTCTCTGATTCTTTCTTCTGCATGATTGAACCTGGTTTTGAAGCTCTCCATTGAATTCTTCAGGTCAGTCATGATATTTTTCAGATCTAGGCTTTCTGGTTGTTGTTTTTGTTTTCAGTGGTTTTTATTGTTGAGCTTCTCTTGTTGCTCATGCATTGTTTCCTTAATTTGATATCTTTGTGTTCTTGTAGTTCAGTTCACTAGTACACTTATTTAAAAAGGATTGTTCTAAGTTCTTTTTTTTAATGTTCATAGACCTCCATTGCTTTAGGGGCAGTTATTTAAATTTTATTAGTTTCCTTTGGTGATGTCATGTGACCTGATTTTTCATGATCCTTGATTGTTTACTTTGGTGCCTTTGCATTTGAATAAGCAGTCTCCCCTTCCAGAATTTACATGTTCTCTTTGGCAGAGACAGTTCTTTACCAGTCAGCTCATTTTGGGTTTCTGAATATGTCTCCTGGTAATGTCCTTGGGAAGGTGGAACTTGCTATCAGTATCTATTTTGGGGGCAAAAACACTGCCTGAGCTCTGAGTTTAATTGGGTTTCCTCTGGCTGAAATCAGTTGAATAGGACTTCTTGTGGTTTGCTTCTCTGCACAAGCAAGGCAAGTTACCTTGTAGGTTATGTTCCACAGTTGCCTGGGTTCCATGGACAGGCTTCTTAAATAATTAAGTCTGGGTACTATACTCAGTAATAGTTGATGCTTTGAAATTGTTCAGTGTAATAGAACAGGCCCCAGGTTCTTCATAACTCCTTGTTTAGGGATTTAAATCAGGCAAGACTACATTCTGAATTCCCTAGCCAGATAGGCCACCAGTTTTGCTTTGCAGATGGGGAAAGCTATTGGCTTTGCTTTCTGTTTAAGTCCCACTGTAAGCAGAGCTGTTGGATGAGGTGTGCAACTTTCCATGTTAGGTTCCTTGGATGCTTAAATGGAAAGTTGTATTCAACATTGGGAAGTGCTAAAATTAATTTCTCTACCTGAGTGGAGCAGACAGAGAAAAGGCTGGAAAGGCTCTTCACTTTTAATCTTGACTGAAGTCAAACCACCTCACCAATTTACCTGGCTGAAGGGGGCCACTGCCTTTGCTCTGTGGATAATTAGCTATTCCTGCCAGATTCTCCACTTAAGCATTGCTGAGCTCTGCACATGTTTCAGCCAGGTTTTCTTGTCAGGTGGTACTGGGAACTACACTTAGTAGTGAGTATGGTAGGATGTAGCTCCCCATCTACAAACAGAATGGCCAGCCCCAAGCAACCTCCCATGTATTCCAAGTCAAGGTCGAGAGAGTCTGGAGCTATGCTCCTCAATGAAGGGAATTGCAGATTAACTCCCTTAACTTGGGAAGAGTGGGTAAACTGACTCCAATCTGGGAAAAGCTCTTTATTTATTATCTTCATTCAAGTTGGCCCACTGTCCTTGTTCCCTAGTTGAACAGTGCCACTGGCTGTGTTCTGTGGATAATCAGCTTTGCCTGCCACACTCTGTGGTAGTGATGCTGAATTATGCAGCTTCCAGGTATTCTGGCTAGCCTTTCTGATTAGGAATGGTTAAAAAAAAAAAGGAATGGTTAAGAGCTACACTCAGCAGTTGGTTGGATTATGACTTTGCAACCTAGGGGAAAACTGTACTGCAGAGCTTGAAAGCTCTTTATTTGAGCACCCGAACTGGGCAGACCTGCACCTTGCTGAGTTCCTTGGTCAGACTGTACATCCATGTCGACTCTGTAGAAGAAGCCATACCACTGAGTGGAACTACTGCCTGGGCATTGCAGTTAAGAATTTGGTCTGCTGAAATCTGAGTAGTGGTTGCTGTGAGCCCCTGTGTATAGTGAGTCTCTTTTGCTGCTTTCAGGATTCTCTCCTTGTATGTGTCTTTTGACAGTTTGATTATAATGTATCTCCTTGTGAATCCCTTCCAATTTATCCTAGTTAGAATTGAGCTTAGTGGATTGTGGATTTTTATGTCAATGACTCTCCTCAGATTTGAGAAGTTTTCAGTTTTTATTTATTCAAATCATTTCTCTGCCCCTTTTTCTTTTCCTTTTACTTTTGAGACTTCTATAATACACATATTGGTTTGCTTGTTAATGTTCCATAAGTTTCTTAAACCCTGTTTACTTTTTCTCATCCTTTTTACTTTTTGGTCTTCAAACACAATAATATCAAATTATATTTCTTCAAGTCCACTGGTTCTTTCTTCTACCTCTTCCATTTTCTGTTAAACTCTTTTAGTTAATTTTTCACTTCAATTATTGCACTTGTGAGTTCCAAAATTCCTGTTTTGTTCTTTTTGTAATTTATATTTCTTGGATGACATTCTCATTTTGTTAATATACCTTCTTCCTTTTTTCCCTTAGTTCTTTGTTCTTGTTTTCCTTTAGCTCTTTGAGCATATTTAAGACCATTGTTTTAACATATTTGTCTGGGAAGTCTGATGTCTTCAGGGATATATTCTACAGAATTTTTCCTTTGAATGGGCAATGTTTTCCTGTTCCTTTATACATATTGTGATTTTTTTTAAATTGGGCATTTGAAAAACAATTGTCTTCCAGTCCTTGCAGTCTGGGTCAGTGCACTTTAAGACCTTCACTAATTTGCCTGGTATAAAGGCGTAACGCCTTTGCAGGCCTTTTCTGGGCGTGTGTCTCCCCTGGTCCTGTGTACATGCTTTTTATTGATTATCCTATGAAAGGTCTTCATTTCCCAAAGAGCATCACTTATGCTTCTCCTAGAACTCTAGGTTGGTCTATTATCTCCTCAATCAGTAATCTTTTTATCGAGCTGTCTGTGGGTCTGTGGTGGCCTTGGAGTTTTCTTGAGCCTTGCTTGCTACTTACTCTTATTTTCCCTAGCCTGAGATGTGATTCATGCCACTTTTAGCTATCTGAGCTCCAACTTAGGTGCTAAAGAGATTAATCACTCAGGCAGCCCAAATCCAGGTTATAATGCTATAAATTCAGTCTGTTCTATTCTTTGGTTCACATAAGATAATTGGAAACCAGTCTAATACTTCTCCTGAACTGTGTCACGCTCCACCAGAAAGTGAGTATGACAAGATCAAGTCAAAATTACATAAAACTTCCTACCATTTACAATGTGTAATTTTTTGGTTGGGCTTTTGCCTGATTGCTGTAGATATTTGAATGATTTATAAAGCTACCATAATGTAACTTTTGTCATTCTCTAATTTTTTAATATTTCCATGGGGGATGAGACTATGGAGCTGCTTATTTATCTTGCTGGCATCTCTCTGTTTTTTAAATTACAGGGTAAATGTAGTCCATATAGTGTTATTGCAAAAAATATCCAGGGTGTTTGATTTCTTTTAGATGCCTATCTTTTGGTTAAACAAGGAACCATGTGTAAAGCAAAGACTTGGAATCATAATTAATATTAAGAAACCTGGCCTAACCTAGCAGGAATTTTAACTTGATAAGAACTATAAATCTTTTTCTTTTGTTTAAGGAACTGATCTCTGAATATACCTGTAATAAAACATTTCATTTCAGTTGTATATTTATAACTTAAGGATACTATTTGACAATTTATTTTCTGATGATAGTAAAGAATTTATATTTTTATAATTTATAAAATTTCTCTTATATGAGTAAAATTAATGTAATATTTTAAAATATGTTAGAGTATAATTTCAGGGTATCCAGATTTGTAATTGTATACTCCCCAAGGCCATTGGATCAGAAATAATCATTCCACATGCTAAGTTATATTATTTTTCTAATATCCTTCCATTATTTTTCACAAATAGTATCTCTAGAATCAGTATGGTGAAATCAAGTTAGTTAATGTTATGTCTGACTACTTTTTATAATTCCATTTAACATCTTGGGATTTGAGTTTCCCTGATTTTAGTCTCTTGTGCTTTATGAAATTTAACTACTAAAATTATGTAGGAAAAAGAATAATCCCAAATATCATCTTGGTTTTTGCTTGCAAGAACTTTTCAGGATGATAAGATTTTCTAAACACAAGTTTATTATCATCACTTAATAGAAAAAAAAATCATATGCTTAAATAAGGTGTTAGTTGCTTGGTCAAAAGTTGAAGTATTGGAATTTCAATTTGTAAAGCTTATTTCTGAAAGCTTTTCCAGATTTGGTAGAGAGATCAGAGGGAAGTATTTTTAAATAAGCCAGTACATCTTTTCTCCTTTGCTCCAGAACAGATTGTTCTCTACCAGAAGCTAATTATTCCCTCCTCCCAATGGCCTACCTGCATAGAATGGTCTCTAGTACATTTCCACGCTTGGCCTTTTGTTGAATTTCAGCAAGTAAAACTAGTGTGTAGTGATGGTGCATGATTAATTCAATCAATCAGCATATATTTATTGATTGCTTACCACATACCTAGCAGTATATTCTGTGTGATAAATCTTATAATTTTAAAATATCTAGGAAGCTTTGATGATTAAAGCAGAATGATTGATAGGTTTTATTGTTCAGCTGACATTAGAATAACTGATGGAAAGCTAAAATATTGGTTTACAAATCTGTTACTGATATACTTATCTGATAGACATGATTATTGTCTGATTATTTTAGTTAATCAATTTTTTAAATAGAATATCCAGAATATGTATAGAATTGTTTTGTGGGTTTTTTTGTGGTTTTGTTTTGTTTTGCTCTGTTAGAAAGAGAGGGAAAGAGTGAGGGAGATGGGGTAGAGGGAGAGGGAGACCAAGAAACTAAAGCAGGCTCCATGGAGCCTGACTTGGGGTTTGATCTCACAACCATGAGATCATGACCTGAGCCAGAATCAAGAGTCAAACACTTAACTGAGCCACTCAGGTGCCCTTAGAATTGTTTGTATAAGAAAGTGTTTTGAAATCACATAAATGCTTTTTTGTATATATTCATGTGTAACTATAATTAGACTAAATTGATATGATACTTTGCCCTTAAGAATCTCATAGTCCAACAGAAATATTACAGCAGAGTCATATGTAGGGTCTAAATTGTGTAAAATGAAATGTAGTAAAATTATTTTTAAAAATCCCTTAAATCATTTATAAAAGTAACTATAAACATGCCTTCCCGTGAATGCATACTCATGTACAGAAATATATATATATATATATACATATAATTTATATTATGATATATAGTACCTATGTTAAACATAAATTTCCACAAAAAATATAAGTATGTTATAGTTGGGTTCACAAACCTTAACTATCCATATGATGTGGCTCCAGTTTATATGCCAATAAATGTATTGCTTCCTTTGGTATATCTACTTTTAGCCATGAGAAGCAGATTTACAACATTAGGCACTTCCTTGCATTCACATCCAAAATTGTGACTCTCCAACTCTCTTTTTGTTTGAGTAGGCCAGCCATTTGGAGAGGCGGTCTTATGAGGGCCATAAAAAAACTATTCCAGTGATTTACTGCCTGTCTAGTTATCTTCAATCTCATGCAGATGACCTGTTTTCTGAAACGTATTTTATATGCCTCTTCTCAATTACTACCTCCCCTAACTTTATTCCAAGCCTAGATTGCCTCTTGCCTAAACTATTTTAAGTTTCCATATTTATTCAATTTACTATACACATTGAGTTAAATCAGTCATCTTAATGTATAAAAATATATTTTGACCAAACAACTCATTTGCTTAAAAACATTCAGTGGTTCCCTATTTTCCACTGAATTAGATGTGTATGTACTTTGTTATTCATGGCTTCCCCAAAGTAACCTCAATTCTACTTTGAGGTCTAGTTGAACTGACTATTCCCAAACACATCCTATTTTATTCGACTATGCTCATGCCATTATTTCCCCCTTAAATGCTCTTTTTTATTTCTATTAAAATTCTACTCATTTTTAAAGGTCCAGCTGAGATATAAATCCTCAAGTTTTTTTTTTCACTCTGAATCACTTTACCCAAAAGAGGGTTTTGAATTGAGACCTTCATTACTACCAATAACTGAGTTTACCTAATCTCTAGCACTTTGTTTATCTTTATTATTTTTTTAAATAATAAATTTATTTTTATTGGTGTTCAATTTGCCAACATATAGAATGACACCCAGTGCTCATCCCATCAAGTGCCCACCTCAGTGCCTGCCACCCAGTCACCCCCACCCCCCGCCCACCTCCCCTTCCACCACCCCTAGTTCATTTCCCAGAGTTTGGAGTCTTCCATGTTCTGTCTCCCTTTCTGATATTTCCCACTTATTTTTCCTCCTTTCCCCTTTATTCCCTTTCACTATTATTTATGTTCCCCAAATGAATGAGACCATATAATGTTTGTCCTCCACAAGTTTAAAGTAATTTTGCCATATCTTGAACTCCTGTTGCATTTAAATTGTACCTTTTTTATGACACTTATCATAATATTCTTTATGTTAATGTCATTCACGTTCCTTTCTTACCTTTCCCTCTCGTATCATAATTCTTACCCTCCAGGAAATTATGTTTTACACATCTTTTTTTTTTATTTCCAATAGTACCTAAAACTCACCTATTGTAGAAGAGATGCCTGATAAATATCTGAACAGAATTCAATTAGTTACTTTGGAAAGTTATCTATCTATACTTATTTCAATAATGTTTAATATGTCAAAAAGTTATTGAAGTTCTTTTTAATTGCTTTTAAGGCCTATGAGATTTTTTTAAATGCTCTCACTGGTGGCAAATCTTCATCATTTGAGGGAGAATTTGATTTTGTAAAATAGAATTTATTTTAAGCCACATTTAGTGAACAATATCGATATCCAATTTGGGCTTTTATATTTTCAGTTAAATCAATGGGAATACAAAATAATGAGACAGTCTCTGGGTGTTATGGATTACCAACTTTGAAAGAAAAGTTCCCAAGATGTTTTAAACAATGGCAACATCATTGTAATGACTTTATAATTTCTAAGTTTTCTACTTTGAAACACACAGTACTCATTTGGATGTGTAAGTTTGAATATATTTGTTGAATCAGTTTTTTCTCTTTGTCAGTTAATTTTGCAGTTTTCCAAATCAGGGTGTTAGAAAATGCATTTGGAATTTAAATGTCATTTAAATGATGAATGTGGTATGCTTTTCATTTGAAATACTATTTTTATAGCTTCTGATGAGGGAGAAATCTTATAATCACTATTGACCAAACAAAACTACCGGAATTTGAAGAATATATTTTTACAGCATTATTATTCAAAAAAGCATACAATTTTACCTGCTATCCTTGGCTTTCCTGAATTCTGCCAGAAACATAAAGAACTGAAAAAAGATTTGAAGTAAACAGGGGAAGATAGTTGAATATATCATTTGAGTATTTTGTAACTGGTGTCACAGAATTTTTTTAAAAAGTATGAAACTTCATCTCTTCCTAATGCTCATGGAATTGATAAGATTTGTATGTGAAAGTGCTTATAAGAGTTTTCTATTTTCTTGGTTACATACAATTGACTTAAGCAGAAAACCAAATTTAATTAATTAATTAATTCATTTATTTATTTATTTTCAAACAGGGGGGGGGGAGCTCAAGTAGAGGGGAGGGGCAGAGGAAGAGAATCTCAAGCATTCAGCCCTGAGTGTGGAGCCGAATGTGGGGTTCAGTTCCATGACCCTGAGTTCATTACCTGAGTCAAAATCAAGAGTCGAGTGCTTAACAGACTGAGCTACACAAGCACTCCTCAAAACCACATTTATGTTCTTAAAATGTATAATGCCCATTTTTAAAGACATTCGATTGCCATGTATATTATATGTATCATTTTTTAATTTCACATGCAACTTTTTATTGCTTACTGGTTTATGGGTTTTGGTTTTTCTTTTTTGCAATTCATTTGATTTAACATGTTTTCTTTAGCAACTTTATATAGCTAGTTTCAAATTATCCTCATTAATAGGTGGGAGCATATGCACAGATAATACAAAATAGTTGGATATCTCTATTTTTTCAAGACTATATCATGTGATTATTATAGTAGCATCACCTCCTTCATAGCACCAGCAACTAATTGGGGCACTTGGGTGGCTCAGTGGTTGAGCGTTTGCCTTTGCGTCAGGTCATGGTCTTGGGGTCCTGCATTAGGCTCCCCAAAAGGAGCCTGCTTCTCCTTCTGCCTATGTCTCTGCCTCTCTCTGTGTGTCTCTCATGAGTAAATAAATAAAAATCTTTAAAAAAAGACTAGCAACCAATTTACTTTGCAAGCATATTATATACAAAGTATTGATGGGAGGAAAAGAAAGTATACATTTTGAAGAATTTTTTCCATAGAAATTTCATATTCACTCAGTTTACCATTTAGTATTTATATATTTATGTATTTATTTATTTACTTTTTAGTTTACCAACTTAATAATCAGTTACTCAAAACTTCATGATCCTGAAGCATTAAAGTTTATTGCCATGTTACTGTAATGGGATTTTAACTCAAGTAAAATTAGTTTTGATATTTTTTACTTAAAAGTATTATTTGGAGTTTATATAATTACATTTTTTAGCCTAACCCTAGTATGTTGGTGTATTTTGAACTCAAAATTTCAGATCTAGTAACAGGGACAGTAATATTTTACATGAATTTTGAATAAAGGACATTACTATTTGAATTGTCTGTTCGATTATCATTCCTCATCAGTAAGCATAATACTAATTCATAGGTCATCACTAAATATAATTTTATCAAGAACAAGTGTTCAAGTGAATACCATATTCTCAGCATCACCATTTAGTAAGCTGATTTGACTTGTCAGTCTCTCAGGAGGTATTTATTTGGAAGGAAAGGAGATGGCAAGTGGAGAATTTGGAGTGTTCCTTAAAATTTATGTATGCCAGCAAAAAGTATGGTTACATCTAGGCTACCCTGTGCTGTAGCTCACAGGACCACCTTGGTCTCCCAGAATCCAACTGGAGTAGCACCTATCTTCTTGTGTGTCAATGCTGATGTAATAAGGTGTTGCTGGTTATTCATTTTAGTAGTTTCTGCTTAAAAAGGAACTTGCAGTTACGTAGGATAATTCTAGAGAACTAATACATAGCATGATGACTATAGTTAATAACTTAATTATTGTAACTTATATATTCTACAGAGTACTTAATTTTTACTATAAAAATTTATTTTTATAAGATTTTATTTATTTGAGAGTTAGATACAAACAGGGGCAAGGGGCAGAGAAAGAGCAGACTACCTGCGGAGCAGGGAGTTCAAGACCCCAGGATCATGTCCTGAGCCAATGGCAGATGCTTAACCAACTGAGCCACCCTATAAAAATTATCTTGTCTACAGAATACCTCCAGGCCCCAACAACACCCTAGAAATTTTCTTGAATTTCCCAGGGGAACTATACAACTTCTAAAATTTTCCTACAAAAGAAGGCCCTTTAAATCTGTTGTGTTCAATAAGGAGATGACATTGTCTATGTGGGAGATATGCTCTGAATGCAGACCTATCTTGACATCTTTCTTATATGAATTCTTTGTTGTTGATCAGCATTCCAAGTAGTATCAATTCATACCTTACTGAAATTCCATTTGTTGTTTCCACAGATTTCAGGAAACCTTACTGTGCCTTGGATTACAGGGTGTTCTAGAAAAAGAGCAGTAAGTAATATTTTATTTAAAGCAGCAAGCAGGGTTTTACCCTGTGCTGTTGATAAGAATGACATTGAGAAAATTGTCATGATATTTGTAAAGTTGGCAAAATTGAATCTCAATAAGACAGCATTATCTCAAAGGACATATTTTGAGATCATATTTATATATATTACAAATGTAACCTTAACTAAAATGTAATCAGTACACCATCTAAACTTTGACCAGGTTTTTGCAATTTTAAAAAGCACTCTAAGGTAATAAATGATATAGGTGAAATAGATAAAGGAAATTAAGAGGTACACTTATCATAATGACCATTGATTAATGTGTAGAATTGTTGGATCATTATAGTGTACACTATATAGTGAAACTGATATAACACTATATATTAATTATATATCAATAAAAAGATAATTAATAAAGTATCATAATGTTTTTACTTCTAATTATCCCAGTTAATTTGATCATATAATTGAGTCATGATTGATATAAATATCTCAATCAAAATTAAGAAATTCACATTACTATTTATTATTAGTGCATTTTGGGATTTAGAAGCAATGAGTAACTAGTATTTTAAGTCTTATTTCGCTTTTCTGACTTCCTACTACAGTTTTTGCGATTTGTGTAATATTAATATTAAAAAAAATTAAAATTGTGTTTTCTCAAAGAATCTTACTCATTTGGTCTACATAAGACCTATACATCTGAATTTTAACAAGTACCTTAGGAAATTTTGATGTCAATAGATGGGAAACTATTTTTTTAAAGATTCTATTTCTTTATTCATGAGAGACACACAGAGAGAGGCCGAGACACAGGCACAGACAGAAGCAGGCTCCTTTCAGGATGCAGAACTCAGTCCCTGGACCTGGGATTATGCCCTGAGCCGAAGGCAGATGCCCAACCACTGAGCCACCCAGACATTGCAATAGATGGCAAACTATTAATGGACTTTAATTATAAAAGAGACATGAGTAGACTTTTAGAAAGATACGTTACTTTATGGTAGGTAGGGATAATAAAACTGAAGCTAGGAATTTTTTAATTGAACAATATTGTGTAGACTCTTTTTCTCCTTTTTTTTCTTCCCCAAAAAGTAGAGATATAAACCATGGAAAAATTAGGATGCCACCAGTGGAGATCTCTGAAAGTTGGAAAGGAAGCAACTGGTTAGTAACTCCATGACTTGGAAGAACTACAGGGTATTTTGCCTCCCAATTAACAACAGAAGGTAACTCAGGCCAGGCAACTCATGACCCCCAATATAACAAGAAAAAACAGCTTGAGTAGGCTCATTTCTTCTACTGATGGGATGGGAGTCCCCAAACAGAATGAAGTGATCCTAGAAAGATTGGAAAAGGAGCTCAATTGGAAGCCTCAGTGACAATTAGCAACCAGAGAAGTGCTCTTCTTCTCTGTTGTGCCTGAACCTTTCCTCCCTTGGTTGAGATACCAGGTAGTAATGCTGAAGGAGATTCTACAAAAAGTATTCTGACCTGGAAAGCCTCTTTTTCCCTGTAGGACAGAGAATTCTTTCCCCCAATTAAAGAATCATATGGCTTGGTTAGCACCAACAAAAATGATCAAGACACTAAATGTGCACAGCTTATTAAGTGTGCTATTCATCCCTGAAGGGTGGAAAATCTATTTTCCCACATAGAGACAGTAGCCCATGTGGTACCAAATAAACCAAGCAAATTAAAATAATACCAAAATGATTTGAAAATTAAAATACCACCAGAAAGTACCATTGGAACCACAACACATAAATGTAGACGAGAACCCACGTGCCCGCCTGATAAAATAAAAAAAAGATTTAAATAAAACCTAGAATCTCCTAACATAATGGCTAAAGTGTTCAGGAAACAATAAATCACCCAGCATACCAAGAACCAGGAAAGTCAAAACTTGAATGATAAAAGAAAATCAACTGACACAAATGCTGAGGTGAATGAGATAATGGAATTATCTGACAAGCATTTTATTTTGTTTTTTTTTTCTGACAAGTATTTCAGAGCATCCATTATGAAACTGTTCCAACATGCAATTACACATTACCTTGAAACAATGAAAAAATAGAAAATCTCAAGAAAGCAATTAATGTTATAAAAAACCGAATTAGAATTATGGTTTCAATCATCATATGGTTTCACCCATATGTGGAATATAAGAAATAGTTAAAGGGATTATAAGGGAAAGGAGAGGAACTGAGTGGGAAAAATTAGAGGGAGACAAACCATGAGATACTCCTCTAACTCTGGGGAAAAAAAAGGGTTGTGGAAGGGGAGATGGGCAGTGGGTTGGAGTAACTGAGTGAAGGGCACTGAGGAGGGCACTTGATGGTATGAGCACTGGGTGTTATACTATATGTTGGCAAATCAAATTTAAATAAAATAAGATTTAAAAATAGAATTACACTACTAAAAGTTACAACAAACCTACAGGATTCCTTAAGATTTGAGTAGTTATAAAAGAGAAGCAAATCAATTAACCTGAGTACAGATTGTTAGAATGTACCCAATTGGAACAACACTGATAAAATAGACTGAAAAATAAATAGAGCCTCAAAATCCTGTGGGGCAATAACAAAAATTCAATATTTGTATCATGGAAATCCTACAATAAGAGGAAAGAAAGAACAGAACTTAAAGAATACTCACAGAAATAATGGCCAAAGCTTCTCAAATTTGGGGAAAAATCTAACCTAAAACTGCAGATTCAAGAAGCTGAGTGAATTCCAAGCAAGATACATGAAAAGAAAGCTGCTGCACCTAGGCACATAATAATTAAACTGAAAAATAAAGACAAAGCAAAAAATCTTGAATTCTGATAGATAGAAATGATGCATTACTTATGGGGGAATACCAATTCAAATGACAGTGGATTTCTCATCTGAAACCTTGGAGACCAGGTCTATAGTTCTGCCCTCTATTTCATTGAGTTCTTCTCTAGTCTTTATTATCTCTCTTCTCCTTGGTTTAGGCTTTATTTGCAGTTATTTCTCCAATTCCTTTAGGTGAGTGGTAAGCTTGTGTATTTGAGTTTTTTTTCCAATTTTTTGAGGGATGCTTGTATTGCAATATATTTCCTTCTTAGGACTGCAAATCCCAAAATTTTGAACAGTTGTATTTTCATTAGTTTCCATGATTCTTTTTAATTCTTTTCTAATTTCCTGGTTGACCCATTCATCTTTTAGTAGGATGCCCTTTAACCTCCAAGTGTTTGAGTTCCTTTCAATTTCTTCTTTTGATTGAGTTCTAGTTTCAAAGCATTGTGGTCTGAAAATATGCAGGGGATAATCTCAATCTTTTGGTATCAGTTGAGTCCTTATTTGTGACCCAGCATGTGGTCTATTCTGGAGAAAGTTCCATGTGCACTTGAGAAGAATGTGTATTCTGTTGCGTTAGCGTGGAATGTTCTGCATATATCTGTGAAATCCATTGCATCCAATGTATCATGCAAGGCCCTTGTGTCTTTGCTGATGTTCTGTTTAGAATATCTGTCTTTTGCTGAGAGTGCTGTGTTGAAGTCTCCTACTATTAACGTATTATTATCTGTGTATTTGTTTACTTTGGTTATTAATTGGTTGATATACTTGGAAGCTCTCACATTTAGGGAGGTTATTAATTGGTTTGGTTATTAATTGGTTGATATACTTGGAAGCTCCCACATTAGGGGCATAAATATTCATAATTGTTAGATCTTCTTGTTGGATACACCCTTTAAGTATGATATAGTGGCCTTCTTCATCTCTTATTACAGTCTTTGGTATAAAATCTAATTTATCTGAAACTAGGATTGCTACCCTAACTTTCTTTTGAGGACCATTTGAATGGTAAATGGTTCTTCACCCCTTCACCCCTTGGAGATGTCCTTAAGTCTGAAACGAGTCTCTTGTAGACAGCATATAAATGAGTCTTGCTTTTTTAACCAGTCTGATAACTTATGTCTTTTGATGGGATCATTTAGTCCATTCATGTTCACAGTAACTTTTGAAAGATATGAATTTAGTGTCATAGTATTACCTATACAGTCCTTATTTCTGCAGATTTTTTTTTCGGGGGGCTCCCTCCATGTCTTACAAGGTCCCCCTTAATATTTCTTGCAAAGCCACTTTGGTGGTCACATATTCTTTCAGTTTCTGTCTTTCCTGGAAACTCTTTATCTCTCCTTCTATTCTGAAAGACAGACTTTCTGGATAAAGTATTCTTGGCTGCATGTTTTTCTTGTATAGTACCCTAAATATTTCATGCCAGTGCTTTCTGGCCTGCCAGGTCTCTGTGGAGACATCTGATGTTAATCTGATGTTTATCCCCATATATGGTAAGAATCACTTGTCTCTAGCTGCTTTTAGAATTTTCTCTTTATTTTTGAAATATGCAAGCTTCACTATTATATGTCAGGGTGTTGATTGGTTTTTGTTAATTTTTTTTGGGGGGGTCCTTTTTATCTTTTGGATCTGAATGCCTGTTTCCTTCCCCAGATTAGGGAAGTTCTCAGTTATGAGTTGCTCAAATATACTTTGAGATCATCTCTCTATCTCTATTTCTACTGGAATCCCAATAAGATTATTCCTTCTCAAGCTATCATTTATTTCCTGAAGTCTTTCCTTGTGGGTTCTTGTTTTTCTCTTTCTCCTCACCCTTTCCTTTCCATCAACTTGTCTTTGATGTCACTCACTCTCTCTTCCACCTCATTAACCCTAGCAGTTACAGCATCCAGTTTAGACTGAATCTAAGTTAAAGTATTTTTAATTTCAGCCTGATTGGATTTCAATTCTGCAGTAAGAGAATCTCAAGTCCCTTATGCTTTTTTCCAGAGGCACCAGTAATTTTATAATTGTAGTTGTGAATGTTATCTCTGACATAATACTTAAATCCATATCAAGTAGGTCTGTGGCAGAGAATATTTCTTCTGATTCCTTCTTTTGTGTTGAATTTTCCCTTCTAGTCATTTTGTCCAGTGCAGAATGGTTATATGAGTGAGCAGAGTGAAAAATATCAGCCAAGACCTAAGTAAATTACAATGTAGACAATGCCAAAGAGGTCAGAGACCAGAAAATAAAAGAAAAAGAAGAACAGAACAAAATAAAAGTACCAGGAAAGTGAAAAACAAATTTTAAAAAATAGAACTTTAGAAAGGGTGGGGAGTAGGAGTGACAGAGAGACAATATGGTCTCATAGAGTGGACGTAGATGGTGATCCTTTTGGTTCTGGGTGTATTTTGTTGTGTTTATTAGAAGATGCTAAATCCCAAATTTATATAACCAGCAAAACTTATATAGAGACCCAACATCAGCCACCAAAACAGAAACAAGATAAGAGGGGGGTAGAATGGGAAAGAACAGAGAATATAATCTCACAGAATGAACCAACATGATGTTCCATTTGGTTCTGGGTGTATTTTGATCCATGTGTTAGAAGGTACTAACTTCCACCATTATAAAACAAAACAAGACAGGAAAAAAAAAAACCAAAACCAAAACCAAAAACCCATAGTTCATATATCTCCCAAAATTAACTTGAATACATTTAAAGGAATGCAAAAGTGAAGAATATATTTAAGACATGTAATTGTAGAAATATGAAAGTCAAAAAGGAAAAAGCTTAAAAACAAAGAGTTGGTAAAATATTGAAATTAAGGCAGGGAAAGAGAAAAAGTATTGGAAATTTTTAACCTGAAAGATAAACGAATCATAAGGAAAGAACTTTGAGTTCTATATACTATTTTTCCTCAGTCCTGGAGGCTTCCAGTGCTGCTTCATCAGTAACCTTGCTCTTCCTTTGTTCTTCCAGCTGGTCTTCTTGGGGAGGGGCCTGCTGCACTGATTCTCAGGTATCTGTGCCTGGGCGGGGATGCCCTGTCCCTTGCCAGTTAGCCCGGCTCAGTGTGAGCTATTTATCCTGTGAGGCCTTTGTTCCTTAGAGGCCTTGCCTCTCCCTGGTGAAAGGCAAAAAGAAAAAAAATGGCGGCCAGATCTCCAGCCCCTGAACCAAGAGTTCCTCACATGTACTGAACCACAGTCTCTCAGTGCACACTGGCCTAGATCATCCTGGGGGCAGATGTGAGGGCACTGATCTGCACAAATTGAAGAGGGCCCAGTGGCAGGAGAGTTCTTGCCATATTGTGCCCTCCCTGGTTTCACCTGTCCTGGAGGGAATGGAGGATAGCTGGCTTTTCCCACTTTAGTGCCCTCAGATTGAGGGCCCTGTGCCACTGTACCCATGCTCCTGGGGTTCACCTCTCACAAAGGGAATGGAAGACAGCCTGCCTCCATCCATTGCAGAGCTCTAGAGTAAAGAGAGCTCAGGTGATAGTCCATGCACCCAGCCGGCTTCTCCCAGATGCTCCGGGAGGGTTATGGCATTCCAACCCTTTACTGAGATCCTACTGCAGTTTGTGATGAGCTTTCTCCCAGGCGACCCTATTCTTGTTGTGTCTCTGGTAATATTGAGATTTCACTGCCCCTCCTAAGATTCTGCTCTATTTCTCCATGAGCACTTTGAAGTCAGAGAAGACTCTTTCAGGCACAGATTTCTAAAGTTCCCGATTGTCCACTGTGGTGCTTTCCTGCCAAGGCTTTCCACAGCTCCTCTCCCCCACCTTTCCTCTTCTCTGCCATCCTGTCTTGTCAAAAGTGATCACTTTTCTCTTTGTAGGATTCCAGCTATTCTCACTTTACATCTCATGTTGGATTCATAGGTGTTCAGAATGATTTGTAAGTTATCTAGTTAAGTTTGGCGGACCTGATGAATCAAGGACTCCTACTTTTCTACCATCTTGCCTAGACAAGGTAAATGAAATCTGAAGCTGGCTATGAAAGAATTAATAATATAGATAAACCCCTAGTCAGCATCATTAAAAAGAAAACAGAAAGAACCCAAATTAATAAAACCAACAACAAAATAGGAGAGATCACAACCAATACCAAGGAAATAGAAGTGATTTTAGAAAACACATTATGAGCAACAATATGCCAACAAATTAGGCAATCTGGAAGAAATGGATGCATTTCTGGAAACCTATAAATTACCAAAACTGGAACAGGAAGAAATAGAAAACCTGAATAGGTCAATAACTAGTGAAGAATATGAAGCAGTCATCAAAAACCTCACAAGACACAAAACTCCAGGGCCAGATGGCTTCTCAGGAGAATTCTAACAAGCATTTAGAGAATGATTAATACTTACTCTACTAAAGCTATTTCAAAGGAAAGAAATGGTGGGAATACTTCCAAACTCGTTATGAGGCCAGCATTACTTCGATCCCAAAACCAGACGAAGATCCCACCAAAAAGGAGAATTATAGACCAATATCCCTGGTGAACATGAATGCAAAAATTCTCACCAAGATACTAGCCAATAGGATCCAGCAGTACATTTAGAGGATTATTCACCATGTCCAAGTGGGATTTATCCCTGGGATGCAAGGGTGGTTTAACATTCATAAAACGACTTTGCAATCACTTCAATAACATAAAACACAAAAACCATATTATCCTTTGAGTAGGAGCAGAGAAAGCATTTGACAAAATACAGCATCAATTCCTGATCAAAAGTCTTTAGAGTGTAGGGATAGAGGGAACATTCCTCAATATCATAAAAGCCATTTATGAAAAGCCCACAGTGAATATCATTCTCAATGGGGAAACACTGGGAGCCTTTCCCCTAAGATCAGGAACACGACAGGGATGTCCACTCTCATTGCTGTTATTCAACATAGTACTAGAAGTCCTAGCCACAGCAGACACAAAAAGAAAGAAAAGGCATTAAAATTGGCAAAGAAGAAGTCAAACTCTCCCTGTTTGCAGATGATGTGATACTGTTTTCTATAAAACCCAAAAGACTCTATTCCAAGATCACTGGAACCCATACAGCAATTCAGCAGTGTGGCAGGGTACAAAATCAGTGCCCAGAAATCAGTGGTATTTCTATACACTAACAATGAGACTGAAGAAAGAGAAATTAAGGCACCCAAAACCATTAGATATTTAGGAATAAATCTAACCATAGAGGTAAAGTAACTATACTCCAAATACTACAGAACACTTATGAAGAAATCAAGGAAGATGTAAAGAGATGGAAAAACATTCCTTTCTCATGGATTGGAAGAATAAATATTTTAAAAATGTCTATGCTACCCAGAGCAATTTACACATTCAATGCAATCCCTATCAAAATACCATGGACTCTCTTCACAGAGTTGGAACAAATAATCCTAAGATATGTATGGAATCAGAAAAAAACCCTGAATAGCCAGGCAAATGTTGAAAATGAAAACTAAGGCTGGGGGCATCACAATGCCAGACTTGACACTACGTTATTAAGTTGTAATCATCAAGAGAGTATGGTACTGACACAAAGACAGACACGTAGATGAATGGAACAGAACAGAGAACCCAGACATGGATCCTCAACATTGTGGTCAACTCATCTTTGACAAAGGAGTAAAGAATATCCAGTGGAAAAAAGACAATCTCTTCAATAAATGGTGTTTGGATAATTGGACAGCCACGTGCAGAAGAATGAAACTGGACCATCTCTTACACCATACACAAAAATAAACTCAAAATGGTTGAAAGATATAAATGTGAGACAAGAATCGATCAAAATCCTAGAAGAGAACAGGCAACACTGTTTTGAACTTGGCCACAGCAACTTCTTGTGAGACACATCTGTGAAGGTAAGGGAAACAAAAGCAAAAATGAACTATTGGGACTTTGTCAAGATAAAATGTTTCTGCACAGTAAAAGAAACAGTCAACAAAACTAAAAGACAACATACACAATGGGAATAGATAATTGCAAGTGACATATCAGCTACACAGATTTCCAAGATCTATAAAGAACTTATCAAACTCAATACCCAAGAACAGTCAAGAAATGAGCAGAAGATATGAACAGACTATTTCTCAAAAAAAGACCTACACATTTCCAACAAGCACATGAAAAATTGCTTCACATTCCTTGCCACTTTACGCCGGTGAAAATGGCTAAAATTAATATGACAGGAAACAACAAATGTTGACCAGTTGTGGAGAAAGGAGAACCTTCTTGCACTGTTGGTGGGAATGTAAGCTGGTACTGCCACTCTGGAAAAACAGTGTGGAGATTCCTTAGGAAGTTAAAAATAGAGCTACCCTATGACCCAGGTATTGAACTACTGGGTATTTACACCAAAGTTACATACAGGTGTAGTGAATTGACAAGAATCCTGCACCCCAATGTTCATAGTAGCAACATCCACGATAGCCACTGTGGAAGGAGCTGATATGTCCTTTGAAAAATGAATGGGTAAAGAAGATATTATACATATACACACATATCTATCTATCATCTACCTATCTATCTATCTATCTATCTATCTATCTATCTATCTATCTATCTATCTATCATCTACACACACACACACACAATAGAATATCATTCAGCCATCAGAAAGACGAATACCTGCCATTTACACTGACATGGATGGAAATGAAAGGTATTTCACTTCGTGAAATATGTCAGTCTGAGAAAGACGATCATTATATGGTTTCACTCATATGTGGAATATATGAAATAGTGAAAGAGACCAATGTCAATCCAATTTTATACTGTGTCCTTTTTTAAAAAAAAAGATTTTATTTATTAATGAGAGACACAGAGAGAGAGAGAGGCAGAGACAAGGCAGAGAGAGAAACAGGCCCCATGCAGGGAGCCTGACGTGGGACTCGATCCCGGGTCCCCAGGATCACACCCCGGGCCGAAGGCATTGCCAAACCGCTGGGCCAGTGTGGCTGCCCAAAATATGGCCTTAATACCTATCATCCATCTAACCCATATCCCGCTCACCAATCTCCATCAACCCTCAGTTTGTTCTCTATTTTTTAGAATCTCTTTTGGTTTGTTTCCCTCTCTTATTTTCCCCTACCAATTTGGTCATCTGTTTCATTTTCTAAATTCCACATTAGCGAAATCAAATGGTACTTTTCTTTCTCTGACCAATTTAATTCACTTAGCATAACACATTCTTGTTCTATCCACGTTGTTTCATATGGCAAGATTTCATTTTTGTATTAGCTGAGTAATATTCATTTATATATGCATACATATGCATGTGTACACACATGTATATACATGTACATAAATCTCACATCTTTATCCATTCATCATTCGATGAATATTTGGGTTGTTTTCATTGTTGGCCTATTGTTGATAATGCTGCTGTAAACATTGGGGAGAATATACACGTTCAAATTTATATTTTTGTATCATTTACTTAAATGCCCAGTAGTGCAATTACTAAGTCACAGGATAGTTCTCTTTTTTTACTGTTTGATCAACCTCCATACTGTTTTCCAGAATGCCAGTACCAGTTTGCATTCCCACCGACAGTTTCTCTTTCCCACCAGAAAGTTTCTCTTTCTCCCCATCTTTGACAATATCTGTTGTTTCCTGAGTTGTTAAATATATTCATTCTGATAGATGTGAAGTGGTATCTCACTATAGTTTTGACTTGTATTTCCCTGGTGATGAGTGATGTTAAACATGTTCTTTTTAAAAGATTTTGTTTATTCATGAGAAACAGAGAGAGGCAGAGACATAGGCAGAGGGAGAAGCAGGCTTCCTGTAGGGATCCTGATTCAGGACTTGATCCCGGGACACAGGGATCACAGCTTGAGCCAAAGGCAGACACTCAACAACTGAGCCACCCAGGCACTCCCGAGCATGTTTTAATATCTGAATGCCTTCTTTGTAAAAGGATCTATTCATCTCTTCTGTCCATTTCTTAACTGGATTATTTGTTTTTTTAGATGTTGTGTTTCGTAAGTTCCTTATAGGTTTTGGATACTAACCCTTTATCATATATTATGCAAATATCTTCCATGGGCTGCCTTTTAGCTTTATTTATTGCTTCTCTCTACATTAAAACTATGTACTACATGCTGGCTAACTGGATTTAAATTAATAAATTAAAAAATACCACCAGCATTTTTCACAGATCTATAACAACAGTCCTAAAATTTGTATGGAACCAAAAAAGACCCTGAATAGCCAAAGCAATCCTGAAAAAGAAAACCAAAGCTTGAGACATCATGATCCCAGACACCAAGCAATATTACAAAGCTTTGATTGTCAAGACATTCTGGTACAGGCACAAAAACAGACACATAGGCAATGGAACAGAATAGAAAACTAAGAATTGGACCCATAAATATATGGTCAAATAAAGTTCAACAAAGCTGAAAGAATACCCAATTTGAAAAAGACAATCTCCCTTCCTTTATATTCCCTTTCAATATTATTTATATTCCCCAAATGAATGAGAACATACACTGTTTGTCCTTCTCCGATTGACTTATTTCACTCAGCATAATACCCTCCAGTTCCATCCACGTTGAAGCAAATGGTGGGTATTTGTTGTTTCTAATGGCTGAGTAATATTCCATTGTATACATAAACCACATCTTCTTTATCCATTCATCTTTCGATGGACACCCAGGCTCCTTCCACAGTTTGGCTATTGTGGCCATTGCTGCTAGAAACATCAGGGTGCAGGTGTCCCGGCATTCCATTGCATCTGAATCTTTGGGGTAACTCCCCAACAGTGCAATTGCTGGGTCCTAGGGCAAGTCTATTTTTAACTCTTTGAGGAACCTCCACACAGTTTTCCAGAGTGGCTGCACCAGTTCACATTCCCACCAACAGTGTAAGAGGGTTCCCTTTTCTCCGCATCCTCTCCAACATTTGTGGTTTCCTGCCTTGTTAATTTTCCCCATTCTCACTAGAGTGAGGTGGTATCTCATTGGGGTTTTGATTTGTATTTCCCGGATGTCAAGTGATGCAGAGCGTTTTCTCATGTGCATGTTGGCCATGTCTAGGACTTCCTCTGTGAGACTTCTGTTCGTGTCTTTTGCCCGTTTTATGATTGCATTGTTTGTTTCTTTGATGTTGAGTTTCATAAGTTCTTTATAGATCTTGGAAACTAGCCCTTTATCTGATACGTCATTTGCAAATATCTTCTCCCATTCTGGAGGTTGTCTTTAAGTTTGGTTGACTGTTTCTTTTCTTGCGCAAAAGCTTCTGATCTTGATGAAGTCCTAATAGTTCATTTTTGCTTTTGTTTCTTTTGCCTTCGTGAATGTATCTTGCAAGAAGTTACTGTGGTTGAGTTCAAAAACGGTGTTGCCTGTGTTCTCCTCTAGGATTTTGAATGGAATCTTGTCTCACATTTAGATCTTTCATCCGTTTTGAGTTTATCTTTGTGTATGGTGAAAGAGAGTGGTCTAGTTTCATTCTCCTGCATGTGGATGTCCAATTTTCCCAGCACCATTTATTGAAGAGGCTTTCTTCCAATGGATAGTCTTTCATCCTTTATTGAATATTAGTTGACCAAAAATTTGAGAGTCCACTTCTGGGTTCTCTATTCTGTTCCATTGATCCATGTGTCGGTTTTTTTTTTTTTTTTTTTTTTTTTTTTAAATTTTTTTTTTTTATTTATTTATGATAGTCACAGAGAGAGAGAGAGAGGCAGAGACACAGGCGGAGGGAGAAGCAGGCTCCATGCACCGGGAGCCTGATGTGGGATTCGATCCCGGGTCTCCAGGATCGCGCCCTGGGCCAAAGGCAGGCGCCAAACCGCTGCGCCACCCAGGGATCCCCATGTGTCTGTTTTTGTGCCAGTACCACACTGTCTTGATGACCACAGCTTTGTAGTACAACCTGAAATCTGGCATTGTGATGCCCCCAGCTATGGTTTTCTTTTTTAAAATTCCCCTGGCGGGATCCCTGGGTGGCGCAGCGGTTTGGCGCCTGCCTTTGGCCCAGGGCGCGATCCTGGAGACCCGGGATCGAATCCCACATCAGGCTCCCGGTGCATGGAGCCTGCTTCTCCCTCCACCTGTGTCTCTGCCCCTCTCTCTCTCTCTGTGACTATCATAAATAAATAAATAAATTTAGAAAAAAAAAATAAAATAAAATTCCCCTGGCTATTCGGGGTCTTTTCTGATTCCACACAAATGTTAAAATACTTTGTTCTAAGTCTCTGAAGAAAGTCCATGGTATTTTGATAGGGATTGCATTAAACGTGTAAATTGCCCTGGTTAACATTGATATTTTCACAATATTAATTCTGCCAATCCATGAGCATGGAATATTTTTCATCTCTTTGTGTCTTCCTCAATTTCTTTCAGAAGTGTTCTATAGTTTTTAGGGTAAAGATCCTTTACCTCTTTGGTTAGGTTTATTCCTAGGTATCTTATGCTTTTGGGTGCAATTGTAAATGGGATTGACTCCTTAATTTCTCTTTCTTCAGTCTCATTGTTAGTGTATAGAAATGCCATTGATTTCTGGGCATTGATTTTGTATCCTGCCACGCTACCAAATTGCTGTATGAGTTCTAGCAATCTTGGGGTGGAGGCTTTTGGGTTTTCTATGTAGAGTATCATGTCATCAGTGAAGAGGGAGAGTTTGACTTCTTCTTTGCCTATTTGAATGCTTTAATGTCTTTTAGTTGTCTGATTGCTGAGGCTAGGACTTGCAGCACTATGTTGAATAGCAGTGCTGAGAGTGGACACCCCTGTCTTGTTCCTGATCTTAGGGGAAAGGCTCCCAGTGCTTCCCCATTGAGAATGATATTTGCTGTGGCCTTTTCGTAGATGGCTTTTAAGATGTTGAGGAATGTTCCCTCTATCCCTACACTCGGAAGAGTTTTGATCAGGAATGTATTCTGTATTTTGTCAAATGCTTTCTCTGCATCTAATGACAGGATCATATGGTTCTTGGTTTTTCTCTTGCTGATATGATGTATCACATTGATTGTTTTACAAGTGTTGAACCATCCTTGTGTCCCAGGAATAAATCCTACTTTGTCATGGTGAATACTTTTCTTAATGTAGTGTTGGATCCTATTAGCTAGTATCTTGTTGAGAATTTTTGCATCCATGTTCATCAGGGATAATGGTCCGTAATTCTCCTTTTTGGTTGGTTCTTTGTCTGGTTTTGGAATTAGGGTGATGCTGGCCTCATAGAACGAATTTGGAAGTACTCCATCTCTTTCTATCTTTCCAAACAGCTTCAGTACAATAGGTATGGTTTCTTCCTTAAACGTTTCATAGAATTCCCCTGGGAAGTCATCTGGCCCTGGACTTTTGTGTCTTGGGAGGTTTTGATGACTGCTTTAATTGCCTCCCTGGTTCTTGGCCTGTTCAGGTTTTCTATTTCTTCCTGTTCCAGTTTTGGTAGTTTGTGGCTTTCCAGGAATGCGTCCATTTCTTCTAGATTGCCTAATTTATTGGCGTATAGCTGTTCATAATATGTTTTTAAAATCGTTTGTGTTTCCTTGGTGTTGGTGGTGATCTCTCCTTTCTCATTCATGATTTTATTAATTTGAATCTTCTCTCTCTTCTTTTTAATAACGCTGGCTAATGGTTTATCTATCTTATTAATTCCTTCAAAGAACCAACTCCTGGTTCTGTTGATCTGTTCCACAGTTCGTCTGGTCTCGATTTCGTTGAGTTCTGCTCGAATCTTTATTAACTCTCTTCTTCTGCTGGGTGTAGGATCTATTTGCTGTTTTTTTCTCTAGCTCTTTTATATGTAATGTTAGCTTTTGTATTTGAGTTCTTTCCAGTTTTTAAATGGATGCTTATAGTGCGATGTATTTCCCCCTCAGGACTGCTTTTGCTGCATCCAAAGATTTTGAACGGTTGTATCTTCATTCTCATTAGTTTCCAGGATTATTTTTAATTTTTCTTTAATTTCCTGGTTGACCCTTTCATCTTTTAACAGGATGGTCCTTAACCTCCACGTGTTTGAAACCCTTCCAAACTTCTTCTTGTGATTTAGTTCTAGTTTCAAATCATTTTGGTCTGAAAATATGCAGGGGAGGATCCCAATCTTTTGATATTGGTTAAGACCTGATTTGTGACCCAGTATGTGGTCTATTCTGGAGAAAGTTCCATGTGCATTTGAGAAGAATGTGTGTTCAGTTGAGTTTGGATGTAAAGTTCTGTAGATATCTGTGAAATCCATCTGGTCCAGTGTATCATTTAAAGCTCTCGTTTCTTTGGAGATGTTGTGCTTAGAAGACCTATCAAGTATAGAACAAGCTAGATCGAAGTCACCAAGTATAAGTGTATATTATCTAAGTATTTCTTCACTTTGGTTATTAATTGATTTAAATATTTGGCAGCTTGCACATTCGGAGCATATGTATTGAGGATTGTTAAGTCCTCTTGTTGGATAGACCCTTGAGTATGAGATAGTGTCCCTCTTCGTCACTCACTACAGTCTTCGGGGTAAATTTTAGTTTATCTGATAGAAGGATGGCTACCTCTGCTTTCTTTTGAGGGCCATTTGATTGGTAAATGGTTCTCCAACCTTTTATTTTAAGGCTGTAGGTGTCCTTCTGTCTAAAATGAGTGTCTTGTAGACAGCAAATAGATGGTTCCTGCTTTTTTATCCAGTCTGAAACCCTGCACCTTTATTGGGGTCATTAATCCCATCATTTTCAGAGTTACTATTGAAAGATATGTTTAGTGTCATCATGATATCTATTCAGTCCTTGTTTTTGTGGATTGTTCCACTGAACTTCTTCTTAAAGGGGAATTTTAAGAGTCCCCCTTAAAATTTCTTGCAGAGCTGGTTTGGAGGTCACATATTCTTTCAGTTCCTGCTTCTCTTGGAAGGTCATTATCTCTCCTTCCATTTTGAATGAGAGCCTTGCTGGATAAAGTATTCTTGGTTGCATGTTCTTCTCATTTAGGACACTTAAGATATCCTGCCAGCCCTTTCTGGCCTGCCAGGTCTCTGTAGAGAGGCCTACTGTTACCCTAATTCTCCTCCCCATAAAAGTCAGGGATTTCTTGTCTCTTGCTGCTTTAAGGATCTTCTCTTTATCTTTGGAATTTGCAAGCTTAACTATTAAATGTCGAGGTTTGATCGGTTTTTCTTGATTTTAGGGGGGGATCTCTCTTATGTCCTGGATCTGAATGCCTGTTTCCCTTCCCAGATTAGGAAGGTTTTCAGATAAGGGATCCCTGGGTGGCGCAGCGGTTTGGCGCCTGCCTTTGGCCCAGGGCGCAATCCTGGAGACCCGGGATCGAATCCCACGTCGGGCTCCCGGTGCATGGAGCCTGCTTCTCCCTCTGCCTGTGTGTCTGCCTCTCTCTCTCTCTCTCTGTGACTATCATAAATAAATAAAAATTAAAAAAAAAATTTAAAAAAAAAAAGGAAGGTTTTCAGATATGATTTGTTCAAATACATATTCTGGACCTTTGGCCCTTTTGGCGCCCTCAGGAACCCCAATTAAACGTAGGTTTTTCTTCCTCAGATTGTCATTTATTTCCCTTAATCTATCCTCATGGTCTTTTAATTGTTTGTCTCTTTTTTCCTCAGTTTCCCTCTTTGCCATCAACTTGTCTTCTATATCACTCACTCATTCTTCCACCTCGTTAACCCTCATCGTTAGGACTTCTAGTTTGGATTGCATCTCATTCAATTGATTTTTAATTTCTGCCTGATTAGATCTAAATTCTGCTGTCATGAAGTTTCTTGAGTCCTTTATGCTTTTTTCTAGAGCCACCAGCAGCTGTATAATAGTGCTTCTGAATTGGCTTTCTGACATTGAATTGTAATCCAGAGTGTGTAACTCTGTGGGAGAGAGGATTGTTTCTGATTCTTTCTTTTGAGGTGAGGTTTTCCTTCTAGTCATTTTGCTCAGGGAAGAGTGGTCAAAAACAAGTTGTATTGGGAAAAGGGGAAAAAGAGAGTGGAGAAAGAAGGAAAGAAAACAGAATAAGAAAAAAGAAAAAAGGAAGAAAAAAAAGGAGAAGAAATGGAGAAAGAAAAAGAAAGAATGAAAAAAAAGGGTTGGGGAAGCAAATAGAAATCAAAAGGAAAAATAAAACCACGGGGGAGTATCTTCTGATTCTGTATACTTTAAGTCCCTTGACTTCCCGTGGAACTTGTCCGTCTAGCTGGTCTTCTGGGGGAGGGGCCTGTTGTGCTGATTTTCAGGTGTTAGCACTTCGGAGAACTGCTCTGCCCCCTGCCTGGTGCAGGGCTTAGTGGGGTTTGTTCACCCTGTGAGGCCCCAGGAGCAACATCCCGCAGTGGTGGCAGCCATCTCTGGAGCCCTGGATTCACCTCCCGCAGGAACTACGGAGCTCTCAGTCTGGAAGGG
Organism: Vulpes lagopus; assembly: GCF_018345385.1. NCBI lineage: Eukaryota > Metazoa > Chordata > Mammalia > Carnivora > Canidae > Vulpes > Vulpes lagopus. Next base: position 65,042,353 of record NC_054848.1, on the reverse strand, counting down.
CCTGAATGGTCCACGGGCAGGGCCGCTAACCTGCTCAGCTCGGGGCAGGAGCGTCCTTGCTGTCCTCGGCCCTCCTGGCCTCTGCCTGTCCCGGGGGGAGGCCGGATCCTGGGCTGTGTCCCGGGCGCCCTGTGCTCCGGAGCCTGCGCTGTTGGATTCGCGCTCCGGTCTCGCAGCCACCTCTCCGCGGAGCCTCTGCCCAATCCCCTCCGCGCTGCTCCCGGAGCCGCTCAGCCCCCTCCGCACCGAGCCTCTTCCTCTGCTGGAGCCGCCTCCAAAGCAGCTGCCCGGACACGTAGCCCTCTCTCCGCTGAGCTGCCGCCGGAGCCCCTCCGAGCTGCTCCCGTGTCCAGCCGTGTGTGCTGCAGCCCTTAGGGAGCTCGGCGCACTCTCCCAGGTGCGCAGTTGCTCTGATAGTGCCCCAGGGAGCCCGAGGGCATCCCCGCCCTCGTGGGGTCCTGCTCTAACTCCCTGCGAGCGCCTTTCTGCCGGGGAAGGTTGGTGCAGCTCCTGCTTCTCCGGGATGGGGCTCTCTTGCCATGGGGTCAGGCACTCGCCTGGCCTTATCCAGGCTCCTCACAGCGCCCTTCCCCCTTGGATGCCTTTTGTTTCTTTATTTCTTTTTTCCCGTCTTCCTACCTTGATAGAAGCGTGAACTCTTCTCACTGTAGCATTCCAGCTGTTCTCTCTTTAAATATCAGGCCGAATTCATAGATTTTCGGGATGATTTGAAGGTTATCTAGGTAATTTGGTGGGGACAGGTGATTTGGGGACCCTACTCTTCCGGCATCTTGCCCCTCCTCCTCATGACTTTTCTCTGTCAGTTTATGTGACACCAATAATTTAATGTCAATGCTGTAGAAATAATCTGGAACCCATGTCTTTATTTCACTTCATCTCATTTTTCTCAACTTACTTTCTCTTAAAACATATTCTACTAGATGAAGACTGAGAATGGGAATTCTGAATCACAACATCTGCCATTTGTTCATTCAATTCATATTTTGATTAGAGTGCTTACCACTAGCACATGTAGCTAGACTGTTGCTTACTTTGAATGTGCCTAATGCAGCTGAGGAACTAAATTTTCACACTTTTATTTCATTATTTTAAATTAAAATTTAAAATCTGATACATCAATTTCCACTTCTGACCTATATAGAATAATACTGGATTTATGTTCCTACCTGAAATAACTGGAAAACTGACCTAAATATATGAATCAAAAATGTTCAAAACACCGGACACCTGGCATTAGTTATCTATTGCTGCATAACAAATTGCCACAATCTTAGTACTTAAAATAATATGCATCTATTATCTCACCATTTCTGTGAGTCAGGAGTCCAGGCATACCTTAGCTGGATTTCATGCTTAAGGTCTCACAAGGATGCTAATCAAGGGGGTGGCTAGATTGTATTCACATGTAGGGGCTTGAATGAAAATGAATATACTTTTAACTTCACACATATTGTTGGAACAATACATTCTTTGTGAGTCTAAGTATGAGGCTTTGGCATATTGTTGGTTTTTACGTAGACGTTACTCTCATATCCTAGAAGAGGCTTCCTACAGTTCTAGTGGGCATTTCTTAGTTCCTAGAGTTTATCCACAGGTCCTATATGCGTCTCACAGTTTCTTGTCATATAGGTTTTTAAAAATATTTCCACTTATGTTTTCAAGCAATGAAGGAGTGTCTCTAGAATCTAGAGTGAGTCTGCTAGCAAGACAAAGTACCTTATAATGTAACATTATTATAAGAGTGACATCCGATCATTTTTACTATATTCTGTTGGTTAGCAGCAGATTGCAAATCCCTCCCATATTAAGAGGAAGGGATTATAGAAAGATATGAATACCAGGTGGTGGGATAATGAGGTTGCCACCTTAGAGACTACCACAGCAATGAACAATAGTGATGCTAAAGCTTCCTGGCATGTATTACTATCTTCAGAAACCTACTAGACTCTGATGTAGGGAGGAAAAGCCCAAGTGGAGCCTAAACGGACTCCTTCAGTTGAAAAGATGGAACTTTTTTAGGCCAGAGAGAACAAAATGACTAAAATTTGCTGGACAGACTATTGGAGTGGAGAGAGCTACACATAGAGAGAATTCAGGAAATCTGCAGAAGCTTATCCTTGAATAGTCAACTGAATACTGGTTACCCCTGTGTATGGAGAAACTAAGTCTGGAAAAAGACCTATCTGAAAAGATTAGAAATGTGTTAGTGTTCATATGGGCCAGGAATAGTGACTTTTCCTACCAACCATACTGGAAAACAATTCATGAGCCATTGAACCATTTTGTAAGGCACACAAAAAGCTCATTGTAAACTATATACTGCTCATATTCTCCCTAACAAATCCTAAAAGCAAGTCATTTTCCAAGTAACCCAGAACAAAGTTAAGTATTTATGGAAATTTAAAAATATATAGCACTAAACAAGGTAAAATTTACAGCGCCTGTCATTCATCAAAAACTACCAGAAAAAGAAGCAAAGGAAAACATGGAGAAGTAGGAAAATATGCCCCTTGATAAGTAGAAAAAATAGTTAAAGTAAAATGACCCTGAATTGACACATGCTAGAATTAGCACAAGAGGATATGAGTGCAGTTATTTTAGCTGTATTTTATATGTTTTAGAAATTAAATGGAGATGTGTGAGATATTAAAAAAACAAATAAAACTTCTAGAGATAAAACCTACAATGTTTAAAGTGGGGGGAAAACATGGGATGGGATTAATGGAAACATATATTGCAAAAGAAAACGTCATTGAGTTTTAAGGGACAACAATTCAAAATACCAAAGTGAAATGGAAAGAAAATATTAAAAGAGGAGCATCAGTCATCTGTGAGAGAATTTCAAGTAGCCCAATATATCTTGTAATTGAAGTCTCTCAAAGAGTTGGAGAGGAGACGGAAAAATATTTGAATAAATAATATATTAAAATGTTCCAAATTTGATGTAACTATAAACACACAGACTCAAGAAGCTCAAAGAAGCTTAAGTACAAGAAATACAAAGGCACATCACAAAAATTTTTAATACTAATGATAAAGAGAAAAATTAAAAAGCTGCCAGAGAAAGATGTTATGAACAGAGGAAAGATAGTATCAGGTTTTTCATGAGAAACAATACGGTGATAAGACAGTGGTACAGTACTTTTATTAAATCACTGGAAGAAAAACTCAATCAGACTGTTTTACCAAATAGAATATCATTCACAACTGATCATGAAATAAGGACTTTTTTCCAGATATATATCAATTGAAAGACTTCATCAAGCAGTTTGGATCCAGTGGAGTTTATCCCAGCAATACATGTTTAGTTTAACATTAAAAAATCAACATAGTCATGACACTACCAAATAAAAAGAATATTTATGTGGTTATATCAATTGATGCAGAAAGAACATCTGACAAAATCTAACATCCGTTATTGATAAACACTCAGAAAACTGTAAGTAGAAGGGAACTTCCTCAACTTTATAAATTGCATGCACAAAATACCTATACTTAACATCATACTTGATTTTGAAAAGCCGAGTGATTCCTTGCTAAGGTCAAACACAAAACATAGATACCCACTCTCACCACTTACATACCACATTGTGTTGGGAATTATAGACAGTGCTGTAAGACAAGAAAAAAATATTCAAATTGGAAGGAAGAATTGAAAGTATCCTTATTCCTAGATGATATGATCATTTATTTAGATAATTCAATAGAATTCATAAATTTCAACTAGAATTCATCTATTTCAACTAGAAATAAATGAGTTTAGAAAGATTATAGGATGTAAGATGTGTATTTACAATCCAAAAAATAATCAAATTGAAATTTTAAAAAATTGAAAATATCATAGAAATATTAAAAAACAAGGGATAGACCTGACAAGCTCCAAAATTAAAACAGTTACTATTTCTTGGTAAAATTTAAAGGCTTAAATTAATTAAGATATATTTCAGGATCAAGATATTTAATATTCCTAAAATCCTATTTTCTCCATATTTATCTATATATTCACAACAGCTCTAAACAAAGCACAGGGTTTTTTTTGTAGAAAATGAAAAAAAAGAAAATGAAAAAAATTACTAAAATTTATATTGTAATTCAAAGTATATACATATAATGGAATATTTCTCAGCCATTAGAAACGATGAATACCCACCATTTGCTTCAACATGGTTGGAATTAGAGGGTATTATGCTGAGTGAAGTACGTCAATCAGAGAACAATCATCACATGGTTTCACTCATATGGGGAATATAAAAATTAGTAAAGGGATTATAGGACAAAGGAGAGAAAATGAGTGGGAGAAATCAGAGAGGGTGACAGAACATGAGAGACTCCTAACTCTGGGAAATGAACAATGGGTAGTGGAAGGGGAGGTGGGCACTGAGGGGGGCACTTGACAGGATGAGCACTGGGTATTATACTATAAGTTGGCATATCGAACTCCAATAAAAAATGTACAAAAAATAAAAATATATATACACATAAAAATAAATTAGAATGAAAGAAAAACAAAGTATATAAAAAGCCAAAACAACTTCTACTTTGAAAAAAAAACATAGCTGTATTTGGGGGAGAGAAAGATGGCAGGAGAATAGGGGAAGCCTAGACTTAACTCACCCCATGAACATAACTAGATATCTATCAAATCATCCTAAATGTCACAGAAATAGATCTGAAGATTGAGACAAAAGTCTCCACAACTAAAGGGAGAGGGGAGGCCACACTGAAGAAGGTAGGAAGTGCAGACATATAGTTTAGGGGAGAAATGAATCTCCTCTAGGATTTTGATGGATTCTTGTCTCACATTTAGATCTTTCATCCATTTTGAGTTTATCTTTGTGTATGGTATAAGAGAATGGTCTAGTTTCATTCTTCTGCATGTAGATGTCCAATTTTCCTAGCACCATTTATTGAAGAGACTGTCTTTTTTCCAGGGAATAGTCTTTCCTGCTTTGTCAAATATTAGTTGACCATAAAGTTGAGGGTGCACTTCAGGATTCTCTATTGTGTTCCATTGATCTATGTGTCTGTTTTTGTGCCAGTACCACACTGTCTTGATGACCACAGCTTTGTAGTACAACCTGAAATCTGGCATTGTGATGCCCCCAGCTATGGTTTTCTCTTTTCATATTCCCCTGGCTATTCGGGGTCTTTTCTGCTTCCACACAAATCTTAAGATGATTTGTTCCAACTCTCTGAAGAAAATCCATGTTATTTTGATAGGGATTGCATTTAATGTGTAAATTACCCTGGGTAACATTGACATTTTCACAATATTAATTCTTCCAATCCATGAGCATGGAATATTTTTCCATTACTTGTGTCTTCCTCAATTTCTTTCAGAAGTGGTCTGTAGTTTTTAGAGTATAGATCCTTTACCTCTTTGGTTAGGGTTATTCCTAGGTATCTTATGCTTTTGGGTGCAACTGTAAATGGGATTGACTCCTTAATTTCCCTTTCTTCAGTATCATTGTTAGTGTAGAGTAATACCTCTGATTTCTGGGCATTTATTTTGTATCCTGCCACACTGCTGAATTGCTGTATGAGGTCTAGCAATCTTGGGGTGGAGTCTTTTGGGTTTTCTATGGACAGTATCATGTCATCTGCAAAGAGGAATAGGTTGGCTTCTTCTTTGCCAATTTGAATGCCTTTTTTATGTCTTTTTGTTGCCTGATTGCTGAGGCTAGGACTTCTAGTACTATGTTGAAGAGCAGTGGTGAGAGTGGACATCCCTATATTGTTTCTGATCTTAGGGGAAAGGCTCCCAGTGCTTCCCCATTGAGAATGATATTTGCTGTGGTCTTTTTGTAGATGGCTTTTAAGATGTTGAGGAATGTTCCCTCTATCCCTACACTCTGAAAAGTTTTGATCAGGAATGGATGCTGTATTTTGTCAAATGCTTTCTGTGCGTCTATTGAAAGGATCAAAGGATTCTTGTTTTTCCTCTTGCTGATATGATCAGTCACATTGATTGCTTTATGAATATTGAACCAGCCTTGCGTCTCGGGGATAAATTCACTTGGTCATAGTGAATAATCTTCTTAATGTATTGTTGGATCCTATTGGCTAGTATCTTGTTGAGAATTTTTGCATCTGTGTTCATCAGCGATATTGGCCTATAATTCTCCTTTTTGGTGGGGTCTTTGTCTGGTTTTGGAATTAAGGTGATGCTGGCCTCATAGAACGAGTTTGGAACCACTCCATCTCTTTCTATCTTTCCGAACAACTTTAGTAGAGTAGCTATTGTTTCTTCTTTAAACGTTTGATACAATTCCCATGGGAAACCATCTGGCCTTGGACTTTTGTGTCTTGAGACGTTTTTGATGACTGCTTCAATTTCCTCCCTGGTTATTGGCATGTTCAGGTTTTCTATTTCTTCCTGTTCCAGTTTTGGTAGTTTGTGGTTTTCCAGAAATGCATCCATTTCTTCTAGACTGCCTAATTTATTGGCGTATAGCTTCTCATATAAGTTTTTAAAATCGTTTGTATTTCCTTGGTATTGGTGGTGATCTCTCCTTTCTCATTCATGATTTTATTAATTTGAGTGTTTTATCTCTTCTTTTTAATAAGGCTGGCTAATGGTTTATCTACCTTATTAATTCTTTCAAAGAACCAACTCCTGGTTTTGTTGATCTGTTCCACAGTTCTTCTAGTCTCTATTTAATTGAGTTCTGCTCGAATCTTTATTAATTCTCATCTTCTCCTGGGTGTAGGATCTATTCGCTGTTTTTTTTTTCCAGCTCCTTTAGGTGCAAGATTAGCTTTTGTATTTGAGTTCTTTCCAGTTTCGGAGGGATGCTTGTATTGCGATGTATTGCCCCCTCAGGACTGCTTTTGCTGTATCCCAAAGATTTTGAACGGTTGTATCTTCATTCTCATTAGTTTCCAGGAATCTTTTTAATTCTTCCGTAATTTCCTGGTTGACCCTTTCATCTTTATCAGTATGGTTCTTAACCTCCACGTGTTTGAAACCCTTCCAAACTTCTTCTTGTGATTTAGTTCTAGTTTCAAATCATTTTGGTCTGAAAATATGCAGGGGATGATCCCAATCTTTTGATATTGGTTAAGACCTGATTTGTGACCCAGTATGTGGTCTCTTCTGGAGAAAGTTCCATGTGCACTTGAGAAAAATGTGTATTCAGTTGCGTTTGGATGTAAAGTTCTGTAAATATCTGTGAAATCCGTCTCATCCAGTGTATCCTTTAAAGCTCTTGTTTCTTTGGAAATGTTGTGCTTAGAAGATCTGTCGACTGTAGAAAGTGGTATATTCAAGTTACCAAGTATAAGTGTATTATTATCTAAGTAAGTCTTATGGTTGTTAATTGATTGATATACTTAGCAGATCCCACATTCGGGGCATAAATTTTTATGATTGTTAGTCCTTTTTTTGGATAGATCCTTTAAGTATGTTATAGTGTCCCTCTTCATGTTTTACTACAGTCATGGGATAAACTTTAATTTATCTGATCTGGGGCGGCTACCCCTGCTTTCTTTTGAGGACCATTTGAACGGTAAATGGTTCTTCAACCTTTTATTTTCAGGCTGGATGTGTCCTTAGGTCTAAAATGAGTCTCTTGGAGACAGCAAATAGATGGGCCTTGCTTTTTTATCCAGTCAGAAACCCTGCGCCTTTTGATGGGGTCATTAAGCCCATTCACATTCAGAGTTACTATTGAAAGATATGAATTTAGTGTCATTATGATACCTATTCCAGATTGCAAAGGAAAAAGTACAAATTACTTTATTCACAGATGACATGATATGATATATATAAAACTTAAGGAAGCTATAAAAATTTACTAGACTTGATAAGAAATATACCACTATTTCAGGATATCGGATCTATATACATACTTATTCCTATATGCTAACATGAACAATCAAAAACTGAATTTGAGGAAATGGTTTCATTCAAAAAGATGGTACGCTAAAAGTTAAAAATCTTTGCTATGAGAAATTAAAATTCTAAATAAATTGAGAGATATTCCATGTTAACGAGTTGGAAGACTCAAATTGATCTATAGATGCATTGAAATTCCTAAGACTGTGAAGTTTTCCCAGAAATTATCAAGCAGCTCCTAAAATTCATATAGAAATGAAAACATTGGAAGGGTTAAAACATTTTGAAAAAGAAGAGCAAATTTAGAAAATTATCATTTCCTCATTCCAAAACTTACTGTAAAGCTTCAGTAATCAATACAATGTGGTTCTGACATAAAGATAGACTAATAGAACCATGGAACATAATTACGAGTCCAGAAACAATTTTTTATATTTATAGTCAATTGATTTTATACAAAGATGTCAGGTCAATTTATGAGTGTGTGTGTGGGGAGATAGTCTGTTCAACAAATGATACTGGGACAACTGGATATGCACACAAAAAATTAATCCAAAATAGATCATGGACCTAAATTTAAGAGCTATACCAATAAAATTATTAGGAGAAAATCTTTCAGACCTGTAGTTAAGCAAAGTTTTCCTAGATAAGAAACTAGCACAGTCAATAAGATAAAAAAATGAGGGATCCCTGGGTGGCGCAGCGGTTTGGCGCCTGCCTTTGGCCCAGGGCGCGATCCTGGAGACCCGGGATCGAATCCCACGTCGGGCTCCCAGGCATGGAGCCTGCTTCTCCCTCTGCCTGTGTCTCTGCCTCTCTCTCTCTGTGACTATCATGAATAAATAAATTAAATCTTTAAAAATAAAAAAAAGATAAAAAAATGATAAGTTGGATTTCAACAAAATTCAAAACTTTAGCACACCATGAATAAAATGAAAAGATAAGCAACAGACTCTAAAGAAATGTTTGAAAATCACTTACCCAATAAAAGAATTGTATCCAGAGTATGCAAAAAAATCTTATATTCAATAAAAAACTTATGAATAAATGGACAAAAGATATAAACAGGTATCTTACCAAAACAATTACATTAATATTTAATAAGTGCATAAAAATGCTCAAAATCATTGTTTTATTTGGGAAATGCGTTTTAAAAGCAAAATAAGATATTTCACCCTCTCTCGAATGGCTGTAAGATGAGAAATAACAAATATTGGCAAAAATAGGGAAATAAGGGGAAAATCGTACGTTGATAGTGGGAATGGAAAACAATTTTTGTAGTTTCTCAAAATGTTGAATATAAAACTACCATACAACCCACCACTTCTGCTCATAAGTATCTGCCAATGCAAAACAAAAACATATCCACACGTAGGCTTACATGCAAATGTTCATATCAGCATTAATAATAGCCAAAATTTAGAAACCACATAAATGCTTATCAACTTGCGAATAGACCTAAAAAATACAGTATATCCATACAATGTAATAAAATTCAGCAATAAAAAGAAATCAAGTGCTGACACCTGCTGCATCATAGATGAACCTCAAAAACATCTGCAGTGTGACAGAAGTGGGACACAGGAGACCAAATATTGTATAATTCTGTTTATATGATGTGTCCAGAAAAGACAAAAATGAATTGACAGAGACAAAAAGTAGATCTGTTGTTCTGGGTATGGAAACATGGGATAACTAGAGATAGATATGAGAGGTATCTTGAAGAGATTAAAATTGGCCAAAACTGCTAGGTGATGATGTTTGCACCACCAACTGAATTTACTAAAAATGATTGAATTGTGTACTTGAAATGGGGAATTGTATTATAGGTAAGCATATACTGTACCAAAGTTTTTTTTAAAAAAAAAAAAAAAACACAATTAAGAGAAAGAAAAAAAAAACAAGTCACAGATAGGGATAAAATAATTAAAGTGGTGCATCTGATAAAAGACCTGGAATAGAATATATGAAGAATTCATAAAATTCAGTAATAGGGGAACACAACACAATAACAAATTGGCAAAATTGAAAAAAAATTAGTCACTTCGTCAAAAAAAAGATATGAAAATAACTAATATGCACGTGAAGTAGTCATATGATAAAAGTCATAAGATAAATGTAAATTTTAACCACAGCATGAGCACTACATGTCCATTATGTAATATATCTAAAATTAGAAAGACTGATTGTACCAAATTCTGGTGATGATGTGAAGGAATTGGGACTGAAATACAATGCCATCAGGAATGTGAAATGGTACAACCACTCTGGAAAACAGTTGTGCAGTTTATTAAATAGTTAACTTACACCTGCCCATGATCTAGCTATCCCATAAGTATTTACCCAAGAGAGAGGTTAGCACATATTCATGCAAAGACTTACAAGTGCTGATAGCAGCTTTATTTGTAATAGCCAAACACTGGAAACAAACCAAATATCCATTAACAGGTAAATGAATAAACAAATTGTTTTTAGTCATATGGAGATATACTGCTTAACAATAAAAAATGAACTATTGATACACACAAGAACATGGATAAATCTCAAAATAATCAGGCTGAGTGGGAAAAAAATTTAAATAAGAACACATACTATATGCTTCCATCTATAAAAAAACTACTGAAAATGAAAACTAGTGACAGGAAGTATCTACTTCTCTCTACTAGAAGTAGAAGGGGAAAGGTAGGGGAAATTGGTTGAACGTGGGCATTAGGAAACTTTTGGAGGGCAGCCCGGGTGGCTCAGCAGTTTAGCACAGCCTTCAGCCCAGGGCATGATCCTGAAGACCTGGGATCAAGTCCCATGTCAGGCTCCCTGAATGGAGCCTGTTTCTCCCTCTGCCTCTCTCTCTCTCTCTCTCTCTCTCTCTCTCTGTCTCTGTCTCTCATGAAAAAATAAGTAAAATCTTAAAAAAAAAAAAAGGGAAACTTTTGGAGATGGTGGATATGTTTCCTGAGTGTATACACTTATCAAAATATCTAATTGTACAGTTTAAATACATGAAAAAAATTTTACGTTAATTGTATCTCAGAAAGCTTTAAAAAACCTAAATTTGATTATTAAGGAGCCTAATATTTGAATATATTTTTTCAACTATTAATCTTATAAAATTTACATAGAAATCAAGTTTGGCGATTGATATTTAGCATTCAAAAATCTATGGCATGTCTCAGTAAGAGAATGTTAGAAATAACTTATTAGAGGATTTTGGCTTTGAGTTATTTTGGTGGGGTGTAAGGAAGTTAGGATTTGTTCTAGATTGGTACTGTGAGAGAGTGGGGGCAATTCTATCATTGTATTTTTTGTGTGATGTAACAGCCTTGGTTTTGTCTGTGTTTAGACAAAATTATGAAGTAGCCTTGTTTTGTTTCATTTTATTATGGTGTCAGAGTAATCTTGTTTTAGATTGTAGTCTGTGAAATGATGTCCAACAAGTCAACAAAATGGCCTGCCTGAGTGTCAGGCCAGCTTGTAGTAATAATATTGAGATCTAGCTCTGAACATCAGATCAGTTTTGGAGGACAGTGGCTACTTTTATTTTCTTTCTTATCAATGATGTATATCTAGACCTCATTGTGCACACTGTTTCTAATATTCTATTCATGCAATAGTTATTGTTCACAAACACATCATCCCGAAAGGTCATTTTTGTGAAACTGATTGTTAAATGAACAGTTTGTATCAATAAGTGTCCATGCAGGAAAACAGAAAACATGCCAGAGGAATTTAATATGATATATTGTTTAGACAAATTTTAGATAATTTTTAAAACCAAAGAGGAAACTTTGAAGCAACAAGAGTGTAAATGTGTGAGGTTGCTGTCACACCTGGGGCTAAGAAGACAAAGTGAAGTTTGGATTTTCAGAAGCTACAAAATTAAATGAGGGGATCTGCTAAGCTAAGACTCAGATTTCCGAGTATTGGTACCCTGCCAGCTAATGCTGTTACCTCTGGGGGCACAAGGAGGCTGATTCAAGTAATGTGAGAAAACAGAAACTGATTGCTACTATTACCAGCAATCAATGCCAGGATGAACTGCTATTCCTAGGATGATGCTGACAGAAATAGAAAACAAAATGAAAGGAAGGAACATCTACCACTCTGTTGGCAAAATCTCATTCAAAGACAATTGGTTCAAAGGCAGAAATGTGGTTTACAGAAAGCCTCAGAAAGATTATTGAAGACTGTGCTTAGAAATGTAAAAATGGGGGATCCCTGGGTGGCGCAGCGGTTTGGCACCTGCCTTTGGCCCAGGGCGCGATCCTGGAGACCCGGGATCGAATCCCACGTCGGGCTCCTGGTGCATGGAACCTGCTTCTCCCTCTGCCTATGTCTTTGCCTCTCTCTCTCTCTCTCTCTCTCTCTGTGTGTGTGTGACTATCATAAATAAGTAAAAACTTATTAAAAAAATAAAGAAATGTAAAAATGGGGTTCATTCCCAATACAGAAAAAAATGATGAATTTTGTGTGCTTTAGTTTCTTGTATTAACCAAACTGTAAGAAAATATTCTTTCATTCCACTTGTGGAATGAAAATAGGTCTATATAAATTAGGGAATTAAAGTAGCATTTTAAAAATCTGGATGCTGTATTTTTGAATTTTATGAACTACAAAATCATTCTGATTGTTATTATAACAATCTATGTATGGAAATACTACTTGTATTAGATTTTGGCTCTTCAGTAGTAAAAATCATTCTAACATATGCATAGTTATTTATAGTTTAAAGGTACAATTGACCCTTGAACAACATGGGTCTGAACTGCATGGGTCTACTTACATGCAGATTTTTAAATACAGTACATTATTATAAATGCATTTTCTTTTATAATTTTATTAATAACATGTTCTTCTCTAGCTTACTTCATTGTAAGAATACAGTATGTATTTGTTAATCAAATGTTTATTTCATTGGTAAGAATTCTGGTCAACTGTAGGCCCTTAGTACTTATGGCTTTGAGGAGTCAAAGTTATACACAGATTTTTGACTTTGCAGAGGTTAGTGCCCCTAACTTTCATATTATTCAAGGCTCAACTATATTTTATTTATGCCACCTTATTCTAATCTGTGCAAAAATTTTAAAAGATAGATAGGGTAGACATTTTTATTTATATTTCCTTTATGAAAATACTAAATGCAGAATGATTAAATGATTTGAAAATACTGTATATCTATCAAATGATTAAACTTTGATTAGAACTCAAGTCTCTTCTGACTTGTGATCTAACAATCTTTAGTATTTTGCCTTGTAGTAGAATCAGCAAAGCAAGAAAGCTATTGTTTGTATGGGTCCTCAGCTTTTCTTTCTAGTAAGATCGCCTATTTATTTTTATTTCCTTGGAGTCTTGCCATGTTTAGGATAATGTTTGGACTACAAGGAGAGTGGAAGAAAGAGGATGGGGTAGCTGTTCCAGTCAGATTTGGAAAAATATGGAGGTTTAACTTTTTAAGCAAGTCACTGATAATGGGTACTAATAGCATTCTCTTCTTTTCAGCCCCTGGAATGTAGGGCAAGCCTGGAAAGCAGTCAGTAACTTGAATCTGTCAAGGCAGTATACTGTTCCCCAACCTTGCCTTACCATAGGAATCACTGTGTGTTGAGGGTGGATGTGCTGTGTCAAAATAAATGTCTGGATATTATCCAAAATCTAGCAAATCAGAATCTCTAGGGTAAGACCTAAAAATAGTATTCTTAATAAATGGCCAGCTGAGGGGTGCCTGGGTGGCTCAGTCGGTTAAGCATCTGCCTTTGGATCAGGTCAAATCTTAGGGTCCTGGGATTGAGCCCTATGTCAGGGTCCCTGCCCAGAGGGGGGTCTGCTCTATATCTCCCTCTGCCCCACCCCTCTGCTCATTCTCTCTCTCTCTCTCTCAAATAAATAAAATCTTTTAAAAAATGGCCAGGTGATTCTTATGATGAGTCAAGGTTGTAAAACACTGTCCTCATTCTTCTGGTTAGGGTGCACTGATCAGACTCCATTGTCTGTCAGTAATTAAGCCATATTATGAAAATAAACTTACCAAAATTTTAAGTGACTTTTTTATTCCCAAAAGGACTATAGGTCTATGAAACCTACTGGATTTATTTGTAATTTCATTTGAATTCTAATTTCTGTTAATTCTATCTTTACCCTGAGATTTTCTTAAAATATCTTCTCATAACTTTTAGCAGAAAGAAGAAATTTACAAATTAAATTAGTATTTAACAAGCTACTCACTTAGGTAAATTGCAATATATTTTAAGATCTTTTAACAACTTTACATGATTTTAGGATTTATAAAAAATCAACATTGAGAGCCAAAGAGCACTACAATGTTTCAAATATGTAATGTAATACAATTTAAAACTGCCAAAATATAATATGTTCTCTTTAGGAAAAAAAAAGAGTAATACATGAGAGTCATATAAACTAATAATCAGGCTAAACCTTTGAAATTCTAGTGTTAACCTATAAAAAAATAATGGAGTGATGTCAGCAAGATAGTAGAATAGGAAGCCCTGAACTGTCTTTCCCCTCACAGACCTATCAGTTCCACAGCAATACACAAAGAAGTTCTTTTGTGAGAAATCAAGAAACAAGCTAGAGGTTCCTGCACCCAGGGCAACTGGAAAACTAGCCACATTGAAACTGGTAAGAAAATTGGAGATACTCTTTCATTATAATCCCTACCATTGGCATAGCACCATAGTATTAGGAGGAAACCCTTCGATCCCAGCTTCTTCTTGAAGAGGGTAAGAGATGTATCAAATATTCAGTATCCCAGATTTTCAGAGTGCTACCAAGCAACTGGTTTCTACCTCCTCTGTCTCAGAATGGTAATGGGATGCTACATACACTAGGTCTATGAAAGCTGTAAAAAAAAAAAAAAAAGGCAAGAACACACCCAAACACATTTTTAGAGGCCGGCATTACCCTGATACAAAGTCAGACAAAGGCACTATAAGATAACTACAGACCAATAACCCCGATGAATATACATGCAAAAAATTTTCAAACAAGTAGTAGCAAACTGAATTAAACAGCATATTAAAAGATTCATAAATTGTGACCAAGTTGAATTTATCCTGGGATGCAAGAACTCTCTTTGGGGGAGGGGGTTCTTTTTTTTTTTTTTTGAGGGGGTTCTATATACTCTTTATTTTTTATTTTATTTTTATTTCTTTTAAACTTTAATTTAAATTCCAATTAGTTAACATACAGTGTAATATTAATTTAGGGTGTACAATATAGTGATTAAGTACTTATGACACCTGGTGATCATCAGAAGTGCACTCCTTAATGCCTATCATCTATTTAAACCATCCCTCCGAGGAGGGGCAAGATGGCGGAGGAGTAGGGTCTCCAAATCACCTGTCCTCAACAAATTACCTAGAAAACCATCCAATCATCCTGAAAATCTACGAATTCAGCCTGAGATTTAAACAGAGACCAGCTGGAACGCTACAGTGAGAAGAGTTCGCGCTTCTATCAAGGTAGGAAGATGGGAAAAAAGAAATAAAGGAACAAAAGGCCTCCAAGGGGGAGGGGCCCCGCGAGGAGCCGGGCTGAGGCCGGGGCGAGTGTCCCCAGGACAGGAGAGCCCCGTCCCGGAGGAGCAGGAGCTGCACCGACCTTCCCGGGCGGAAAAGGCACTGACAGGGAGTTAGAGCAGGACCCCAGGAGGGGCGGGGATGCCCTCAGGCTCCCTGGGACACTAACAGACACCTGCGCCCCCGGGAGAGTGCGCCGAGCTCCCTAAGGGCTGCAGCGCTCGGCGGGACCTGGAGCAGCTCGGAGGGGCTCGGGCGGCGGCTCCGCGGAGGGGGCTGCGGGGCTCCGGGAACAGCTCGGAGGGGCTCGGGCAGCGGCTCCAAGCGGAGGGGGCTGCGGGGGGGAGCGCGAATCCAACAGCGCAGGCCCGGGACCACAGGGTGCCAGGGACACAGCCCAGAATCCGTCCTCCCCCTGGGACAGGCAGAGGCCAGGAGGGCCCAGGACAGCAAGGACTCTCCTGCCCGAAGCTGAGCAGATCAGCGGCCCCGCCCATGGAGCATCCAGGCCCTGCAGACGGAGAGCTCTGTAGCTACTGCGGGAGCTGAATCCAGGGCTCCATACCTGGCCGCCACCACTGTGGTTGTACCTCCTGGGGCCACACCGGCTAAACAACCCCCACTGAGCCCTGCACCAGGCAAAGAGCTGAGCAGCTCCCCCAAGTGCTAACACCTGAAAATCAGCACAACAGGCCTCTCCCCCAGAAGACCAGCTAGAGGGACAAGTTCCGGGGGAAGTCAAGGGACTTAAAGTATACAGAATCAGAAGATACTCCCCAGTTTTCTTTTTTTTTTTCTTTTTGATTTCTGTTCACTTCCCGCACCCTTTTTTTCCTTTGTTTCTTTTTCTTTTTCTTCTCTTTTTTCTTTTTCTCTTCCTTTTTTCTTTTTTCTTTTTCTCTTTTCTTTCCTTGTTTCTCTACTCTCTTTTTCTCCTTTCCCGAATACTCCTTTTTGGCCACTCTGCACTGAGCAAAATGACTAGAAGGAAAACCTCACCTCAGAAGAAAGAATCAGAAACAGTCCTCTCTCTCACAGAGTTACAAAATCTGGATGACAATTCAATGTCAGAAAGCCAACTCAGAAGCACTATTATAAAGCTACTGCTAGCTCTAGAAAAAAGCATAAAGGACTCAAGAGACTTCATGACTGCAGAATTTAGATCTACTCAGGGAGAAATTAAAAATCAATTGAATGAGATGCAATCCAAACTAGAAGTCCTAATGATGAGGGTTAATGAGGTGGAAGAATGAGTGAGTGATATAGAAGACAAGTTGATGGCAAAGAAGAAAACTGAGGAAAAAAGAGACAAACAATTAAAATACCATGATGATGGATTAAGGGAAATAAATCAGCCTGAGGATGAAAAACCTATGTTTAATTGGGGTTCCCGAGGGCGCCGAAAGGGACACTGGTCCAGAATATGTAATTGAAAAATGATAGCTGAAAACATTAATCTAGGAAGGGAGACAGGTATTCAGATCCAGGAAATAGATCCCCCCCTAAAATCAATAAAAACCGTTCAACACCTCGACATTTAATAGTTAAGCATGCAAATTCCAAAGATAAAGAGAGGATCCTAAAAGAAGCAAGAGGCAAGAAATCCCTGACTTTTATGGGGAGGAGTATTAGGGTAACAGCAGACCTCTCCACAGAGACCTGGCAGGCCAGAAAGGGCTGGCAGAATATATTCAGGGTCCTCAATGAGAAAACCATGCCACCAAGAATACTTTATCGAGCAAGGCTCTCATTCAAAATGGAAAGAGAGATAAAGAGCTTCCAAGACAGGCAGGAACTGAAAGACTATCCAAACCAGCTCTGCAAGAAATTTTAAGGGGGACTCTTAAAATTCCCGTTTAAGAGGAGTCCAGTGGAACAATCCACAAAAACAAGGACTGAACAGATATCATGATGACACTAAACTCATATCTATCAATAGTACCTCTGAATGTGAACGGGCTTAATGACCCCATCAAAAGGCGCAGGGTGTCAGACTGGATAAAAAAGCAGGACCCATCTATTTGCTGTCTATAAGAGACTCATTTTAGACAGAAGGACAACTATAGCCTGAAAATAAAAGGTTGGAGAACCATTTACCATTCAAATGGTCCTCAAAAGAAAGCAGGGGTAGCCATCCTTATATCAGATAAACTAAAATTTACCCCAAAGACTGTAGTGAGAGATGAAGAGGGACACTATATCATACTTCAAGGATCTACCTAACAAGAGGATTTAACAATCCTCAATATATATGCCCCGAATGTGGAAGCTGCCAAAATATCAATCAATTAATAACGAAAGTTAAGGCATACTTAGATAATAATAAACTTATACTTGGTGACTTCAATCTAGCACTTTCTACACTCAATACGTCTTCTAAACACAACATCTCCAAAGAAACTAGAGCTTTAAATGATACACTGGACCAGATGGATTTCACAGATATCTACAGAACTTTACATCCAAACTCAACCGAATACACATTCTTAGCAAGTGCACATGGAACTTTATCCAGAATAGACCACATACCGGGTCACAAATTGGGTCTGAACCGATACCAAAATGGGGATCATCCTCTGCATATTCTAAGACCATAATGCCTTCAAATTAGAAAAAAATCACAACAGAAAGTTTGGAAGGACTTCAAATATTTGGAGGTTAAGGACCATCCTGCTAAAAGATGAAAGGGTCAACCAGGAAATTTAGGAAGAATTTAAAAGATTCATGGAAACTAATGAGAATGAAGATACAACCATTCAAAATCTTTGGGATGCAGCAAAAGCAGTCCTGAGGGGGAACAACATCGCAGACAAGCATCCATCCAAAAACTGGAAAGGACTCAAACACTAAAGCTAACCTTACACCTAAAGGAGCTGGAGAAAAAACGGCAAATAGATTCTACACCCAGCAGAACAAGAGAGTTAATAAAGATTAGAGCAAAACTCAATGAAATTGAGACCAGAAGAACTGTGGAACAGATCAACAAAACCAGGAGTTGGTTCTTTGAAAGAATTAATAAGATAGATAAACCATTAGCCAGCCTTATTTAAAAGAAGAGAGAGAAGACTCAAATTAATAAAATCATGAATGAGAAAGGAGAGATCACTACCAACACCAAGGAAATACAAACGATTTTAAAAACATATTATGAACAGCTATACTCCAATAAATTAGGCAATCTAGAAGAAATGGACGCATTCCTGGAAAGCCACAAACTACCAAAACTGGAACAGGAAGAAACAGAAAACCTGAACAGGCCAATAACCAGGGAGGAAATTGAAGCAGTCACCCAAAACCTCCCAAGACGCAAAAGTCCAGGGCCAGATGGCTTCCCTGGGGAATTCTATCAAACGTTTAAAGAAGAAACCATAACTATTCTACTAAAGCTGTTAGGAAAGATAGAAAGAGGTGGAATACTTCCAAATTCGTTCTATGAGGCCAGCATCACCTTCATTCCAAAACCAGACAAAGACCCCACCAAAAAGGAGAATTACAGACCAGTATCCCTAATGAACATGGATGCAAAAATTCTCAACAAGATACCAGCCAATAGGATCCAATAGTACATTAAGAAAATTATTCTCCATGACCATGTGGGATTTATTCCCACGACACAAGGCTGGTTCAACACTCGTAAAACAATCAATGTGATTAATCCTATCAGCAAAAGAAAAACCAAGAACCATATGATCTTCTCATTACATGAAGAGAAAGCACTTGACAAAATACAGCATCCATTCCTGATCAAAACTTTTCAGAGGGTAGGGACAGAGGGAATATTTCTCAACAACTTAAAAGCCATCTACGAAAAGCCCACCGCAAATATCATTCTCAATGGAAAGCACTGGGAGCCTTTCCCCTAAGATCAGGAACAAGGTAGGGATGTCTACTCTTGCCACTGCTATTCAACATAGTACTGGAAGTCCTAGGCTTAGCAATCAGACAACAAAAAGACATTAAAGGCATTCAAATTGGCAAAGAAGAAGTCAAACTCTCCCTCTTCCCCAGTGACATGATCCTCTACGTGAAAAACCCAAAAGCCTCCACCCCAAGATTGCTAGAACTCATACAGCAATTTGGCAGTGTGGCAGGATACAAAATCAATGCCCAGAAATTAGTGGCATTTCTATAACAATGAGACTTAAGAAAGAGACATTAAGGAGTCAATCCCATTTACAATTGCACCCAAAAGCATAAGATACTTAGGAATAAACCTAACCTAAGAGGTAAAGGATCTATACCCTAAGAACTATAGAACACTTCTGAAAGAAATTGAGGAAGACACAAAGAGATGCAAAAATATTCCATGCTCATGGATTGGCAGAATTAATATTGTGAAAATGTCAATGTTACCCAGGGTAATTTACACATTCAATGCAATCCCTATCAAAATACCATGGATTTTCTTCAGAGAGTTGGAACAAATAATCTTAAGATTTGTGTGGAAGCAGAAAAGACCCCGAATAGCCAGGGAAATTTTAAAAAAGAAAACGATAGCTGGGGGCATCACAATGCCAGATTTCAGGTTGTACTACAAAGCTGTGGTCATCAAGACAGTGTGGTACTGGCACAAAAACAGACACATAGATCAACGGAACAGAATAGAGAATCCAGAAGTGGACCCTCAACTTTATGGTCAACTAATATTCGATAAAGGAGGAAAGACTATCCACTGGAAAAAAGACAGTCTCTTCAATAAATGGTGCTGGGAAAATTGGACATCCACATGCAGAAGAATGAAACTGGACCACTCTCTTTCACCATACACAAGGATAAACTCAAAACGGATGAAAGATCTAAATGTGAGACCGGATTCCATCAAAATCCTAGAGGAGAACACAGGCAACACCCTTTTTGAACTTGGCCACAGTAACTTCTTGCAAGATACATCCACGAACTTAAATGAAATAAAAGCAAAAATGAACTTTTGGGATTTCATCAAGGTTAGAAGCTTTTGCACAGCAAAGGATACAGTCAACAAAACTAAATGACAACCTACAGAATGGGAGAAGGTATTTGCAAATGATGTATCAGATAAAGGGCTAGTTTCCAAGATCTATAAAGAACTTACGAAACTCAACACCAAAGAAACAAACAATCCAATCATGAAATGGGCGAAATATATGAAGAGAAATCTCACAGAGGAAGACATAGAGATTGCCAACAAGCGCATGAGACAATGCTCTGCGTCACTGGCCATCAGGGAAATTCAAATCAAAACCACAATGAGATACCACTTCACACCAGTGAGAATGGGGAAAATTAACAAGGCAGGAAACCACAAATGCTGGAGAGGATGCGGAGAAAAGGGAGCCCTCTTACACTGTTGGTGGGAATGTGAAATGGTGCAGCCACTCTGGAAAAATGTGTGGAAGATCCTCAAAGAGTTAAAAATAGATCTGCCCTAGGACCTAGCAGTTGCACTGTTGGGGATTTACCCCAAATATACAGATGCAATGAAATGCCGGGACACCTGCACCCCGATGTTTCTAGCAGCAATGGCCACAATAGCCAAACTGTGGAAAGAGCCTTGGTGTCCATCGAAAGATGAATGGATAAAGAAGATGTGGTCTCTGTGTACAATGGAGCCATTAGAAATGACAAATACCCACCATTTGCTTCGACATGGATGGAACTGGAGGGTATTATGCGGAGTGAAATAAGTCAATCGGAGAAAGACAAACATTATATGTTTTCATTCATTTGGGGAATATAAGTAATAGTGAAAGGGAATATAAGGGAAGGGAGAAGAAATGGGTAGGAAATATCAGAAAGGAAGACAGAACATAAAGACTCCTCACTCTGGGAAATGAGGTAGGGGTGGTGGAAGAGGAGGAGGGCGGGAGGTGGGGGTGAACATGTGACGGGCACTGAGGGGGGCACTTGACAGGATGAGCACTAGGTGTTATTCTGTATGTTGGCAAATTGAACACCAATAAAAAATAAGTTTATTATTTAAAAAGGAGGAAATTACTGATTGCAGTTGTCTTTGGTGTTTAGATTAGGAATTTATAAATAAGGAAGAGAGGATGTAGCTTATTTTCTACCTTTCTGAGAGTTTGACTGTTTTTTTAATCAAGTACCTTATTAATTCATTTTTACAGTAAAAATAAAAGTAAAGAGGTATGATCTCTGCTATTAATGAGCCCATTGTCAAGTGGAAAGACAAACAGAATTTCATAAAACAAGTTTGATATCTCAACAGTGCTGCCTAGTGTCTGGATTGACGATTGAAATAGACCTGAACAGTGCACAGCCTACGGAACACTAAAGGAATAAGCAGAGGGAAGTATCAGTTGGATTAGAAATTTTTAATGTTCCTGATTTCAAAGGGGTTACCTCTGAATGCAAATAAATAGTTTAGTTCTACATTTAACTAAGATACACATTTAAAACAGGAAACTGTGCTCCCCAACATCACCCTTTTGACATCTAATTCTATTTTTTAAAAGAAAAACAAATAACTAAATTCCTAGAAATGTTATTGAAGCTGGTGAAGAGGCCAGAAATTTTCTGTTGTATTAAATATAATACACATAAAATCAACACAATTATCTGGTCACTTGGGCCAAGCCTCAGCTTTCACCTAAATTGTCAAGGAATGTAACTGGAATGTCACTCTTTTCACAAAATCAGCAAGAGCGTTGTGTAATATGTCTCTCTAACTTGAGCCAGTGGCTTAGGCTGTAAGTTTCTTTGTAAAGTGAAAGTGGCTTTAGAGCTCAATTGAAAAACAGAACTGATTTTTGACTTCAAGACAGTTATCTACCTTATTCTTTGGGTCCACCTTTTTATCCTTCTCTAAGTCAATATTTACAGTTATAATGCTAAATTATTTTTGTTACCTTATTTATTTGCTTGGTTAAAATATGCTCTTAATAACCTTTTTAAAATTTATTTATTTATTCATGAGAGACAGAGAAAGAGAGAGGCAGAGACATAGGCAGAGGGAGAATCAGGCTCGCCTCAGGAAGCCTGATGTGGGACTCAATCCCTGAACCCCAGGATCATACCCTGAGCTGAAAGCAGAGCTTAACCAATGAGGCATCCAGCCATCCCCTCTTAAGAACTTTAAAAATAGGGACGCTTGGGTGGCTCAGTGTTTGAGCATATGCCTTTGGCTCAGGCATGATCCTGGGTTCCTGGGATCAAGTCCTGCATGGGGCTCCCCAGGGGGAGCCTGCTTCTCCCTCTGCCTATGTCTCTGCCTCTCTCTCTGAGTCTCATGAATAAATAAATATAAACCTTTAAAAAAAGAACTTTAAAAAAAATAAAATAAAAAAAGAACTTTAAATGTAACTACTCTTCCCCCACAAACTTCTACTTAATAAGCAAAAAGAGGGCAGCCCAGGTGGCTCAGTAGTTTAGTGCCACCTTTGGTCCAGGGCCTAATCCTGGAAGACCCGGGGTGGAGTCCCACATCAGGCTCCCTGCATGGAGCCTGCTTCTCCCTCTGCCTGTGTCTCTGCCTCTCTCTCTCTCTCTCGTGAATAAATTAATAAAATCTTTTTAAAAATAAGCAAAAAGTTTCTATCAACATTGCTAATGTTGAGACCCCTTGATTCTAACAAATCAAGTTAGGTTTTATTTAGTTCAATTCAAGGAATGAATCAGCTTTGGGTGTCTTCTAAATGAATTACAAATTAATGGCTGAGTGTGTTTAGTGTTCTAATTATTCCTTCCATTCTGACAGTAATATAGGCTGTCTTTCACTGGAGAATTTGATGCAATGAAAATATATGAGAATACTTATGCTGGCTGTTATGGTGGATTATTTGAATCTACATAGAACTTGACTACCATTTATTTTGCTTTCCATTTTGAGAATTTTAATTATAAAACTATTATTTCAATCAATATAGAATAAAAACCTAATGAGATTTTTTTTAATTTTTATTTATTTATGATAGTCACAGAGAGAGAGAGAGAGAGAGGCAGAGACATAGGCAGAGGGAGAAGCAGGCTCCATGCACCAAGAGCCCGATGTGGGATTCGATCCCGGGTCTCCAGGATCACGCCCTGGGCCAAAGGCAGGTGCTAAACCACTGTGCCACCCAGGGATCCCCCCCTAATGAGATTTTTATGTAAATAACTTGAGGTTATGTGACTTGTTTTTAAAAAGAAGGCTTGGATGGAATATTTTGATTCATTTATTAGGAGCATGTAATTCAGTACTAGTACTTATGATACATGTTACTTATCAGGGCTTTTTAAGTAGAAGAACAGATTTATCTGATAAGCAATTTGGTTGATTAACATACACACAGAACAACTGTATCATATTTCTTACAAATAGACAAACAGGTTAATTATACAACCTAAATTCACTCTTTTGGTAGTAAACCATGCATTCATATATTGCTTTCATTCCTAATGTTTAAAATTCTTTTTCGAAAGATTGTAGCTTTAAAACAAATTTGCACTTGTTGCTTAGTATTGTATTAGTTTTAGTTATGATAACTCTTTTATATAAGTCATTTTATATGTTGTATATATTATTTTCCATTATTATTCAAATCCAGTTTAGGAAAGGGCTCCATTCTAAATTTCAGTTAGAAAAAGAATATTGAAATCTGTATATGTTGGGGTACCTGGGTGGCTTAGTCAGTTAAGCATCTACCTTCCTCTCAGGTCATGATCTCAGGTTCCTGCGATCTAGCCCCACATTGGGCTCCCTGTTCAGTGAGGAGTCTGCTTCCCCCTCTGCCTCTCCTTCCCTCTACTTCTGCTCTCTCCCTCAAATAAATAAATAAATAAATAAAATCCTAAAAAGAAAGAAATTAGTATATCTCTACAAAGGATTTGAAGTGCAGCCTATATGAGACTGGACGATATCTTCTTAGGTGGAGGGCAGCATCAGAACCTCATACCTCATTCCATGATCTGCAGCATTTCTCCTCAACTCATTCTCAAAGATTTTTTTTCTCTCACTCTCTTGTTCTCCAATTCTTGTTATCTCATCACAAAAATATATATACACATACAGGGCTTTGTAGGATATATATTTTTAACTAAAATTTATTTTTAGATTTTTTCGCTACCCTGTGAGATAATTGGAGACATCATGGGGTGAAGTTACTAGAAAAATATCAGATTTCTATTTCTATCTCTGCTATGGACATTCTATGCCCTGTTGAATGAAATCCATAACTCTGCTTTTCTGACTCCTTATCAGTAAAATGGAAGTCATTATTCCATCATACTTCTTAAAAAAGTTTTTATTTATTCATTCATTCATGAGAGACATACAGAGAGAGGCAGAGACATAGGCAGAGGGAGAAGTAGACTCTTTCATAGATCCCAATGTGGGACTCGATCCCAGGACCCTGGGATCATGACCTGAGCCAAAGGCAGATGCTCAACCACTGAGCCACCCAGGGCCCCTCCATTAGGCTTCTAATTTACTTCCTAGGGATGCCTCCAGGATTCATTGAATTAAAATAATATATAGAGACCATAGTTGATTGGATTAAAAAATCTAAGACCAAAAGGGATAGGAACAAATAGAATAGAATTCTATTCTATTATGAAACTTTCTGAAGCCATAAACATGATTTTTATGGCTACCTTTCCTTCTTATATTTCTTTTATTTATACTTTTAATTATAACAGTAGTACAAGATATATGTATGGCAAATCTAGATTAATTTATCCAAAAATAACACAGTGATGTGATCCTGTTTGTATGTATATATGTATGTATGTGTGTATGTATTTATTTATTTATTGTTGAAAGACATTTTATTATCAGTGTTCCATTCCATCTACTCAGGGCACTGGATGAGATGGCAGCTCAAGCAGAGGAGCTGGAGACAAACCCCCACCCTCCTATCCTATTATTTTTGAAATGTGTATAGTGTAAATGTGAATATGGGTATCATAGAAAAATTTTTGATAAATGCACATCATAATTTCAACAAGTGCTATTTCCAGAATTGTGGGTGATTTAAATTCTTTTTAAAAAATTTATCTGTATTTTATAGTGACATTATATTATTTAAGTGATTATAACCATTTAAGGGGAAGCCCCTATGGCCCAGTGGTTTAGTGCTGCCTTCAGCCCGGGGTGTGATCCTGGAGACCCGGGATAGAGTCCCACGTCAGGCTCCCTGCATGAAGCCTGCTTCTCCCTCAGCCTGTGCCTCTGCCTCTCTCTGTGTCTGTCATGAAAAAATATATTAAAAAAATAACCATTTAAAATCAGTACTGCTTAATTGATAACAAATAAAATTTTTTACTTATCTTATTCTAGTATACTTTCATATTATGGAAATAAATATCATAGAAAGGCCCATTTCAGAATATTAAGAACTGTGAATTAGGAGTGCCTGGGTGTCACAGGCCGCTGACTCTTGGTATCGGCTCAGGTTGTGATCTTAGAATCATGAGATTGAACCCAGCATCAGGCTCCACACTGAACATGGAGCTTGCTTAAGATTCTCTCTACCTCTCCCTCTACCCCTCCTCCCACTCTTTCTCATAAATAAATAAATAATAAATAAATAAATAAATATTTTGTTTAAAAAGTACTATGAAATTAATTTCACTACTGTTATGTGTTTAAATTAACCTAGCATGTGTCACCCAGATGGTTCTTTCTATGATATTCTTTCCTTTGATTATTCTAATTATTTTAAATCTGTTTTACAGCTACAAGATCGCACTCAGTTCAGTGACCGAGACTTAGCCACCCTTAAGAAGTACTGGGACAATGGAATGACCAGCCTTGGTTCTGTCTGTAGAGAGAAGATTGAAGCAGTTGCAACTGAATTAAATGTTGACTGTGAAATAGTTCGGGTAAGACATTTTCAATAATTATCATGCTGTGGCTGAAGATTGTCATAAATGAAAGCTTTAAAAATTGCAAAGGTGCTCTAAACAAGAACATCAATAAAGTGAAAAAGATAACCCACAGAATGGGAGGAAATATGTTCAAATCACGTATCTGATAAATAACTTGTATTCAGGTTACATAAAAATCTCTTACATCTTAATAATGAAAACAAATAATGAAATTTAAAATGGGCAGAGAATTGGAATATACATTTATCCAAAGGACATATACAAATGGTCAATAAATGCAAAAATATTCATCATTTGTAATTATGGAAATGAAAACCAGCATAATATGCTGAGTGAAATAAGTCAATCGGAGAAGGACAAACAGTGTATGTTCTCATTCATTTGGGGAATATGAATAATAGTGAAAGGGAATATAAAGGAAGGGAAAAGAAATGTTGGGAAATATCAGGAAGGGAGACAGAACATAAAGACTCCTAACTCGGGGAAACGAACTAGGGGTGGTGGAAGGGGAGGAGGGGTGACGATAGAGGGGTGTTGGAGGGGAATGGGTGACGGGCACTGAGGTGGACACTTGATGGGATGAGCACTGGGTGTTGTTCTGTATGTTGGTAAATTGAACACCAATAAAAATTAATTTAAAAAAAAATAAAAATAAAATAAAATAAATTCAAAAAAAAAAAAAAAGGAAATGAAAACCAGAATGAGATACCACTTAACAGGCAATATGAGGTCTATGATAAAAAAGATAGATGGTAAAAAAAAAACAAAAACAAAAACAAAACAAAAAAAAAGATAGATGGTAACAAGTACTGACCAGGATGTGGATAAATTGGAACTATTATACACTTCTGGCAAAAATGTAAAATATTTTAACTACATTAGAAAACAGTCCTCAAAATTTTAAACATAGAATTATCATATGATCCAGCAATTCCAGTCCAAGTCACATACCCAAAAGAAATGAAATGTATATATACTAAAAAACTTACATATGCATATTTGTTTTGTTTCTTAAACTCAATATATGAGTGAAATCATATAATATTTTTCATTGTCTGACTTATTTCACTTAATGTAATACTCTGCATTTCCATTGATGTCATTGTAAATGTTAAGATTTCATTCTTTGCTATGGCTGACTAATATTTCATTCATCATTCAATGCACACTTGGGCTATTTCCATAATTTGGCTATCGTAGATAATGCTGA
This sequence comes from Vulpes lagopus, assembly GCF_018345385.1. NCBI lineage: Eukaryota > Metazoa > Chordata > Mammalia > Carnivora > Canidae > Vulpes > Vulpes lagopus. The sequence continues at coordinate 65,014,950 of NC_054848.1, read as the reverse complement.
TGTTAATATTGGCCTACATCTATTGCTTTGAACAAGTATTTTTGTATTCTTTAGATAAACACATAGTAATGCAACTGCTGGGTCATAGGGTAATTCTATTTTTAGCTTTTAGAGATGCTTCATAGTGTTTTCCATAGTGGCTGTACTAGTTTGCATTCCACAAACAATACAAGAGGACTCCCCGTTCTCCACATTCTTGCCAACACCTGTAGTTTCCTGTGTTGTTAATTTTAGCCATTTTGACAGGAGTGAGGTGATGGCTCATTGTAGTTTTTGCTATTTCCCTGATGATCAGTAATGGTGAGCATCTTTTCATGTGTCTGTGGGCCGTCTTCGTGTCTTCTTTGGAAAATGTCTATTTTGTCTTCTGTTCATTTTTTTAACTGGATTATTCATTTTGGGGTGTTGAGTTTTATAACTTCTTTGTAGATTTTGGATACTAACCCTTTATCAGATATGTCCTTTGCCAGTATCTTCTCCTATTCTCTAAGTTGCCTTTTGCTTGTTGATTGTTTCTTTTACTGTGCAGAAGTTTGTTATTTTGATGAAACAAATGAGAATAGGGGAAAGAGAGATAGAGGGAGAGAGGGGAATAAAGAGAGAGAGAGAGAGAGAGAGAGAGAGAGAGAGAGAGAGAGAAACCAAGAAACAGACTCTTAACTACAGAGAACAAACTGATAATTTCAAGGGGGGATTTAGTTTGGGGGATGGGTTAAATAGGTGCTGGGGATTAAGGAGTGTACTTGTGATGAGCACCAGATGTTGCATGTAAGTGTTGAATCACTAAACTGTACACCTGAAACTAATATTACACTGTATGTTAACCTACTGGAATTTAAATGAAAAATTAAACACGTTATACATGAATGTTCATAACAGCATTGTTCATAATAGCCAAAAGTGAGGGAAAAACAAATATCCATCAAGTGAATGCATATAAAATGTGATATATACATATAATGCAATACTATATGACCATGTAAAGGAATGAAACATTGAAACATACTACAGAATAGATGATTCTTGAAAACATGCTAAGTGAAGAAACCAGTCACCAAAGACCACATATTTTATAATTCCATTTATATGAAATGTCCATAGTCACATCTACAGAGATGGAAAGTAGATTAGTAATTGCCAAGGGCTTGAGATAAGGAGGAATGGAGAATGACTACTGAGGATAGGGTTTCTTTTTGGCATGCTAAAAGTATTCTGGAATTAGAAAAATTGTTGCACAAATCTATGAATATATTTTTGGAAAAACCTTTTTATCATATACATGAAATAAGTGAATTGCATGATATACTAAACATATCTCAGTAACACTACTTAAAACATTGTATGATGCAATGTGAAATATATCTCACATTTTATGTAATGAATATTAGATTGAAAAATTATATTGATCAGTCAGGGAAACAGTAGTTTACATTCAATTTGAAAGATGTGGATATAAGATTTAAGTAGTAGCAGTAGTATGATGGTAAATATTTTTAAGGAAAAATACCCTGATTTAAAGTATTTGTTGATTTCTGTGGCATAAAGATTCCCATCCATGGCTGACTTCATGGATCATTCAGTGTGTAAATCGGAAAAGATTCTTACAGCTGGCCCTTTCAAGAAAATACAAGTAGGCTTCAGCTCACACTGGAGAGTCATCCCAGAAGATCATAAAGGAAATGCTATTAAAGAAAAAAATGGCAAAACACAAATTATTCTAAAGGAAGAAATCAAGTATTATCCCATAAATACATGAAGAAAAAGAGAATATAGAGATAAATCATGGAGCACAGGGTTATAAAAAGAAATACTATTTTCAAAATAAACAGTGCCTTGTTCAGAGCCTTGCCTTTTATTTTGTTAGGATCCATAAGGAAAATCAAATTAAATCCTGAGTTTGCTGAATATGCTATGGTATATATACTAACAAAGAAGTAGAAATGCATTAGACACTTTTTCTCTTTTTAAGGAGATTGGAGTCTAGAAGAGGGATAATACAAGAATACAAATGGCTGGAGAGGAACTGGAGTAGGATATTGGTATGAGAAGCCTAAATGCCAAAATAAGGAACATCAGAGCATATTTTTATTGTTATTATCTTTTTTACTTTTTTAAAAATCAAAGTTATACATGCACATAGCTTAAAGAGTTAAGTTCCATAAAACTTGCTATAAAACCAATATTCCTTACTGCTCCTTTACTACTATTTCCTAATGGCTAGAATCAACCACTTTTCACTCTTCTAGATAATTCATTTAGCATTTATTTCCATCTATGAATAAGGTGCTGTATTAATTAGAATTAGGTTTGACTGTAACAAGAAGATTCAAAGTAACAGTGACTTAGCAAGATTTCTTAATTTCATGGACAAGTCCAGGGGTATACAATTTAAAGTTGGCATGGCAATTCTGCCCCATGAATTATCATTTTGTGCAGAACCCTCTAGCCCTATGGAAAATCTTAACACACAGGAAAAGGAAGAAGTGTTACCATTTTCTTTTTGCTTATGACTAGTTAAACTTTTTACTAAAACATAGGGAAATTCTTGCTATCATTATGTTTCTAGTGATTTTCCAAATGCCAGCATCACCACAGTAGAGAGAAAATTTGGAAATATGATGTCTTGTAAGACCTCTTCCATAATGTTTGATAGGTTAATTCCAAAGAAGATGTTTGCCACATGAATATACTCTTAAGATTTCAAGAGAAACTCGATGTAGATGTTTTCAAGTCTAATAGACCTTCTGGTTATTGATCACCAAAACGAAATTTGCCTCAGTATGTCTAGTTAATCATTATTTGTGATATAATTTGGAAATTTTAGAATGTTTCCTTGTTATATTTTATTCTTCTAGAATATATTTCTTTTTAACTTAAAATGTCATTCCCACATTAGTGCCTATTACGTATTGAAATATTCATTCACCAAAGGTAAACTGAACACCTGTTATGGACCACAGCTCTTCGAGGTGCAATGAAAAATTCAGCTCTCCTAAGGAACTTGCAATTTAGCATAGTCAATTTTTTTAGTAGCTGTGCTTCAGTTAGCAGTAAATTGAAGCAATTTAACAAAGGGGCTATTTTGAGAAAATACATGTAAATAATAAGTGCAAAGCACCATAATTCCTAGGTAAAAGTTAATTCCTTCCCCTATCTCTCTACAATTCAGTTTAATGCCTATCCTTTCCATATGTTTTAGTTATAGTTGACATATGTCTGAATGTACTCTTGTATGGTGAAATATTTGTGTAAGAAACATGTGTCTGGTGTTTGAAATACATTTTGAAAAACAAATTTCCTGAAAAATGTATGTTTTTACATTTTAGATTATGTTTATTTTCTAAGGAATATGGCTAGATTAAAAATGTCTTTAAATAGAAGAGTGACTTTCACTTATACTGTTTTTAACCTTGCCTTTTGCATTAAATATAAGCCTCTACCCCCAACGTTTGTACCAAAAAATAATAGTAAAGTTTCTATTATCTAACATAGATATTGACTCAAGGTTGGTAAGTACCTTGAGGTTGAATTCTATACTATTATTTTATATAAGAATAATGAGCAAAAAAGAAAGTTTCAAGATTGTGTTGTGGGAAGTTTCTGAAAACATCTCCGATAGACACACCAAATCTATGTCTACATATGGATCATTTCCCACTGAAAAATATCTGAAAACCCAATGGACTGCTATCCACAACAAAGGATAAATAGACCACACTGAGATGTAGAGACATGGTCTCACAAAACCCTACCCCAGCAACAATAGGGGTTGAATTTGGGAGGTATCTCACCATACAGACAATTATGGAGGAGGAAGGGTAGGTGCCCCACACTGGTTACTCAAGCACCTGGGATCTGCACCAGACAGAGGACCAGGATGTCTGGCTTGGAAAACCAATGAAGCTGAAATATAGAGGTCTCAAAGTGCTATAGGAAACTGAGGTTCCCCTCTTGGAGGGCACATGGGCAGTCTTGTTCACCCTAAGACCCAGCAGTAAAACAACAACTTAAAAAGTACCTAGAGTTGATGACATTCCCTTAAAAACCAGGAAAGCCATCTATTCACTCATAGAAGGAACTCTGCATTACCTCCCTTGCCTTCCTCTCCTACCCCTGGAGAAATGCGGTCTTTGGAATGGCAAAAGCAGCTCCTGATTTTCCCTGGTAGGAAGCACTGTCTAAGGGAAATAGCTAGATACATTCATTCGTGCATGATTTGCTCAGCGGACATGCAGTTGGGCTACTATCTGCCCAGGATTCTATAAGGTGCTGCATACCTTCCAGTAGTTACTTTGGCTTTCATCTCTGATACCAAAATGTGGAATTGGAAACCTGTGGCTGAGGGGCCATGTGACATCAAGGAGGTTCCCTTCTGGCGCTGTGCTTCAATTTATTCTTCATAAAATGCAGCCTGGTTCTATCCTTTCTCTGCCTGGTGGGGATAGTGTGAAGGCAGGCAGGGTGACATCTTATTTGGGGTTGGTTCTAATAATGCAAGGCTGTCTTACCAATAGGTAGACCTGGCTGACCTCCTACACATGAATGAACTCAAAGAATTACCACTGATTTTGTTTTAAAATGGGGAAACTGGTATTTTTGAAGCTGCTATATTTTTCTATTTCTCTGTTAATTTCCTTGTAATAATTGGGTTGGAGTCTTATTATTTGGTGGGGGAAGGGAGCTTTTATTAAGGTAGGAAATTATATAAGGCAGAAGTTACAAGGCACAGTCTCTGCTGTGTTTAAAATCCTTTTGTATTTGTTGCCAATATTTGAAACTTGAGAGATTGCATAAAAAAGCTGGTTTTCTGGGTGGAGGATGGGGCATGCCATTAAGTCTGGTTTGCTATAATCCCCCTGCCCTGGAACCCTCCTCCCACCCACCTAGTCCACCCCACCACTGTACTTCACTCATCTGTGCCACCTGCCTGGTCCTGGTGGACATTTGAGTTTACAAACCTGTGGCATAAAGGGTGGTATACATATTTTTCATTACTTTCAGTTTCCCTGGTGACTAGTTGAAGAGAGAAGGTCTTTACTAAGATTTCTGTTCTGCTTCCCAACTGGGAAACATGGGACTACTTCAGAGGAAGTAGAGGAAATTTTGGAGAGCTGGGTGTGAGAAGCAGACAAACGGGAGAGTAGCTAGAGGGCAGGGGGTGGGAATGGGGCCTTGGCTCCAAGAACTTGGAGACACCCAGAGCAGAGGCTGGGGAACAGCTGGCAATTCACAGACTCCCTGCTGGTAGAGCCTCTCCACATAACAGCTTATTCTCTGAATTTAAGACTCTGAGCTTGTCAAAAGTTCATCAGGAATCCAAATGAGAGGTCTCCAAGGTCCCTTCCTTCCCTCAAGGGAGCTCACAATGTGGTGTCCTTAGGGACAAAAGAATGCACGCAACCCCTCACTTTGCAAGATTCAGAGACAAGATGCCCCATTCCCCACCTACCACCTTCTGGGGAACAGAATTTCTCTGAAAGCTGGATGGAAGCAGAAAAGCTGGACAGAGTAGAAAGCCGTCCATTTGTTGATTTTTTTTCCAGTCCAGTATTTCTTCTTAAAAAAAAAAAAAAGATACTTTTTTGAGATACTTTGGGACTCAGGTTGGCTTTTTCGACACATGGCAAAGATAAGCATGATCTTTTAAGGAATAATCTGGTTGATATTTTTTTTAATTAATTTTTATTGGTTTTCAATTTACCAACATACGGAAAAACACCCAGTGCTCATCCCGTCAAGTGTCTGCCTCAGTGCCCGTCACCCATTCCCCTCCAACACCCGCCCTCCTCCCCTTCCACCACCCCTAGTTCGTTTCCCAGAGTTAGGAGTCTTTATGTTCTGTCTCCCTTCCTGATATTTCCCAACATTTCTTTTCCCTTCCTTTATATTCCCTTTCACTATTATTTATATTCCCCAAATGAATGAGAACATACACTATCTGTCCTTCTCCGATTGACTTATTTCACTCAGCATAATACCCTCCAGTTCCATCCACGTTGAAGCAAATGGTGGGTATTTGTCGTTTCTAATTGCTGAGTAATATTCCATTGTATACATAAACCACATCTTCTTTATCCATTCATCTTTCGATGGACACCCAGGCTCCTTCCACAGTTTGGCTATTGTGGCCATTGCTGCTAGAAACATCGGGGTGCAGGTGTCCCGATGTTTCATTGCATCTGAATCTTTGGGGTAAATCCCCAACAGTGCAATTGCTGGGTCGTAGGGCAGGTGTATTTTTAACTCTTTGAGGAACCTCCACACAGTTTTCCAGAGTGGCTGCACCAGATCACATTCCCACCAACAGTGTAAGAGGGTTCCCTTTTCTCCACATCCTCTCCAACATTTGTTGTTTCCTGCCTTGTTAATTTTCCCCATTCTCACTGGTGTGAGGTGGTATCTCATTGTGGTTTTGATTTGTATTTCCCTGATGGCAAGTGATGCAGAGCATTTTCTCATGTGCATGTTGGCCATGTCCATGTCTTCCTCTGTGAGATTTCTCTTCATGTCTTTTGCCCATTTCATGATTGGATTGTTTGTTTCTTTGGTGTTGAGTTTAATAAGTTCTTTATACATTTTGGAAACTAGCCCTTTATCTGATATGTCATTTGCAAATATCTTCTCCCATTCTGGAGGTTGTCTTTTAGTTTTTTTGACTGTATCCTTTGCTGTGCAAAAGCTTCTTATCTTGATGAAATCCCAATAGTTCATTTTTGCTTTTATCTCTTTTGCTTTTGTGGATGTATCTTGCAAGAAGTTACTGTGGCCGAGTTCAAAATGGGTGTTGCCTGTGTTCTCTTCTATGATTTTGATGGACTCTTGTCTCACATTTAGATCTCTCATCCATTTTGAGTTTATCTTTGTGTATGGTGAAAGAGAGTGGTCCAGTTTCATTCTTCTGCATGTGGATGTCCAATTTTCCAACCACCATTTATTGAAGAGACTGTCTTTCTTCCAATGTCTTTCCTCCTTTATCGAATATTAGATGACCATACATTTCAGGGTCCACTTCTGGGTTCTCTATTCTGTTCCATTGATCTATGTGTCTGTTTTTGTGCCAGTACCACACTGTCTTGATGACCACAGCTTTGTAGTACAACCTGAAATCTGGCATTGTGATGCCCCCAGCTATGGTTTTCTTTTTTAAAATTCCCCTGGCTATTCGGGGTCTTTTCTGATTCCACACAAATCTTAAAATACTTTGTTCTAACTCTCTGAAGAAAGTCCATGGTATTTTGATAGGGATTGCATTGAATGTGTAAATTGCCCTGGGTAACATTGACATTTTCACAATATTAATTCTGCCAATCCATGAGCATGGAATATTTTTCCATCTCTTTGTGTCTTCCTCAATTTCTTTCAGAAGTGTTCTATGGTTTTTAGGGTATAGATCTTTTACCTCTTTGGTTAGGTTTATTCCTAGGTATCTTATGCCTTGGGGTGCAACTGTAAATGGGATTGACTCCTTAATTTCTCTTTCTTCAGTCTCATTGTTAGTGTATAGAAATGCCATTGATTTCTGGGCATTGATTTTGTATCCTGCCACGCTACCAAATTGCTGTATGAGTTCTAGCAATCTTGGGGTGGAGGCTTTTGGGTTTTCTATGTAGAGTATCATGTCATCGGTGAAGAGGGAGAGTTTGACTTCTTCTTTGCCAATTTGAATGTCTTTAATGTCTTTTTGTTGTCTGATTGCTGAGGCGAGGACTTCCAGAACTATGTTGAACAGCAGTGGTGAGAGTGGACATCCCTGTCTTGTTCCTGATCTTAGGGGAAAGGCTCCCAGTGCTTCCCCATTGAGAATGATATTTGCTGTGGGCTTTTCGTAAATGGCTTTTAAGATGTCGAGGAAAGTTCCCTCTATCCCAACACTCTGAAGGGTTTTGATCAGGAATGGATGCTGTCTTTTGTCAAATGCTTTCTCTGCATCTAATGAGAGTATCATATGGTTCTTGGTTTTTCTCTTGCTGATATGATGAATCACATTGATGGTTTTACGAGTGTTGAACCAGCCTTGTGTCCCGGGGATAAATCCTACTTGGTCATGGTGAATAATTTTCTTAATGTGTTGTTGGATCCTATTGGCTAGTATCTTTTTGAGAATTTTTGCATCCATGTTCATCGGGGATATTGGTCTGTAATTCTCCTTTTTCGTGGGGTCTTTGTCTGGTTTTGGAATTAAGGTGATGCTGGCCTCATAGAACGAATTTGGAAGTACTCCATCTCTTTCTATCTTTCCAAACAGCTTTAGTGGAATACGTATGATTTCTTCTTTAAATGTTTGATAGAATTCTCCTGGGAAGCCATCTGGCCCTGGACTCTTGTGTCTTGGGAGGTTTTTGATGAGTGCTTCAAATTCCTCCCTGGTTATTGGCCTGTTCAGGTTTTCTATTTCTTCCTGTTCCAGTTTTGGTAGTTTGTGGCTTTCCAGGAATGCGTCCATTTCTTATAGATTTCCTAATTTATTGGTGTACAGCTGTTCATAATATGTTTTTAAAACCGTTTGTATTTCCTTGGTGTTGGTAGTGATCTCTCCTTTCTCATTCATGATTTTATTAATTTGAGTCTTCTCTCTCTTCTTTTTAATAAGGTTGGCTAATGGTTTATCTATCTTATTAATTCTTTCAAAGAACCAACTCCTGGTTCTGTTGATCTGTTTCACAGTTCTTCTGGTCTCGATTTCATTTAGTTCTGCTCGAATTTTAATTAACTGTCTTCTTCTGCTGGGGTTGGGGTCCATTTGTTGCTTTTTCTCTAGTTCCTTTATGTGTAAGGTGAGCTTTTGAATTTGAGTTCTTTCCAGTTTTTGAATGGATGCTTGTATTGCGATGTATTTCCCCCTCAGGACTGCTTTTGCTGCATCCCAAAGATTTTGAACGGTTGTATCTTCATTCTCATTAGTGTCCATGAATCTTTTTAATTCTTCCATAATTTCCTGGTTGACCTTTTCATCTTTTAGCTGGATGGTCCTTAACCTCCACGTGTTTGTGGTCCTTCCAAACTTCTTGTTGTGATTAAGTTCTAATTTCAAGGCATTATGGTCTGAGAATATGCAGGGGACTATCCCGATCTTTTGGTATCGGTTCAGACCCGATTTGTGACCCAGTATGTGGTCTATTCTGGAGAAAGTTCCATGTGCTCTTGAGAAGAATGTGTATTCAGTTGAGTTTGGATGTAAAGTTCTGTAGATATCTGTGAAATCCATCTGGTCCAGTGTATCATTTAAAGCTCTCGTTTCTTTGGAGATGTTTTGCTTAGAAGACCTATCAAGGGTAGAAAGAGCTAGATTGAAGTCACCAAGTATAAGTGTATTATTATCAAAGTATTTCTTCAGTTTGGTTATTAATTGGTTTAAATATTTGGCAGCTCCCACATTCGGGGCATATATATTGAGGATTGTTAATCCTCTTGTTGGATAGATCCTTTGAGTATGAGATAGTGTCCCTCTTCATCTCTCACTATAGTCTTCTGGGTAAATTTTAATTTATCTGATATAAGGATGCCTACCCCTGCTTTCTTTTGAGGACCATTTGAATGGTAAATGGTTCTCCAACCTTTTATTTTCAGGATGTAGGTGTCTTTCTGTCTAAAATGAGTCTCTTGTAGACAGCAAATAGATGGGTCCTGCTTTTTTATCCAGTCTGAAACCCTGCGCCTTTTGATGGGGTCATTAAGCCCGTTCACGTTCAGAGTTACTATTGGTAGATATGAGTTTAGTGTCATCATTTCTATTCAGTCCTTGTTTTTGTGGATTTTTCCACTGAGCTTCTTCTTAAAGGGGAATTCTAAGAGTTCCCCTTAAAATTTCTTGCAGAGCTGGTTTGGAGGTTACATATTCTTTCAGTTCCTGCCTGTCTTGGAAGCTCTTTATCTCTCCTTCCATTTTGAATGAGAGTCTTGCTGGATAAAGTATTCTTGGTTGCATGTTCTTCTCATTTAGGACCCTGAATATATCCTGCCAGCCCTTTCTGGCCTGCAAGGTCTCTGTGGAGAGGTGTGCTGTTACCCTAATATTCCTCCCCATAAAAGTCAGGGACTTTTTTTCTCTTGCTGGTTTAAGGATCTTCTTCTTATCTTTGGAATTTGCAAGCTTCAGTATTAAATGTCGAGGTGTTGAACGGTTTTTGTTGATTTTAGGGGGGGATCTCTCTATTTCCTGGATCTGAATGCCTGTTTCCCTTCCCAGATTCGGAAAATTTTCAGCTTTGATTTGTTCAAATACATATTCTGGCCCTCTGTCCCTTTCGGCGCCCTCGGGAACCCCAATTAAACGTAGGTTTTTCTTCCTCAGGCTGTCATTTATCTCCCTTAATCTATCCTCATGGTCTTTTCATTGCCTGTCTCTTTTTTCCTCAGTTTCCCTCTTTGCCATCAACTTCTCTTCTATGTCACTCACTCGTTCTTCCACCTCGTTAAGCCTCGTCGTTAGGACTTCTAGCTTGGATTGCATCTCATTTAATTGATTTTTAATTTCTGCCTGATTGGATCTAAATTCTGCAGTCATGAAGTCTCTTGAGTCCTTTATGGTTTTTTCTAGAGCCACCAGTAGCTGTAAAATAGTGCTTCTGAATTGGCTTTCTGACATTGAATTGTAATCCAGATTTTGTAACTCTGTGGGAGAGAGGGCTGTTTCTGATTCTTTTTTTTTGAGGTGAGGTTTTCCTTCTAGTCAATTTGCTCAGTGCAGAGTGGCCAACAACAAGTTGTATTGGGAAAAGGAGAAAAAGAGAGAGAACGAAAGAAAAGAGAAAAAGAAAAAAGAGATAGAAGAAAAAAAAGGGGAAAAAGAGAAAGAAAAAGAAAGAAAGGAGAAAAAAAGGGGGGTGGGGAAGCAATCAGAAATCAAGAAGAAAGAAAGAAAAAAAAAAAAGCCCAACACAAAACAAAAACAAAAAAACACGGGGGAGTATCTTCTGATTCTGTATACTTTAAGTCCCTTGACTTCGCCTGGAACTGGTCCGTGTCGCTGGTCTTCTGGGGGAGGGGCCTGCTGTGCTGATTTTCAGGTGTTAGCACTTGGGGGATCTGCACTGCCCCTGCCTGGTGCAGGGCTCAGTGGGGGGTGTTTACCCCGTGAGGCCCCGGGAGGAAGCCACAGTGGCGGGGCGGCACCTCTGGAGCCCTGGAGTTAGCCCCTGCAGTAGCTCCGGGGCTCTCCGTCTGCAGGGCCTGGGGGCTCCCGGGCGGGGCCGCTGATCTGCTCAGCTCCGAGCAGGAGCATCCTTGCTGTTCTGGGCCCTCCCAGCCTCTGCCTGTCCCGGGGGAGGCCGGATCCTGGGCTGTGTCCGGGCGCCCTGTGCTGCGGGGCCTGTGCTGTTGGATTCGCGCTCCCGCCCCGCAGCCCCCTTCGCGGAGCCGCCGCCCGAGCCCCTCGGAGCTGTTCCCGGAGCCGCGCCGCCCCCTCCGCGGAGCTTCTTCCTCCGCCCGAGCCGCCGCCACTGAGCTGCTCCCGGAGCCCCGCAGACCCCTCCGCGGAGCCGCCGCCCGAGCCCCTCCGAGCTGCTCCGGGTCCCGCCGAGCGCTGCAGCCCTTAGGGAGCTCGGCGCATCTCCCCGGGGTGCAGTTCCTCTGTTAGTGTCCCAGGGAGCCCGAGGGCATCCCCGCCTTTCTGGGGATCCTGCTCCAATTCCCCAGGAGGCCTTTCCACCCGGGAAGGTTGGTGCAGCTCCTGCTCCTCCGGGACGGGGCTCTCCTGTCCTGGGGACACTCGCCCCGGCCTCAGCCCGGCTCCTCGCGGGGCCCCTCCCCCTTGGAGGCCTTTTGTTTCTTTATTTCTTTTTTCCTGTCTTCCTACCTTGATAGAAGCGTGAACTCTTCTCACTGTAGCATTCCAGCTGGTCTCTCTTTAAATCTCAGGCCGAATTCGTGGATTTTCAGGATGATTGTAAGGGGTTCTAGGTAATTTGGTGGGGACAGGTGATTTGGAGACCCTACTCTGCCGCCATCTTGCCCCTCCCCCCTCCTTAAAGCTTTTGGTTGATATTTTTTTAGCAGACAGAAGAGTTAGGTGCTGGAAGGGATGACCTTGGTGGTACGTCTCTTCCCGCAGGACTCTCAGAAGGCATGAAGATTGGGGTGGGCCAGGTGAGGGCCTCCAGGCAAGTCACAGTTGGGGCTGGTGCATATTAATCCTTCTAACATGGCAGTAGTTGTGCTGCTTCTGACTTGGATCAATAATTCCTTGTGTCTAATGAAACCGAATAGTACCTCAAAAAAAAGTGCCTAGACTACATATGAAGGCAATTCATTTGCTGACCTAGAGGCATCAGCTGGAAGAGTAAGAGACAGTTGAGATGCTCCCTGGAGATAGAGAGGCTGGTAGACAACATTTTTTCTCTCTTCACATAGCCTGCTAGTACTGGTAAGTAAGCTCAAACATGGCATCTTCCTGCCACTGTGCTGGGACAGGTAGGGGTGAGCAGTCATGTCACTTACTAGAGAAAATGAGTAGTAGCAGTGCTCCTTCACTTTCTGGCTGGAATGGGTGAACAAAAATGCTTACAGAGTTCTCCCACTCTTTAGCTAAAGATTGCAAGTGCAAGCAGTTGTAACACTCCCTTGCACTCTGACTTGGCTGGCACATGCCTTGTCATGACATTCTCCTGCTCACAGCCTAAAGCCAACACATGCATAGGCAAGGCACTCCCTGCTGCATTGTTGAAACCCACTGGTGCACACTGTCAAGACAACTTCCCACTGCCTTTCTGAAACTGGTGAACTTGCCCCATTCCTGACACATTCCAGCTGCCTTGCTAAAGCCACTGGGTATGTATGATAGACATAGGGGATACCCTTTGATTGCCTGGCCTTGATGGTCCTGATGGCTAATCTTACAGAGCTTCACGGGAACTGAAAGAATCAGAGAACCAATTCTTGACAGGCCACCACACCTAATGCACTGTACAAATAGCAGAAAAAACCACAACCTCTCTATTAGCCTGGAGCTACAGCCAGAGACACAGGCTTCAGGTTATCCACACATTTAGAGACTAAGGAGACACTCCTAGGGAACATAAGCAGGAAGACACCAGCTTTGTGCACCCACCTGGCCTCATTTCATCTCAATAACTCTTTCTCCAAGATGAGCTTATCACTTGTGTAAAGCCCCAGTATTGACAAATGTCACCCAGGGGACATCTATCTTAGTTCAGAGGCCAGGAGAGAATAGAATTATATCCCCATAGAGCTACATATATTTGCATAGTTCAAGAGCTGCTGCCTGAAGGTCTCGTCTGGCTTCTAGTCAGCCTGAAAGTAGATGCTAAATGAGATTCCTCCACTTGGATTACTGAAAGGTCTTATGTTCAATAATGGGGGCATATTAAGAATAAGGCAGTTTAGACAATCCCAAGGTTCAAGAGGCAACCAAGAGTTAGGACAAGATTAAACAAGAGGATTTAACATAGCTACTCCTTCACTCTTGGCCTAATACCTAGAAAAAAATGCAGAGTAAAGCAAAATGAAAAAAAAAATCAAAACAAAACAGAAAAATGTTCCAAACGAAAGAACAAGGAAAAAGAATTAAAAGTGATTATAGTAATACAGAGATAAGTAATCTCCTGATAAAGAATTCAAATTAATGAACATAAAGATGCTCACCAAACTCAAAAGAATGGGTGGATATAGTGAGAGCATCAAGAATAGAATATAAAGCTTAAGGAAGTACAAAATACAAGTCACAGGGCTGAAGAATACAATAACTAAACTGAAAAATACAATAAGGGATTCAACAACAGACTGGATGAAGCAGAACAAAGCTGGAAGAAAAAGCAATGGAACTCACCCAGACAGAGTAGCAAACAGAAACAATTTTTTAAAATAAAGATAACTTATGAGAACTCTATGACAACATCAAGTGAAATAACATTTACATTATAAGGGCCCCAAAAAGGGAAGAGATAGAAAGGGGAGAAAACTTATTTGAAGAAATAATGATTGAAAATTTCCCTAGCAGACATCCAAGTCAAGAAAGCCCAGAGAGTTCCAAACAAGATGAACCCAAAAGAAGACACACCAATACACACTATAATTAAAATTTCAAAAGTTAAAGAGCAAATATTAAAGCAGCAAGAGAAAAATAGTTACATATTAGGAAACCCTAAAGCTATCAGCAGATTTCTCAGAAGAAACTGAAATCCAGAAAAGAGTGGCATGAGATATTTAAAGTGCTGAAAGGGGAAAAAAAAAAAAAAACCCTTCCAATCAAGAATACTCTACCAAATTCAGATTTGAAGGAGATATAAAGTTTCCAGATGAGCAAAAGCTAATCACTACTTAAAACTGAGTTTGTCACTACTAAAAACTGTTCTTAAACTGTCCTTAAAAATATTAAAGGAGTGGCTGCACCAGATCACATTCCCACCAACAGTGTAAGAGGGTTCCTTTTTCTCCGCATCCTCTCCAACATTTGTTGTTTCCTGCCTTGTTAATTTTTCCCCATTCTCTGTGGAGGTTCCTCAAAGAGTTAAAAATAGACCTGCCCTACGACCCAGCAATTGCACTGTTGGGGATTTACCCCAAAGATTCAGATGCAATGAAACGTCGGGACACCTGCTCCCCGATGTTTCTATCAGCAATGGCCACAATAGCCAAACTGTGGAAGGAGCCTCGGTGTCCATCGAAAGATGAATGGATAAAGAAGATGTGATTTATGTATACAATGGAATATTACTCAGCAATTAGAAACGACAAATACCCACCATTTGCTTCAACGTGGATGGAACTGGAGGGTATTATGCTGAGTGAAATAAGTCAATCGGAGAAGGACAAGCAGTTTATGTTCTCATTCATTTGGGGAATATAAATAATAGTGAAAGGGAATATAAAGGAAGGGAGAAGAAATGTGTGGGAAATATCAGGAAGGGAGACAGAACATAAAGACTCCTAACTCGGGGAAATGAACTAGGGGTGGTGGAAGGGGGGAGGAGGGCGGGTGTTGGAGGGGAATGGGTGACGGGCACTGAGGTGGACACTTGACGGGATGAGCACTGGGTGTTTTTCTGTATGTTGGTAAATTGAACACCAATAAAAATTAATTTAAAAAAAATATTAAAGGAGTTTCTTTAAGCTGAAAAGTAATAGCACTAATTAGTTACAAGAAAACATACAAAAGTAAAATCTAAATGGCAAATGTAAAAATGCAGTACAGGTAATGGATTAATCACTTATAAAGCTATTTGAAAGGTAAAAGACAAAAGTAGGAAAATTAATTAAACTACAATAATTAGTTAACGGATACATAAAATAAAAAGGTGGGAATAGTGACATCAAAGCATAAAATGAGGAGTAAAAATGTAGTTTTGAAATGTGTTCAAATTTCAGTCGCTATCATCTTAGACTGTTACATAGGTAAGATAAAATGGGAATCTCATGGTAACTGTAAAGTAAAAACACAAAAGAAAATGAGAAAAATATCTAAAAACACCAAGGAAAGTCATAAAATCACAGAGAGAAAATACTAGAAAGAAGAGAATAGAACTATGAAAATATCCAAAAGACTATTAAAATGGAAATAAGCACAAAGCTATTAATAATTACTTTAAATGTAAATGGGCTAAATTTGTGAATCAAAGACTGTAGCATGGCCGAATGGATAAAAAAACAATTCACATACATACCTACATTGTCTACAACAGACTCACTTCAGAAGAACACACAGAGAGTGAAAGGATAAACAATGATATTCCATGCAAATGGAAATAAAATGAAAGATGCTGTAGCTATGACCTTATCAGATGAAATAGACTTAAAACAGATTCTAGGGATGCTGGGTGGCTCAGTGGTTGAGTATCTGCCTTCGGCTTAGGGTGTGATCCCAGTCTCGGGATCATGTCCCCACATCAGGCTCACTGCAAGAAGCCTGCTTCTCCCTCTGCCTCTCTCTCTCTCTCTCTCTCTCTCTCTCTGTCTCAAATAAACAAACAAACAAAATCTTTAAAAAACAGATTCTAATAAAAAGAGGAGTACTACATAATGATAGTCAAGCCATCAAAAGATATAACATTTATAAATATATATGCACCCAACATAGGAGTACCAGGATATATATCAACAGACATAAAGGGAGAAATTAATTGTTCTTTTCTAGCTCCTTAAAGTGTTATGTTAGGTGGTTTGTTTGAGATTTTCCTTGTTTCCTGAGGTAGGCTTGTATTGCTACACTTTTTCCACTTAGGACAGAGTTTTCTGCTTCTCAAAGAGTTTGAATCATTCTGTTTTTATTTGTATTTGTCTTCGTGTGGTTTTTTTAAAAAAATTATTTCTTGGTCAATCCATTCATTGTTTAGTAGCATGTTATTTAGCCTCCCTGCATTTGTGTGCCTTCCATATTTTTCTTGTGATTGATTTCCAATTTCAATTATTTTGATTCAAAAAGATATATGATATTGTCTCAATCTTTTTTCATTTGTTGAGACTTGTTTTGTGGCCTAATATATAGTCAATCCTGCAGAATGTGCGATGTGTACTTGAAGAGAATATGTATTGCACTGTATTGAGACGGAATGTTCTGAATTGATCTGTTAGATCCATCTGGTGCAATGTGTCATGCAAAGCCACTGTTTCTTTCTTGATTTTATGTTTGCATAATCTATCCATTGATGGTTAAAGTCCCCTACTACTATTCTATTACTATCAACTTTTCTTCTATTTCTGTTTCTAGCAGCTTTCTTTATTTAGGTGCTCCTATATTGAGTGAATAAGTATTTACAATTCTTGCATCCTTTTGTTGGACTGTTCCCTTTATAATTATGTAGTGTCCTTCTCTGTCTCTTGTTACAAACTTGGTTTTAAGGTCTATTTTTGTCTGATATAAGTATTGCTACACCATCTTTGTTTTTGCGTCCATTTGCACAGTAAATGTTTCTCCATCCCTTCACCTTTTTTCAGCATGAGTCTTTAGTTCTAAAATGATTTCCCTTTGGCAGTATATAGATGAGTTTTTCTTTTTTATCCACTCTATCACCCTATATTTTATGATTGGACCATTTAGTCCATTTATATGGATGCAAAGATTCTAAGTGAAATACTAGCAAACCAAATCCAACAATACATTAAAATAATCATTAACCATGATAACATATGATTTACTCCGGGGTTGCAGGGATGGTTCCATATTCACAAATCAATCAATGTGATACACATTAATAAAAGAAAGGATAAGAGCCATATGATCCTCTTAATAGATGTAGACAAAATATTTCACAAAGGACATCATCAACTCATGATAAAAAACCTCCTACAGGGATCCCTGGGTGGCGCAGCGGTTTAGCGCCTGCCTTTAGCCCAGGGCGCGATCCTGGAGACCCGGGATCGAATCCCACGTCGGGCTCCCAGTGCATGGAGCCTGCTTCTCTCTCTGCCTGTGTCTCTGCCCCTCTCTCTCTCTCTGTGACTATCATAAATAAATAAAAATTAAAAAAAAAAACCTCCTACAAAGTAGGTGTACAGGAAACATACCTCAATATAATAGAGGTCATACATGAAAAACACAAAGCTAATGTCATCTTCAATGGGGAACAACTGAGAGATTTTCTTGTATGGTCAGGAACAAAACACAGATGTCTACTTTCACTGCTGTTACTTAACAGCACTGGTACTCCTAGCCACAGCAATCAGATAACAAAAATAAAAGATACCCAAATCATCAAGGAAGAAGTGAAACTTTGACTATTTGCAGGTGACATGATACTCTACATAGAAAACCTGAAACATGCAACAAAAAAATTGTTAGAACCAATAAACTAATTCACTAAATTTGCAGGATAAAGAAATAAATGTACAGAAATCTGTTGAGCTTCTACAGAGAAATAATGAAATAGCAGAAAGAGAAATTGAGGAATTAATCCCATTAAGAATTGCACCAAAACTCATAAACTACCTAAACATAAACCTAACCAAAGTGATGAACAATGTGTACTCTAAAAAAATATAAAACAGTGATAAATAAATCGAGGAGCACAGAACAAAATGGAAAAACATTATATATTCATGGTTTGGAAGGACAAATATTGTTAAAATGACTATATTACCCAAAACAATCTACACATTTAATGCAAACCCACCATTTGCTTCAACGTGGATGGAACTGGAGGGTATTATGCTGAGTGAAATAAGTCAATCGGAGAAGGACAAACAGTGTATGTTCTCATTCATTTGGGGAATATGAATAATAGTGAAAGGGAATATAAAGGAAGGGAAAAAAAATGTTGGGAAATATCAGGAAGGGAGACAGAACATAAAGACTCCTAACTCTGGGAAACTAACTAGGGGTGGTGGAAGGGGAGGAGGGCGGGTGTTGGAGGGGAATGGGTGACGGGCACTGAGGTGGACACTTGACGGGATGAGCACTGGGTGTTTTTCTGTATGTTGGTAAATTAAACACCAATAAAAGTTAATTTTAAAAAAAAAATACCACCAGCATTTTCACAGATCTAGAACAAGCAATTCTAAAATTGTATGAAACTACAAAGATCCGTAATAGACAAAGCAATATTGAAAAAAAGCAAGCTGGAGGTATCAAAATTCCAGACATCAAGTTACATTGTAAAGCTGTAGTGATCAAGACAGTATGATACTGACACAAAAAAAGAAACATATATCCATGGAATAGAATATAAAATCCAGAAATTAGCCCAGAACTATATGCTTTACTAATCTTTGTCAAAGCAGGAAAGAATACCCAATGGGAAAAAGACAGTCTCTTCAACAAGTGGTGTTGGGAAAACTGGACAGCAACATGCAAAAGAATGAAACTGGTCAACTTTCTTCAAACATATGTGAAAATAAATTCAAAATAGTTAAAAGACTTAATGTAAGACAGGAAACCATTAAAATCCTAGAAGAAAACACAGTGAGTAATCTCTTTGACATTGGCTATAGTAGCATCTTTCTAGACATGTCTTCTGAGGCAAGAGAAACAAAAGCAAAAATAAACTATCAGGACTTAATCAAAAGAGAAAGCTGCACAGCGAAGTCAACAAACAAACTAAAAGGCAACCTATGGAATGGGATAAGATATTTGTAAATGACACATCTGATAAAGGGTTAATATTCAAAATATATAAAGACCTTATAAAACTCAACATCCAAATAATGAATAATCCAGTTAACAAATGGGCAGAAGACAGGGATAGACATTTTTACAAAGAAAACATACATTTGCTGTGCAAAAGCTTCTTATCTTGATGAAGTCCCAATAGTTCATTTTTGCTTTTGTTTCTTTTGCCTTCGTGGATGTATCTTGCAAGAAGTTACTGTGGCCAAGTTCAAAAAGGGTGTTGCCTGTGTTCTCCTCTAGGATTTTGATGGAATCTTGTCTCAGATTTAGATCTCTCATCCATTTTGAGTTTATCTTTGTGTATGGTGAAAGAGAGTGGTCCAGTTTCATTCTTCTGCATGTGGATGTCCAATTTTCCCAGCACCATTTATTGAAGAGACTGTCTTTCTTCCAATGGAGAGTCTTTCCTCCTTTATCGAATATTAGATGACCGTACATTTCAGGGTCCACTTCTGGGTTCTCTATTCTGTTCCATTGATCTATGTGTCTGTTTTTGTGTCAGTACCACACTGTCTTGATGACCACAGCTTTGTAGTACAACCTGAAATCTGGCATTGTGATGCCCCCAGCTATGGTTTTCTTTTTTAAAATTCCCCTGGCTATTCGGGGTCTTTTCTGATTCCACACAAATCTTAAAATAATTTGTTCTAAATCTCTGAAGAAAGTCCATGGTATTTTGATAGGGATTGCATTAAACGTATAAATTGCCCTGGGTAACATTGACATTTTTACAATATTAATTCTGCCAATCCATGAGCATGGAATAGATAAGAAGCTTTTGCACAGCAAAGGATACAGTCAACAAAACTAAAAGACAACCTACAGAATGGGAGAAGATATTTGCAAATGACATATCAGATAAAGGGCTAGTTTCCAAAATCTATAAAGAACTTATTAAACTCAACACCAAAGAAACAAACAATCCAATCATGAAATGGGCAAAAGACATGAAGAGAAATCTCACAGAGGAAGACATGGACATGGCCAACAAGCACATGAGAAAATGCTCTGCATCACTTGCCATCAGGGAAATACAAATCAAAACCACAATGAGATACCACCTCACACCAGTGAGAATGGGGAAAATTAACAAGGCAGGAAACAACAAATGTTGGAGAGGATGCGGAGAAAAGGGAACCCTCTTACACTGTTGGTGGGAATGTGAACTGGTGCAGCCACTCTGGAAAACTGTGTGGAGGTTCCTCAAAGAGTTACAAATACACCTGCCCTACGACCCAGCAATTGCACTGCTGGGGATTTACCCCAAAGATTCAGATGCAATGAAACGCCGGGACACCTGCACCCCGATGTTTCTATCAGCAATGGCCACAATAGCCAAACTGTGGAAGGAGCCTCGGTGTCCATCGAAAGATGAATGGATAAAGAAGATGTGGTTTATGTATACAATGGAATATTACTCAGCAATTAGAAACGACAAATACCCACCATTTGCTTCAACGTGGATGGAACTGGAGGGTATTATGCTGAGTGAAATAAGTCAATCGGAGAAGGACAAACAGTGTATGTTCTCATTCATTTGGGGAATATGAGTAATAGTGAAAGGGAATATAAAGGAAGGGAAAAGAAATGTTGGGAAATATCAGGAAGGGAGACAATACATAAAGACTCCTAACTCGGGGAAACGAACTAGGGGTGGTGGAAGGGGAGGAGGGCGGGTGTTGGAGGGGAATGGGTGACGGGCACTGAGGTGGACACTTGATGGGATGAGCACTGGGTGTTGTTCTGTATGTTGGTAAATTGAACACCAATAAAAATTAATTAAAAAAAATAAAAAAATAAAATCACATCAGCAATGATTGAGAAAAAAAAAAAAAAAAGAAATAGGCGCAGCCAGTCAGGCAAACAATACGGAGGCTCCTATAAAAGTTAAAAAAAAAAAGACTACACTATGATTAAGCAATTGCAGTACTAAGTATTTACCAAAAATAATACAAAAATACTAATTCAAAGGGATACATGCACCCCAATGTTTATAGCAGCATTACATACAATAGTCAAATTATGGGAAGAGCACAAATGTCCATCAACTGATGAATGGATAAAGAAAAAGTGGTAAATATGTACAATGGAATATTATTTTACCATAAAAATAATGAAATCTTGTCATTTACAATGACATGGATGGAGCTAGAGTGTGCTGTGCTAAGCGAAATAAGTCAGAGAAAGAGAAATCCCATATGATTTCAAACATAGGTGGAATTTAAGAAACAAAACAAATGAACATAAGAGAAAAGAGAGGCAAACCAAGAAACTGACTCTTAATTATATAGAACAAGCTGATGGTTATGAGGGTAGAATTGGTTGGGGGATGGGCTAAGTAGGTGATGGGGATTAAGGAGAACACTATATGAGCACCAGGTGTTATATAATAAATGTGGAATCACTAAGTTGTACACCTAAAACTAATACTGCACTGTATGTTAACCTAATGGAATTTAAATAAAAACTCTAAAAAGTAATATATATATTATATATGTATATATTATATATATGTTTCTGTTGTATATATACAATTGAATAATACTTTGCCATAAAAAAGAATGCGATCTTGCTATCTTGCCATTTTTGACAACATGGAGGAAACATCAGGATATCATGCTAAGTAAAATAAGTCAGAGAAAAACACTGTGTGATTTTACTTATATGTGGAATCTTAAAATTAAAAAGAAGCTTTAGAAATGGGATACAGATCGTTGGTTGCCAGAAGAGTTTGCGGTTTTGATGAGCAAAGGCTGAAGAGAATTAGGAACAAACTTCCAATTATAAAGTTAAGTCATGGGAATGTAATGTATAGTGTGAGGAATATAGTCAATGTTATGGTATTAACTTCATAAGTTGAGAGGTGGTATCTAGACTTATTGTGGTGATCATTTCACAATATATACAAATGTCAAATCAATATATTTTACACCTGAAACTAATATAATATTTTTTGTCAATTATACTTCCATAAATTTTAAAAAATGTGTTAGAAGAATGACTTGTTAAAGCTCACACTGCTAGTCAGAGATAGACGCCAGATTGCTGTATTACTAGTCTAATATTGTTTCCATTTCCATTTCACCAACGTATGCCTTATCATAAGAATTAACTTGAATGGTTCTTTAAAAATACAGATTACTCCATGCAGGGCCACTAAATCAGTATTTCCTAGAAAGGACCTGGGAATCTGTATGTTTTCTTTCCCTCAATAATTCTAATGATCAGGTAAATTTGGAAGCATTCACTTCACTACACTACAGTATGTCATTGTGGTTAAATATTGTAGATGGTTCTTTTGTCTTATAATACTTTTAAAAAAAGATTTATCAGACACACAGAAAGAGAGAGGCAGATACATAGGCAGAGGGAGAAAGCAGGCTCCATGCTGGGAGCCTGATGCAGAACTCGATCCCAGGACCCGGGGATCATGCCCTGAGCCAAAGGCAGATGCTCAACCTCTGAGCCACTCAGGCATCCCTTGTCTTATAATACTTGATTAAATTTTGTTATTTATATTTTCTTGTAAATTTTTTTTTGTCTCAGGATACGTGGGTGGCTCAGTGGTTGGGTGTCTGCCTTCAGCTTTGGGGCATGGTCCCGGGATCCTGGATCAAGTCCCACATTGGGCTCCTTGCAGGAAGCCTGCTTCTTCCTCTGCCTGTGTCTGCCTCTCTCTGCATGTCTCTCATGAATAAATAAAATCTTTACAAAAAAAATTTTTTTTGTCTCTACTAGATTGTAAGTTTGAGTTCCATGAGGACATATATTATGCCTGGTTGTTTATTACTCAGATTCCAGAACTAGAACAGTGTTTGGTATATAGTTGATGTTCAGTAATATTTGTGGAATGAATGTTTAACAGAACACTGTACCCTCTACATATATATGCTACATATACCATTCCCACCATACAAATATATAATAACATACATTTAAACAAACAGCAGTTTTAAATATTGTTTTATATTATTTCTTTTTTTAATAAATTAATTTTTATTGGTGTTCAATTTACCAACATACAGAATAACACCCAGTGCTCATCCCGTCAAGTGTCCCCCTCAGTGCCCGTCACCCATTCCCCCCCAACCCCCGCCCTCCTCCCCTTCCACCACCCCTAGTTCGTTTTATATTATTTCAACCAAAATGTACTTAGAAGTTTTTAGGGCCTGAGAGACTTCATTTTTTATAGCCATTATATTTGTGCTGCCAGTATATATGGGTTGTAGTTGAAAAGATAGAGTATCATCTTACAGATTGATGAGCATCCAGGAGGGACCAAAATTACCCAGGACACTAAATATTTGGAAACAGTTCCCTCATTTTGCAGCTTCCTCAGATAAGGAAACTGAGGCACAGATTATAAAATAATTTGCCCACAGGTCATATAAAATAGTTGAAAACTGCATGTTTCAAAAACAGGGATGTTCAATTTGAAAGAGAGGAAAGAAAACTACATAATTGATAGCTGGAATATAGAAGAAGGTATTTTGGATGAGGTGGATCCAGAGTGAAGAATCAGAACTAATGCCTAGAATTAGTAAGATAATAGATATTGATTCGTTTTAAGGAAGAATGTTTTAAGAAAAAAAACTATTCAAAAATAGGACTAGGGAACCCTGCAAAGTAACATGTTCCATATTCCCGATTTTTTTTTTGTGGGAGAAAAATAGTCTTTTATTTTAGCTATTTATTCTGCTAAAAAATAAAACTAGACCTATATTGGCATGTTTTATATTTCTTTTATTTACTTCTGGGTTTGTTTTCTTTGTATCTTTTGACAATTCTTCTGTTATTCTATGTGGTTGCTTTTATATTGATGTTTTAGGAGCTATTTATATCTTTATTATGGGTTAAACAAGGTCTTCATTGTTACAAATATTTGTTTCTAGTTTTATGCTTAACTTTATCTGTGGTAACTTTCACCATAGACATTTTTAATTCTTATGTAGTTATATCAACCAATCAGTTCTTTTTACAACTTTATTTAAATTTATTTAATTAGTATATAATGCATTACTGGTTTCAGAAGCAGAGGTCAGTGATTCATCAGTCTTATATAATACCCAGTGCTAATTAATTTACATACCCTCTTTAATATTCATCACCCAGCTAGCCTGACCCCCCACTCTCTCTCTCCAGAGACCCTCAGTTTGTGTCCTATGATTAAGAGTCTCTTGGGATGCCTGGGTGGCTCAGCAGTTAAGCATCTGACTTCGGCTCAGGGAGTGATCCTGGAGTACTGGGATCGAGTCCCACATCAGGTTCCCTGTATGGAGCCTGCTTCTCCCTCTGTCTATGTCTCTGCCTTTCTATCTCTGTGTCTCTCATGAATAAATAAATACAATCTTTAAAAAAAAGAATCTCTTATGGATTGTCTCCTTCTCTGATATCATCTTGTTTTATTTTTTGTTTCTTTCCCTATGATCCTCTGCTTTGCTTCTTAAATTCCACGTAAAGTTAGATCATACAATAATTATCTTTCTCTAATTGACTTATTTCGCTTAGCATAATACCCGCTAGTTCCATATACATCATTGCAGATGGCAAGATTTTATTTTTTGATGGCTGAGTAGTATTCCATTGTGTGTGTGTGTGTGTGTGTGTGTGTGTGTGTGTGTTTGTATCTTCTTTATCCATTCATATGTTGAAGGATATCATGGCTCCTTCCACAATTTGGCTATTATGGACATTGCTGTTATAAACATTTGGGTGCAGGTACACCTTCAAATTACTATATTTATATCATTGGGGTAGATACACAGTAGTGTTATTCCTGGATCATAGGGTAGCTCTGTTTTCAACTTTTTGAGGAACCTCCATAGTATTTTCTGGATTGGCTGAACCAGCTTACATTCTCACCAACAGTGTAAGAGGGTTCCCCCTTCTCCATATCCTTGCCAGCAACTGTCATTTATGGACTTGTTAATTTTAGCCATTTTGACTGGTCTGAGATGGTATCTCATTGTGGGTTTTGATTTGTAATTCTCTGATACCAAGTGATGTTGAACATTTTTTTTTTCATATGTATGTTGGCCATTTGTATGTATTCTTTGGAGAAATGTTTGTCCATAAATTTTGCCCATTTCTTGACTGAATTGTTTTTTCTTTGGGTATTGAGTTTGATAAGTTCTCCATAGATTTTGGATAATAGCCTTTAATCTAATATGCCATTTGCAAATATCTTCTCCCATTCTTTTGGCTGTCTTTCGGTTTTTCCAGTTGCTTCCTTTGTTCTGCAAAAGGTTTTTATCTTGATGAAGTCCCAGTTGTCCATTTTAGCCTCTGTTTCCCTTGCCTTTGGAGACGTGTCTACCAAGAAGTTGTTGTGGCTCAAGTCAAAGAGGTTGCTGCCTCTGTTCTCCTCTAGAAGTTTTTAAAGATTTTATTTATTTATTCATGAGAGACAAAGAGAGAGAGCCAGAGACATAGGCAGAGGGAGAAACAGCGTCCCTGCAGTGAGCCCAATGTGGGACTAGATCCCAGGACCCTGGGATCATGACCTGAGCCAAAGGCAGATGCTTAACCAATGAGACACCTAGGTGTCCCTCTCCTCTAGGATTTTGATGAAATCCTGTCTCACATTAAGTATTTCATCCCATTTGAGGTTATTGTTGAGTATGGTGTAAGAAAATGGTCCAGTTTCATTCCTCTACATGTGGCTGTCCAATTTTCCCAACACCATTTGTTGAATAAACTGTCCTTTATCCTCTGGATATTCTTTCCTACTTTGTCTAAAATTAGTTGACCATAGAGTTGAGGGTCCATTTCTGGGTTCTCTATTATTTTCCATTGATCAACGTGTCTGCTTTTGTGCAGGTACGATACTGTCTTGATGATTATAGCTTTGTAATAGACCTTAAATCCAGAATTGTGAAGCCACCAGCTTTACTTTTCTTTTTCAACATTCATCTGGCTATTTGGAATCTTTTCTGGTTCCATAGAAATTTTAGAATTATTTGTTCCAAGTCTGTAAAGTAAGTTGATGGTATTTTGATAGGGATTGCATTGAATGTGTAAATTGCTCTAGGTATCACAGACACTTTAACAATATTTGTTCTTCCAATCCAGGAGCATGGACATTTTTCTATTTCTCTGTGTTTTCTTCAATTTCTCTCATGAGTGTTCTACAGTTTTCTGAGTACCAATCTTTTGCCGCTTTCGGTTTATACCTAGGTATCTTATGGTTTTCAGTGCAATTGTAAATGAGATTGACTCCTTAGTTTCTCTATTCAGTCTCAGTGTATAAAAATGCAACTGGTTTCTGTGCATTGATTTTATATCCAGCCACATTGCTGAATTCTTATATGAGTTCTAGCAATTTTGAGGTGAATTCTTTTGAGTTTTCCATATAGAGATTCATGTCATCTGCAAAGTGTGAGAGTTTGACTTCTTATTTTCCATTTCAGATGCCTTTTATTTCTTTTTGTTTTCTGATTGCTGAGGCTAAGACTTTTAGTTCTATGTTGAACACATTGGCAATAGTAGACATTCCTGCCATGTTCCTGACCTAAGGGTAAAGTTTCTCAGTTTTTCTCCATTGAGAATGATATTTGTTGTGGGCTTTTCATATGTGTCTTTTGCGATATTGAGGTATGCTTCCTCTATCTCTACACTGTGGAAAGTTTTTATCAAGGAAAGATGTTGTACTTTGTCAAATGATTTTTCTTCATCTATTGAGAGGATCATATGGTTCTTAAACTTTCTTTTATTAATGTGCCATAGCACAGTGATTGATTTGCAGTTGTTGAACCACCTTGCAGCCCAGGAATAAATCCCTGTTGGTCATGATGAAGAATCCTTTTTAATATACCGTTGAAGCCTATTGGCTACTGTATTGGTGAGAATTTTGGCATCCAAGTTCATCAGGGATATTGGTCTGTAATTCTCCTTTTTGGTGGGGACTTTGTCTGGTTTGGGGACCAAGGTAAGGCTGGGCTTAAAGAAAGAGTTTGGAAATTTTCCTCCCATTTCTATTTTTTGAAACACCTTCAGAAAAATAGGTATATATTCTTCTTTAAAATGTTTGGTAGAATTCCTCTGGCAAGTCATCCAGCCCTGGCCTCTTATTTGTTGAGAGGTTTTTGATTACTGCTTAAATTTCCTTGCTGGATATGGGTCAGTTCAAATTTTCTATTTCGTCCTGTTTCAGCTTTGGTGGTTTATACATCTCTAGGAATGTACCCATTTTTTTCCCAGATTGCCTAATTTGTTTGCATATCATTGCAGAAAATGTGTTCTTAGAAGTGCTTGCATTTCTTTGATGTTGATGACAAGCAACATCTTGTGATCTCTCCTCTTTTATTTATGATTTTATTTCTTTGGTCCTTTCTTTTTTCTCTTTGATAAGTCTGAGGAGGGGTTTAAAAATCTTATTAAATCTTCAAAGAACCAGCCCTTAATTTCATTGATTTATTCTATTATTCTTTTTGTTTCTATTACATTAATTTCTCTTTTTAATTATTTTACATATTTTTAATTGAAATTAAATTTGCAAACATACAGCATAACACCCAGCGCTCGTCCCATCAAGTGCCCCCCTCAGTGCCCATTACAAAGTCGCTTCAACCCCGCACCCCCCTCCCTTTCCACTACCCCTTGTTCGTTTCCCAGAGTTAGGAGTCTCTCATGTTCTGTCTCCCTCTCTGACATTTCCCACTCATTTTTTCTCCAATCCCCTTTATTCCCTTTCACTATTTTTTATATTCCCCAAATGAAATAGACAATATAATCTTTATCCTTCTCCAATTGATTTATTTCATTCACCATAATACCCTCCATTCCATCCACATCGAAAAAAATGGTGGGTATCTGTCATTTCTAATGGCTGAGTAATATTCCATTGTATAAATATACCACATCTTCTTTATCCATTCATCTTTCAATTGACACCAGGGCTCTGATCTATTTTTAACTCTTTGAGGAATTTCCACACAGTTTTCCAGAGTGGTGGTAACAGTTCACGTTCCCACCAACAGTGCAAGATGGTTCCCTTTCTCCACATCCTCTCCAACATTTGTGGTTTCCTGCCTTGTTAATTTTCCCCATCTCACTGATGTGAGGTGGTATCTCATTGTGGTTTTGATTTGTATTTCCCTGATGGCCAGTGACGCGGAGCATTTTCTCACGTGTGTGTTGGCCATGTGTATGTCTTCCTCTGTGAGATTTCTGTTCAAGTCTTTTGCCCATTTCATGATTGGATTCTTTGTTTCTTTGCTGTTGAGTTTAATAAGTTCTTTATAGATCTTAGATACTAGTCCTTTATCTGATAGGTCATTTGCAAATATCTTCTCCCATTCTGTAGGTTGTCTTAGTTTTGTTGACTGTTTCTTTTGTTGTGCAAAAGCATCTTATCTTGATGAAGCCCAGCAGTTCATTTTTGCTTTTGTTTCTCTTGCCTTCATGGATGTATCTTGCAAGAAGTTACTGTGGCTGAGTTCAAAAAGGGTGTTGTGTGTGTTCTCCTCTAGGATTTTGATGGAATCTTGTCTCACATTTAGATCTTCCATCCATTTTGAGTTTATCTTTGTGTATGGTGAAAGAGAGTGGTCTGTTTCATTCTTCTGCATGTGGATGTCCAATTTTCCCAGCACCATTTATTAAAGAGACTGTCTTTCTTCCAATGGATAGTCTTTCCTCCTTTGTCGAATATTAGTTGACCATAAAGTTGAGGGTACATTCTGGATTCTCTATTCTGTTCCATTGATCTACGTGACTGTTTTTGTGCCAGTACCACAGTGTCTTGATGACCACAGCTTTATAGTACAACCTGAAATCTGGCATTGTGATGCCCCCAGCTATGGTTTTCTTTTTTAAAATACCCCTGGCTATTCGGGGTCTTTTCTGTTTCCACACAAATCTTAAGATGATTTGTTCCAATTCTCTGAAGAAAGTCCATGTTATTTTGATAGGGATTGCATTAAATGTGTAAATTGCCCTGGGTAACATTGACATTTTCACAATATTAATTCTTACAATCCATGAGCATGGAATATGTTTCCATCTCTTTGTGTCTTCCTCAATGTCTTTCAGAAGTGTTCTGTAGTTTTTTGGTATAGATCCTTTACTTCTTTGGTGAGGTTTATTCCCAGGTATCATATGCTTTTGGGTGTAATTGTCAATGTGATAGACTCCTTAATTTGTCTTTCTTCAGTCTCATTGTTAGTGTATAGAAATGCCACTGACTTCTAGGCATTGGTTTGTACCCTGCCACACTGCTAAATTGTTGTATGAGCTCTAACAATCCTGGGGTAGAGTTTTTTGGGTTTTCTATGTAGAGTATCATGTCATCTTCGAAGAGGGAGAGTTTGACGTCTTCTTTGCCAATTTGAATGCCTTTTATTTCTTTTTGTTGCCTGATTGCTGAGGCTAGGACTTCCAGTACTATGTTGAATAGCAGTGGTGAGAGTGAACATCCCTGTCTTGTTCCTGATCTTAGGGGAAAGGCTCCCAGCGCTTCCCCATTGAGAATGATATTTGCTGTGGACTTTTCGTAGATGGCTTTTAAGATGTTGAGGAATGTTCCCTCTATCCCTACTCTCTGTACCGTTTTGATCAGAAATGGATGCTGTATTTTGTCAAATGTTTTCTCTGCATCTATTGAGAGGATCATATGGTCTTGTTTTTTCACTTGCTGATATGATCAAACACATTGATTGCTTTAAGTGTTTTGAACCAGCCTTGCATCTTGGGGATAAATCCCACTTGGTCATGGTGAATAATCTTCTTAATGTACTGTTGGATCCTATTGGCTAGTATCTTGTTGAGAATTTTTTCACCCATGTTCATCAGGGATATTGGTCTGTAATTCTCCTTTTTGGTGGGTTCTTTGTCTGGTTTTGGAATTAGGGTGATGCTGTCTCATAGAACGAGTTTGGAAGTATTCCATCTCTTTTTATTTTTCGGAACAGCTATAGTAGAATAGGTATGTTTTCTTCCTTAAACGTTTGATAGAATTCACCAGGGAAGCCATCTGGCCCTGTACTTTTGTGTCTTGAGAGGTTTTTGATGACTGCTTCAATTTCCTCCCTGGTTATTGGCCTGTTCAGGTTTTCTATTTCTTCCTGTTCCAGTTTTGGTAGTTTGTGGCTTTCCAGGAATGCGTTCATTTCTTCTAGGTTGCCTAATTTATTGGCGTATAGCTGCTCATAATATGTTTTTATTCCCTTGGTGTTGGTGGTGATCTCTCCTTTCTCATTCATGATTTTATTAATTTGAATCTTTTCTCTCCTCTTTTTAATAAGGCTGGCTAAGAATTTATCTATCGTATTAATTCTTTCAAAGAACCAACTTCTGGTTTTGTTAATCTGTTCCACAGTTCTTCTGGTCTCTATTTCATTGAGTTCTGTTCGAATCTTTATTAACTCTCTTCTGCTGGGTGTAGGATCGATCTATTTGCTGTTTTTTCTCCAGCTCCTTTAGGTGCAAGGCTACCTTTTGTATTTGAGTTCTCACCATTTTTTGGGATGGATGCTTGTATTCCTATGTATGTCCCCCTCAGAACTGCTTTTGCTGCATCCCAAAGATTTTGAATGGTTGTATCTTCATTCTCATTAGTTTCCATGAATCTTTTTAATTCTTCCCTAATTTCCTGGCTGACCCTTTCATCCTTTAGCAGGATGGTCCTTAACCTTCACATGCTTGAAATCCTTCCGAACTTCTTCTTTGATTTAGTTCTAATTTCAAAGTATTATGGTGTAAGAATATACAGGAGATGATCCCAATCTTTTGGTATCAGTTAAGGCCTGATTTGTGACCCAGTATGTGGTCTATTCTGGAGAAAGTGCCATGTGCACTTGAGAAGAAGCTGTATTCAGTTTCATTTGGATGTAAAGCTCTGTATGTATCTGTGAAATCTATCTGGTCCAGTGTATCATTTAAAGCTCTTGTTTCTTTGGAGATGTTGTGCTTAGAAGATCTGTCGATTGTTTAAAGTGCTATATTCAAGTCACCCAGTATAAGTGTATATTATTATCTAAGTATGTCTTAACTTTGGTTATAAATTGATTGATATACTTGGCAGCCTCCACATTCGGAGCATAAATTTTGTGCTACATTTAAGTCATCAAGTATAAGTGTATTATTATCTAAGTATGTCTTAACTTTGGTCATTAATTTCTTTTCTCTTCCCAAACTTTTATGATCAAAGGAAACAGGAAACATTGTGAAGAAACTCTTATCTTCATTCTTTTACCCACACCATTATTTTCACAAGCATCAGTAACTGGGATTTTTATAGGTGATACATTTCTGAATTTAGAATTTGATAAACATCAGTATTCATAGACCAAAAAATAGTGAAAGTACATAAAAATTTAGTAGAGTTAATTAAGAAGTTGCTGCTTTTTGTTTGTTCTGGAATTCTAGTATTTCATTTCAATTACACCATATAATAAGAAATTGAAATGGAACCATATTCTTAGAACTAGTACTTTTCCTATCAAGGATATTAGAAAAAAAAATATATATATATATTCGTTTTTACTGGGTAATTTTCACTTAGGAGTCTACAAAACAATCCATTTGCTTCAGGCATCACATTTAGCACTGAAGGAACTACATTTTCTGAATTTGAAGGAAAATGGCCTCCAACAAATATATAGAAGATCTAGTCTTCTTTGACTACCTGAATATTTCTGTTTTGCTCTGCATTTTCTTTTGCAAAGGCATACCAAGTATAAAATTAACTTCCTTTATTCTTTATATTAGAGGGGCTCCTGGTGGCTTGATCATGAGATCAAGCCCTGCACTGGGCTCTGTGCTCAACGTGGAGTTTGTTTGTCCTTCTTTCTCCCCCTCTACCCCTCCCTCCACTACTGCACATGTGCACACAGGTAAACTCTCTCTCTCTCTCTCAAATAAATAGTCTTTAAAATAAATAAATTATATTAGAGAATATATTCATGTGTATTTATGTAGGCCTTGAATGGAAGAAATACTGCTTGGTACAAAAAGAAAGAGTACCATAATCAAATTTAGAGTCGATGCTATGAAATATTGAATGGCTTTCCACACTGAAAGAGAATACATAAGTTTTAAGAAATACATTTGCACTTTGCATATTGTCATGCCAATTCTATTTTGTAGATTGGTATGGCAAAACTATAAAGCTTATAAATTCTAGTCATATAAAATCAGCTTTTAAAAAAATACAGAAGAAACTTGAAAATAGAATTGGTTTTAGGGATCCCTGGGTGGCACAGCGGTTTAGCGCCTGCCTTTGTCCCAGGGCGCGATCCTGGAGACCTGGGATCAAATCCTGCATCGGGCTCCCGGTGCATGGAGCCTGTTTCTCCCTCTGCCTGTGTCTCTGCCTCTCTCTCTCTCTCTCTCTCTCTCTCTGTGTGTGTGACTATCATAAAGAAATTAAAATTTAAAAAAATAAATTAAAAAATATAAAATAAAATTGGTTTTAGACTGCAGCTTCCAAAAAGATGGAGTAGACAAAATTCTCCTTATTCTCCCCACTATCTGCAACAAAAATTCCTCACCATTATATATAAAACATACCTAAGAAGAATGTGAAGAGTGCAAATAAGTCACATCTGCTAGAAACCAAAGGAACTAAGAAATCACACAATGATGATGAGTTCCTTGGGTTTTCTTTTTCCCTCATATACCCCATATTGGATATTAAAGAAGCTGGCAACCCAGAAATACCCATGGATGCAAATAACAACAATCCCTCTCCTCCCAAAAACGTTTGTTCTATCCAGACAGAGAAGCAGGAAAAGGACAGTTTACCAAGAGTAAAGGTTTAGACAATAACCTCTCCAGCCAAATACCACAGAAAAATCTGCATCCAAAACCCTATCAGAAATGACCAAGTGAAGGGCTTAGTCTTGTGCTCTCACCAGGCTACTAGATGGCCCAACCATTTTCAGAGTGGTGTCAGAGAATAAAGTGTGCAGAGCTGGGCATTAAAAATTCTCCTTCCCTCTCTCTCTGTCATGTCAGTAGTGGGCTTTCACCCCCACCCCCATTTAAAGTTAATGAGGACTTCTTCACGTTCATCATTGAGGTAGTGTTAGAGGAGATATAGTAGAGATATTGGAATCCATATCCAACCAAAAGTCAAAAAAAATCTCTTCCTCTATTGGGTAGCAATGAAAACCAAGTAGAAAACCTAGACTTTTTTCCCTTATGTAATTCTGTCAAAATATATATGATATATAAATGATAGATGGGGAGATAATAGATAGATAGATAGATAGATAGATAGATAGATAGATAGATGACTTGATTTTAAAATGGGCAAAGGAACTGAATAGGCATTTTTCCAAAGACATACAAATGGCCAACAAATATATGAAAAGGTATGCAATCAGGTAAGTGCAAATTAAAAGCATAATGAGGTATCACCCCACACCTACTAGGATGACTATTAGCAAGTAAGTACAAGATAACAAATTTTGGAGAGAATGTGGAAAAAAAGGAACCTTTGTACACTGTTGATGGGACTTTAAATTGGTGCAGTCAGTATGGGAAACCTTATTGAGGTACCACAAAAAAACTAAAAATAGAATTACCATATGATCCATCAGTCTTTCTCCCTCTGCCTGTGTCTCTGCCTCTCTCTCTCTCTCTCTCTCTCTCTCTCTCTCTCTGTGTGTGTGTGTGTGTGTGTCTCATGAATAAATAAATAAAATCTTTTTTTTTAAAAAAATCTTGTCTTTGCGAATATATCCAAAGAAATTTAAACTACTATCTCAAAGAGATCCCTGCAGTCCCATTTTCATTAAAGCTACATGGAAGCAACCTAATGCCCATTAACAGATGAATGGATAAAGAAAATGCAGACCATACATACAATGGAATATCATTTAGCCTTAAAAGCCTTGCAACAATATGGGTGAAACTGGAGGATATTGTGCTAAGAAATAAACCAGACGCAGAAGGACAATTGCTACATAACACCACTGATGTGATAAATATAAATACGTAAATTCATAGAAATGGAGAGTGGAATAGTGTTTACCAAGGGGTGAGGGCAGAGGGTAATGGGGAGGAATTAGTCAAAGTATACACAAATTTTCAGTTACAGAAGATGATGAATAAGTCCTAGAAATCTACTGCACAGCATGGTACCTATAGTAAAAAATATTGTATTGTATTCTTAAAAATTTGTCAAGGGGGTTAGTTAATATCAAATATTACTACTACTACTAGTAATAATAATAATACAAATTTAAAAATAAGAGGAAACTTGGTAATGATGTAGAGGTTTGTGATTGTGGGGATTGTTTCACAGGTGTATACTTCTCTTCAAGCCCATCAGGTTGTATACATTAATTATGTACAGCTTTGTGTGCATCCAAAGATAAAACTACCTTTAATTAACAGGATCTAATAGACATTTATAGAACACAACCAAACAACAGTAGCATACACATTTCTTTTAAGTGTCCATGGAACTCTTATCTCTCTCTCTCTCTCTCTCTCTCTCTCTGCTCCTCCTCCCTGCTCATGCTCTCTCACATCGGGCTCCCTGCATGGAGCCTGCTTCTCTCCCTCTGCCTGTGTCTCTGCCTCTCTCTGTGTGTCTATGAATAAATAAATAAAATCTTAAAAAAAAGAATGAACAGAGGACTGAAACTACGAAATGTCAAAACGTAACAAAAGCTACACTAATTAAAACACTGGGAAAAAGACAGTCTTTTCAATAAATGGTGCTGGGAAAATTGGACATCCACATGCAGAAGAATGAAACTAGACCACTCTCTTACACCATACACAAAGATAAACTCAAAATGGATGAAAGATCTAAATATGAGACGAGATGCCATCAAAATCCTAGAGGAGAACACAGGCAACACACTTTTTGAATTGGCCACAGCAACTTCTTGCAAGATACATCCATGAAGGCAAGGGAAACAAAAGCAAAAATGAATTATTGGGACTTCATCAAGATCAAAAGCTTCTGCACAGCAAAAG
Organism: Vulpes lagopus; assembly: GCF_018345385.1. Taxonomy (NCBI): domain Eukaryota; kingdom Metazoa; phylum Chordata; class Mammalia; order Carnivora; family Canidae; genus Vulpes; species Vulpes lagopus. Next base: position 64,979,960 of record NC_054848.1, on the reverse strand, counting down.
AAACAGTCCACAAAACTCAAAGACAACCTACAGAATGGGAGAAGATATTTGCAAATGATGTAGCAGATAAAGGGCTAGTTTCCAAGATCTATAAAGAACTTATTAAACTCAACAGCAAAGAAACAAACAATCCAATCATGAAATGGGCAAAAGACATGAACAGAAATCTCACAGGGGAAGACATAGACATGGCCAACAAGCACAAGAAAAAATGCTTCTCCTCACTTGCCATCAGGGAAATACAAATCAAAACCACAATGAGATACCACCTCACACCAGTGAGAATGGTGAAAATTCACAAGACAGGAAACAACAAATGTTGGAGAGGATGTGGAGAAAGGGGAACCCTCTTGCACCATTGGTGGGAATGTGAATTGGTATAGCCACTCTGGAAAACTGTGTGGAGGTTTCTCAAAGTGTTAAAAATAGATCTGGGGGATCCCTGGATGGCTCAGCGGTTTGGCGCCTGCCTTTGGCCCACGGCACAATCCTGAAGTCCCGGGATGGAGTCCTGCATCAGGCTTCCTGTACGGAGCCGGCTTTTCCCTCTGCCTGTGTCTCTGCCTCTCTCTCTCTCTCTCTCTCACTCTATCATGAATGAATAAATAAAATCTTAAAAAATACAGTTATAAAAATAGATCTGCCCTACGACCCAGTAACTGCACTGGTGGGGATTTACCCCAAAGATACAGATGGAGTGAAACGCCAGGACACCTGCACCCCGATGTTTCTAGCAGCAATGTTCACAATAGCCAAACTGTGGAAGGAGCCTCGGTGTCCATCAAAGATGAATGGATAAAGAAGATGTGGTCAATGTATACAATGGAATATTACTAAGCCATTAGAAACGACAAATACCCACCATTTGCTTCGACGTGGATGGAACTGGAGGGTATTATGCTGAGTGAAATAAGTCAATCAGAGAAGGACAAACATTATATGGTCTCATTCATTTGGGGAATATAAAAAAAAGTGAAAGGGAATAAAGGGAAAGGAGAGAAAATGAGTGAAAATATCAGTGAGGGTGACAAAACATGAGAGACACCTAACTCTGGGAAATTAACAAGGGGTAGTGAAGGGGAGGTGGGCCCGAGGTTGGGGTGACTGGGTGACGGGCAGTGAGGGGGGGCACTTGGCGGGATGGACACTGGGTGTTATGCTAAATGTTGGCAAATTGAACTCCAATAAAAAAAAAATTAACTTTCATAGCAGAGAGTCTAGTTGAAAAAAAAAAAGCACATTGTGGCATGGCAAAAGTATAAAAAAATAAACAATAGAGAAGAATAGAGAGCTTAAAAGTAAGTTCACATAAATATAGTCAATTTACCTTTGACAAAACTACATGGCAATTCAGTGGAAAAATAAACCTTGAAATAGAAAAAATATATATATATATATGTCAACTTCAGTAATAAAAAGTTTGTAGAAAAAAGTAGTAAAAAAAATATATATATAAGATAAAATTTGGTGTGTACTATATATAACATATGTATGTATATATATATATTACCAATTACTACATTTATCTTGGTGATCATTGAGGACTGTAATTTACAGAATTATAAATCAATATATTGTACACCTGAAGGTAATGTAACATTATAAGCCAATTTTACTTCAATAATAAATTAATTGTATTTCAAGATTTAATTTAATTTCTAGTTAGTTGACATATATGGTAAAATTCATTTCATATGTAAAATTTAGTGATTCCTCACTTACATATAACACCCAGTGTTCACCTCAACAAGTGCCCTCCTTAATACTCGTCATCCATTTAGCCCATCCCCCATACACACACCCCTCCATCAACCCTCAGTTTGTTCTCTATTTTTAAGAGTCTCTTGTGGTTTGCCTCCCTCCATATTTATTTTTCCCCTTCCCTGTGTTCATCTATTTTGCTTCCTAAATTCCATGTATGAGTGAAACTATATGGTGTTTGGTTTCACTGACAGACTTATTTTACTTAGCATAATACTTTCTAGCTCCATCCATGTCATTGCAAATGGCAAGATTTCATTCCTTTTGATGGCCCTGTAATATTTCATTCTGTGTGTGCATATGTCCATATGTATCTCACATCTTTTTGTTTTGTTTTGTTTTGTTTTAGTTTCAGAGGTAGTACTTTATGATTCATCAGTTGTATATAACACCCAGTGCTCATTACATTAAGTACGCTCCTTAATGCTCATCACCCAGTAACCCCATCCTCCCAACCACCTCCCCTCCAGTTATCCTCAGTTCATTTCCTATAGTTTAGAGTTTCTTATGGTTTGTGTTCCTCTATGATTTTGTCTTACTACTACATCTGCTTTATTCATTCATCAGTCAATGGAGAACTCTGCTCTATCCATACTATGGCTATTGTTGATAATGCTGCTATAAACATAGGAATGCACATGCCCCTCTGAATCAGTATTTTTGCATCCTTTGGGTAAATTCCTAGGAGTGCAATTGCTGGATGAAAAGGTAATTCAAATTTTAACTTTTTGAGGAATCTACATGGTTTTCCAGAGAGACTGCATGAGTTTGTATTCCTGCCAAAAGTATGAAAGGGTTCCCCTTTGCCCACATTTTTTCTGACAGCTGTTGTGTCTTATGTTGTTAGTTTTAGCCATTCTGACAGGTTGTGAGGTGGTATCTCATAATTATGATGTATTTACCTAGTGATGACAGATGCTCATTATCTTTTCATGTGTTTTTTAGCCATCTGCATATCTTCTTTGGAAAAATGTCTACTCATGTCTTCTGCCCATTTCTTAATTGGAGTATTTATTTTTGGGTATTGAGTTTGATAAGTTCTTTATAGATTTTTGGATACTAGCCTTTTATCTGAAGTGCTGTTTTCTAATATCTTCTCCCATTCCTTAGGTGGTCTTTTAGTTTTGTTGATTGTTACCTTCATTGTATAGAAGACTTTTATCTGGATGAAGTCTCAATAGTTCATTTTTGCTTTTGTTTCCCTTGCCTTTAGAATCGTGTCTTGCAAGAAGTTGTTGCAGTCAAGATCAAAGAGGTTGCTGCTTGTGTTTTCCTCTAGGATTTTGATTGTTTCTGGTCTCACAATTAGGCGTTTCTCCCATTTTGAATTTACTTTTGTGTATGGTAAAAGAATGGATCAAGTTTCATTCTTTTGCATGTTGCTGTCCAGTTTTGCCAACATCATTTGTTGAAGAGACTTTTTCCCATTGGATGGTCTTTCCTGAATTGACAAAGATTAGTTGACCAAAGAATTGAGGGTCTGTTTATGGGTTTTCTATTCTGTTCCATGAATCTACATATCGGCTTTTATTCCAGTAGCATACTGTCTTGATGACTACAGCTTTGTAATATAGCTTGAAGTCCAGAATTGTGATGCCTCCAGCTTTGCTTTTCTTTTTCAACATTGTCCCATACAGGTTTTAGGATTGTTTGTTTTAGCTCTGCAAAAAATACTGGTGGTATTTTGATAAGGATTGCATTAAATATGAAGATTGCTTTGGGGAGTATATACATTTCAACAATATTTTTTCTTCCATTCCATGAGCATAGAATATCATCCCATTTCTTTGTGTCCTCTTCAATTACTTTCATCAGTGTTCTACAGTTTTCAAAAGACAGGTCTTTTAGCTCTTCCTTTCTCCTCCAGTTGCTTCATTATCAGTGCATAGAAATGGAACTGATTTCTATACATTGATTTTATATCTTGCCACATTCCTGAATTCGTGTATCAGTTATAGAAATTTTTTGGAGTCTTTTGCGTTTTCTACATAGAGAATCATGTCATCTTACTTGGTGAATTGGATGCCTTTTATTTCCTTTTGTGGTCTGATTGCTGAAGCTAGAAATAACAATGGTGAGAGTAGACATCCCTGTCTTATTCCTGACCATAGAGGAAAATCTCTCAGTTTTTGCCCAATGAGGATGACATTAGTTGTGGGTCTTTCATACATAACCTTTATGAAGTTAAGGTATGTTCCCTCTATCCCTACTGTGTTGAGGGTTTTTATAAAATATTGATGCTGTATTTTTAATCCATTGTTATGCTTTGTGTCTTTTGATTGGAGCATTTAGTCCATTTACTTTCAGAATGATTATCGATAGATATGAATTTAGTCCAATTGTATTACCCATAAATTTGGTGTTTTGGAGGTGTTCTCTGTTCCATTATAGTCTTTGCTTTCCCACTCAAGGTATCCCCTTTAATATTTCTTGCAGGGCTGGTTTAGTGTTCATGAACTCCTCTAATTTGGAGGGTTCTTGAAGAAGAAATTGTCTCTCCTTTTATTCTGAGTGACTGCCTTGCTGAATAAAGTATTCTTGACTGTGTATTTTTCCCATTTAGCACATTGAATGTATTATACCACTCTCTCTGTCCTGCCAGTTTTCTGTGTTGGGAGGTCTACTTCAAAACTTATTTGTCTTGCCTTATAGGTTAAGGACTTTTTCCCCTTACTGCTTTCAGGATTCTTTCCTTATCTTTGTAGTTTGCAAATTTTGCTATGATTTGTCTTGGTATTGACTGGCTTTTATTGATTTTCATTGAAGTTCTCCATGCCTCCTGGATTTCAATTTCCAGGGAAGAGAAGTTTTCAGCTGTAATTTGCTGAAATAAACATTCTGCCCCTTTTTCCCTCTCTTCTTTTTCTGGGGTTCCTATTTTACATAAGTTATTATGCTTTAGGGATTCACTGAGTTCCCTAGTCTACATTTGTGATCTAATGTTTTTCATTCCCTCTTCTTTTCAGCTTATTTATTTCCATAATTTTATCTTCCATATCATTCATTTGTTCCTCTGCTTCTTCCATCTTTGTTGTCATTACATGCAATTGCTTTTACATCTTGTTTATAGCAGTTTTTATTCCAGCCTGCCTAGTTTTAGTTCTTTTATCTCTGCAGTAATGGACTTAGTAGTTTCTTCTATGCTTTTCTCAAGCCCAGCTAGTGTCCTTGTGATTACTATTTTAAATTCTTGCCCAGGCATATGACATACATCTGTTTTGATTAGATCCCTGGCTATGACTTCTTGTTCTTTCATTTGAGATGAATTCATACATCCTGGCATTTCACCAATATTTCAGCCTTCTCTGTGTTAGGAAAGCCTATTATGTTTACTGCTCCTGAGAATAATGGCTATATTAAGAAGAAGTGATACACTGTTCAGGACCTGGCACTTAAGAAAGTTTTACTGGTGTATGCTCTTTTCACTCTGCTGTTCTTCTGCTCCTTCCCTCAGACCCATCCTGTGCAGTTTTTCCTTGCCTGCAATAGGGTGTTTGGACCTTCTCCAGTGTGTGGCAAATTTTAACTAAATGTGTTTTGGCCTGCTTGTCAGAAGAGCTAGATCGTATTTCCTCTAGAGCTGAAGCTTTGCAGCACTCTATGATCAGTAGACTCGGTGTATGTGGGAGTTTTGTGCTGGTCTTCTGGGGGAAGGGCCTGCTGCTCTGGTTCTTAGGCTGATTTGTCCTAGTAAAGATGCACCTGCAGGGCACAGTGGGGTGGGGCGTGGTTTAGGTGGCTCATTGGGGGTACTATGTTGTTCAATGAAGTCTATCTGTGCTGATTAACATGGGCAAATATGTCAACTGGCTTTCTTGTCTCTGGAGAGGCAAGTTCATGCCTGCCACTGTTCGGGAAGCCTTCACAGAAGAGTGAACATTCTCCACTTTTGTGTCCCAGGCCTCTGTCAGAACACCTCTTTTACCCTGTCTGTAAGTAAGCAATCTCCGTTCCTGTGTTTTGTCTCAGGCATGCCAGCTGGGATTTGAAACTCCCAATTTAGGGACTCAGACTAGGAGAGAGTCTTGCCTTGCTGTGGCTAGTATAAGTTTGTTCCAGAAAAGCAGTTTCACAACTGTTCAGGGGCTCAAAGTTTATGATTAAGTGCAGCCAAAAGCTGACTTCCAGGTTATATCCTTCCACAGGTGCCTCTGTTGTTATGCTAATGAACAGGGCAGCTCAAAGGCAACTCTGCTTTTACTTTTGTCCTCTGAGAGAGTGCCATCTCTTCAAAATGCACTGGTGAATTTAGTAAGGTCTCTGGATACAAGATCAACATACAAAAATCAACTGCTTGTTTATACAGTAAAAATGAACATATTGAAACTGAAATAAAACATATAATACTATTCTCAATCACTGAAAAAAGTCAAATACTTAATGTAAATCTAACAAAACATGTATAGAAAGAAATCAAAGAAATTCTAAATAAATGGAAAGACATCTGTGTTCATGGACTGAAAGACTCAACATAGTAAAAATGTAAATTTGTCCAAAATTAATGTGCAGGTTTAACATAATTCTTATAAAAGTTTCAACAATATTTTTGATTGATATAGACCAGAAAATTCCAAAATTCATATGGAAAGGAAACATGCTAGTATAATTAAAATAATTCTAGAAAAAAAGAATGAAGTGGAAGAAATCCATCTATATAATTTCAAGACTATGTGGTATTCACAGGAAGATACATATACAGATCAGTGAAACAGATGACAAAACCCAGAAATAGCCCTGCACAAGTATGAACAGCTTAGTTGATCTCTGACAAAGATGCAAAAGTAATTTAATGGAGAAGTCTTCAAAAAGTGTTTCTGGAACACTTTGATATCCATAGAAAACAGAAAAGAACTTTGATCCAAGTTTCACACCTTATACAAAAATGATTTAAAGGGCCTGTGTGTACCGGTCCCTGGGAGGAGATGGCGTGCGCCGCCACGCGGTCCCCAGCCAAGCAGGACAGGTTCATCTGTATCTATCCTGCGTATCTGAACAACACCATCACCAAGGGCCGGCGCATCCCCATCAGCAAGCTACTGAGATTCAAGATGGGTGCTCAGCAGTCGGACTTAATGTATTCCTTGAGAAAAATAAAATGTACTCTAGAGAGTGGAATCGCGATGTTCAGTACAGGGGCAGAGTCCGGGTCCAACTCAAACAGGAAGATGACAGCCTCTGTCTCGTACAGTTCCTGTCACTCAAGTCAGTAATGTTGTATGCAGCAGAAATAATACCTAAACTAAAAACAAGGACACAAAAAACAGGAGGTGGGGACCAAAGTCTTCAGCAAGGAGAGGGAAATGAAAAAGGAAAAGGAAAGAAGTGACTGCTTATGGGAACCAAGTCTGGTACTACTGAGAAGAGACCGTGAATGAAGGCTTCTAATTTATATTTAAGAGAAACAGAAGCTTTTTATTTGCATCATTTAACCGAACTATGGACATCTCTGCCTCTCAGCTTCAGCATCAGAGTTGACAGTGTAATAAATTTGCATCAGAACTTTGCATCTAGCTCTTACACAGTATAAAAGAAAATTTTGTTTGCTTTTCAATGCAGAGTTTTTGTGGAAGAAAGAACCATACTTTCAAATGGACAGTGAACTCTACCATAAGTTACTTGAAATCCTGTATCTGTCCTGTGTGTAAACATGTTTTAGATAAATGAGTTTAATTAAAAATTTGAAATACACATTTAAGTTACTGAAATAAAATTTGAAACTGAAAAAAAAAACAAAAATGATTTAAAAATGGATCATAGATTAAAATGTAAAAAAGTAAAAAAAAAATAGGGGATAATCTTTAAGACCTAGGGCTTGGTGACATAGTTTTAGAAAGGATACTAAAAGTACAATCCATAAAAGAAAAAAAGCAATAGCTTGTACTTCATCAAAATTAAAAGTCTTTTTTTTTCTGCAAAAGACTGGGATGAGGGAAATAAAAGCTACAGACTGGGAGTAAATTTTTGCAAACTACATATCTGACAATAACTTAATATAAAATAAATAAAGAAAAAAGAAAAAAAATTTAAAAAAATAAAATAAAATAAAATAAAGAAAGCTTAAAACTCAACATTTTAAAACGTTTAATTAGAAAATGAGCAAAATGCACAAAGAAACATTTCACTGAAGAGAGTATATAGATGGCAAATAAGCACAAGAAAAAATTTTCAACATCACTAGCCATTGGAAATCAAATTAAGAACTCAATGATCTATCACTGCACACACAAAAAAGAACAGCCAATTTTTTCATTATTGAGAATACCAAAATGCTGGCATGAATGCCAAGAAATTGGATTTTTCATATATTGCCAGTAAAAATGTAAAATGGTACAACCTTACTGGAAACAATTTGACAGTTTTTTTAAAACTAAACATGTAATTACCATATGTCCAAGCATTTGCATTCTTGAGCATTTATTCTAGAGAAATAGAAACTTATATCTGCACCAAAAACTGTTCATTACTGTTCATAGGAGCTTTAAGGGCCCCAGATGAGAAATAACCCAAGTGCCCTTTCATGAATTAACGATTAAACAAACATAGCAAATACAATGGAAAAATAGCACGTAAATATTATGGAATACTACTTAACAATAAAAAGGAATGGACTATTGTTACATGCAACTTGAAAAAATCTTCAGAAAATTATGCTGAATGAACAAAGTCAACTTCAAAAAAAATCACATGCTGTATGACACCATTTATATAACATTCTTGAAATGACACAGTTATAGAAGTGGAAAACAAACTAGTGGTTGCCAGGGGATGGGAATGGTAGATAAAAGAGGAGGAAGAGTGCTCCTGGGTGGCTCAGTGATTGAGCCTTTGGCTCAGGTCATGATCCCATTGTCCTGGGATCTTGTCCTGCATTGGGCTCCCCGCAGGGAGCTTACTTCTCCCTCTGCCTATGTCTCTTGCCTCTTTCTCTATGTCTTTCATGAATAAATAAACTCTTAAAAAAGAGGAAGAAGAATAGTGTGATAAAGGAACATAGAAGTGTACATACATATCATGTATTATCAATTTCCTGTTTTAATTATTGTAATATAATTATACAAAACATAAATTGGAGAAATCGAGTGAAGGAGATTTACCTTTGCAACTTCCTGTGACTCAAAATATTTTGATATAAAAAGTTTTAAAATTTTGTTCTGAATCCAATGAAATAAAATTTTAGAATACTAGAAATACCCAAGTAACTATTAAAGAGTCAAAGTTAATAGAATTTACATTTTTACCATGGAAGCAAGAATGAAAATGAAATATGAACTGCAGTTATTCTTATATGTCTAGTCCTTTTAGGAAAAGAATCAATTTATGTTTTGTTTGAAAGATTTGGTGGATTATTTTTACAGAAATACAAAAACAAGTATTTATGAATTTTGACTAATTAAAAAATATAATCATTTATTTAAGAGAAATACTTTGTAACAAATTAATATTGTTATTTATTTATCATTTATCAGAAATTTAAATATGTTTTGTTTAATTTCCTCTCAAGGTTGTTCTGTTTGAATTATGTTTGCTTCATAAAAATAAACATCTGCTTATAAATTTTTATTAGTCCTTTATTCAACATTGTTGGACATTTTGATACATTATACTACATAAAATCAATAAAATAAGCAATTTCAAAAATGTAAAAAAGTGTTCTACAATGGACTGCATGTTGCTTGAAAGTCTGAATATTTAGATAAAGTTTATCTTTCTGCTAATAATATATTTAAAAGTAAAAGCATAATTAACTTTTGTCTATTGACTAATAAATACATTTTATTATTTTAGGTACCTATTTCTTTTTAATCATGTTTTATGCAGCATCAATTTATTATTTTAATGGCTAGAACTGCTAAAGGTTCAATATTTACAAAAACTCCGTTTTTATTTCTCTTATAAGACTTGGATTGGGAATCGAAGAAGGAAATATCGTTTAATGGGGATTGAAGTTCCTCCTCCAAGAGGAGGCCCTGCTGATTTTTCTGAGCAGCCTGAGCCTGGTTCTTTGTCTGCACTCACATCAGGAGAGGAAGCTGGTCCTGAAGTAGGAGAAGATAATGAAAGAAATGATGAAGTATCTATCTGTTTGTCTGAAGGAAGCTCTCAAGGTATTTTAATATGCTGCATTTACTAATAAAAGTTTTTGTAAATTTGATGGATTTTTACTTGCTTTTCAGCTAATTGCATTTCAAATCTAAAGTCTTCAAAACATTTGGTTAAACACTTGGAAAGAAATGGATTTATTTTTATTTATTTTTATTATACTTTATATATTTACACGCATAATGAATTATTTTACAAACTAATTAACATATCCATCTCCTCTCATAGTTATCATTTATGTATATGACTAGAGCACCTAAAATCTACTTTAAGCAAATTTCTAGTATGCAATATAGAATTGTTAACTGTAATAATAATGCTGTACGTTAATTCTCTAAATTTATACATCCTGTGTAATCACAAATTTGTATCCTTTGACCAAATTTCCCCATTTTGCTGACTTCCCGAGCATGATAACTATCATTCTGTTCTCTGCTTCTATTTGACTTTTTAAGATTTCACATATAAGTGAGATCATGCAGTATTTTTAGTTCTGTTCCTGGCTTATTTCATCTAACATAGTAACTTCCAGGTTCATCCATGTCATTGTAAATGGCAAGATCTCCTTTATTTAAGATTTAATAAATTTGGGATCCCTGGGTGGCTCAGCTGTTTAGCTCCTGCATTTGGCCCCGGGTGTGATCCTGGAGTCCTGGGATTGAGTCCCACATCAGGCTCCCTGCACGGAGCCTGCTTCTCCCTCTGCCTGTGTTTCTCTCTCTCTCTCTCTCTCTCTCTCTCTCTCTCATGAATAAATAAATAAAATCTTTCAAAAAATTGAATAAATTCATATGTGTGTGTGTGTGTGTGTGTGTATGGTGTATTCCTATATATAGGAGATATATATATATATATATATTATATGTATTTTACATATATATAATTCTTATATATATATAAATATATATTTTTCTCACTTTCTTTATCCATTCATCTGTCAACAGATACTTAGGTTGCTTCCATATTTTGGCTAATAGTTATGCTGCAGGAAATGTGGGAGCACAGATATCTCTTTGAGGTGATGATTTTTTTCCTTTGATTATATATCCTGAAGAAGGATTATTAGATTACTAGAAGGATTACTAGATAGAACTACATGGTAGTTCTGTCTTTAAGATTTTGAGGAAACTTCATACTGTTTTCCATAATGGCTGTCCAATTTGCTTTCTGACCAATGGTGTACAAGTGTTACCTTTATTCTATATCCTCACCAACACCCATTATCTTTTATCTTTTTTTTTAAGTTTTAATGCCTCCAACTAAAAAAATTCCCACACTGAGTCATCACAAGGAACACTTATCTACCACAATAATGATCTGTCACATTTAGAAATGTTGGTTATTGCAACAATCCATAATTATAATTAAGTACATGATTGTTTTTATTTTATTGAAATTCTAATCAATTTACATTAGAACATTATAAATGTATTGTAATAAATACATATGGTATGGTATAATGTGATAAACACCAGAGTAGTAGTCAGACAACCTGGGTGAAAGCCCTGGATCTTCTACTGGGTGATTTTGTGACTTCAGGCAAAATATTTAGTTCATGGTGCTTTAGTTCCACATCTGTAATCTAAGATGAATAGACTAAATCATCTTAATAGCATTGCCCAGTGTTTTCCTAAGGCGAATTGAAATAATATGTGCCTTCGCAATGAGCAATTTTAGATTTAATTTACATATTATAAATTCATCTACTGTAAATGCAGAATACAATGATTTTTAGTAAATTTCAGAGTTGTACAATTATCACCATCACTAAAATCCAACGTTAGAATATTTTCATCACTTCAAAAAATTTATTTGAGCCCATTTGTAATCAACCCTCATTCTCACATCCAAACCTAGACAACCACAGGTCTACTTTCTAACAATGCAAGCTTGTATTTTCTGAGTATTTCTTATAAAAGGAATCATACAGCAAGTAGCCTTTTTGCATCTGAGAGAAAGAAAATCTTGCACTGACCCATTTTATTTTGCTGATCAGAATATTAACAATGTATTTTCCAGTTTCATTTTTGCCTTTTAAATGTGATTATGGATGTCAGAACTTTTTGCTTATAATATTTATCTTGCTAAGTATATCAATCCTTTTTTTATGATTTCTGATGTTGGCATCATGATTACAAAGTCCTTCATTGTACCACAATTATGTTAACATACCCCTACATTTGCTTCTTATATTATGATGGTTTCATTTTTTCAACTTAATATTTATTCTGCCTAGAATTTATTTAACTGTAAGATGTGTGAATAAATACCTAATTTTATTTTTTCCAAATGCTTAACCAGCTACTCTATTTGTTAGATAATCCAGCATTTTTCTACTGAGTTTAATTGTAGCTTTTTATCAAGTATAATATATACAGACAGATACATACACACATACATGCATACATATATATTTGGGATATCGTATTATGTTACATTGATCTGATTGTTTATACCTGTGGCTTTATAAAATACATAAATATCTGGTAGTTCTCTGATTGCTATTCTTAGCTCTTGTAGCACAAATTCTTTTAGATTAACTTTAGAATTGTTTAGTCATAACTTCCCCAATCCCTCTACCCTAAAATCATTTAAGATTTTTATTGGCACTGCATTAAATGGTAGTAAAATTTGGAAAGATAAATTCAATTTTGCATGTGTTGAGTTTTAGATGACATCAGGACATCCATGTGGAGCTGCTCAGCAAACTCATGGATAATGTGGGTCTGAAGCTCAGAAAAGGAGTTAAAAGAAATATACGAACCACCCACATCAAAGCCAAAAAAAATCTAGCATAGAAATAGAAGATTTAGTTAAATGAGAAAATGGAGAACAAGACAGAAAGATGTACAAGAGCTGTGTGTTGAGAAATATCCAAATTTAGGGGCTAGAAGAGAAAAGGGAGCCACCAAAGGAACATTAAGACTAAATAAAGACATTATCTTATTACTAAAATCAAGGGAAGATATTTCAGAAAAAAAGAAATGTCATTGTTTCAGTCATCTTTTGGAAGTTGAATAGAAATTTCTCTCATGGGACATCTAAAATTGTCAAAGGTATATACGTGGACAATATAATTGTGTGCCAGATGATGAGGGACAAGGATAGGAGCTGTTCAAATATAAAGTTATGGTTATACAACTGGAGTAAAACTGTTGAACAAATATAGTGCCTATAATTGGTAATTAGGGGTCATAGACTTAAAGAACTTGTTAAGAGGATAAATCATACTTTCTTCTTAACACAAAAAAGGACAAGAAACTTTTGGAGGTGATGGATATGTTTATTATCTAGATTGTGGTAATGGTAACATGAGTGTATTCACACGTCCAAACTCACCAAATTGTAAACAGTAAATTATATGCACTTTGTGTATACCAATTATATCTTAATAAAGCGGGAAAATTAAAATAAAAACGAATGAGAACCCACTGAATTGGGTGCTTAAGAGGTTCTTTCTAAAATCAATGTGTGTTGCAAGGTGGAGGTAGGCAGATTACAGTAGGTTGACTAAAAAGCCTTTAGTATTGCCAGGGCCATGTATTTTAATAATAAGTGTCTGAAAAGTTGTATGAATATTCAAGTGTTTTTTCTCTCTCTCTCTCTTTCTATCTCCCTCTTCCCTCCATCTCTCTGTCTTTACCAAAATTTGCTGTTGGTATTGATGAAGATGATAGCATAGAGTTTAGTGTACAGGAAAACTGTGAAGCAGGAAATAAGAGAGACTGTTGCTTCATTTCCAAATCTCTTATTCATAATCAATTTGGTCCATCAAACCATTTTTGTTTTCTGTTAGTCTTTACTAAATTATATGTGCTTAGGAATACTTGTATATTTTTAGTGATTTATATTTTTCTATATTTTTTATTGGAGTTCAATTTGCCAACATACAATATAACACTCAGTGCTCATCTCATCAAGTGCCCCACTCAGTGCCCGTCACCCAGTCACCCCATCCCCCCCACCCACCTTCCCTTTCGCTGCCCCTTGTTTGTTTCCCAGAATTAGGAGTCTTTCATGATCTGTCACCCTCTCTGATATTTCCCACTCATTTACTCTCCTTTCCCCTTTAATTCCTTTCATTATTTTTTATATTTCCCAAATGAATGAAACCATATAATGTTTGTCCTTCTCCAATTGACTTACTTCACTCAGCATAATACCCTCCGGTTCTATCCACCTTGGAGCAAATGGTGGGTATTCGTCGTTTCCAATGGCTAATATTCCATTGTATATAAATGTATATACCACACCTTCTTTATTCATTCAGCTTTTGATGGACACCGAGGCTCCTTCCACAGTTTGGCTATTGTGGACATTGCTGCTAGAAACATCGGGGTGCAAGTGTCCCAGCCTTTCACTGCATCTGTATCTTGGGGGTAAATCTCCAGCAGTGCAATTCCTGAGTTGTAGGGCAGGTCTATTTGTAACTCTTTGAGGAACCTCCACACAGTTTTCCAGAGTGGCTGTACCAGTTCACACTCCCACCGACAGTGCAAGAGGGTTCCCCTTTCTCCACATCCTCTCCAACATTTGTTGCTTCTATCTTGTTAAATTTCACCATTCTCACTGGTGTGAGGTGGTATCTCAGTGTGGTTTTGATTTGTATTTCCCCGATGGCCAGTGATGTGGAGCATTTTCTCATGTGCTTGTTGGCCATGTCTCTGTCTTCCTCTGTGAAATTTCTGTTCATGTCTCTTGCCCATTTCATGATTGGATTGTTTGTTTCTTTGCTGTTATGTTTAATAAGTTCTTTATACATCTTGGACACTAGCCTTTTGTCTATAGGTCATTTGCAAATATCTTCTCTCATGCTGTAGGTTGTCTTTTAGTTTTGTTGACTGTTACTTTTGCTGTGCAGGAGCTTTTGTCCTGATGAAGTCCCAATAGTTCATTTTTGGTTTTGTTTCTCTTGCCTTCATAGATGTATCTTGCAATAAGTTGTTGTGGCCAAGTTCAAAAAGGGTGTTGCTTTTGTTCTCCTCTAGGATTTTGATGGAATATTGTCTCACATTTAGATCTTCCATCCATTTTGAGTTTATCTTTGTGTGTGGTGTAAGAGAATGGTCCAGTTTCATTCTTTTGCATGTGGCTGTCCAATTGTCTCAGCACCATTTACTGCAGAGACTGTCCTTTTTCCAGTGGATAGTGTTTCCTGCTTTGTTGAATGGTAGTTGACCATAGAGTTGAGGGCCTATTTCTGGATTCTCTATTCTGTTCCATTGATCTATGTGTCTGTTTTTGTGCCAGTACCACACTGTCTTGATGATCACAGCTTTGTAATACAACTTGAAATCTGGCATTGTGATACCCCCAGCTCTGGTTTTCTTTTTCAATATTCCCCTGGCGATTCGGGGTATTTTCTGATTCCGCACAAATCCTAAGATGATTTGTTCCAACTCTCTGAAGAAAGTCCATGGTATTTTGATAGGGATTGCATTGAACGTGTAACTTGCCCTGGATAGCATAGACATTTTCACAATATTTATTCTTCCAATCCATGAGTATGGAATATTTTTCCATCTCTTTGTGTCTTCCTCAATGTCTTTCAGAAGTGGTCTGTAGTTTTTAGGGTATAGATCCTTTACCTCTTTGGTTAAGTTTATTCCTAGTTATCTTATGCTTTTGGGATTGATTCCTTCATTTCTCTTTCTTCAGTCTCATTGTTAGTGTATAGAAATGCCACTTATTTCCGAGCATTGATTTTGTATCCTGCCACACTGCCAAATTGCTGTGTATTTTCATTGATTTATGAATAGATCTTTAAAGAATGATGGCTGGAAGCTATTTAGAAGATAATAGGGATTTGTTTGTTTCTATGGATGGATGAGAGAAGAAATATTCTGATGAAAGTAAATTACATAAGCCCCTAAAGGGGAGTTTCAATCCATGACTTCCATTTCCTCATCTAACAGGGAATTTACAAAATAAGTATTTAGTGGGGGGAAAATTAGTGTATTTTAAGGTTGCTAATGGACCACTGCTCCTACTCTGGCATTCTTTGTTGATTAATAGTGTGTTCTCTAGATAACTGTATAGTAATTAAACCTAGTGAGAAAAAGGAGAGAGAATTTAATGCATGAATAAAAAAAAAACTCTTGATGGGAAATGAGATTGCCTAGAATTCCTCTTCGTGGTTTATTTTTTACATCTGCATAATAACCTTTTCATTCTTATCAGAAATTGGAACAGAAAAGCATAAGAGTCTTAAAATACAAAAAGAACCTTTTGGGGGGTTCTATTTCCAATGAGTTCTGTACTGTTTTCCTCCTTATTTTGCTGATGGAAAATACTAATCTGATTAATTTAACTGTGTGATCCTTCTGTGATGATCAAGCAAATTTTATCATTCGGCCTGGACTAATAATATAACTTTAAGATATGCTCACCATATACTCTTTCAGTTATGAGAATGTAGTTAAATGTGTTTATTTTGAGATTTCCATTAGTTACATCTGAGAGATACAGAGAAAAAAATAGTCAATATAATTGTGCATACTATTTCAAAAATCTAGCAATTGAAATTCAGAGTCCTTTATAATATAGCTATTGATTTAAGAGAGTTAGTCTTCTAAATGTCTAAGAAAAAAACATCTTTAAAGCAAGGCTTACATTTTACATGTTAAAAATCAATTAAAAATCATGTTAAATTTCTCTAGAAAAAATCTACAAGCTAAAATAAGCATTATAGTTTTAAAATACAGTAAAAGGCAAGTTTAGCCAAAATCTCCAAAAAGTGTTCTTGATCCTTTAGCAGTTTCAGTTTCATTTCCTTTTTTCTGGTGGTTCAAGTACTTCCCTGACACAAAGCTTCTGACTTACCTCTTATTTCCACCTTCTATCTCCCACCTTCACTACTCCCATTTCTTTCTCCTTTCCCTGTGTGGAAGTGAAGAGAAAGGAGATATGGTAAAGCTACCTGACTTCACCCCTCACACAACCGCAAACTCTAGCAAAAGTAATAGATGATTCAGCTCTTTATTTTAAAGTTCTGTGTCTACTAAAACATATGCATGGTTGAGCAATCTTAAAGATTTTTACTATCCAGAGAATCAAACTGTTTAAACTATGAGAACAATTAACATCTATATTGTTAAATTTTATAACAAAGCTGTATCTATTATGTGGGTGTCCATATAAAATATATTTCTGCATAGTTACTCCACGTAAGTGTATGGCTACCATATAGAGTGCCCTCTAGCATTTTCACTGATTACTAATTTTACTTATTTGTTCACTTTCCAATTTGCAGAGTTGCTTTTCCTGAGGAATAAGCAGACACATTGTACTTAGCTTTCAAACTTGCAGTAATGTCAAAGCTATCTGCAAGCAAAAGAAAACATGCCTCATTTAGCTGTATCACTTCATAACATTATATTTTAGAAATCCTCAAAACAGCTTTTCTTAACATCCAACAAAATAAACCCTGTATGTACATGTGGCTAGTAAAGCAGAAATGTATATAGTTATGAGCAAGTAAGAACAGAAATATGAGACAAACCTATAAGGAATGATAACAGTAATGATCTTATTGATGAGCACTATAACCTCTATTCTTACAGCATTAGTACTAATACTAGCTCTGCACCTAAATCTGTTAACAATCCTCACTTCTTCATTTCATTTAGTTGCTGATTACATAGGACTTGAAATTTCTGTGATTTGAAATGTCTAAATAATGAATAAAGTCTCCTCCATCTAGCAGTCATTTTTATTACAAAATTACATTGAATTTATGGTGTTCAATAGAGGCAGCAAAAACATTTCACAAAACACAACATCCATTCATGATAAAAACCCTCAACAAAGTAAGTGTAGGGGAACATACCTCAACACAATAAAAACTATATATGAAAAACCCACAGCTAATGCCATTTGCAATGGGGAGAAACTGAGAACTTTTTCTCTACAGTCAGGAACAAAACAGAGATGTCCACTTCCACTGCTGTTATTTAACATAGTTCTGGAAGTCCTAGCCATAGGAAACAGAAAACAAAAGAAATAAAAGGAATCTAAATTGGCAATAAAGAAGTCACACTTTCACTATTTACAGATGTTATGACATTCTACATAGAAAACTCAAAAGACTCCAACAAAAAACTGCTAGGACTGATACATGAATTCAGTAAAGTTTCAGGACACAAAATAAACATACAGAAATCTATTGCAATCCTATACACTAATAAGGAAGCAGCAGAAAAATAAATCAAGGAATTAATCCCATTTAAAATTGCACCCTAAACCGTGAGATACCAAGGAATAAACCCAACCAAAGAGGCTCTTTTTTTTTCTTACTACTCTTTATTTTTATGATAATCTTGTAAAGAGGCTCAAGGAGCTGCCTTAGGCAGCAGGCAGCCTCTTTAGCATCTTTTCTCTCTACCAGCATCCTCTGCTTCTGTTTTGCCAGGCACCTCCTGGCAGAATAATGGGCCCCTAGGTCGTGATAGCAGTCCTGGTAGGCCTTGGCCACCTGGGTGAACTGCTCCAGCTCCTTGGCACAGTTCTGCCTGCAGCTATTGCCTTCCTGCTGCTGACAAGCCTTCAGCCTCTCCTGGATAATGTTAAGGATTTCTTTTTTTTTTAATTTTTTTTTTTTATTTATGATAGTCATACAGAGAGAGAGAGGCAGAGACACAGGCAGAGGGAGAAGCAGGCTCCATACACCGGGAGCCTGACGTGGGATTCGATCCCGGGTCTCCAGGATCGCGCCCTGGGTCAAAGGCAGGCGCCAAACCGCTGCGCCACCCAGGGATCCCTGATAAGGATTTCTTGATCCACTTTATAGTCTCCCTTGCATTCTGCTTAAGACATGCACAAGACATCCTTTTCCTGGCACTTATGTGAGAAATTGAAAGGACACAAAAAAATGGATAAATATTCCATGTTCATAGATTGAAAGAGAAAAATACTGTTAAAATGTCTATACTACCCAAAACAATCTATACATTTAATGCGTTCCTTATCGAAATGCCAACATCATTTTTTACAGAGCTATCATAAACAACCTAAAATTTGTATAGAACTACAAAAGATTACAAATAGCCAAAGCAGGGGCACCTGGGTGGCTCAGTGGTTGAGCATCTGCCTTTGGTTCAGGTCATAATCCTGGGGTCCTAGGATCAAGTCCTGCTCAGGTTACCTGTAGGGAGCCTGCTTCTCCTTCTGCCTATGTCTCTGCCTCTCTCTGTATGTCTCTCATGAATAAATAATTAAAAATCTTTAAAACACACACACACACAAATGGCCAAGGTAACCCTGAAAAAGAAAAGCAAAACTGGAAGCATCCCAATTCTAGATTGTATTACAAAGCTGTAGTGATCAAGATGGTGTGGTACTGGCACCAAAGTAGACACATAAACCAATAGAACAGAATAGAAAACCCAGAAATGAACCCACAGCTATGTCAATTAATCTTTGACAAGGCAAGTATGATATCCAATGTGAAAAAGACAATCTCTTCTACAAATGGTGGTGGGAAAACTGGACAGCTACAGGCAAAAGACAACATTCACAATATAAATTCAGAATGGATGAGACCTAAATGTGAGATCTGAAACCATAATAATCCTAGAAGTGAACACAGGCAGTAATTTCTTTGACACTGGCTGTAGTAACTTCCTTCTAGATATGTCTCCTAAGGCAAGGGGAAAAAAAGCAAAAATAAACTATTGGGACTACATGAAAATAAAAAGCTTCTGCTCAATGAAGGAAACAATCAATAAAACTAAAAGACAACGTATGGGATGGCTGAAGATATTTGTAAATGACATCCAATAAAGCATTAGTATCCAAAATCTATAAAGAATTTATAAAGCTCAACACCCAAAAAATGAATAACCCGGTTACAAAATGGGCAGGAGATGTGAATAGACATTTTTATAATGAAGACATTCAGATGGCCAACAGCCACATGAAAAGATGTACAACATCATTCATCATCAGGGAAATGCAAATCAAAACTACAATGAGATATCATCTCACATCTGTCACATGGCTGAAATTAAAAAAAAAAAAAAAAAAAAGCCCTGGGGATGATGTGAAGAACTATTGTGTCCTGTTGGTGGGAATGCAAACTGATTAGCCACTGTGGAAACTTTTGGAAGTTTCTCAAAAAATTAAAAATAGAACTACCCTATAATCCAGTAATGGAACTCCTAGGTAATTACACAAAGAATACAAAAATACTAATTTCAAAGGATTTATACACCCATATGTTTATTGCAGCATTATTTACAATAGTCAAACTATGGAAGCAGCCTAAGTGTGTATTGATAGATAAATTGATAAAGAAAATGTGGTATATACATATTCAATAGATTATTATTCAGCAATAAAATCAAATGAAATTTTACCATTTACAACAACATGGAGTTAGAGAGTAGTATGCTAAGCAAAATAAAACAGTTAGAGAAAGATCAGTCATATGCAGAATTTAAGAAACAAAATATATAAGTAAAGGGAATAAAAAAGGAGAGAGAGACAAACTAAGAAACAGACTCTTAACTATAGAGAACAAACTGATGGTTACCAGTAGGGAAGTGTGTGGGGATGGGTGAAATAGGTGATGGAGATTAAAGAGTACATTTGTGGTAAGCAGTGAGTGTTGTATAGAAGTGATGAATCACTATTTTACATACTTGAACCTTATATCACACTGTATGTTAACTAACTGGAATTTAGATAAAAACTTGAAAATAACTAACTTGATAAATACATAAATTGAATTTATGGTGGACTTTGCATTAAAATTCTGGTAAGGTTTTTCTGTATATCTTAAACCTAATTCTCTATGTCTTCATGTGAGTTCCTCAGTTAGCCATGTTTTTGCTTGTTCATGCTCCATTCTCGTAGAGGGCACCTCTATATATCTTTCCATGTGAAGGAATGGATCTGGAAAAAATCTTAGGAGGACTGATAAATATTTTTGTTCCACTTTCTATAGTGAAATAAAACATCAGTTACCAAGAGGCTGAGAACTTCAACTAGTGTTTAAATAATCTCAATGACATGACTGTGCATAGAAAGAAACATGGGGCAGAGCAGGCTGGGTTGCTCATTGGTTTAGCGCCACTTTCAGCCCAGGTCCTGATCCTGGAGACCCAGCATAGAGTACCACGTTGGGCTCCCTGCATGCGTGGAGCATACTTCTCCCTCTGCCTGTGTCTCTGCCTCTCTGTATCTCTCATAAATAAGTACATAAAATCTTTAAAAAAAAAGAAAGAAAGAAAGAAAGAAAAAACTTACTGCCCTGTTTTACTAAGGAGTAGAGGTAGGGATAATCTAAGACAAGACTTTATTTTGTAGATACCATATGCTGTGAACCAGCCACTTTTCCTAGCTCAACACAGAGAGCTTTTTAATAGACTTGTTCCTCTGAATTAATTTTTCCTAGTTTATTTTTTTCACATTTTTATAATATTGAATTTTTAAATTTCATTTAAAATCAATCAATTAACATATAATGCATTTAGTTTAGAGGTAGACTTTAGTGATTCATCAGTTAACACCCAGTGCTCATTACATCAAGTGCCCTCCTTAATGTTCATCACTCCTTCAGCCCACCCCCCACCTTTCCTCTAGCAATCCCCAGTTTGTGTCCTATATTTGGGAGTCTCTTATGGTTTGTCTCCTTTTTGATCATAAAGGGAATAAATGTTCGTTATAGAAAATATAAGAAAAAACAGTGAAAAAACTTGAAATAATCCCACTTCTCAGTAATGACTATTCTTAAAATTGGAGTGGGTTGAATATTTTCCAGTGTTTTCTCTTTATATATACAGGTATGTGTGTGTGTTCACATACACATGCTTCTTCAAAAAATGGAAATGTACTGTATTTATAGTTTTATATCATGTATTCAAAATTATTTTTATCATTTTTCTCTTATTACAGCAAGCAATACAAGTTCATTGTAAAAATATTTAAATATAAGTAAGCAACTTGAAAAAAGAAGTATCAAAATAAAATTAGACAAAAGGAAGAAAAAATGAATTCCTGTAATTCCATCCAGGAATAATAATGTCTGTTTTAGTATAAATAATGTCAGTCTTTTCTTTGTCTATGAAAATGTACACTTTTTTTTTCCTTTTATAAAATTAAGATCACAGGGGCACCTGGGTGGCTTGGTTAAATGTCCAACTCTTGGTTTTGGCTCAGGTTGTGATCTCAGGATCATGATATCAAGCCCCACGTTGGACTCTGTGCTCAGCATGGAGTCTGCTTGAGATTCTCTCTCTCTCTCCCTCTACCCTTCCCCCATTTGCACTCACTCTCTAAAAAAAGAAATCAAATTAAATTAAATCACAGTGTACCTACATAGTAGGATTTGTCACCTTCACTTGTTCACTTTCCAATAGATAATGATATTTTCCTTATTATAAACTATTCTTGTCCTTCAATTTTATAGTATTTACTGTAGGAACAGGTCCTAAATGATTTCTCCAATTCTCCATTGTGAAACATATAGGCTGCTTCCATGTTTTTCCAATTATACAGTACAGTAGTGGCCATCCTTGTATTTACACCTATCCACACTTCCTAGAATGCAGTGTTAGAAATACAATTGCTCATCAAAGCATATATGATGTGAATTTATCATCTTTGGGTTTTTATTTTTTTCATTTTAAATATTTTATTTATTTACTTGACAAAAAGAGCAAGAAAGCACAAGCAGGGGGAGTTGCAGGAGGAGAGAGAGAAGCAGGCTCCCCACTGAGCAATGTGGGATTCAATCCCAGGACCCTGGAATCATGACCTGAGGAGAAGGCAGATGCTTAATCGACTGAGCCACTAATGCACACCCATTTGTGTCTTTTTAAAATAGAGAAATTATTTAAGTGATCTTGTGAAAAACATTCTCAATAAAGTTTTGAGGAATGAAAAATGAAATCATAGCCTTTTTATTTTTTTATAGAAGAGTCCAGTGAAGTTCCAAATGAGGCAAGGGCTCATAAGGAAGAGGACCACCATGCAGTATCTGCAGATAATGTGGTATGTACATATTGAAATTCTTTCCTCATGATGGATTTCAAGGATATGTTTCCAGTTGGTAATAATATCAGTGTTACCATAATTAAATCCTGCTCCATTTCACAAACCAAAACAAAGCTGTCACCAATGAATTTATATATCTTTGAGGGCTTAAGAAATGAAATTTAAATATTTGAGGGTTTAAGAAATGAAATTTAAAGCACTGTCATTTGTGCCTCAAATTTTTATGACTGAAGAGATTTGCAAATATAAAAATTTAATGCTTACTACATATAGACATTTTTTACATATGTTATTCTTCTTTAACACATTTAGCAAAGAGCAGATTTCTTTCATTTAACAGATGGAGAAATTATGACTGAGGTTAGCCTGCAATCATGAAAGAAGCCTTTGTTAGTTCTAAGATTGTATCCAAGGATTCCTGATTCGAGTTCTCTGTTCAGACCATATCTATCTCTACTATGTTTGGAGCCTTTCCTCTTTCTAGTTGAATTAGATTCTCTTAGTCTTCTTTAAAACTGCACTAATGGAGGAAAGACAATATTCAAAGACTGAATAACAGGCAGAGACAGACTGTATGTGGATTAAACTTGGATTTGTGAAAATGTAAACATTATTAGTATACATAAATGTTCTCCAAGGAGCATGTTTTTATTTTAGCAGCATGTTTATATCCTGACTCCATTAAGTAATACAGAAATCAAGATAGTATTAAAATCAAACATAAAAGCAAGGGCCATTTTGTTTTGTTTTGTTTTGTTTTCTTCTAAATCAATGATTTTTGCTTGATTGCAATCTTTTTTTTTTCTAAAAGATTTTATTTATCCATGAGGTTCACAGGAGAGACAGAGACATAGGTAGAGGGAGAAGCAGGCTCCCTGTGGGGAGCCTGATGTGGGACTCGATCCCAGGACCCTGGGATCATGACCTGAGCCAAAGGCAGACACTCAACCACTGAGCCACCCAGCTACCTCTTGATTGCAATCTTTTAAAAGAAAATAGTACCTGTAATGGATTTTTCTGTTACAAAATGAGTGTAACTTCATCTGGCTTCCATTACAAACAACATTATATGACATTATAATTCTGCCACATATCCTTACTAGAAATTGAACACATAAAATACAGTTTTGCTCTTTTTTGTTAAACATCAACAGTATATAACAGTATTTTCCACATGCAGGATATAGTTTAGGATTACATTTTATTGATTTCAGTCCTAATTTAAATTGATGTTTGACTCTACTAACACAACTCAGTAGGCATATAGGAAAACAAACTTTTATTTTGATGCAATGTTTTCATTGGATAGCTGGTAATAATTATTTTCCACAATTGATTGTGTTAATATTCTTAAATTCCATAAAGTAATAATCTCCTCTGTTCTAGGTTTGGGTCACACTAAATAAGTTATATACTATTATTTACAAATTAAAACTTTTTCCCACAAAAAAACCCAAACAAACAAACAAAAAAAAAAAACCCACTTTTTTTCCCCCATAGACACATGCTCACATTTAATCTGAATTTCTCTGCACTGGATCTCCCTCAGCAGACATTTGGAAATAATAAATGAAATAATGACATAGAATGACCCAAATCACTTAGCACCTCCTAATTTTTGAAAAAAAAATTATTTTTTAGAGACAGAACTTTAAACCTTCAAAGCCTCATCTCTGTCTGCAACTTTTGAATACCCCCAAATATTCATAGATGGCAAATCACAAAAACATATTAAGACTTATTTACATGCACAAATCTATAGAGTGGCCTTTGGTGCTTTCTTCGCTGGGATACTTATCTCCTTTTCCCAAGAACTGATCCAAATAAAGAATCTAAATTTTTTTTTAGAAAGTATACCAGGTCTTGTGAAAACTGACATGATTAAACCCCAAGTTTATAGTGATTTCAATAAAAACGAAAACATTAGATTCATGTCCAGTCATCAGCAGAAAGCAATTTCTTTGCAACTATCCTCTTGACTCAGAAACCTGCAAGTCACACACCCTGTTATGGTTACATATCCTCATAGGCCATGTATTAAGCATGATCATTCCACATATGTTTGGGACTTTTAAAAATTGTTATTCAAATTCCAATTAATTAATATTCAGTATAATATTACTTTCATGTGTACAATGTAATGATTCAACACTTCCACACAACACTGGTGCTCAAATATTTAGAGTTTATTTTGGTTTTGGTTTTTCCTTTAAAAAAAAATATTCCATGATTAGAGAACTTTTCTTGCCCCCATGGTTACAGTATAGTGGTCATTCTTTACATAAGCAGTAGGCTATTTTATTCACTCTTTTGACAGATGTTTAATTAGTACCTACTGTGTACAAAATACTGTACAAACTATGTTGCACCTTAATTCTAAAGCTAATGGCAGTTTAGCATCCCTCTTTCTCTCTCTCCTTACTTACTGTACAGTGAAGGAAGAAAACACCAAGTTATTTTTATTAATATATCATAAATATTTGGTTTCAATTGTGTAGCCCATAATGGAGTGCATTAAATAAGTGACTTAAAAAAATCCCTGGGGATGCCTGGGTGGCTCAGTGATTGGGCATCTGCCTTCGGCTCAGGTCGTGATCCCAGGATCTGGGATCGAGTCCCACATTGGGCTCCCTGCGAGGAGCCTGCTTCTCTCTCTGCCTATGTCTTTTCCTCTCTCTCAGTCTGTGTCTCTCATGAATAAATAAATTTTTAAAATCCCTGTATTTGACTTTGGAATGCATGTCACATGTTGATATTTTACATTAGAAGTTGTAAATAAGTGTATAGTAATTTAAAAAAAAACTTGCAACAAAGTAGGTATGGTTAGCATTAAATAGATTACTTTTACACGAAATGTGTTTCCTATCACTGGAAGGCACTACTTAAGCAGAATTCAAATGCCTATTTTTTTTCAAAAATATTATGGAAGAAATTTTTCTATTTTAAATAGTATTTTAATAGTTTTCTATTTACTAAGCAGCCATAAATTAAAGGTAGAGAAAGATGGCTCAGACACACACTGGGTATAACACTGAAGAGCCATTCAGAGCTTATTCTGGATAACCTAGACTAGATAACCCCATCATTAAAACTAAACATTAAATGTTTATGTTCTATACATTGTTGAGTATAGTGATGATGATCAGATAGGTACTTATGAAAATTTCTCAACTTGTGTTACAGAAAATAGAAATTATTGATGATGAAGAAAGTGACATGATAAGTAATTCTGAAGTTGAACAAGTGAATTCTCTCTTGGATTATAAGGTGAAAATAATTTCAAATTCTGAATTCATTAAGAGAAAGCTCTAAATGAGACAGACTTTTATGGTGCCTATGTACTAACTTATTTCACTTTCCCTTTTATTTGATAAGTTAAACTGGGACTCCCCATTGTCTTTCTCAGGCACTTGATTTCAGTCAGCATGCTGGACACTTTAATCAAATCTGGCTAGTTTACTGATTATGGTTTTAAGCAAAGAGCTTGCTGAGTGAAAGTAGGTATTTATAGTGTATATTAAGATGAGGCAGGGCATAATTGTGGTTAATGTGAAATTTATGACAGTGACTATAAAGCTAAAGTTTATTTTTAAATAGTGGTAATGGGGAGATTTTTTTCCAGTGATCCTTGTTAATTTTCTCTTGAATTGCAACTTCTGAAAAACATTTTTAGGAAACCTCTTTTACATTTTAAAAACAATTCCCCAGGGGGCAGAGCAAGATGGTGGAGGAGTAGGGTCCCCAAGTCACCTGTCCCCAACAACTTACCTAGATAATTTTCAAATCATCCTGAAAACCTACAAATTTGACCTGAGATTTAAAGAGAGAACAGCTGGAACGCTACAGAGAGAAGAGTTTGCACTTCTAACAAGGTAGGAAGACGGAAAAAAAATAAAATATAAAAGAATCAAGTGGAAGAGGGACCCCCATGAGGAGCCGGGCTAAGGCCTGGTGGCGAAAGCCTCCAGGACAGGAAAGCTTAGTCCCGGAGAAGCAGGAACTTTAAACATCCACACGAGGGGGATTCCTGGGTAGCTCAGTGGTTGAGCACCTGCCTTTGGCTCAGGGCATGATCTTGGACTCCCGGAATCAAGTCCTATATCGGGCTCCCTGTATGAAACCTGCTTCTCTCTCTCTCTCTCTCTCTCTCTCTGTCTCTCATGAATAAATAAATAATTTCTAAAAATCTGCACCAGATTCTTCCCACACAGAAAAACGCTTAGCAGGGAAACCTGGCAGAACCAAAGGAGGGGCAGTGGAGCATCCCAGGGTCACTAAGAGGAAGTGCACCCGGGGGAGAGTACTCCACAGACTGTGGGCCAAGGTCTGTAAAGGGCTGGAGCACACGCCCGGCAGGGCCTTGTAAGAAGCTCGGGCGGTGGCTCCCGGCGGAGGGGTCTGCGCCTGGCTGCCTTCGGGAACCGTAGCCCTAGGAGCGCAATTCCAGCAGCACAGGCCCCAGATTCCAGGGCACCGGGCAGGCACAGCCCAGGATCCTGCATTCCCCCAAGACAGAGACGGGAAGGACACAGGACACTGAAGACTCCCCTGCCGCTGGGCGGCCCCAAGCTGTGAAGGTCAGCACTCCCCACCCCCGGAGCATCTAGGCCAGTGCAGACTGGGAGACTGTGGTAGTTACTGCAGGAGCTGACTCCAGACATGGAGAGCTGACCATCGCCAGTGTTCTTGTTCCTCCTTCTGTCACCCTGTGCCTGGGAGGAGCGGGGCAGCCAGGGAAGAGAAACCTCATGGGGTAAACAGCAGCCACTGAGCCATGGACCTGACAGGGGGTGGAGCAGCTCCCCCAGTTGCACACACCTGAGAATCATCACAGCAGGCCCCTCCCCCAGAAGACCAGCTGGAAGGACAGGGGAAGAGCAAGTTCTTGACCGAAAGAGCAAGTTCTTGCTACAAAG
This sequence comes from Vulpes lagopus, assembly GCF_018345385.1. Taxonomy (NCBI): domain Eukaryota; kingdom Metazoa; phylum Chordata; class Mammalia; order Carnivora; family Canidae; genus Vulpes; species Vulpes lagopus. The sequence goes on along the minus strand of NC_054848.1, from coordinate 64,952,187 downwards.
CCCCAAGGGAAGTCTAGGGATTTATAGTATATAGACCCAGAGGATACCCCTCCTTTTTTTTTCTTTTTTTTTTCCTTTTTCCAGTACAACTCATTTTTAGCCACTCTGCACTGAGCAAAATTATTAGAAAGAAGAACTCACCACAAAACAAAGAATCAGAAACAGCACTCTATGCCACAGTTACAGAATTTGGATTCCAATTCGATGTCAGAAAACCAATTCAGAAGCACAATTATATAACAACTGGTGAATCTGGAAAAAAAAAGCATAAAGGATTCAAGAGAATTCATGACTGAAGAATTTAGATCTAATCAGGGAGAAATTAAAAATCAATTAAATGAAATGCAATCCAAACTGGAAGTCCTAACGACGAGAGATAATGAGGTACAAGAACCAGTGAGTGACATAGAAGACAAGTTGAAGGCAAGGAAGGAAGCTGAGTTAAAAAGAGAAAAAAAATTAAAAGACCATGAGGAAAGGTTAAGGGAAATAAATGACAGCCTCAGAAAGAAAAATCTACATTTTATTGGGGTTCCAGAAAGGACCAGAAAGCATATTTGAACAAATCATAGCTGAGAACTTCCCTAACTGGGGGAGGGAAACAGGCATTCACATCCAGGAGATAGAGAGATCCCCCGCAAAAATTAAGAAAAACCCTTCAACACCTCGACATTTAATTGTGAAAATTGCAAATTCCAAAAATAAAGAGAAAAATCCTTAAAGCAGTGAGAGACAAGAGATTCTTAATATATGGGGAGAAATATCAGATTAAGAAGATACCTCTCCACAGAGACCTGGCTGGCCAGAAAGGTCTGGCATGATATACTCAGGGTACTAAATGAGAAGAACATGGAGCCAAGAATACTTTATCCAGCAAGGCTCTCATTCAGAATAGAAGGAGAGATAAAGAGCTTCCAAGATAGGCAGAAATTGAAAGAATATGTCACCACCAGACCAGCTCTGCAAAATGTATTAAGGGGAACTCTGCAAAAGAAAGAGGAAGCCCAAAGAAAGAAGCCACAAAAGCAAGGACTGAATAGGTATTACGATGACACTAAATTCATATCTTTCAAAAGTAACTCTGAATGTCAATGGGCTTAAAGATCCCATCAAAAGACACAGAGTTGCAGCATGGATAAAAAAGCCAGACCCATCTATTTGCTGTCTACAAGAGACTCATTTTAAACAAAAGGACACCTAGAGCCTGAAAATAAAAGGTTGGAGAACCATGTACCATTCAAATGGCCCTCAAAAGAAAGCAGGGGTAGCCATCCTTATATCAGATAAACTAAAGTTTATCCTGAAGACTGTAGTAAGAGATGAATAGGGACACTATATCATACTTAAAGGATCTAGCCAACAAGAGGAACTAATAATCATCAATATTTATGCCCCGAATGTGGGAGCTGCCAAGTCTATCAATCAATTAATAACCAAAGTAAAGACATCCTTAAATAATAATACACTTATACTTGGTGACTTGAATGTAGCGCTTTCTACAATCGACAGGTTTTCTAAGCACAACATCTCCAAAGAAATAAGAGCTTTAAATGATACACTGGACCAGATGGATTTCACAGATATTTACAGAACTTTATATCCAAACGCAATGGAATACACATTCTTCTCAAGTGCACATGGAACTTTCTCCAGAATAGACCACATACTGGGTCACAAATAAGATCTTAACAGATACCAAAAGATTAGGATCATCCCCTGCATATTTTCAGACCATAATGCTTTGAAACTTGAACTCAATCACAAGAAGAAATTTAGAAGCAATTCAAACAAATGGAGGTTAAAGAGCATCCTGCTAAAAGAAGAAAGGGTCAGCCCGGACATTAGAGAAGAATTAAAAATATTCATGGAAACTAATGAGAATGAAGATTCAAAATCTTCGGGATACAGCCAAAGCAGTCCTGAGAAGGAAATACATCACAATACAAGCATCCCTCAAAAAAATGGAAAAAAACCTCAAATACACAAGCTAACCTTGCACCTAAAGGAACTGGAGAAAAACACCAAGTAAAACCTACATGGAGCAGAAGAAGAGACTTCATAAAGATTCCAGCAGAACTTAATGAAATAGAGACCAGAAGAACTGTAGAACATATCAATAAAATAAGGAGTTGGTTCTTTGATAGGACTAATAAGATAGATAAACCATTAGCCAGCCATATTAAAAACAAGAGAGAAAAGACTAATTAATAGAATCAAGAATGAAAAAGGAGAGATCAACACAGATAACAAGGAAATACAAACAATTTAAAAAACTTATTATGAGCAGCTATACGCCAATAAATTAGGCAATCTGGAAGACATGAACACATTTATGAAAAACCACAAAGTACCTAAACTGGAACAGGAAGAAAAAAAAAAAACCTGAACAGGCCAATAACCAGGGAGGAAATTGAAGCACTCATCAAAAACTTCCCAAAACAGAAAAGTCACAGGCCAGATGGCTTCACAGGGGAATTCTATCAAATGTTTAAAGAAGCAATACCTATTCTACTAAAGGAGTTCCAAAAGATAGAATTGGATGGATTTCTTCCAAACTCGTTTAATGAGGCCAGCATCATCTTAGTTTTAAAACCAGACAAAGACCCTACCAAAAAGGAAAATTATAGGCCAATAACCCTGATGAACACAGATGCAAAAATTCCCAACAAGATGCTAGCCAATAGGATCCAATAGTACATTAAGAAGATTATTCACCATTCCCAAGCGAGATTTATCCCTGGGATGTAAGGCTGGTTCAACACACTTAAAGCAATCATTGTGATGGATCATTTCAACAAGAGAAAAAAACAAGAAACACATGATCCTCTCAATAGATGCAGATAAAGCATTTGACAAAATACAGCATCCATTCCTGATCAAAACTCTTCAGAGTGTAGGGATACAGGGAACATTCCTCAGCATCTTAAAGTTCATCTATGAAAAGTCCACAGCCAATATAATTCTCAATGGGGAAACACTGGGAGCCTTTCCCCTAAGATCAGTAATAAGACAGGGATGTCCACTCTCACCACTGCTCTTCAACATAGTACTAGAAGTCTTAGCCTCAGCAATCAGGCAACAAAAAAAAAAAAATAAAAGGCATTCACATTGGCAAAGAAGTCAACCTCTTCCTCTTTGCAGATGACATGATATCGTATGTAGAAAACCCAGAAGACTCCCCCCCAAGATTGCTAGAACTCTTACAGAAATTCAGCAGTGTGGCAGAATACAAAATCAATGCCCAGAAGTCAGTGGCATTTCTATACACTAACAATGAGACTGAAGAAATAAATTAAGGAGTCAATCCCATTGACAATTTCACCCAAAAGCATAAGATACCTAGGAATAAGCCTAACCAAAGAGGTAAAGGATCTATACCCTAAAAACTACAGAACACTCCTGAAAGAAATCGAGGAAGACACAAATAGATGGAAAAGTATTCCATGCTCATGAATTGGAAGAATTACTATTGTGAAGATGCTAGTGCTACCCAGGGAAATTTACCCATTTAATGCAGTTGCTACCAAAATACCATGGACTTTCTTCAGAGAGTTGGAACAAATCATCTTAAGATTTGTGTGGAATCAGAAAAGACCCCGAATAGCCAGGAGAATATTGAAAAATAAAACCAGAGCTGGGGGCATCACAATGCCAGATTTCAGGTTGTACTACAAAACTGTAATCATCAAGGCAGTGTGGTACTGGCACAGAAACAGACTATAGATCAATGGAAAGAATATAGAATCAAGAAATGGGCCCTCAATTCTTTGGTCAACTAATATTCGACAAAGCAGGAAAGACTATCCACAATAAATGATGCTGGGAATTGGATAGCCAACTGCAGAAGAATGAAACTAGACCATTCTCTTACATGATACACAAAGGTTAACTAATTTAATTAGAAAAGACAATAGTTTTCATTTTCTCAAAAATCTTTTTAGTTTTACTATAATTGAAGGTTATGTCATTCAACAATTTTTTTCCTAAATGTTTATAACATGTCAGACTTTATAATATTGAATATTGTAAATACAGAGGGAAATTTTCTTTTGAAATTTATTTGGGGATGCCTGGATGGCTCAGCAGTTGGACGCCTGCCTTTGGCTCAGGTCGTGATCCTGGGATCCGGGATTGAGTCCCACATCGGGCTCCCTGCCAGGAGCCTGCTTCTCCCTCTGCCTATGTCTCTCCTCTCTCCTTCTCTCTGTGTCTCTTATGAATAAATAAATAAATCTTTTAAAAAGGAAATTTATTTGATACATGCTCAAAGACCACAGTATAATCCTGTATTTTAACTGTATTTTCCACTAATAAAATTATAAGATTGTTGTTTCTGAACTACAATATATCATCCTGATCTCTCCTCATTGGTCATAAAATATTTCTAAATGCCCATTTCAGGTTTAAATGGGCTCTTTACCACTTGACACAGGGTATGGAAACTATAGAGGGGAGGACGGGATTGCACAGCTGTTAATTATCCATTTAGCAATCTGAAAGAGGTCATATGGGTTAGGCTCAGAACAAAGATACTTTCCAGAACCTCATCTTTCTGGAGTAACACTTGAGAAGGTTTGGAGCTAAAGACCATAGTGGGGTAGAGTGTCCAATTCAGGCATGCTAATTAACATTTTTATTGAACTCTACAGTTCGTATAATAATCTTGTGTTTTCCACTGTGGTAAATGCTGTGGGAAAAAGGAGTTCTTAACTATAAAATGTTTTTGACAACATATCACATACTACATAAATTTCTTTCCCTTAACTCTAAAAAATTAGCACCTATATAGAAATATATTTTTTCATAATCATTATAAATAATACTTCACCTCAGCTGTGAATTGTATTGCCTTAATTCTAAAGTAAGGACAACTTAGTAAAAGAAAGAAGGTGGCAGACTAGGAGACTCCAGAGCTCCTATTCCCATAGACACACCTAGGCAACGCTATATCTATGCAACTAACTCTGAAAACAGCATGAACACTAGCAGAAGAGACATTCCATAGCTAGTCTTAGAGAGAAAGCCACGTTAAAAAGGGTAAGATGAACAGAGATGCAGTTGGGAACCAAACCCCTTGTGTGACTAAACACAAACAAGAGGGATATCACAACTATGGGGATTTGGGAGACTCAGACCCCACACAGGGCACTGTTGGTACTGGAGACACTCTGAGAAGACAAGTCCCTCATAATGTCTGACTTTAAAAACTAGCAGTCTTTAACTCTGAAGCTTTAAAAGTCAGTAAACTTAATGCCAGAAAAGCTGGAATTGATAGGAAAAGAGCCAGAATATTCATAATATAAATGGACCCAAGACACAGCACAGAAGCAGCAGTTTGAAAAGTGGCTGGGTTTTCCATGAAAGAGATTTACTGACTAATCTTAGAACATGTGCTGGAAAGACAAGGGTATCTAAATTTCTACAAGAATGAACATACAAGCTGACACATATTTCTTTCCCTCCACCAGTGTAAATGGCCAGAGGCTTACAAGAGCCATTTCTAATACTCTCCATCTTCCTTGCCAGAGCCAAGTGCTTCAACCTGGAAAACCCCTGTGGACCAACCACACCCAATATACCTGCCACACAATTTCCAAAGTTGTTTTTTTTCTTTATTTTTTTAAATTTGTTTTTATTGAGGTTTGATCTCCCACCTTATAGTATAACACCCAGTGCTCATCCCATCAAGTGCCCTCTTCAGTGCCCATCACCCAGTTACCCCAACCCCCAGCCCACCTCGCATTCCACAACCCTTTGTTCATTTCCCAGAGTTAGGAGTCTCTCATGGTTTGTCTCACTCTCGAATTTTTTCCCACTCAGTTCTCATCCATTCCCTTATAATCCCATTCACTATTTCTTCTATTCCCCGTATGACTGAAACCATATGATGATTGTCTTTTGATTGACTTACATCACTCAGTATAATACCCTTCAGTTCTATCCACGTTGAAACAAGTGGTGCATATTCATCCTTTCTGATTACTAATATTCCATTGTGTGTGTGTGTGTGTGTATATATATATATGTATATATATATATGCCATATATGCCACATCTTCTTTATCCATTCATCTGTCGAAGTACATCTTAGCTCCTTCCACAGTTTGGCTATTGTAGACATTGCTGCTATAAACATTGGGGCACAGGTGTCCTGGCATTTCACTACATCTATATCTTTGGGGTAAATACCAAGAAGTGCAGCTGCTGGGTCATAGGGTAGCTCCATTTTTAACTCCTTGAGGAACCTCCAAACTGTTTTCCAGAGTGCCTGTACCAGTTTGCATTCCCATCAAAAGTGCAAGAGAGTTTCCCCCTTTTCAAAATCCTTTCCAACATTTGTTGCTTTCTGTCTTGTTAAATTTCACCATTCTCATTGGTGTCAGGTGGTGTCTCATTGTGGTTTGATTTGTATTTCCTTGATGGCCAGTGATGTGGAGCATTTTTTCATGTGCTTGTTGGCCATGTCTATGTCTTCTTTGGTGAAATTTCTGTTAATGTCTTCTGCCCATTTCATGATTGGATTTTTGGTTTCTTGCAAGTTGAGTTTAATAACTCCTTTATAGATCTTGATTACTAGCCCTTTATCTGATGTCATTTGCAAATATCTTCTCCCAATATGTAGGTTGTCTTTGAGTTTTCTTGACTGTTTCTTTTGCTGTGCAGAATATCTTTACCCTGAAAAAGTCCCAATAGTTCATTATTGCTTTTGTTTCCTTTGCCTTTCTAGATGTATCTTGCAAGAAGTTGCTGTGGTCAAGTTCAAAAAGGGTTTTGCCTGTGTTCTCCTCTAGGATTTTAATGGATTCTTGTTTAATATTTAGATCTTTCATCCATTTTGAGTTTATCATTGTATGGTATAAGAGAATGGTCCAGGTCAATTCTTCTGCACATGGCTGTCTAATTTTCCCAACACAATTAATTGAATAGAGTGTCTTTTTCCAGGGGATATTAGTTGACCATAGAGTTGAGGGCCCATTTCTGGGTTCTCTATTCTGTTCCATTGATCTATGTCTCTGCTTTTGTGCCACCACCATCCTGTCTAGATGATCATAGCTTTGTAATACAGCTTGAAATTTTGCATTGTGATGCCCCTGGCATTGGTTTTCTTTTTCAATATTGCCCTGGTATTCGGGGTCTTTTCTGATTCCATATAAATCTTAAGATTATTGGTTACAACTCATTGAAAAAAGTCCATGGTATTTTGATAGGGATTGTATTGAACGTGTAAATTGCCCTGGGTAACATTGACATTTTCACAATATTAATTATTCCAATCCATGAGCATGGAATGTTTTTCCAACACTTTGTGCCTTCCTCAATTTCATTCAGAAGTGTTCTGTAGTTTTTAGGGTATAGATCCTTTATCTTTTTGGTTAGGTTTATTCCTAGGTATTTTATGCTTTGGGGTGAAATTGTGAATGGGATTGATTCTTAATTTCTCTTTCTTCAGTCTCATTTTTAGTGTATAGAAATTCCACTGATATCTGTGCATTGATTTTGTATCCTGCTGCATTGCTGAATTGCTGTATGAGTTCTAGCAATCTTTGGGTGGAGTCTTTGGGTTTTCTATGTACAGTGTCATGTCATCTGTGAAGAGGGAGAGTTTGACTACTTCTTTGCCAATTTGAATGCCTTTTATTTCCTTTTGTTGTCTGATTGCCAGGACTAGGACTTCTAGTACCATGTTGAATAACAGTTGTGAGAGCGGACATCTCTCTCGTATTCTTGATCTTAGGAGAGAGGCTCACAGCTTTTCCCCATTGAGAATGATATTCTCTGTGGGATTTTCATATATGGCTTTTAAGATATTGAGGAACGTTCCCTCTATCCCTACACTCTGAAGAGTTTTGATCAGGAATGGATGCTGTATTTTGTCAAATTATTTTTCTGCAACTATTGAGAGGATCATATCATTCTTTTTTTTCTCCTGTTGATGTGATCTATCAGTTGGTTTTAAAAGTGTAAAAAAAAAATAAAAAAAAATAAAAGTGTTGAACCTCCTTTGCATCCGGGGGATAAATCCCACCTTTTCATGATGAATAATTTTCTTAATATACTGTTGTATCCTATTGGGTAGTACCTTATTGAGAATTTTTGCATCTGATTTCATCAAGGCTTTTCGTCTATAATTCTCCTTTCTTGTGGGGTCTTTGTCTGGTTTAGGAATCAAGGCAATGCTGGCTTTCATAAAACGGTTTCAAAGTAGTCCATCCCTTTCTATTGGAACAGCTTTAGTAGAACAGATATTATCTCTTCTTTAAACGTTTGAGAGAATTCCCCTGGGAAGCTATCTGGCCCTGGACTTTTGTGTCTTGGGAGGTTTTTGATGACTGTTTCAATTTCCTCGCTGGTTACTGGCCTGTTCAGATTTTCTATTTCTTCCTGTTCCAGTTTAGGTAATTTGTGGCTTTCCAGAAATGCATTCATTCTTCCAGATTGCCTAATCCGTTGGCATATAGCTGCTCATAATATGTTTTTAAAACTGTATTTCCTTGGTATTGATTGTGATATCTCCTCTTTCATTCATGATTTTATTAATTTGAGTCCTTTCTCTTTTATTTTTAATAAGGCTGGCTAATGGTTTATCTATCTTCTTAATTCTTTCAAAGAACCAGCTCCTGATTTTGTTGATCTGTTGTACAGTACTTCTAGTCTCCATTTCATTGAGTTCTGCTCGAATCTTTATCATCTCTCTTCTTATGCTTAGTATAGGTTTTACTTTATGTCCTTTATCCAATTCCTCCTTTTTGTGAGATTAGCTTGTGTATTTCAGTTTTTTTCCAATATATTGAGATAGGCTTGTGTTGCGATGCATTTCCCTCTTTGGATTGCTTTTGCTATACCCCAAAGACTTTGATTGGTTATATTTTCATTTTCTTTAGTTTCCATGAATCTTTTTCATTTTTCTCTAATTTCCTATTTGGCCCATTCATATTTTAGTAGCATGCTCTTTAACCTCCATGTATTTGAGTCTCTTCCAAATTTCTTCCTGTGTTTGAGTTCTAGTTTCAAAGCATTGTGGTCTGAAAATATGCAGGGGACAATCCCAGTCTTTTGGTATCAGTTAAGACCTGATTTGTGACCCAGTATGTGGTCTATTCTGGAGAAAGTTCCATGTGCACTTGAGAAGAATGTTATTCAATGGTGTTTCAATGCAAAGTTCTATACATATCTGTGAAATCCATCTGGTCCAGTGTATCACTTAAAGCCCTTCTTTCTTTGGTCATGTTGTGCTTAGGAAATTTGTCATTTGCAGAAGGTCCTGTGTTGAAGTCTCCTGCAACTTTTTAATTTTGGACTGATTAGATCTCAATTCTGCAGTAATGATGTTTCTAGAGTCCTTTATGTTTTTTCCAGAGCCACCAGTAGCATTATAATTATTCCTCTGAATTGACTTTCTGACATTGTATTGAAATCCAAATTCTATAACCCTGTGGCAGAGTGCTCTTTCTGGTTCTTTCTTCTGTGGTGAATTCTTCCCTCTAGTCATTTAGTCCAGTGGCGAGTGTCTTTATGAGTGGGCTGTGTCAAAAATATCAACCACAACATAATTAAAATACACCCTTTATGATTCTGAAGAGGTAAGAGACTAGAAAATAAAAGAAGAACAGAACAAAATAAAACAAATGACCACTAATCTGAAAAACAAATTTTAAAACAAAATGGTAAAAATAAAAGGCCAAAAACCACAAAGAAGCAGAAAAAAAAGAAAAAATAATAAAAACAGTAAAGAAAAAAGGGAAAAGAGAAAAAAAAGCAGTCTGGGGGTGGTTGTGGTGAAGAAGTGGTAGTGGAAAGAGAATGTAGTCTACCTGAGGGGTCCTAGAGGGTGATCCTCTTGGTTCTGAGTGAATTTTGTTCTGTATGTTAGAAGATGCTCAATCTCAAATTTGTTTAAACCAGCAATACTTGTAGAAAACCCCAACATTGACCACCAAAAGATAAACAAGATAAAAGTAGGTGTCAGAATGGGAAGAAAGAGGGGATATAATCTCACAGAATGAACCAGTATGGTATTCCACTTGGTTCTGGGTGTATGTTGGTCATGTTTTAGAAGGTATTAACTCCCACCATTGTAAAACAAAATGAGGCAGAAAAAAAAAAACACAAAACAAAAACTCATATCTCATATATCTACCAAAATTAAATTGAATACATTGAAGGGAATCCATAAGTGAAAAATATAACTAAGACATGTATTTTTAGAAATATGAAAGTCAAAAAGGAAAAAACTTAAAATTGAAGAGCTGGTATAATGTAGTTAAGGTGGGAAAGGAGAAAAAATATTGGAAATTTTTAGTGTGATATAAAGATGATTATAATGGAAAATGGAAGAAAAAAGAAGAAGAAAAAGAGGGGACCCTCTAATTCTATATAGTACTTTCCCTCAATTTTCCCTCGGTCCTGGAATTTTTCAGTGCTGCTTGGTCAATAAAGTTGCTCTTCCCTTGTTCTTCCAGATGGTCTTCTGGGGCAGGGTTCTGCTGATTTTCAGGTGTGTGTGCCTGGGCAGAGGTGCCCTGCCCCTTGCCAGGTTTCCAGCTCCATGTGAGCTGTTTATCCTGTGAGGCCTTTGTTCCCTAGAGGCCCTGCCTCTCCCAGGCACAAGGTGAAACAGAGGAAAAACAATAATGGCAGTGGCCAGATTTCCAGCTCCAGATTCAAGCTCCCTGTGAGTAACTAACCACAATCTCCCAGTCTGCACTGGCCTAGATGCTCCAGGTCCGCACAGCTACACTGATCTGCACAGCTTGTGGGGTGCCCAGTAGCAGGAGAGTTCTTGCTATCCTGTGCCCTCCCACTTCTGCCTAACACATGATCCCGGGCTTTGTCTGCTTGGGTGCCCTGGGATCCAGGGCCAGTGCCACTGGACCTGCACTCTCAGGGACAGCCTCTTCTGAAGACAATGGGGCTCAGTCACCTCTGTCCATTGCTTGGCTATAGAGTTAATGCAGCTCCGGAGCCACTCTCTTAACCACTGGCTTCTCCTAAATGCCTTGAAGGGCTGTGGCGCTTTACCGATATTGGACCATGGTTTGCCGTGAGCTTTCCCCTGGGTGCCCCTCCTCTTATAGTGACTCCAGGAATCTTGAGGCTTCACTGACCCAATTTCCCTGCTAAGCACTTTTCTGGTGTGGATTTTTAAGGTCCCTGCTTCTCCATGGCTGGACTTTCCTGTCCTGGAGGCTTTTGCCACTCTGCTTTAGCTGTGCTACTCACGGTTCCTCTCCCCCACTTAATTCTTTTTAATTAAGTAATTTATTTATTTTCACCTTCCTACCTCATTAGAAGTGAAAACTTTTCTCTTGGCAGCATTCCAACTGTTCTCTTTATTTTTTAATTTTTTAAAAACTTTTATTTATTCATGATAGAGAGAGAGGCAGAGACACAGGCAGAGGGAGAAGCAGGCTCCACACCAGGATCCTGATGTGGGACTCGATCCCAGGTCTCCACGATCATGCCCTGGGCCAAAGGCAGGTGCCAAACTGCTGAGCCACTAAGGGATCCCCAGCTGTTCTCTTTAAATCTCAGGTCGAATTTGTAGGTGTTCAGGATGCTTTGAGAGTTATCTAGGTAAGTTTATGTGACCAAGTGAGTTTAGGACCCCTACTTTTCCGCCATTTTGCCCCCAGCCCTCCAAAGCTGTTTCTGCCCTACTACACCTGGTATGCAGCTTAGGCCTGGACTAGCACCACTCCAAGGGGACTCCAGTCCTGGAGAAGGGTATCAAATCCACACACTGGGCATCCACAGTTCCTTCAGCCTGGCTTCTTAACTGTATGTACAGTAACTGAGCCCTGCACTTTTGTGCAGTTTTGGCAGAGAGGCTAATAGCACACTGCTGGGATGTGTAATGGTCTCACCCACCAACCAGTCCTATCTGGTCTCAGCCAGAACTCTCAAAAGTGTGCTCACAGAGGGCAAAGTGAGCCATTGTAGCTCTCTGGGCTGAAGGCAATGATGGCTCAGTCACAACAGAAGGTTACATGCAGCCCACACAGGGAACACCTGTGAGACACCTGATCCTGATGATATGGGGACACTGCACTATAGGGTACCACAGGAGCTCTTCTACACAAGGCCACAAGTTTCAAGATCAGGAGATGTAGCTGACCTATCTAATACATAGAAACAAACACAGAGAGATGAAATGAAGAGACAGAGGAATATGTTCCAAATGAAAGAACAAGACAAAATCACAGTAAAAGAATGAAATGAAACAAAGGTAAGTCATATGCCTGATAAAAAGTTCAAAGTAATGGTCATAAAGATACTCACTGGACTTTAGAAAAGAATGGGTAAACTCAGTGAGAGCTTCCACAAAGAGATAGATAATATAAATAATAATGAATCAGAGCTGAAGAATTCAGTAAGTGATATGAAAAATACACTAGAAAAGAATCAACATCTGATTAGAGAATGCAGAAAAATGGGTCAGTGATCTGGAAGACAGGATAATGGAAAGTAACCAATCTGAACATGAAAAAGCAAAAGGAATAATAAAAGAGAATAGGTTAAGAAAACAATGTAACACCATCAAGCATAATAACATTCACATTATAGAAATCCCAGAATGAGGAGAGAGAGAGAAAGGGGCAAAAAATATTTGAGAAAATGGCTGGAAGCTTCCCTAACCTGGGGCAGGAAACAGAGATCTAGGTGCAAGAATTAAAAGAAGCTGTTAACAAGATGAACCCAACAAGGTCCACAACAAGACACATAATAATTAAAAAAGCTAAATATAACAATAAAGAGAGAATTTAAAAACAACAAAAGAAAATAGTTACAAATAAAGGAAACTCCATAAGGTTATCAGCTATTTTCTTTTATTTTCTTTTTTTTTAGCAGTAACATTGCAAGCCAGAAGGGATTGGCATGATATCTTCAAAGTGATAAAAGTAAAAAACCTACAATTAAGAATACCCAGCAAGGTTATCATTCAGAATTGAAGAGGACAGATAAAGCTTCCTAGGCAAAAGAAGTTAGAGGAATTCATCACCACTAAACCAACTTTATAAGTAATGATAATTAGAAGTAAAGAGAATTAAGAAAGGAAACAATTTCACATATGACAACAGAATGAAAGATTATTTATTTATAAAGCCAGTATGGAGGTTAAAACACAAAAGTAGTAAAATAAAGTGTGTCAAAAATTTAGTTAAGGGTTACACAAAATAAGAAGATGTAAGATATGACATCATATACATAATACCTGAGGGAGGGAGTAACAAGTTAGGGCTTTTAGAAGGTGTTCAAACTTAAGCAACCATCAACTTATTATAGCCTACTATACACACAACATGCATAATATATGAATGCAGTGGTAACCACAAGTTAAAAAAAATCACAATAAACAAAAAAATAAAGAGAAGGGAAGTTAAGCAAACACTAAAGAAAGCCATCAAAACGCAAGGGAAGCTTTGCCACATCTATTGCGAGAATGAAGACCATTCTCAGCAATCAGACTGTCGACATTCCAGAAAATGTTGACATCACCCTGAAGGGACGCACTGTGATTGTGAAGGACCCCAGAGGAACGCTGCGAAGGGAATTAAATCACATCAATGTAGAACTCCGTCTTCTCGGAAAGAAAAAGAAGAGGCTCCGAGTTGACGCATGGTGGGGAAATAGAAAATGGCTACCGTTCTCACGATCTGTAGTCACATACTGAACATGATCAAGGGCATTACACTGGGCTTCCTTTACAAGATGAGGTCGGTGAGGGATCCCTGGGTGGCTCAGTGATTTAGCGCCTGTCTTTGGCCCGGGGCGTGATTCTAGAGTCCCAGGATCACGTCCCGCGTTGGGCTCCCTGCATGGAGCCTGCTTCTCTCTCTACCTGTGTCTCTGCCTCTGTCTATCATGAATAAATAAATAAAATTAAAAAAAAAACAAGATGAGGTCGGTGTATGCTCACTTCCCCATCAGTGTTATTCAGAAGAATGGTTCTCTTGTTGAAATCCGAAATTTCTTAGGTGAAAAATACATTCGCAGCATTTGAATGAGGCGAGGTATTGCTTGTTCTGTATCTCAAGCCCAAAAAGATGAGTTAATTCTTGAAGGAAATGACATTGAACTTGTTTCGAACTCAGCTGCTTTGATTCAGCAAGCGACAACTGTTAAGAACAAGGATATCAGCAATTAGAAACGACAAATACCCACCATTTGCTTCAACGTGGATGGAACTGGAGGGTATTATGCTGAGTGAAATAAGTCAATCGGAGAAGGACAAACAGTGTATGTTCTCATTCATTTGGGGAATATGAATAATAGTGAAAGGGAATATAAAGGAAGGGAAAAGAAATGTTGGGAAATATCAGGAAGGGAGACAGAACATAAAGACTCCTAACTCGGGGAAACGAACTAGGGGTGGTGGAAGGGGAGGAGGGCGGGTGTTGGAGGGGAATGGGTGACGGGCACTGAGGTGGACACTTGACGGGATGAGCACTGGGTGTTTTTCTGTATGTTGGTAAATTAAACACCAATAAAAGTTAATTAAAAAAAAAAAAAAGAACAAGGATATCAGAAAATTTTTTGATGGTATCTATATTTCTGAAAAAGGAACAGTTCAGCAGGCTGATGAATAAGCTCTCAGTTGTCCAGCAACAGAAACAGCAAGTGGCCAGATGATTTTTCAGACTTATTTGTGATACCTTAAGAATGCAATAAAAACTACACTAATTTGGGGAAAAAAACAAAAAACAAAACAAAACAACAAAACACAAGGGAAGTAAAGGAGGGAAGAAATGAGCAGACAAGAACTACCAGAACAACAAGAAAACAATTTTAAAATGGCAATAAATATGTAACCATTAATAATTACTTTAAATGTAAATGGACCAGGGACACCTGGGTGGCTCAGTGGTTGAGTGCCTGCCTTTGGCTCAGGTCCTGATCCTGGAATCTGGGATCGAGTCGGCATCAGGCTCCCTGCAAGGAGCCTGCTTCTCCCTCTGCCTGTGTCTCTCATGAATAAATATAAAAAAGCAAGACCCATCTATATATTGCCTGCATGACACTTACTTCACACCTAAAGACACATGTAGATTGAAAGTGAAGGGATGGAAGAATATTATAAAAGCAGAGGAACACACCCTCTTCAAGTGCACATGGCACATTCTCCAAGATAGATCATAAAACAAGGCCATAAAACAAGCCTCGATAAATTTGAAAAGTTTAAAATAACACTAAGAAAAAACTTAACCACAATGGTATGAAACTAGAAATCAATTACAGGGGTAAAAATCTCTCAAAAACACAAGCACACAGAGCTAAATAACATGCTACTGAACAACCAATGGGTCGATGAAGAAATCAAAGGTAATTAAAAAATACATGGAAACAAATGAAAATGAAAACACAATAATCCAAAATCTTTAGTATGTAGCAAAAGTTGTTGTAAGAGTGAAGTTTATGTAGCAATACAGCTCTAACTCAAGAAACAAGAAAAAAATAAACAACGAAAACTTACCCCTAAAGGAACTACAAAAAGAACAAAGTCCAGAGCTAGTAGAAAGAAGGAATTAATAAATACTATGGCAGGAATAAATAAAATAGAGACTAAAAAGTAATAGAGAAGATCAATGAGTCCAAGAGTTGGTTCCTTGAAAAGATAAAATTGATAATCTTCTATCCAGACTCAACAAGAAAAAAGAGAAATGACTCAAATAAATAAAATGAAGGAGGAGAAATAGCAACCAACACCACAGAAATATGAAGAATTATATAAAAATATTATGAAAAATTATATGCCAACAAATCTGACAACCTAGAGAAATGAATGAATTTCTAGAAACATACAGTCTTCCAAATTGTCCATGGATATATGAATGGGTAAAGAAATAATATGTGTTTGTGTGTATGTGGTGTATGTGTATTACTTTAACTTAAAAAAAGAGTGAGATTTTGCCATTTGCAACCACATAGATGGACCTAGAGGCTATCTAGCTAACTGAAATAAATCCAGCAGAGAAAAATGAATACCATATGATTTCACATATAACATGGAATTTAGGGGGGGAGGGGCAAGATGGCGGAGGAGTAGGGTCCCCAAGTCACCTGTCCTCAGCAAATTACCTAGAAAACCATCCAATCATCCTGAAAACCTACGAATTCGGCCTGAGATTTAAAGAGAGACCAGCTGGAACGCTACAGTGAGAAGAGTTCGCGCTTCTATCAAGGTAGGAAGACGGGGAAAAAGAAATAAAGAAACAAAAGGCCTCCAAGGGGGAGGGGCCCCGCGAGGAGCCGGACTGAGGCCGGGGCGAGTGTCCCCAGGACAGGAGAGCCCCGTCCCGGAGGAGCAGGAGCTGCACCAACCTTCCCCGCGGAAAGGGGCTCCCCGGGAATTGGAGCAGGATCCCCAGAAAGGCGGGGACGCCCTCGGGCTCCCTGGGACAGTAACAGAGGAACTGCGCCCCGGGGGATGCGCCGAGCTCCCTAAGGGCTGCAGCGCGCACAGCGGGACCCGGAGCAGCTCGGAGGGGCTCGGGCGGAGGAAGAAGCTCCGCGCGGAGGGGGCTGCGCGGCTCCGGGAACAGCTCGGAGAGGCTCGGGCGGCGGCTCCGCGGAGGGGGCTGCACCGCCGGGAGCGCGAATCCAACAGAGCAGGCTCCGGAGCACAGGGCGCCGGGACACAGCCCAGGATCCGGCCTCCCCCGGGACAGGCAGAGGCCGGGAGGGCCCAGGACAGCAAGGACGCTCCTGCCTGGAACTGAGCAGATCAGCGGCCCCGCCCCGGAGCCTCCAGGCCCTGCAGACGGAGAGCCCCGGAGCTACTGCGGGGGCTGACTCCAGGGTCCCAGAGCTGCCCCCGCCACTGTGGCTTCCTCCCGGGGCCTCACGGGGTGAACAACCCCCACTGAGCCCTGCACCAGGCAGGGGCAGAGCAGCTCCCCCAAGTGCTAACACCTGAGAATCAGCACAGCAGGCCCCTCCCCCAGAAGACCAGCGAGACGGACCAGTTCCAAGGGAAATCAAGGGACTTAAACTACACAGAATCGGAAGATACTCCCCCGTGGTTTTTTTTGTTTTTTGTTTTTTTGTTTTTGTTCTTGTTTTTTTTTGTTTTGTTTTGTTTTGTGCTTTTTTTTTTTCTCTCTTTCTTCTTGATTTCTGATTGCTTCCCCCACCCCCCCTTTTTTCTTTTTTCTCCTTTCTTTCTTTTTCTTTCTTTTTCTTCTCTTTTTCCCCTATTTTTTTCTTCTTTCTCTTTTTTCTTTTTCTCTTTTCTTTCCTTCTCTCTCTTTTTCTCCTTTTCCCAATACAACTTGTTTTTGACCACTCTGCACTGAGCAAAATGACTAGAAGGAAAACCCCTCAAAAAAAAGAATCAGAAACAGCCCACTCTCCCACAGAGTTACAAAATATGGATTACAATTCAATGTCAGAAAGCCAATTCAGAAGCACTATTTTACAGCTACTGGTGGCTCTAGAAAAAACCATAAAGGACTCAAGAGACTTCATGACTGCAGAATTTAGATCTAATCAGGCAGAAATTAAAAATCAATTAAATGAGATGCAATCCAAGCTAGAAGTCCTAACGACGAGGCTTGACGAGGTGGAAGAACGAGTGAGTGACATAGAAGACAAGTTGATGGCAAAGAGGGAAACTGAGGAAAAAAGAGACAGGCAATTAAAAGACCATGAGGATAGATTAAGGGAAATAAATGATAGCCTGAGGAAGAAAAACCTACGTTTAATTGGGGTTCCCGAGGGCGCGGAAAGGGACAGAGGGCCAGAATATGTATTTGAACAAATCCTAGCTGAAAACTTTCCGAATCTGGGAAAGGAAACAGGCATTCAGATCCAGGAAATAGAGAGATCCCCCCCTAAAATCAACAAAAACCGTTCAACACCTCGACATTTAATAGTGAAGCTTGCAAATTCCAAAGATAAGGAGAAGATCCTTAAAGCAGCAAGAGAAAAAAAGTCCCTGACTTTTATGGGGAGGAATATTAGGGTAACAGCAGACCTCTCCACAGAGACCTGGCAGGCCAGAAAGGGCTGGCAGGATATATTCAGGGTCCTAAATGAAAAGAACATGCAACCAAGAATACTTTACCCCGCAAGGCTCTCATTCAAAATGGAAGGAGAGATAAAGAGCTTCCAAGACAGGCAGGAACTGAAAGAATATGTAACCTCCAAACCAGCTCTGCAAGAAATTTTAAGGGGGACTCTTAAAATTCCCCTTTAAGAAGAAGTTCAGTGGAACAATCCACAAAAACAAGGACTGAATAGATATGATGACACTAAACTCATATCTATCAATAGTAAGTCTGAATGTGAACGGGCTTAATGACCCCATCAAAAGGCGCAGGGTTTCAGACTGGATAAAAAAGCAGGACCCATCTATTTGCTGTCTACAAGAGACTCATTTTAGACAGAAGGACACCTACAACCTGAAAATAAAAGGTTGGAGAACCATTTACCATTCAAATGGTCCTCAAAAGAAAGCAGGGGTTGCCATCCTTATATCAGATAAATTAAAATTTACCCCGAAGACTATAGTGAGAGATGAAGAGGGACACTATCTCATACTCAAAGGATCTATCCAACAAGAGGACTTAACACTCCTCAATATATATGCCCCGAATGTGGGAGCTGCCA
Source organism: Vulpes lagopus (assembly GCF_018345385.1). NCBI lineage: Eukaryota > Metazoa > Chordata > Mammalia > Carnivora > Canidae > Vulpes > Vulpes lagopus. The sequence continues at coordinate 64,933,578 of NC_054848.1, read as the reverse complement.
AATATTTCAACCAATTAATAACCAAACTCAAGAAATACCTTGATAATAATACACTTATACTTGGTGACTTCAATCTAGCTCTTTCTACCCTGGATAGGTCTTCTAAGCACAATATCTCCAAAGAAACGAGAGCTTTAAATGATACACTGGACCAGATGGATTTCACAGATATCTACAGAACTTTACATCCAAACTCAACTGAATACACATTCTTCTCAAGTGCACATGGAACTTTCTCCAGAATAGACCACATACTGGGTCACAAATCGGGTCTGAACCGATACCAAAAGATCGGGATAGTCCCCTGTATATTCTCAGACCATAATGCCTTGAAATTAGAACTTAATCACAACAAGAAATATGGAAGGACCACAAACACGTGGAGGTTAAGGACCATCCTGCTAAAAGATGAAAAGGTCAACCAGGAAATTAAGGAAGAATTAAAAAGATTCATGGAAACTAATGAAAATGAAGATACAACCGTTCAAAATCTTTGGGATGCAGCAAAAGCAGTCCTGAGGGGGAAATACATCGCAATACAAGCATACATTCAAAAACTGGAAAGATCTCAAATTCAAAAGCTCACCTTACACATAAAGGAACTAGAGAAAAAGCAACAAATAGACCCCACCCCCAGCAGAAGAAGAGAGTTAATTAAAATTCGAGCAGAACTCAATGATATCGAGACCAAAAGAACTGTGGAACAGATCAACAGAACCAGGAGTTGGTTCTTTGAAAGAATTAATAAGATAGATAAACCATTAGCCAACCTTATTAAAAAGAAGAGAGAGAAGACTCAAATTAATAAAATCATGAATGAAAAAGGGGACATCACTACCAACACCAAGGAAATACAAACGATTTTATTTTATTTTTTTTTTAATTTTTTTTTTTTTAAGATTTTATTTATTTATTCATGATAGTCACACAGAGAGAGACAGAGAGGCAGAGACACAGGCAGAGGGAGAAGCAGGCTCCATGCACCGGGAGCCCGACGTGGGATTCGATCCCAGGTCTCCAGGATCGCACCCTGGGCAAAGGCGCCAAACCGCTGCGCCACCCAGGGATCCCACAAACGATTTTAAAAACATATTATGAACAGCTGTACGCCAATAAATTAGGAAATCTAGAAGAAATGGACGCATTCCTGGAAAGCCACAAACTACCAAAACTGGAGCAGGAAGAAATAGAAAACCTGAACAGGCCAATAACCAGGGAGGAAATTGAAGCAGTCATCAAAAACCTCCCAAGACACAAGAGTCCAGGGCCAGATGGCTTCCCAGGGGAATTCTATCAAACGTTTAAAGAAGAAATCATACCTATTCTACTAAAGCTGTTTGGAAAGATAGAAAGAGATGGAGTACTTCCAAATTCGTTCTATGAGGCCAGCATCACCTTAATTCCGAAACCAGACAAAGACCCCACCAAAAAGGAGAATTACAGACCAATATCCCTGATGAACATGGATGCAAAAATTCTCAACAAGATATTAGCCAATAGGATCCAACAACACATTAAGAAAATTATTCACCATGACCAAGTAGGATTTATCCCTGGGACACAAGGCTGGTTCAACACTCGTAAAACCATCAATGTGATTCATCATATCAGCAAGAGAAAAACCAAGAACCATATGATACTCTCATTAGATGCAGAGAAAGCATTTGACAAAATACAGCATCCATTCCTGATCAAAACCCTTCAGAGTGTTGGGATAGAGGGAACTTTCCTCGACATCTTAAAAGCCATCTACGAAAAGCCCACAGCAAATATCATTCTCAATGGGGAAGCACTGGGAGCCTTTCCCCTAAGATCAGGAACAAGACAGGGATGTCCACTCTCACCACTGCTGTTCAACATAGTTCTGGAAGTCCTCGCCTCAGCAATCAGACAACAAAAAGACATTAAAGGCATTCAAATTGGCAAAGAAGAAGTCAAACTCTCCCTCTTCGCCGATGACATGATACTCTACATAGAAAACCCAAAAGCCTCCACCCCAAGATTGCTAGAACTCAGACAGCAATTTGGTAGCGTGGCAGGATACAAAATCAATGCCCAGAAATCAATGGCATTTCTATACACTAACAATGAGACTGAAGAAAGAGAAATTAAGGAGTCAATCCCATTTACAATTGCACCCAAAAGCATAAGATACCTAGGAATAAACCTAACCAAAGAGGTAAAAGATCTATACCCTAAAAACTATAGAACACTTCTGAAAGAAATTGAGGAAGACACAAAGAGATGGAAAAATATTCCATGCTCATGGATTGGCAGAATTAATATTGTAAAAATGTCAATGTTACCCAGGGCAATTTATACGTTTAATGCAATCCCTATCAAAATACCATGGACTTTCTTCAGAGAGTTAGAACAAATTATTTTAAGATTTGTGTGGAATCAGAAAAGACCCCGAATAGCCAGGGGAATTTTAAAAAAGAAAACCTTAGCTGGGGGCATCACAATGCCAGATTTCAGGTTGTATTACAAAGCTGTGGTCATCAAGACAGTGTGGTACTGGCACAAAAACAGACACATAGATCAATGGAACAGAATAGAGAACCCAGAAGTGGACCCTGAAATGTACGGCCATCTAATATTCGATAAAGGAGGAAAGACTATCCATTGGAAGAAAGACAGTCTCTTCAATAAATGGTGCTGGGAAAATTGGACATCCACATGCAGAAGAATGAAACTGGACCACTCTCTTTCACCATACACAAAGATAAACTCAAAATGGATCAGAGATCTAAATGTGAGACAAGATTCCATCAAAATCCTAGAGGAGAACACAGGCAACACCCTTTTTGAACTTGGCCACAGTAACTTCTTGCAAGATACATCCACGAAGGCAAAAGAAACAAAAGCAAAAATGAACTATTGGGACTTCATCAAGATAAGAAGCTTTTGCACAGCAAAGGATACAGTCAACAAAACTAAAAGACAACCTACAGAATGGGAGAAGATATTTGCAAATGACATATCAGATAAAGGGCTAGTTTCCAAAATCTATAAAGAACTTATTAAACTCAACACCAAAGAAACAAACAATCCAATCATGAAATGGGCAAAAGACATGAAGAGAAATCTCACAGAGGAAGACATGGACATGGCCAACATGCACATGAGAAAATGCTCTGCATCACTTGCCATCAGGGAAATACAAATCAAAACCACAATGAGATACCACCTCACACCAGTGAGAATGGGGAAAATTAACAAGGCAGGAAACAACAAATGTTGGAGAGGATGCGGAGAAAAGGGAACCCTCTTACACTGTTGGTGGGAATGTGAACTGGTGCAGCCACTCTGGAAAACTGTGTGGAGGTTCCTCAAAGAGTTAAAAATAGACCTGCCCTACGACCCAGCAATTGCACTGTTGGGGATTTACCCCAAAGATTCAGATGCAATGAAACGTCGGGACACCTGCACCCCGATGTTTCTATCAGCAATGGCCACAATAGCCAAACTGTGGAAGGAGCCTCGGTGTCCATCGAAAGATGAATGGATAAAGAAGATGTGGTTTATGTATACAATGGAATATTACTCAGCAATTAGAAACGACAAATACCCACCATTTGCTTCAACGTGGATGGAACTGGAGGGTATTATGCTGAGTGAAATAAGTCAATCGGAGAAGGACAAACAGTGTATGTTCTCATTCATTTGGGGAATATGAATAATAGTGAAAGGGAATATAAAGGAAGGGAAAAGAAATGTTGGGAAATATCAGGAAGGGAGACAGAACATAAAGACTCCTAACTCGGGGAAACGAACTAGGGGTGGTGGAAGGGGAGGAGGGCGGGTGTTGGAGGGGAATGGGTGACGGGCACTGAGGTGGACACTTGACGGGATGAGCACTGGGTGTTTTTCTGTATGTTGGTAAATTAAACACCAATAAAAGTTAATTAAAAAATAAAAAAATAAATAAATAAAAAAATAAAAAAAAAAAACATGGAATTTAGGAAACAAAACAAATGAACAAACAGAATAAACAGACACTTAAATACAGAGCACAAAGTGGTGGTTGCCAGAGGGGAGGTGGTTCCTATGGGGGAATGAACAAAGTAGATGAAGGGAATTAAGAGGTACAAACTTCCAGTTACATAATAAATAAGATGCAGAGTACAAAAGTACAACATAGGGAATATATTCAATAATATTGTTATGTTATTACCATTATATGGTGACAGATTGGGACTAGACTTATTGTTATGAGCATTGAGAAACTTGTCAAATCAATATTTTGTATACCTGAAACCAATATAACATTGTATGTCAATTTTACCTCAATTATAACAGTTTTGTAGAAAAGAGTAATATCATATATAACATATATGTGTAAATATTTATATCTGTATCTGTATCTATATCTATATCTACACACACACATTTCCACACATATAGAATTGCTGAGTCATAAGGGAAATAAGTAAAAAATGTTCAACTTTATTGGAATTCCCAATTTTACACATCAGCATCAGTGAATGGGAATTCTAGTATTCTCCCTGAGTAGTACTGTCTGATTTTTGCATGTTAGCCTTTCTGTTTCACGTGAAATATTATTGTATTATGGTTTTAATTTTCATTTCCCTGGTAATTAATACATCTAAATATTTTATTATGATATTGGCCTTTTGTATAATCTTTGTGAAGTAACTTTTAAAGTATTTGCCTAATTTTCTAAAGTTTTAATGTCTTTTCCTTATTGATTTGTTGGAGATTAGTTGAATTGAAATCTATTTTCTCCCAGAAAAAAAGGAAATATAAATTAAGGGTAAATAAAACCTCATATAACAATTCTCATTGCTGATTTCATGATGTTGATTTAAAACAGCTTATCAGTTTTGAAATTCAGTCTTTTTTCAGAGAATAGTTTTGTTCCCTTTTTGCATACATATGCTAGTATTCCTTGTTTGGGGATCAAAATCACTTCACTGATTTCTTAAGTATATTCATCATAAGCTTCTTGAAAGTATAGATTTTTCTTCATCTATGTGTTACCTGGTCTAGTTTCCAGCATGTAGGTATCTAGTATCTAATTCCTGCATCAGTGAATAATTTAGTCTACTTATCCTTAAAAAAAACTTTTAATTATAGTATGCAAGTACTTACTTCTATAAAATCAATTAAGATTAGAAACTGGATCACTATAACTTTTCTCCCACATTGAATTAAATAGTCCCTCATTATTCTTGGAATTCATTGAAACAAAATGAAAGAATGGTTTCTTATATGTGTTCAATAATTATTACTATGTAATGATTATTACTAGTAATAATCATTACTATAGTAATATTATTACTATGCAATACTCAGTTTGTGCATAGTGGGTTTTCTGATTGATATATATTGCTAGAAATCCACATGCTGAGTTTTGACCAATCCAAAATACTTATGAGGCAAGTTGGTGAGCTCGACCCCTCAAACACTGTATAAATATTGAGTAAAAGAAATATTTGCATGAGAAAATAGAGATCTGTAAACCAAAAGATGATTTGTGATTTCTGCAAATGTGAGTTAATATTTTGAAATGTTTTCTAATTGACTGTGAGTGCTGTTCATTAAGACTATACATTCAAAGGAGACATTACAATTCCTGCATTTGAAAAGACTTCTGGGTCCGAACTTTACTAATAGTATTGCTCTGACAGTAAATACTAAAAAAATAAGTTTAGAATTAGTCAAATATAATATGGCAGAAGGGTGTTAAATTTTATTATACTGCTTTACTCAATGAGATTGCTGTAGGGAGCTTTTGTATAAGGAATTTGGCTTAAATAATCATTTGTAGATTATTAAATTGATATTAAATTGATAGCTTGATATTAAATTGTCTAAAAAGGAAGCAGTTTTATTAGGTAAAAGAAGTTCTAAACTGAGCTGATGAAATAATTGGTGCAGCTCATAGCATGAATGCAATTAATATAACTGTATCCTTACAATTGAAACAATAAGAATGACCATAGAATTAACTAATTTCAATGTTTTTTATGCAGCTCTTTGAACATATACTGATAAAGGTCCTGCTATGCTCTTTGAGACCAGTTCTCCAGCTACAGAGAATACTTATAGCTTATTTTTAACATTTTTAAGGTGGTTTTTTTTTTTTTTGGCAAGAGGGCTAGCTAACAATTTAAATCAAGTTTTGATATATAATTTCCATACAATAAAGTTCACCTTTTATATAGTTAAATGAGTCTTGACAAGTGGACACAGTTGTGTAATCAAGAACACATTTTGTTTATCTATCTGCTGATGAACACTTGTGTTGTTCTTAGGTTTTGGCTATTATGATTAAAGCTGTTATGAATATTCATGTATGTCATTTTGTGGACACATATTTTCATTTCCCTTGGGTAAATACTTAAGAGTAAGATTCCTGAGTCAAATCGCAAGAAACAAAGATTGTTTGATTTTATAAGAAACTGCCAAAATATTTTCCAGTGTCTGTACTGTTTTATAATCCCACCAGCAATGTATGAGATTTCTAGTTGCTCCACATTCTCCACCATTAGCTATTGTCAGTCTTCTTAACTTTAGGTATTGTAGTTTGTTAGTGGTAGTATTTCTTTGAGGTTTTAATTTGCATTTCCTTAATGACAAATAACAAGCATTTTTTCACATGTTTATTGGTCATTCAATTCATCTTTGATGAGATGTGTATTCAAATATTTTTCTTGTTTTTATTCTGTTGGTGGTCCTAAAATTGTCAACATTCTTTATGTATTGTGAAAACAAGTATTTTATCAGTTTGTGATTTGCAATTATTTTCCCCCAATATGTACCTCATGTTTTTATTTTCTTAAGAGTGTCTTTTGAAGAGCAAAGTTTTTTTGTTTAATTCTTTTAATTTTGATGAAGTCTTTAAGTTTCATGCTTTTTGTGCCTGTTGAAAAACAGCCTAAACCAAGGACACAAAAATTTTCTCCTGCTTTCCTCTAGTTTTATGGTTTTAGGTTTTATAAACTTGTTAAATTTTGTATATGATGTAAGGATTGATAATCTTTTTTTAGGATTGATAATCTTTTTATGTGGATTTACAATTGTTCAACCACTATTTTTGGAAGATTGTCCTTTTCTATTGAATTACCTCAGCACATTTTAAGAAAATATTTAATATATTTAAGAAAATATATATGTTTCTGGCCACTTTTCTGTTCTGTTGATCTGTATGTCCACCCTTTGCCAATATTACACCTTCTTGATTACTGTAGCTTTACTAGTTAACCTATTCAGAACACTTTTGTGACCATTATCATATATGAGCCTTATAAGCCTCAAACCTAGAATTGCCAAAGATTATTAGTATTATATCCATTTCACTGATGAGTAAATAGAATCACAGAAAGCTTGATTGGCGTGCTCAAGTTTAACACAGCTATTAGTAGAACTGGCACTAAAATCCTCACAAATCTTAGTATTGTTCTTTTCCTACCAAACTAACAAAAGTAGTGAAAAGAGACAGTGTCTCAAATAAGTGGTACACAGTGGTACATTAGGAGATATTTTTTGAATAACAGAGTCCTACATAAAGGCGGAGAGCTCAACAAACTACTTAAGACAGTAATAATTTTAGTCTCTCCTTGGTACAAAATAATAATCTTTTTAGTTCTCAGTATTTGGCTTTGTGAATGGTTCTTTCAGCATTACTGCATATTCAATTGCTCTTTAGTTGGAGTTAATTGGACTCTGTCCTTAAAGCTAATTATATTTCATTCATCCAAATGCTAATTAGATTTCACATAGGAGGATTCTTTCCAAAAGGAAACTATTCCTTGAGTTTTCTCTTACTGGAATTTATTTGATTTTATTTTTGACCTTGCAAATTGTTTTCTGTTGGTGATTTGCTTAAAAGGTAGCCTTTGAATAACAGGGTAATTTCCTTCTGTGCTTTACATTCCTTTTGCCAAAACGTTATCTTCTGTGCTAATTTCATTGCTTTTTTTAAACCTTTATTGTGCATCAAACATGTATAGTCTTAGGTTTGCATAGGGTAATTGTATTGTTTTATCTTTTCTCCTTCAGAATGAAGAAGTCAGATTCATTGAAAATGAGCTAGAGATTCAAAAGCAAAAATACTTTAAACTCAAGACCTTTGTTAGAAGCTTGATACTGGCTATGAAAGCTGATGATAAGGAACAACAGCAGGTACGTGCCAAAAGAGAATAGTAAGTTGTAATGTATCATGTTGAAAAATGACTTGTGACGCTGAGTTCTTAATATTTTTTTTCATTTTTATTCTTCATTCTTGCTTGACATCAAGAAAGGATTTGTGACTTTATAACCTTTTTATCACAGTATTTTTAAGAGTAGATTCATATTCAGATATTTGTATGCTGCTTTGTAGAAAATAAAATAACTGATTAACATACTTTCTTAATTTCAGGCTAGACTTAAGCAGGGAAAAATAATTTTAAAATTTAATTTTAAAGAAATTCTCAAAATGTTTGTAGAGACTGGGCTACCTCAACTGGAGAGGCACAGTTTTGGATTGTGAATAACAGAGGTGAGGAATTTGCCCCTCCTCTGGATTTCAGTTACCCTCCAGATCTCACTAGATTCACAAACATTTGAATACTTTCTATTTCATAATATGTTTCTTATCACTAAAAAATATGCAATTTGTGAAATTCTTTGTGGCCACATTGCATCATTTACTTTTCACAATTTAACTAGAATGTTTGGTTTCTTTGCCTCAAAGATGTCTTTTGTTTGTCACTATGGATTTTTATTTACAAATTCCTTCCAAATTACATATCCTGCCTCATTTTTTTCATGTGAAATTTATATAAAATGTATTAAGCTTGCTTAAAAATTATAAAATTTTATTAAATGTTACATTCAGTGCTAAATAATACCAAATGTTCCTCTGAGTTGTATACTATTGTGTTGATTTGTTGTTAGAGACGTTCAGTAAATAGTATGTCACACAGGTAACCATTAATTTGGAAGCAGCCTTGCAGGTTTTTATTCAGCAAGGAATATCAAGCATACTGAGAAAAAAAATAATCCTCTATATCTAAACAAGACTTGTATCCTCCCAGATATCTCCAGGCAAAAAGTCTTAGCATTCCACAATTCTTCTTTTTTTAAAGGAAAAGAATACTCATGAGATTCAATCCAGTATGTACAGTATGTGTCCAGTTTTATAAAGTTTGCTCTCTCCATGCCTCCCACAAATAGATGTTCCAAGACACTTATTTTCAGTTACCTTTGCCCACTTTATTTAAGCATGTTGCTGTATTATGTGAATTATTCATATTCCATGACATATTGAAAGTGTATTTTTAGGAATGTAAATTAGGATTTTAAATGAATAAGATGACAGTCTTAAACATGGCCCCACGGGTATGTAAATTTGAAATAACTGTAAAATTTAGGTTCAATCATAGAAATAACTTAGAGTGTGGTACTGGTTCCAAAAGTTACAGCATGGTTTTTGAATTCAGAGTTACATGGCTAGCTAACTAGCAGATATGTGTCTTGAAATCTAGGAACAGCTCACAGATTGCATTTTGTTTTCAAATTCTAACTTCATCCCTGACTTAGCTCTTTCTCCAAGACCACTAACAAATAAAAGTAGCTATTGTATATCTTACTTTTCTCCTTCTCTTATACTTACTTTTCTTCTGATAAAAGACCGATGAACTAAGATATGACAAAACATTTGCCATCAAAAAGGAGAAAGTCATATGAAAATTATACTGAAAGTAATTGCATATATAATTACACCCAAATAGAAACTACTAATTTTTATAGTTGAGATCAGGTATAATAAATGTCTAAATACAGAAGACACCAATAGTAGTTTACAAAAGTTATTAAGGTGATCTAAGTTACTAATTTTTACATTATGAGATACTTAAAGGTTTATTTATGGGCAAAAGCAATTTTTATTCTACCTAGTTAAAAAAAACATTGTGTGATTGGTTTCTCATTTTTAAAAATCTTAAATTTTTTTTCCATGAATTTTGGTTTGGGTAAGCTCAGTGAGATGAGTGGTCCACAGCATATTTTTCCCCCATGGAGCAGTCCAGGGTTTAAAAATATTTGGCTCTATCTCATTGAAATATTAGATTACCCAAAAGGATTTTTTTTAATTAATAGCCATTTTAAATAAAAATAATGTTGCCAACACTGTACTATCATTAATTATTTTCCTTCTTCCCCTGGCAATTCACTGTGAGATCCCAGCCAGATCAATTGCTTTGCTTTTCTTGAATGTCAATTTATCCACTTTGCAAGGAGGATAAGAATGATTAACATTTTGGAACTTGGCATTCATTTCTCAGGGCTTAGAATAAGTGTTATAAAGACAAATCCCTGGGAATTGCTTTAATCATTTGGGAATATGGCACTAGATCAGACACTGAAGATAGACTAATGAAGAGGATATAATGAAGATAGACTAACCTATAGTTTTAAAAAATTATGTGTTTTGTATCTATGAAAAAGGCAGCTCTTGTCATAATACATAGATTTGTTTGGTGTGCCAAAGTTGCAATCCAGTAAGATAGTAAAAAGAAATTTGAAGTGGACCTTATGCATCAGTAATGCCCCATGCTTCCTTATATATAGTCAGTCAGCTACATGACATGAAATCACAAAATAAATAAATAAATAAACAAATAAATAAATAAATAAATAAATAAAATTTTCTTTTGACTTGAAGGTCTCCCCACTAGCATTTAGAATGTCATTAAGTCCGGTCATTTACTTGGCTTTCTAATACTCTAAGCACATCATCAATGAATGTGAGTTGGAGGACTTTGACTTTTTAAATATGGCTTCTTCACATTTGCAAAGTGAACTAAATGCAGTGGTGTATTTCTCATAAACCATGATCAGCCACTATGAACAGCCCAGTCAGTTCCATTTTGACTGGGTTAGTGATAAACAACCATTGTATAAGAAAATGGCTTTGTGTCCTATGACTGCAACCTAACACCTTAGAAATAATATAGAACCAGTAGATCACTGCTTTGTAAATTCTCCAAATTTCAGCAAGAAGTTCATGAGCTTTAATAGTATAAAATAAATAACAACTGTTCTATCAGATAGGAGTTAGTCTTTCATTATGTAGATTGACAAAAAGGAGAAAGGTTCTAATCTTGTCTATCTGCTATAAGACAAAAGGTATAAATGTCATTTATTTTAATAAAGTAAATAAAATGTTATCTTTTTTCAACAATGGATTTCATAAATTCTCCAACATGCCCTGCCTCTCTGTTCTTTAATTCAGTATGGCAAGCTTGCATTTGTCCCTGTTCCCTTGGTCTTTATTGGTGCTGCACCCAAAGCCCACACTACAATTAATTCTGCAAAAGTACCCAGATATGATATATTATTTTTAATATTGGCAGTGTCAAAATAATCATTTAGTTCACAGTATCTTTTATGGTCCAGTGAGCATTAGCACAGTCAATCATGTAAAACTATTAATTATTTATTCCTCTTGTATGGGTGCATGCTCTACAATTCCAGCTGAAACACTTATACCATGGCAAAGCTTGGTTCATGACTCTTGGCTTATTTTCATTACTCCAATAGAGAAATGAGCAGCCCTCTTAGATACATATTTTCACAGCTAGTTTCATTGGTTCAATGGGTTGGTACTTGGCCATCTATAGATAAGGCCATAGCCTAAGAAAAGAAAAAAATTACTTGGAATTTTCAAGTTGTTAAAGTTTAGTTTAAAGTAGAATAACTGAGCTTTTTTTCCTAATTGATATGTTCTTTCTCCCACTGAAGTACCGATTAATCCTATGAAAAGTATTTTTCTCCAAAGGACAGCATAAGTGGGCAGGAGTATTTTAATAATGAATATAATTTTAAAGTCCTTTAGCAGTGATCAGTGAACATTTAAAACTAGTATGAGGGACACCTGGGTGGCTCAGCAGTTAAGCTTCTGCCTTCAGCCCAGGGCGCGATCCTGGAGACCTGGGCTCGAGTCCCACATCAGGCTCCCTGCATGGAGCCTGCTTCTCCCTCTCCTTCTGCCTGTGTCTCTGCCTCTCTCTGTCTGTGTCTCTCATGAATGAATAAATAAATAAATAAATAAATTTTTAAAAAATTAGTATGAAAATCACTTTTCTCAAATACTTCAAAGCACTTGCTTCAAAATAGTTTCTCATTTCCCTCCTGATTTCCCTTTTGTCTAGGGTTTCATTCTATATAAACCACAATCTCAAGATCCAGTATTTTGTTACTTCCTTAATAGTGTATGAAGAGTTTTGCTTTATGTAAGGTATTGTATAAGGTCCTGAAGAAAAATGTTTCATTCTTTAAGTACATGAAAATAAATTGACAAGAGAGAACACTTATTAACATAAAATTGGGGGAAAAAACTTGCCCACATACTAATTCTAAAAAATTGATTTTTCTGACTCAGGCACTGCTGTCAGATTTACCTCCTGAATTAGAAGAGATGGATTTCAATCATGCCTCACCGGAGCCTGATGATACCTCATTCAGTGTGTCTTCTTTATCTGAGAAAAATGCCTCAGACAGTTTGTGATTTGAGGGGGATATGTAATACAGCCTTTGGCTGCCTAACAGGTGTACATTTCAAGATAACTTCATTCTGTTGCCTCAAAATTCTTCAGTTGGAAAAACATATTGTTGAAACTTACATGTTCTGTGAAGAATGGACAAGATATAATGGCTACAGTGCAAAAATGTATGTGAAATTTAAAAGCAGCATTTGAGAATTTTTTTCCAAACTGACAAAAATCTGGGGAAAAGTGTATTTAATTTTTAGCAGTTTATCTATGAAATGCATAATACCTAATTTCTGAAAGATTTTGTGTGGCTTTTAGAAGAATCTTAGTTTTAGTAATAGTTTTCACCAGAGACACAAAAATAAAGGTATTTCAACATTGCTTATCAAGTTACTAAAGTTTGGTTAGTTTTGTTTTGTAGCCATTACATCTTTCTTCTCTCTCCTTTCCTATCATCCACATATACTTTTACTCAGGAAAGTGGACTAAAATTTGAAAACAAAACTTTAAAAATGATTTTACTTGGATGAGTCCTGGGATTTATTTTCCAATTCTTATGAGAATTTGACTTAAGCTAATGATTGAAAATTGAAGTGATTACTGGTATATATGTGTAAATTGTTGGTATTCTTCTTCTGTTTTCTAACCCAAATATCTGGGGGTAGGGGGAAGCACTATGGAAAAGTAATTCACCAACATGAAGTCAAATAAATTCAGTGTACAGAAACAAAATGTTGTAAAACATTAGTCTTAATGAGGATTCTTCATTGCTGTAAATGAAAAATATTAGGACTTACATTCTACTAGTAAATTTGTGTAACTGAGTTAGATGAAATGTTGCACAAATATTACACATTTATATTTGTTTCAATTCTTGCATTTTATGAAACAGGAAGTCAAGGTGAGGCAGAGTCTTCTTTTTTAATCTAGTCACTCAGCTTTGCCACAAAATTTACCTCATTCTCATGTGAGGCTTGTACAGAGCCATCAGCCAAGGATAATATCCAAAACGAGTTATACACTACTATGAATGTAACTCACAATCCTCTGAATTTCCTGGACGTTATTCAGTGAGTACACTCCTAAAATGGGCATGTTACCCAGTTGTTCTATGAGTAGGTACCAGATGGCTACACACTGTAGAAAATTTTTGCAGACTGTTTCTTCTGGGGCACCAGATGGTATTAACAAGACCCATAGAAAGGTAAATGCCAGTTTCTCAGTTTCTCCCTAAGCACACAGAATCATCTATTTCTGAATTGGCTGTGTGGAATTGTGTTGCATGGTTAATTTACTATTTATTCCTAAAAGATTAATCAAGTAGCTAGATTTTTTTTAGAGAGAGGGAGAGAGAGAGAGATGAGGAGGGGCAGTGGGAGAGGGAGAGAGAGAATCTTAAGCAGGCTCCATCTCCAGCATGGCTCCCTACTAGGGCTCAATCTTACAACCCTGAGATCATGACCTGAGAAGAAATCAAGACTCAGACACTTAACTGACTGAGCCACCCAGGTGCCCCAACTACATGGTTCTTTTCACCAAGTTTCTATGTCACATATTTTTGTAATTTGCAAGTAAAATCAGTTTTGATCTTGGAATTTACAGATACCAATTTATGAATGCAGAAAAGCAGTCATAAATGCTTGAATGAATAAGTGAATATTTTTGAACTTGAAATGTCCCCTCCGCACATGTGTAAATAGTTAAGGTTCATTGATAATCCTTCATTTTGTTAGCTATTGTTTATTATTGTTGCCATGCTGCTGCTATGGTTCTTTTGTTAACAAAAATATTTCAATGGTTAGTTATGACCCCTTTTAGCTGAACGCCATATGGTTCTTTTCAAATAACGTTTAGTACTCTTTGCTGATAAGTAAAATTCCATTCAGAAAAAGAGTGATGAGTAAAAGGATCTCAGACACTAAGATTAAATTTATTAGCCACACCAATCCTCCATGAGCTAGAGTCCCTCCTATATACAGCAAATGTAGAAACCATTTCTTAAGATAGAATGAACAAATTTCAGGCTTTCAAGTCTCTCTTAGGAGCTTCCTTCCTATCCGTTGAATCTATCTTTAAACTCTAATTTCTTCTGCTTTAAGTTCTTTCTCATTCTGTTCTTATCACCAAGTAAGGATAGATAATTATCTCCTACATCTTTCAACTTTATGGACTATATTTGTCACATCTCAGCAACTAGTCACCAAATCATAAACTATTCATTGGGCTTCTGCTATAGGGGCATTGGATTTCTACTCCTCAGCAAGCCATAAACTTCAAAATGAATTATGTCTTTTCACTTTTTCAGGGATAACAATAAAAAATTATTAAGTAGAAATTTTAATAGATTTAAAGATTCTGTTAGGTGTGATTCCTATAAAAAATCCTCATATACGATTTTGAAAATAAGCATAGATGATTCCTTTATTCCTATTTAAAGTTTCATTAAAATAGAAACAACATACTTAGGAATCCTTTTGTTTTGGTATTTGTGTTTCAGCACTAGAATTTTCTTTTATTATCATTAAAATTAAAACATTTTAAAAATGACATGTAGTTGTTCTGTACCAGGAACCAAAGGAAATAGCTGTATCTAGAGAAAAAAATCATAATTGACAAAATGAAATTAACCATTGCAGAGATTTTAAAAGATGTCAAAGCCAAGTATTAAAATTTTATTATGAAAAAATTATATTTTTGTACATATAGGTTGAAATTTTTTGAGACATCTTAAAGCAGAAAAAATATCAGTTTCACTGCTTTTGTGACATCTTCACAAAAGGAAAAGAAAAACAACTAGTGTTTCTTTCTTTAGGGCTTTGACATGTTAAAACAAACCATACTATGTGAAGCATCTCTCACATAGACAGATATCAAGGTGAAAAAGGTTTCCTTTCCCTTTTCACTGCATTTTGATGTCTGCTTTCAGCTAGGGATAGCTAGTTTCTAAGTAACAAATGTTTATCTAAGGGCACTTACCTTAAAATGTGTATTAAAAATAACCTGAAGGTACCCTCCTCATTCCACCCAAGCTAATGTTAGTCACAAGAAAATGAGAACTGCAGTTATCCTGGAAAATAGGAAGCTTAGCACATGCAAGGAAAATGTTAAAAAGAAAATTGGTCTTTTTGGAGGGCACCTGGGTGGTTCAGTCGGTTAAGCAACTGCCTTTGGCTCAGGTCATGATCTTAGGGTCCTGGGATGGAGCCCAGCATTGGGCTTCCTGCTCAGCAGAGGTCTGCTTCTCCCTTCGCCCCTCTCCCACTTGCTGTCTCTTTCTCTCTATATAGTGAATAAACATTTAAGAAAAAGAAAATTAATCTTTTCATGGAAATGGGATATTTTGTTATAAGGTCAGGTATCAACATTAAGACTTCTATGCTACCATTGTAATAGTGATAAAATGTTATTGTTGAAGAAGAAAAAGCTACAAACCAATCACATCTTGTGCTCTCTATACTACCAGACTTCAAGAAATGTTGGAGAGGCCATTTCCCCAAAGGAAGCAGCATCTATTTTAAGACACTTCCATATTCAGCCATTTTAAGTTTGTAGGAGAAAACATAAGTGGTGTATTTAAAAGAATTCTAGGCTCTAAATTATACTTTATTGCTTTATGTTTTGGAGGAGGGGACAGTCAGCCCATTTC
Source organism: Vulpes lagopus (assembly GCF_018345385.1). Taxonomy (NCBI): domain Eukaryota; kingdom Metazoa; phylum Chordata; class Mammalia; order Carnivora; family Canidae; genus Vulpes; species Vulpes lagopus. The sequence goes on along the minus strand of NC_054848.1, from coordinate 64,917,429 downwards.
CAAGGAATAATTTCCCCCCTTAGCCTGATGGTTCATTATTATTTTCTAGGAGAAATTCTGAAAAAAATTAAATTCTGCCCTTCCCCCACATTATAGTAATGGTATACAAGGAATATTGTCTATTTTTAAAAATATTTTAGATTTTCATTCAGGTCCTCAAAGTGACAAATTCTGTCAAATTACCTTTTTAAGGGAACCATCAGTGGTATAGTGTCTAAAAGATGAATTAATGTTTATCTTTGAAGTTGGTGTTATCCTTGGCAGACAACACTATCATACTCATCCTATCAAGCTATGCTCTGTGATGATATAAAGGAGGATCCTAATAATTTGGGAGACCACAGTTAGCATATCGCCCCAAACAAATGATTATTAAGAACAGATTTGCTAAGAGGGAAAAAGAATAAAATAATATTTTCATGAAAATACAATTGATTGCTCCGTTAAAGTTTATACTGAGTATATATTGCTCTGAATTGAAATTTTATTTTGTATTAACTTGTTAAGTAATTCCTTTAAGTGATCCTGCATCCCATTTTACCGATACTACCTCTGAAATATATTACCACCTTAAAAGCACATCACTGTAATGTGATTTTTGTAGGGTTTTTATTTAAACTTTTATAGAGGCAATAAATGATTTCCAACTAGTAGACATCTATTTCTTTCTTATAATTTTTATTTTCCTAAGTCTTTGTGGTTTTGTTTTGGAGAGAGAGAGAGAGGGAGAGAGAGCAAGAGTCGGGGAAGGAGGGGCAGAGGAAGAAGGAGAATCTTAAGAAAGCTACACATTTAGTGGGGAATCCAATGTTGGGCTCTATCCCATGACCCTGAGCTTAAACCAAGAGTCAGACACTTAAACAACTGAGCCACCCAGATGCTCCATAAGTCTTTTTGTTTTAAGAATGATTCCTTTCAGTAGAGAAGTGAGTGGAAATATCAGTGAGGGTGACAAAACATGAGAGACACCTAACTCTGGGAAATGAACAAGGGGTAGTGGAAGGGGAGGTGGGTGGGAGGTTGGAGTGACTGGGTGATGGGCACTGAGGGGGGCACTTAGCGGGATGAGCACTGTGTGTTATGCTATATGTTGGCAAATTGAACACCAATAGAAAATTTTTAAAAAGATTAATACTAAATTTGAGCTGGGTGTAATAAAAAATGAGTAAATAAATTAAAAAAGAATGGTTCCTTTCAGAAAGGAGGGGAAAAATTAGAGAGGGAGACAAACCATGAGAGACTCCTAACTCTGGGAAACAAAGGGTTGCAGAGGGGAAGTGGGAGGGGGGATGGGGTAACTGGGATGGACAATGAGGAGGGCACTTGATGGGATAAGCATTGAGTGTTATATTATATGTTGGCAAATTGGATTTAAATGTAAAAAATGTAAAAAAACAGCTTTACACTTGGCTTTGAAAAAAATTGCTCCTTTTATAAGGATAATATTTTCCTTCCCCAAATAAATTTCTGATAAAAAAAACCAAAATACAAAGAATAATAAGGCACTGGTGTTCAGAGAAAGGGGAACTTGTAATGTTCAAGTGGAAATTTGGTTGACTTCTAAGCTGCCACATATGTCATTTTTAATTGACTTTACTTAAAAAAAATAATTACTGTAATATCAATGTAATAGAGTGAATATTCTATAATAGATAACAGATTTGTCCAGGATAGGATATTTAAATGGTAAAACCAGCAAGTAAATTGCCACAGCATAAACAAAGAATGTTATTTTCATAGCAAAATTTTCAAAGTGACGGTGTTGCATCTAACTCTTGCTTTCTTTGACATCAGTAGAGCATGCTTATAACTTGGGTAGAATATGCACATGTCTTTTTTTTTCAAAATATTAAATCAATTAAACTATTCATGTTACCTAACTAATGGGAGAGGACAGGGGATGAGTTTCAAAAAGCACATCAGCAGTTTTCCTTCCCAGTTGATAAATTTTCAAGAGTGTTGCAAGGAGAAAAATCACATACAAACAAGAGCTTCAAATGACCCCTCTTTCTCAGCCTGCAAAAACATTGAGTTAAGGTGGTGAAATCCTTTGATTTTACAAAAATGAATGGGAATTATTATAAATCTATTTAAGGTACAAGTTAATGGATGAGTATGCCCCTAGGATTGAGTAATGTTTTTCACAAACTTTTAGACTAGTTTTTTACATTTATTATGTGTATTATATTACAAAGTAATATATGTTCATTTTAGACATTCTAGAAAATGTAAATAGTATAAAAAAAAAACAAACACTTGTAATCCACAAATCTCTATTATAATCATTGATAACATCTTAGTATATTTCACTCCGGTCATTTCTTCTGCATATTACATATATTTAGCAAAATTCGGATATAGTGAATATGTTTTTTCATTTCCTGCTGTTTGTATTTTTTTAAAAAAAGATTTTACCTATTTATTCATGAGAGACACAGAGAGAGAGAGAGAGAGGCAGAGACACAAGCAGAGGGAGAAGCAGACTCCATGCAGGGAGCCCGATGTGGGACTCAATCCCAGGACTCCAGGATAATCTCCTGGGCCAAAAGCAGGCGCTAATCTGCTGAGCTACCCAGGGATTCCCCAAGATTTTCTTAATTATGTATTAATAGCATTCCTATGTAATAATTCTCCACCAAGGAATTTTACATTTGTACTTAAAGGGAGAATTTTAAAAATTTATATCAGAAAAAAAAAACACAAAAATTTCATCAATAACAATGCATCTGTTCTAGAGAACTAATAAGTAGCTGCCTTACATAAGAACCATACTTCCTATCCTATATTGAAAATATATAATGTTATTTTTAAATTTTTTTTATTGGAGTTCAGTTTGCCAACATTTAGCATAACACCCGGTACTCATCCTGCCAACTGCCCCCGTCAGTGCTCATCACCCAGTCATCCCATCCCCCCACCCACCTCCCCTTCACTACCCCTTGTAAATTACCCAGAGTTAGGTGTCTCTCATGTTTTGTCACCCTCACTGATATTTTCACTCATTTTCTCTCCTTTCCCTTTATTCCCTTTCATTATTTTTTATATTCCCCAAATGAATGAGACCATATAATGTTTGTCCTTTTCCGATTGACTTATTTCACTCAGCATAACACCCTCCAGTTCCATCCACCTCAAAGCAAATGGTGGGTTTTTGTCATTTCTAATGGCTGAGCAATACTCCATTGAATACATGTACCACACCTTCTTTATCCATTCATCTTTCGATGGACACCGAGGTTCCTTCCACAGTTTGGCTATTGTGGACATTGCTGCTATGAACATCAGGGTGCAGGTGTCCCGGCATTTCACTGCATCTGTATCTCTGGGGTAAATCCCCAGTTGTGCAATTGCTGGATCATAGGGTAACTCCATTTTTAACTCTTTGAGGAACCTCCACACAGTTCTCCGTAGTGGCTGCACCAGTTCACATTCCCACCTACAGTACAAGAGGGTTCCCCTTTCTCAACATCCTCTCCAACATTTGCTGTTTCCTGCCTTGTGAATTTTCCCCATTCTCACTGGTGTGAGGTGGGATCTCATTGTAGTTTTGATTTGTATTTCCCTGATGGCCAGTGATGTGGAGCATTTTCTCATGTGCTTGTTGGCCATGCGTATGTCTTCCTCAGTGAGATTTCTGTTTGTGTCTTTTGCCCATTTCATGATTGGATTGTTTGTTTCTTTGCTGTTGAGTTTCATAAGTTCTTTAGAGATCTTGGATACTAGCCATTATCTGATAGGTCATTTGCAAATATCTTCTCCCATTCTTGTAGGTTGTCTTTAAGTTTGGTTGACTGTTTCTTTTCTTGCGCAAAAGCTTCTGATCTTGATGAAGTCCCAAGAGTTCATTTTTGCTTTTGTTTCTCTGGGCTTCATGGATGTATCTTGCAAGAAGTTACTGTGGCCAAGTTGAAAAAGGTTGTGGCCTGTGTTCTCCTCTAGGATTTTGATGGAATCTTGTCTCACATTTAGATCTTTCATCCATTTTGAGTTTATCTTTGTGTATGGTGTAAGAGAATGGTCCAGTTTAATTCTTCTGCATGAGGATGTCCAATATCCCAACACCATTTATTGAAGAGGCTGTCTTTTTTCCAGTGGAGAGTCTTTCCTGCTTTGTCGAATATTAGTTGACCATAAAGTTGAGGGTCCACTTCTGGATTCTCTATTCAGTTCCATTGATCAATGTGTCTGTTTTAATGCCAATACCACACTGTCCTGATGACCACAGCTTTGTAGTACAACCTGAAATCTGGCATTGTGATGCCCCCAGCTATGGTTTTCTTTTTTAAAATTCCCCTGGCTATTCGGGGTCTTTTCTGATTCCACACAAATCTTAAGATGATTTGTTCTAACTCTCTGAAGAAAGTCCATGGTATTTTGATAGGGATTGCATTAAACATGTAAATTGCCTTGGGTAGCATTGATATTTTTACAATATTAATTCTGCCAATCCATGAGCATGGAATATTTTTCCATCTCTTTGTGTCTTCCTCAATTCTTTCAGAAGTGTTCTGTAGTTTTTAGGGTATAGATCCTTTACCTCTTTTTAAAATAAATTTATTTTTTATTGGTGTTCAATTTGCCAACATATAGAATAACACCCAGTGTTCATCCCATCAAGGGCCCTCCTCAATGCCCGTCACCCAGTCACCCCCATCCTCCGCCCACCTCCCCTTCCACCACCCCTGGCTCGTATCCCAGGGTTAAGAGTCTTTCATGTCCTGTCTCCCTTTCTGATATTTCCCACTCATTTTTTCTCCTTTCCCCTTTACTCCCTTTCACTATTTTTTATATTCCCCAAAACAATGAGACCATGTAATGTTTGTACTTCTCCTATTGACTTATTTCATTCAGCATAATACCCTCCAGTTCCATCCACCTCAAAGCAAATGGTGGGTTTTTGTCATTTCTAATGGCTGAGTAATATTCCATTGTATACATAAACCACATCTTCTTTATCCATTCATCTTTCAATGGACACCAAGGCTCCTTCCACAGTTTGGCTATTGTGGATATTGCTGCTATAAACATCGGGGTGCAGGTGTCCCAGTGTTTCACTGCATCTGTATCTTTAGGGAAAATTCCCAGCAGTGCAATTGCTGAGACGTAGGGCAGATCTATTTTTAACTCTTTGAGGAACCTCCGCACAGTTTTCCAGAGTGGCTGAACCAGTTCACATTCCCACCAACAGTGCAAGAGGGTTCCCATTTCTCCACATATTCTCCAACATTTGTGGTTTCCTGCCTTGTGAATTTTCCCCATTCTCACTGGTGTGAGGTGAGATCTCATTGTGGTTTTGATTTGTATTTCCCTGATGGCAAGTTGATGCAGAGTATTTTCTCATGTGCATGTTGGCCATGTCTATGTCTTCCTCTGTGAGATTTCTCTTCATGTCTTTTGCCCATTTCATGATTGCATTGTTTGTTTCTTTGCTGCTGAGTTTCTAAGTTCCACACAGTTTTCCTATTCTTTGGAACAGCTTTAGTAGAACAGATATTATTATATTATCTCTTCTTTAAAAGTTTGAGAGAATTTCCCAGGGAAGCCATCTGGCCCTGGACTTTTGTGTCTTGGGAGGTTTCTGATGACTGCTTCAATTTTCTCCCTGGTATTGGCCTGTTAAGGTGTTCTATTTCTTCCAGTTCTAGTTTTGGTAGTTTGTGGTTTTCCAGAATGCGTCCATTTCTTCTAGATTGCCTAATATATTGGCGTATAGTTGCCCATAATGTGTTTTTAAAATTCTATTTCCTTGGTGTTGGTGGTGATCTCTCCTTTCTCATTCATGATTTTATTAATTTGAGTCTTCTCTCTCTTCTTTTAAGACTGGCTAATGGTTTATCTACCTTATTAATTCTTTCAAAGAACCAACTCCTGGTTCTGTTTATCTGTTCCACAGTTCTTTTGGTCTCTATTTCACTGAGTTCTGCTCGAATCTTCATTAACTCCTTTCTTCTGCTGGGTGTAGGATCTGTTTGCTGTTTTTTTCTCCAGCTCCTTTATGTGCAAGGTTAGCTTTTGAATTTGAGTTCTTTCCAGTTTTTGGAGGGATGCTTGTATTGCAATGCATTTCCCCCTCAGGACTGCGTTTGCTGTATCCCAAAGATTTTGAATGGTTGTATCTTTATTCTCATTAGTTTCCATGAATCTTTTTAATTCTTCTCTAAATTCCTGGTTGACCCTTTCATCTTTTAGCAGGATGGTTCTTAATTTCCACATGCTTGAAATCCTTCCAAACTTCTTATGATTTAGTTCTAATTTCAAAGCATTATGGTCTGAAAATATGCAGAGGATGATCCCAATCTTTTGGTATCGGTTTAAGACCTGCTTTGTGACGCAGTATGTGGTCTATTCTGGAGAAAGTTCCATGTGCACTTGAGAAGAATGTGTATTCAGTTGCATTTTGATGTAAACTTCTGTAAATATCTGTGAAATCCATCTGGTCCAGTGTATTATTTAAAGCTCTCGTTTCTTTGGAGATGTTGTGCTTAGAAGACTTATCGATTGTAGAAAGCGCTACATTCAAGTCACCAAGTATAAGTGTATTATTATCTAAGTATGCCTTAATTTTGGTTATTAATTGATATACTTGGCAGCTCCCACATTCGGGGCATAAATATTGATGATTATTAGGTCCTCGCATTTAACTATGATATAGTGTGCCTCTTCATCTCTTACTACCGTCTTTGGTATAAACTTTAGTTTATCTGATATAAGGATGGCTACCCCTGGTTTCTTTTTGGGCCATTTGAATGGTACATGGTTCTCCAATCTTTTTTTTTTTTTTTCAGGCTGTATGTGTCCTTATGTCTAAAATGAGTCTCTTGTAGACAGCAAATAGATGGGTCTTGTTTTTTTATCCAGTCTTAAACTCTGTGCCTTTTGATTGGGTTATGAAGCCCATTCACATTCAGAGTTACCCTTGAAAGATATGAATTTAGTGTCATCATGATACCTATTCAGTCCCCGTTTTTGTGGATTGTTTCCTTGGACTTCCTCTTTCTTTTACAGAGTCCCCCTTAATATTTCTTGGAGAACTGGGTTGGTGGTCACATATTCTTCCAGTTTCTGCCTATCTTGGAAGCTCTTTATCTCTCCTTCTATTCTGAATGAGAGCCTTGCTGGATAAAGTGTTCTTGGCTGCATGTTCTTCTCCTTTAGAACCCTGGATATATCCTGCCAGCCCTTTCTGGCCTGCCAGGTCTCTGTGGAGGTCTGCTGTTAATTTAGTATTTCTCCCCATAAATGTTAGAGATTTCTTGTGTCTTGCCGGTTTAAGGATCTTCTCTTTATCTTTGGAATTTGCAAGCTTCACTATTAAATGTCGAGGTGCTGAACGGTTTTTATTTATTTTAGGCAGGGATCTCTCTATTTCCTGGATCTGAATGCCTGTTTCCCTTCCCAGATTGGGAAAGTTGTCAGCTATGTTTTATTCAAATACATATTCTCGCCCTCTGTCCCTTTCGGCACCCTCGGGAACTCCAATTAAACGTATATTTTTTCCTCTGAGGGTGTCATTTATTTCCCTTAACCTATCCTCATGATCTTTTCATTGTTTTCCTCTTTTTCCCCATTTTCCCCTTTGCTATCAACTTGTCTTCTATGTCACTCACTCATTCTTCTTCCTCATTAACCCTCGTTTTTAGGACCTCTAGTTTGGATTGCATCTCATTCAATTGATTTTTAATTTCTGCCTGATTAGATCTAAATTCTGCAGTCATGAAGTCTCTTGAGTCCTTTATGCTTTTTTTCTAGAGCTACCAGTAGCTTTATAATAGTGCTTCTGAATTTGCTTTCCGACATCGAATTGTAATCCAAATTTTATAACTCTGTGGGAGAGAGGACTGTTTCTGTTTCTTTCTTTTGAGGTGAGGTTTTCCTTCCAGTCATTTTGCTCAGGGCAGAGTGGCCAAAAACAGTTGTAATGGGAAAAGGAGAAAAAGATAATCGAGAAATAAGAAAAGAAAAAGATAAAAAGAAGAAAAAATGAAGAGAAAAAAATGGGGGGAAGCAAACAGAAAACAGAAAACAAGGGGGAGTATCCTCTGATTCTATATACTGTAAATCCCTCTATTTCCCCTGGAACCTTCCAGTGCTTCTTGGTCAAGTACTTGCTTTTCCCCTGTCTGTCTAGCTGGTCTTCTGGGGGAGGGGCCTGCTGTGCTGATTCTCAGGTGTGAGCACTTGGGGGAGCTGCTCAGCCCCCTGCCTGGTGCAGGGGTCAGTGCAAGTTTTTTATTCTGTGAGGCCCCAGGAGGAACAACAGTGGTGGCAGCCAGCTCTCCAGCCCTGTAGTCAGCAGAAGCACTAACTACCACAGCTCTCAGTCTGCAGGGGCCTGGATGCTCCGGGGGGCGGGGCCGCCAATCTGCACAGCTTGGAGCCGCCAAGCGGCAGGAGAATCCTTGCTGTCCTGTGCCCTCCCGGCCTCTGCCTGTCCCGGAAGGAGCGCTGGATGTTGGGCTGTGTCCCCAGTCGCCCTGGGCTCCGAGTCCTGCGCTGCTGGATTTGCGCTCCCGGGCCGCTCCCTCCATGCAGAGCCACAGCCGGAGCAGCCACCAGAGCTTCTCCCGGGGCCCAGCCATGGGTGTTCTGCAGCCCTTTAGGGAGCTCGGCCGTGGTGTGTGGTTCGCTCTCCCCCGGGGGTGCAGGTGCTCTGTTACTGCCACTGGGAGCCTGAGGGCATCCCTGCCCCTCCTGGGATCCTGCACGAACTCTCTGCCAGCGCCTTTCCATCTGGGAAGATTGATAAAGCTCCTGCTTCTCCGGGAGGGGCTTTCCTGTCCTGGAGGCAGTCTTCATACGGCCTTAGCCCACTCCTCGCAGGGCCCCTCCCCCTGGAAGCTTTTTTTTTTTTTCTTTATTTTTTTTCTGTCTTCCTATCTTGATAGAAAAGCGAACTCTTCTCACTGTAGCATTCCAGGTGTTCACTCTTTAAATCTCAGGCCGAATTCATAGGTTTTCAGGATGATTTTAAGGTTATCTGGGTATTTTGGTGGGGACAGGTGACTTGGGGACCCTACTCTTCCGCCATCTTGCCCCTCCTCCCCTCAATAATTACTTTAAATGGAATTAGACTATATGTTCCAATCAAAAGAATTTTGGGTGACTAAATGGATTAAACTGTAACATCTACTTATTCGTGGCCTACAAGAGACTTTATTTTTTAAAAGATTTTTAATTTATTTATTCAGAGAGAGAGAGAGAGAGAGAGAGAGAGAGAGAGGCAGAGACACAGGCAGAGGGAGAAGCAGGCTCCTTGCAGGGAGCCTGAGGTGGAACTTGATCCTGGGTATCCAGGATCACACCCGGTGCTGCAGGTGGCACTAAACCGCTGCACCACGGGGACTGCCCTAGAGACTTAATTTAAACCTAAAGACACATATAGATTGAAAGTGAAGGGATGGAAAATATTATCATCCAAATGGAAGAGGAAAAAAAAAGCTATTGTAACAATATTATTTCAAAATAAAAAAGGGTTTGCAACAAGAGACAGAGAAGTGTACTACATAGTGGAAAAAATGAATAATCCAACAATAGTAAATAACAATTTAAAATATTTGTGCAGCATTTAGGGAGCATCTTAATACATACAGCAACATTAACAGACATAAAGGAAGAAATTCACAGGGATATAATAAATAAGGGACTTAAACACCCCACTTACTTCAAGGGAAAGTCATCCAGACACAAAATCAACGAAGAACCAGTATGATTTGAATAATACATTCCTTTTTTAAAAAAAGCAGAAACGTTCTTTTAAAGTGTACATGGCACATTCTCCAGGACAGATCAAATGTCCAGTCACAAATTAACCTTCAGGAAACTCAAGAAAATTGTAATCATAACATGTACCTTTTCCACTCACAACTTTATGAAACTAATCAATCACAAGAAAAAAATCTGGTAAGAATACAAATACATGAAGAAAAAATAACATACTACTAAACAATGACTAGGTTATCCAAGTTATTACAGAGGAAATCAAAATATATAGACACAAAAGAAAGTGAAAATGCAATGGTCCAAAATCACTGGGATGAAGCAAAACCTCTTCAAGAGGGAAATTTATGGCAATCAGACCTACCCAAGAAAGCAAGAAAAATTGTAAATAAAATCCTAATCTTACAGCTAAAGGAGCCATACAAATCACAAAGTTGTAAAAGGAAAGGCCTAATAATTATTAGAATAGAAATAAATGAAATAGAGACCAAACCACAACCACAAAAGCAACAACAGAAAAAATCAATGAAAGAAGGAGATGGTTCTTTGAAAAGATCAACAAAATTGATAAACTTTTAGATTCAAAAAGAAGAAAAATAATGGTACTCAAAAATTAAATAAAAAATTGAGGAGAAATAACAACTGATGGGAGAAAAATAAAAAGGATTATGAGACCATTATGAAGCATTATATGACACCAAATTGGACAACCTAGAAGAAATGGATACATTCCTAGAAACATATAACCTTCCAAAACTGAATCTGGAAGAAACAGAAAATTTAAACATACTAATTACTAGCAATGAAATTGAATTAGTAATCAAAAATCTTCTAATAAACAAGTACAGGACTAGATGGATTCCCATGAATTCTACCAAACATTTAAAGAAGTGTTAATAGCTATTCTTCTCAAATAATTCCAAAAAATAGAGAGGAAGGAAATCACCCAGAACTATGTCTACAAGACAAGATTTACACTAATACCAAAACCGGATTAAGACACAAGAAAAAAAATCCTAAAACTATAAGATAGTATCTCTGATGAAAATTGATGCAAAAAATGATCAACAAAATATTAGCACACAGCATCTAACAATACATTAAAAAAATTACCTATCACAGGGACACCTCGGTGGCTCAGTCATTAAAGGGTCTGACTCTTGGTTTTGGCATAGGTCATGATCTCAGGGCCCTGAGATCAGGTCCTGAGATCAAGCCCTGCATCAGGCTCCACCCTCAACAGGGAGTCTGCTTGGGATTCTCTCTCCCTCTCCCTCTGCCCCCCCCTTCTCTCACACATGCACATCTCTCTCTCTCTCTCTCTCTCTCTCTCTCTCTCTCTCTCTCTCTCTCAAAATAAACAAATAAATTTTAGAAAAATTCACTCATCACAAAGTGGCATTTATTCCAGGGATGCAAGCATTGACCAATATTCATAAATCAGTCAATGTGTCACCTTAACAAGAGAATGGACAAAAAGTATATGATTATTTCAATAGATGCAATAAAAGCATTTGAAAACTATAAGATCCATTCATGATAAAAACTCTATAAAGTAGATATAGAGGAAGCACAAGTCAACATAAGAATGGCTGTATATAAAAATCACACAGCTAGCATCATAATGCTAAAAAAATTGAAAGCTTTTTCTCTAAGATGAGGAACAAGACAAAGATTTCCACTGTCAACACTTTATTCAACATAGTACTGGAAATTGTAGCCACAGGAATTAGATAAGAAAAGAAATTAAAAGCATCCAAATTGGTAAGGAAGAAATAAATCTTTCACTATTTATAGAAGACATGAAACCACATATAGAAACCCCCAAGGATGGAGACTTAAGATGGTAGAGTAGTGGGAGGACCTTATGCTTGCATTGTCCCTCAAACAAAGCTTAGATAAATATGAAATCATTCTGAACACCCAGGAAATCCATCTGAAGACTGAGAACATACTGTACAACTAGAGGAAGAAAAAAGGCTGTATTGTGGAAGAGAGGAGGCACAGAGCCCTGATTTAGGGAGAAAGGAATCACTGTTGCTACGGAGGAAAGACAGCCCCAATCAGGGAGTGAGAAAGAGAGTGAGCAAGTAGGGTGAAAGGCATTGCATAAGAAAAACAATTTCCTAAACAATTGATTGGGAAAACAAGAGGGGTAGATTATTGCAAGTTTTCACAGAGGAGCTCACAGTCTGAAGTCTTGGAGTCTGCAAATTGCTGGGGTGGAGCCTGGCAGGTGGATTTCCACAGGTGCTCTGTGGAGAAGGAGGGCAGTGGCCTAGGAACCCACAGCATGGTCTGAGAGTGCCCTGGATCACAGTGGGAGAGATAGTACCCCATCTTGGAGTACCTTTAGGAAAAGTGACACTGCCTATACAAGGACAAAAGAGCTGGTGGGTGCTATTGAGCTGCCCTGTTCATTAGCATAGGAACAGAGGTACCTGTTTAAGGCAGCTAACCTGCCCATGGGCTTTTTGTCTCACTTTACAATAAACTCCAAGCCTCTGCACATTCTTATGACTGCTCTTCTGGGACAAACTTGCACAGCCACATCTAAAGTACACCTTCAGCATGGATGGGTCCTCACCATACCAGATACCTAAAATTGAGAGTTTTGAAACCCAGCTAGTGCACCTGAGATAAAATACAGAAACACTGCACTACTTGGTGGACAGATGGATCAGGCACAGACAAAGTGAAGGCAGGTATATGAAGGATGTCCGGGACAAACGAGGGGAGAGTCTTCACACTTCTGTGAGGGCTTTCTGATCAGTAGAAGATGTGAGCTCCCTTCGCCTGGGACAAGAAGAGGACTCAACTCAACTCAACTGGAATTGAGTCCACCTTTTCCCCTGCCCACCAGCAAGGATGGACTTTGGTGAGCAGCACAGTGCCCAAAGTGGAGACTAACTGCTTACAGCAAGCCCCACCCCTCTGTGCTCTTTAAGTGATTGTTTTTAATAGGGTAAGTGTGCCTGAGTCTCAGAACAGCAGCAGGCCCATCTCCAAGATGACCACCCCCTCGATGCACCAAGTTTACTGACCATAGAGTTCTGCAAAGCTTCACTTCTAGGGAAAATAGTATCTGGCCTTTCTTAACAAGCAGACCAAAACATATATAGTTAAAGCTCACCACACAGTGGATAGGGTCCAAACACTCCCCATTGTAGGCAAGTAGAAACTGCACACAGAATACACCGAAAACACTTCCTGAAGAGACAGGTCTTGGACAGTATATGATCTCTTTTTAATATAGCCATTACTCTCAAGAGCAGGAAACATAACAGGTTTTCCTAACACAGAAGACAGAGCCCTAGACAAAATGCATAAATGAAGAAATGAATCACAAATGGAAGAACAAATAGAGGTCATTGCCAGGATCTAATCAAAACAAGTATAAGTAACATGCCCAAACCGGATTAAAAAAAAATCATTAAGGATACTATCTGCACTAAAGAAAAGCATAGAAGACACCAGAGAATCCCTTAACACAGATGGAAGAAACCTGAAAACTAGTCAGGCTGAAATAAAGAAATATTATAACCTAGATGTGAAAATGACTGGATGTACTTCCTATGCTTCTGATGGAAGAAGCAGAGGAATGAATTAGTAATAAAGAAGATAAAATTATGGGAAATAATGAACCAGAAAGGAAGAGGGAAAGAAAAACATTAGATCGCAAATGTAGACTTAGGGACTTAGCGATTCCTTTAAGCATAATAACATTCATATCATAGGAGTCCCAGCAGAATAAGAGAGGGAAAAAGGAGTTTATTTGAGCAAATTAAAGCCAAAAACTTTCCCAGTTGGGGAAAGGAAACAGACACCCAAATCCAGAAGGCACACAGAACTTCCATCAAAATCAACAAAAGCAAGGCAACATCAAGAAATATTGTAATTAAATTTGCAAAATATGGAGATAAGGAAATAATCCTGAAATAAGCAAGGAAAAAGAAATCCCTAACCTACAAAGGAAGACAAATAAGGTTCACAACAGATTTCTCTACAGAAATTTTGGCAGGCCAAATTTGGCATGATATATTTATCGTGCTGAATGGAAAAAAACAAACAAACAAACATGCAGACAAGAATACTTTAACAAGCAAGCCTGAAATTCAGAATACAAGGAGACCTAAAGAGTTTCCTAGACAAAAACTAAAGGAGTTCGTGAACACTAAACCAGCCCTGCTGGAAATAATAAAGGTGACTTTCTGAGTGGGAAAGAAAGACCAAAAGCAACAAAGACTAGATAGAATGGAACAGAAAATCTCCAGAAACATCGACTTTACAGGTAATACAATGGCATAAAATCATATGTATCAATAATCACTCTGAATGTAAATAGACTAAATGCTTCAATCAAAAGACATTAGGGTATCAGAATGGATTAAAATACTAGACCCATGTATAAGATGCCTATAAGAAACTCATTTTATGAAATACTACTCAGCCATTAAAGAATCTTGCCTTTGCAATGATGTGGATGGATGCAGAGGATATTATGCTAAGTGAAATAAGTCAATCAAAGAAAGACAATTATATGATCTCACTCATATGTGGAACTTAAGAAACAAAACAGAGGATCATGAATGAAGAAAGGAAAAAAATAAGACATGGTGAAATCGGAGAGGGAAAAAAACCACAATGGACTCTTAATAATAGGAAACAAACTGAGGGTCACTGGGAGGGTGGGGGGTGAGGGCATGGGATAACTGGGTAATGGACATTAAGGAGGGCAAGTGATGTAATGAACACTGGATATTATAGAAGACTGATGAATCACTGACCTCTATCTCTGAAATCAATAATACATTATATAGTAATTAATTTAAGTAAAATAAAAAATGTAAACTCATTTTAGACCTACAATCTCTGCCAAATTGAAAGACAGGTAGTAGAGAATCATCTATCATGGTAGAGTAGCCATATTTATATTAGGCAAAATAGAATGTTAACCAGCAAAAATAAGATATAAAGAAGGGCACTATGTCATAATTAAAGAGTCTATAGAACAAGAAAATCTAACAATTTTAAATATTTATGCCCCCAAAGTGGGAACATACAAATATAAAAATCAATTAATAAAAACATAAAGAAACTCATCGATAGCAATACTTTTAGGCTATTAATACCCCATTTGCATCAATGGACAAATCATCTCAGCAGAAAATAAAAAAAGACACAGTGGACTTGAATGACACGCTGCACCAGATGGACTTAATAGATATATTCAGAACATTCCATCCTAAGGCAGCAGAATACACATTCTTTTCAAATGCACATGGGATATTCTGCAGAACTGATCACAGAGTGGGTCACAAATAAGGCCTAAATAAGGGCAAAAAGATTGAGATCATACCATGCATATTTTCTCACTACACTATAAAACTTTAAGGCAACCACAACAAAAATACAGAAAAGATCACAAACATATAGAAGATAAAGAACATCTTACTAAATGAATGCAATAACCAGAAAATTAAAGAAAAAATTAAAAAGATACATGGAAACAAATGAAAATAAAAACATGGCAGTCCAAAACATTTGGGATCCAGCAAAGGCAGTCATAAGAGGAAAGTATAAAGAAATATGGGCCTACATCAAGAAAAGAGAAAAGTCTAAGATACACAACCTAACAGTACACTTAAAGGAGCTTGAAAAAGAACAGAAAATAAAGCCTAAAGCCAGCAGAGGAGGGGAAATAACAAAGATTTGACCAGAAATAAATGACACAGAAACAAAAACAGAAGAACAGGTCAATGAAACTAAGAGCTGATTATTTGGAAGAATTAATGCAATTGATAATGCCCTAGCCAGATATATCAAAAAGAAAAAACAAAGAACCCAAATAAATAAAATCATAAAGTAGGGAAGATCACAACCAAAACCACAGAAATTAAGAACAATTATGAGAGTATTGTGAAAATTTATATGGCACAAATTGGGCAATCTGGAAGAAAAGGAAAAATTCCTAGAAACATACAAACCATCAAAACTGAGACAGGAAGTAATAGAAAAATTGAACACACCCATAAACAAAGCAAAGAAATTGAATCAGTACACAAAAAAAAATCCCAAGAAATCAAATTCTAGGGTCAAATTCCAGGGGGGAATTCTACCAGATACTGAAAGATGAGTTAATACCTATTTTTCTCAAACCGTTCCAAAAATAGAAATAGAAGGAAAATTTCCAAACTCATTCTATGAGGCCAGTATTACCTTGATTCTAAAACCAGACAGACTCCAATGATAAGGAGAATTACAGATCAATATCCCTGATGAACATGGTAGCAAAAATTCTCAACAAGATTACTAGCAAATCCCACAGTACATTAAAACAATTAGTTACCATGAGCAAGCGAGATTTATTCCTGGGCTTCATTCAGGGTTGGTTCAATATTTGCAAATCAATTAATATGATACACCACATTAATAATAGAAAGGATAATAATAATATGATCCTTTCAGCAGATACAGAAAAAGCATTTGACAAAGCACAACATCCATTCTTGGTAAAAAACCTCAACAAAGTAGGGATGGGGGAACACACTCCAATATAATAAAGGCCATATGCAAAAGACTCTTAGCTAATATTATTCTCAGTGGGGAAAAACGGAGAACTTTTCCTCTATGATCAGGAAAACACAGGGATGTCCACTGTCACCATTTCTATTTACCATAGTAGTAGAAGTCCTAGCCTCAGCAATCAGACAACAAAAGAAATAAAAGGCACACAAATCATCAAGGAAGAAGTCAAACTTTTATTATTCAAAGATGACAGGATACTCTAAATAGAAAATCTGTAAGACGTCACCAAAAAATTGCTAGAATGTATACACATATTCAGCAAAGTACAGAACTCTGTTGTGGTTCTATACTCCAATACTGAAACAGCAGGAAGAGAAATCAGGGAATCTATCTCATTTAAAATTGCACCAAAAACCATGAGATACCTATCAATAAACCCAACTGGAGTAGTGAAAGATCTGTACTCTAAGAACTATAGAACACATGAAAGAAATTGAAGATCATGCAAAGAAATTGAAAGACAACACATGCTTATGGATTGGAAGAACAAATATTGTTAAAATGTCTATCTTATGCAAAGCAATCTATACTTTTAATGCAATCACTATCAAAATACCATCATCCTCATTCACAGAGCTAGACAATCCTCAAATTTTATGGAACCAGAGAAGTCCCTAAAGAGCCAAAAAAAAAAAAAAAAAAAAAAAAAGCAAAGCTGGAGGCATCACAGTTCTAGACATCAAGCTATATTACAAAGTTGTAGATATCCACATTGTATGGTACTGTCACAAAAAACAGACACATAGATCAATGGAACAGACTAGAGAACCCAGAGATGGACCCTCAACTCTATGGTCAACTAATCTTTAATAAAGCAGGAAGGGATATCCAATGTGAAAACAATGGTCTCTTCAACAAATGGTGCTGAGAACACTGGACAGCAACATTCAGACAAATGAAACTGGACCACTTTGTCACACCATACACAAAAATAAATTTAAAAATAGATAAAAGATCTAAATATGAGACAAGGAAACATTGAAATCCTACAAGAGAACACGGGTAACAACCTCTTTGTTCTTGGCCATAGCAAATTCTTACTAGACACATCTCTGGAGGCAAGAGAGAGAAAAGCAAAAAGGAACTATTGGTATGTCACCAAGATACAAAGCTTTTGCATGGTGAAGGAAACCATGAACCAAACTAAAAGGCAACCTATGGCATGGGAGGAGATATTTGCAAATGATGTATTTGATAAAGGGTTAGTTTACAAAATATATAAAGACATTATCAAACTCAAAGCCCCAAAAGCAAATAATCCAATTAAGAAATGAGCAGAAACATGAATATTTTTCCAAAGAAGACATACAAATGGCAACAAGAAACATGAAAAGATGGCCAATATCACATATAATCAGGGAAATGCAAATCAAAACCACAATGAAATACCACTTCACACCTGTCAGAATGGCTAAAATTAACAACATAGGATTCAGCAGATGTTGGCAAGGAAGTGGAGAAAGATGTAGCTTCTCATATTGTTGGTTGGAATGCAAACTGGTGCAGCCACTCTGGAAACCAGTATGGAGGTTCCACAAAAATTTAAAAACAGAACTACTCTATGACCAAGCAATTGCACTACTAGGTATTTGTGCAAAGGATACAAAAATATTGATTTGTAAGGCACACCCATATCAATGGTTATAGTAACATTATCAACAATAGCCAAATTATGGAAAGTGCCCAAATGTCCATTGGCTGATGAATGGATAAAGAAGATGTGACATAAATATATAGAATAGAATTTTACTCAGAGATAAAAAAAATAATGAAATCTTGACATTTGCAATGATGTGGATGGAGGTAGAGTGTACTATGCTATGTAAAATAAGTCAGAGAAAGACAAAGCATATGATTTCACTCATATGTGGAATGTAAGAAACAAATCAGATGAGCATAGGGAAAAGGGAAAAAAGAGAAAGCAAATATTCCTAAAGAGACTTAAGGATAAGGATCCCTGGGTGGCTCGGCGGTTTAGTGCCTGCCTTCGGCCCAGGGCGTGATTCTGGATTCCCCGGATCGAGTCCCACATCGGGCTCCCTGCATGGAGCCTGCTTATCCCTCTGCCTATGTCTCTGCATCTCTCTCTGTGTCTCTCATGAATAAATAAATAAAATCTTTAAAAAAGAGACTTAAGGATAGAGATCAATCTGAGTGTGGATGGAGGGTAGAGGTTAGAGGATGGGGTAAATGACTAATGGATATTAAGGAGGGCACTCATTGTGTTGATCACTGGCTGGGTGTTATGTGTAAGTGATAAATCAGTATATTCCACCTCTGAAACCAATATTAAACTATATGTTAACTAATTAGAATTTAAATAATAATTTGGAAAATAAAAGAATACCCTAAAGACTCCAGCAAAAAACTTCTAGAACTAATAAATAAATTTAGTAAATTTGCAAGTTATATAATTAATATACAGAAATCTATTGCATTTCTGTACACTAATAATTAAGTAGCAGAAATGGAAATTAAGAAAACAATCCTATTTACAATTGCACCAAAATAAAATATTTAGAAATAAACAATTATGTGAAAGCTCTGTACTCTGAAAACTCTAAAACATTGATGAAAGAAATTGAAGATGACATAAACAAATGGAAAGACCTTCCATGTTGATGGATTGGCAGAACAAATATTATTAAAATGTCCTTACAACCCAAAGCAGTTTACATTCTTAATGCAATCCCTATCAAAATACTGACAGCATTTTTCACAGTAGTAGAACAAATAAAACATACTTTTACAGAACTACAAAAGACCTCAAACAGCCAAAGCCATCTTGACAAAAAAATAATAAAGTCAGAGATAACACAATCTCTAATTTCAATGCATGCTACAAAGATACAATAATCAAAACAGCAAGGTACTGCCCCAAATATAGACATATAGATCAATAGAACAGAAAATAGAGCCTATAACAAATCCACCCCCATATAGTCTATTAACCTATGTCAAAGGAAGCAAAAATATACAATAAGGAAAAGACAGTCTTTATTAATATGTGATATTGGGAAAACTGGACAGTTATTGGGAAAGAGTGAGGCAGGGCTACTTTTTTTTACATCATACATACAAATAAACTCAAGGTAAATTTAAGACTTCAATGAGCCTGGAAACCATGAAACTATTAGAAGAAACCATAGGAAGCAATTTCTTTGACATCTGCAACAGAAACATTTCTCTAGGGATCCCTGGGTGGCGCAGCGGTTTGGCGCCTGCCTTTGGCCCAGGGCGCGATCCTGGAGACCCGGGATCGAATCCCACATCGGGCTCCCGGTGCATGGAGCCTGCTTCTCCCTCCGCCTGTGTCTCTGCCTCTCTCTCTCTCTCTCTCTCTCTCTCTGTGACTATCATAAATAAATAAAAAATTAAAAAAAAAAAAACACATTTCTCTAGATTTGTGCCACCAGGCAAGGGAAACATACAAAAACAAATTAATAGGACTACTACCAAATAAAAGCTTTTGTAAATTGAAGAAATGCATCAACAAAATGACAAGGTAACCTAATGAATGAGAGAAGAAATTTGAAAATGATATACGCAATAATGGATTAGTATAGAAAAACCAAATAAAGAACTTATACAATGCAACATTAAAAAAAAACCATGAAAAACTAGATTAATAAATCAACAGAATTTGAATAGACATTTTTTCAGAGAAGACACACAAATGGCCAAGATTCATGAAAAGTTGTTCAACATCACTAATCACCATGGAAATGCAAATTAAAACCACGATAAGATATCACATTACACCTGTCAGGATGGCTAGAATGAAAAAGACAAGAAATAACAACTGTCGGCAAGTATGTGAAGAAAGAGAAACTATGTGCACTGTTGATTTAAATGTAAATTGCTGCAGCTGCTGTGGAAAATAGTTTGGAGGCTCCTCAAAAAATTAAAAATAGAATTACTGTGTGATCCAGTATTTCCACTACTATTTACCTGAAGAAAACAAACACACTAATTTGAAATGATATATGGGCCCCTATGTTTATTGCAGCATTATTTACAATAGCCAAGATACAAAGCAACCCTGGTGTCCTTCCATAGATGAAGGGATACAGAGGCGTTATATATATGCAATGAAATATTACTCAATCATAAAGAAAACAAGACCTTGCCATTTGCAACAACATGGATGGACTAGAGGCTATAATGCTACATGAAATAAGTCATACAGAGAACATAAAATACAGTGTACTCATACGTGGATTTTAAGAAACAACATAAACAGGAAGAAAAATGAATCAGACAAGTCAGACTGAAATGTGGAGAATAAACTGATGTTTGCTAGAGGGGAGGTGGGTAGGTGAAATAGATTAAAGGGATTAGGAGTACACTTAACATGGTACACACTGAACAATGTATAGAGTTATTGAATTATTATATTGCACAACTGAAACTAATATAAAATTGTATGTTAATTATACTTCAATAAAAATAAAAGAAATAAAGCTTGTATTATTGTATTTTTTTGTTTGCAACTTTGCTTCTAACATGATTTCACAGACACGTAAGAAAATAATTACAAATCCATGTTAATGAGCACACAATGTATAAAGATTTAATTTGTGACAAAACATAAAGGGATAGATGGAGCTATATAAGAGATAATATGTTTCTTTTCTTTTTTAAAAGATTTTATTTATTTATTCATGAGAGACTCAGACTCAAAGACACAGGCAGAGGGAGAAGCAGGCTCCATGCAGGGAGCCTGACGTGGGAGTTGATCCTGTGACTCTAATCCTGGGACTCCAGGATCACCCCTGGGCTGAAGGCAGAGCTAAACCGCTGAGCCACCCCGGTTGTCCTGATAATATATGTTTATTGAAGCTAATTTGGTGTCAATACAAACTAGTTTGTTATAAATTTAGGATGTTATATATGGATATATAGATATATATCTCACATTTTTTTCCATTCATAGGGATGATTCTATCATCTCTCTCCCTGGCTTTCTGGTAAGGGCAGAATTTATCTATAGGCTTCTTAATTTACTCTGGCTGTGATTTATACCTGTAAAATCACACCTAGCACATAAGTTAAAATCTAGTAGAAACAAATAGATGCTCTCTTCAGATTAAAGCTAATTGACCCTTCCCATCTCTTATCCTCTTGACAACTGTTAAACCTCCAAGATTTTGGACCCTGCTTTCTTCCAGAACCAGCCTATACATTCACTAAGGCTTGCACATTTTTTCTAACATATTCTTTTACATCCAGAGGCACAGAATATTTAAAAATTGGAATATTGCCGATTGGGAAGGGGGCTTAAGTTGAATTGAGTCAATGGAATACAGAGACGTGATTGTTGACTTTAGAAATCCATGGATAGGGATCCCTGGGTGGCGCAGCGGTTTGGCGCCTGCCTTTGGCCCAGGGCGCGATCCTGGAGACCCGGGATCGAATCCCACGTCGGGCTCCCGGTGCATGGAACCTGCTTCTCCCTCTGCCTGTGTCTCTGCTTCTCTCTCTGTGTGTGACTATCATAAAATAAAAGAAAAAAAAAAAAAAAAAGAAATCCATGGATAGGTCAGCCGCCGTGGAGCAGTGGTTTAGCGCCGCCTGCAGCCCAGGGCGTGATCCTGGGGAACCGGAATCGAGTCCCACGTCAGCCTCTTTGTGTGGTGCCTGCTTCTCCCTCTGCCTGTGTCTCTGCCTCTCTCTGTGTCTCTATGAATAAATAAAATAAAATCTTAAAAAAAAAAAAAAGAAATCCATGGATATATCCCACTGATTTTTCTTAGCCATTGGTTTTTGTAAGAACAGTTTTTATAGTAACATTAACAAGATGAGGTATAGTTCTGTTCTAATTTTAAAAATCTTTTAGGGCAGCCCCGGTGGCGCAGCAGTTTAGCGCCAAGCCTAAACTGGGCTTGGGGTGTGGTCCTGGAGACTCGGGATTGAGTCCCACATCGGGCTTCCTGCGTGGAGCCTGCTCTCCCTCTGCCTGTGCCTCTGTCTCTCTGTCTCTCTCTGAATAAATAAATAAATCTTTAAAAAAATAAAAATCTTTTATATATTTCTACCTTTGATTGGTTGATTTCTGCTTTCCTCCACTGCCCTATAATCTCACTGGTCTTAGACAGTTTCCCCATTACATCTTTAGGAAATATTGTATATAACTGAGGCTTTAAATCATGAGAGAAAAATATTATATCAGCTATGTAGAATTACTTCTGAAAGTAGTTGTTTCAGTATAAGAGGAACTTTACTAAAACTTTACATCCTTAAATTCCACATATGAGTGAAATCACATGCTATTTGTATTTCTCTGAATTTTTTCACTTAGCATAATACTCTCTATTTCTATCCATCTCACTGCAAATATCGAGTTTATGGCTAAGTAATATTCCATTGTGTATATATACCATTTGTTCTTTATCTGTTCATCAGTCAATGGACAATTGGGCTGTTTCCATAATTTGGCTATTGTTGATAATGCTGCTATAAACATTGGGGTGCATGCATTCCTCTGAATTAGTGTTTTTGTAAACTTTGAGTAAATATATTGTAGTGTGATTGCTTGATATAGGGGAGTTCTATTTTTAACTTTTTGAGGAACCCACATACTGTCTTCCAGAGTAGCTGTACAAGTTTATATTCCCACCAATAGTGTAAAAGGGTTTCCCTCTCTCCACATCCTCTCCAACATCTGGTTTTTCATCTGTTGTTAATTTTAGCCATTCTGACAGGTTGAGGTGGTAGCTCATTGTAATTTTGATTTGTATTTCCCTGATGATGAGTGATGTTGAATATCTTTTCATGAGTCTGTTAGCCATCTGTATGTCTTCTTTGGAAAAATGCCTGTTCATGACTTCTGCTCATTTCTTAACAGGACGATTTGTTTTTTGGGTGTTAATTTTAATAAATTTTTAATATATTTTGGATACTAATCCTTTATCAGATATGCCATTTGCAAACATCTTTGCCCATTCTGTAGGTTGCCTTTTAGTTTTGCTGTTTCCTTTGCTGTGCAGAAGGTTTTTACTTTGATGTAATCTCAATAGTTCATTTTTCCTCTTGTTTCCTTTGCCTCAAGAGACATATCTAGTAAAACCTTGCTATGCCCAATGTCAGAAAAATTACTACCTGTGGTCTCTTCTAAGATTTTTAAGGTTTCAGGTGTCACATTTAGGTCTTTAATCCATTTTGAGGTGTGTGTGTTTGTGTGCATGAGTGTGTATGTGAGTGTGCATGTTTGTATTGTAAAAGAAAGTGGTGCAGTCCAGTTTTCCAAACACCATTTGTTGAAGAGACTTTTTTCCCACTGGATATTCTTTTCTGCTTTGTGAAAGATGATTTGGCCATCTAGTTGTGGATTTATTTCTGAGTTTTCTATTCTGTTCTATTGCTCTATATGTCTACTTTTGTGCTACGACCATACTGCTTTGGTTACTACACTTTTCTAATATAACTGAAATCCAGAATTGTGATATCTCCAGCTTTTTTTTCAAATTGTTTTCGCTATTCATTTTTTTTTTCTGCTGCCATACAAATTTTAGGACTATTTGTTTTGGGTCTGTGAAAAATGCTGTTGATAGAGATTACATTTAATGCATGCATTGTTTGAATAGTGTAGATATTTTAACAATATTTATTCTTCCAATCCATGAACATAGAATGTTTTTCCATTTCTTTGTGTTATCTTCAATTTCTTTCATCAGTGTTTTATAGTTTTCAGAGTATAGGCCTTTCACTTCTTTGGTTAGGTTTATTCCTAGGTATCTTATTATTTTAGGTATAATTGTAAATAGGATTGTTTTCTTAATTCTCTTTCAGCTGCTTAATAAGTGGTGTGTAGAAATGAAATATTTCTGCACATGGACTTTATATTATGTGGCTTTACTGAATTTATCAGTTCTAGTAGTTTTTGGTGGAGTCTTTTGGGTTTTCTGTTTAACAGTATTATGTCATCTGCAGATAATGAAACTTTTACCTCTTCCTTACAGATTTGAATAACTTTATTTCTTTTTCTTCTCTGATTGTTGTAGCAAGGACTTCCAGTAAAATGTTGAATAAACATGGTGAGAGTGGATATCCTTGTAATGTTCCTGATTTTAGGGAAAAATCTGTCAGTTTTACCCTATTGAGGATGATGTTCCCTGTGGGTTTTTTGTCATAGATGGCCTTTATTATGTTGAAGTACGTTCTTTCTGAACTTACTTTGTTAAGGGCTTTTATCTTGAATGGATGGTGTAATTTGTCAAATGTTTTTACTGCTTCTATTGAGATGAACATATGATTCTTTATCCTTTCTCTTATTGATGTGATGTTATCATTTTGAGTGATTTGCAAATGTTTAACCATACTTGTATCCCAGAAAAAAATCCCACTTATTTATTTAAATAGTTTAAGAAACATAGGTCTTAACTCTTTTTTAAATATTTGGTAGAATTCACCTGTGAAGCCATCTTGTCCTTGCCTTTTGATTGTTGGGAGTTTTTTGATTACTGATTCAATCTCCTTTCTGGTAACTAGTCTGGTCAAATTTTCTATTTCTTCCCGCTTCAGTTTTGGTAGGCTATATATTTCTAGGAATTTATCAATTTCCTCCATATTGTCTAATTTGTTAACATGTAGTTTTTCATAATATATTCTTAAAATTGTATTTCTGTGATGTTGGTTATTTTTTCCTCTTTCAGTGATACATTTGTCTATTTGAGTCCTTTCTGTTTTTTTTTCCTTTTTTTTTTTTTCTTGTTTTGTTTGATAATCTGGCTAGAGGTTTGTCAGTTTGTTGATCTATTCAAAGAACCAGCTCCTGCTCATTGATCTGTTCTATTGCTGTTTTATTGTTTTGGGGGTTTGTTTTATTTTGTGTTTATTTGTGCTTTTTAAAATTGTTTATTATTATATAATATATATTATATAATATCCTCTGACTCTTTTTCCAGAATTTGTTTTAAAGTCTATTTTGTCTTGTATAAGTATTGCTCCACTGACTTTCTGACACTCATTTGCATGATAAATATTTCTCTCTCCCCTCAATTTCCAATCTGTAGGTGTCAGTTATGAAATGAGTCTCTTGTAAGCAGCATATAGATGGGTCTTAATGTTTTATGCACTGTCACCCTATGTCTTTTGATGAAGTATTTTGTCCATTAACATTCAAAGTAATTATTTAAAGATATGTATTTATTGCCATTTTGTTACTTGCTTTGTGGTTGTTTTTTATAGTTCCTCCCTGATCATTTCTTCTCTTTCTAATGGTTTGCTCATTTTCATTAGTGGTATACTTGAGTTTTTTACTATTCATTTTTTCATAACCTTTACTTTTATTTAATTTGTGATTACCATTCCATTTATATATAATATCTTCTGCATATAGCTGTCTATATTAGGTGGATAGTCACTTATTTTTCAACTTACTCCTCTCCCCTCCACATTTCAGGTAATTGGTATCATCTTTTATATCCTTTAGTTTTGTCCTTCCTATTTTTCTTACTCTTTTTTTTAAAGATTTTATTTATTTATTCATGAGAGACTCACACAGAGAAAGGCAGTGATACAGGCAGAGGGAGAAGCAGGTTCCATGCAAGGAGTCCGATGCGATACTCGATGCCGGATCCCAGGATCATGCCCTGAGCTGAAGGCAGACACTCATCTTCCGAGCCACGTAGGTGTCCCTGTTTTTCTTACTCTTACTCATGGTTTTTGTTTTCCACTCACAGTTCCCTTTAACATTTCTTGTAGTACTGGCTTAGTTGTCATGAATTCTTCTTTTATTTGTCTAGGAAACTCTTTACCTTTCCTTCTATACTGAATGACAGCTTTGCTGTATAAACTATTCTTGCCCCCAGATTTTTCCCTTTCAGCTCTTTGAGTACATAATGCCACTCTTTTCTGAACTGCAAATTTTCTTTGAATGATCAGCTGATATCCTAATGTGGCTTCCTTTGTATTTAAGTGTCATTTTTTTCTCTACAGTTCTAAAAATTCTTTCTTTAACAGTATTTTTTGCAATTTTAATTACTATGTGTATTGGTGTGGACCTGCTTGAATTTAATTCGTTTAGGGGTCTCTGTGCCTTCTGAATCTGAATCTCTGTTTCCCTCCCCAGATTCAGGAGGTTTTCAGCTATTATTTCTTCAAATACATTTTCTGCCTTCCTTTCTGTCTCTTCTCCTTCTGGGATCCCTATAATCCAAATGTTATCATGCTTGATGGAATCACTGTGTTCTCTAAATCTATTTCCTTTCTTTTTAGAAAAGATTTTATTTATTTATTCGAGAGAGAGAGAGAGAGAGAGAGAGAGAGAGAGGCAGAGACACAAGCAGAGGGAGAAGCAGGCTCTATGCAGGGAGCCTGATGTGGGACTCGATCCCAGGACTCCAGGATCACACCCTGGGCCGAAGGCAGGCGCTAAACCACTGAGCCACCCAGGGATCCCCTCTAAATCTATTTTCATTATGCACCATTTGTCTCTCACCTGTTCAGCTTGATTGCTTTCCATTACTTTATCCTTTAGGTCATTGATATGTTCCACTAATTCCTGTAGCCTACTATTTACTTCTTCTATTTTATTTTTAATTTCATTGGTTGAGTTCTTCTTCTCTGGTATGTTATTTTTTATCTCTCTGTCAAGGATCTCACTGATGTCTTCTGCCCTTTTCTGATGTCTAGTGGGTATTTTTATGATCATTACCTTAAATTCTGTATCAGGCATATCACTTCTCTTTTGCTTAGATCTCCTGCTATGGCTTTGTCTTGTTCTTTCATTTGGGACATATTTTTCCATCTCCTCATTTTGTCTACCTCTCTGTGTCTATTTATCCGTGTTAGGAAAGTTAGCTATGTCTTCTGCTCTTGAAAATAGTGGCTTTATGAAGAAGAAGTGGTGCAGTGTACCTTGTTCACCAGAACCTGGGATTTACAGGAGTCTGGGTGTTGCTTGTGTCCTGTTATTGTGTCTGAGTTGCTCTTTCTTTCAGTCCAGAAGTCTGCACTGACTCTTTGCCTGTTGTGGGCTGTGCCTGCTCTCTATGATGTTACTGAGATCCAGGCAGGGAGGCTCTGAGTGGGCATGACGGCAGAAGTCTTAAGGGTGGGGCGGCAGTGATAGCCAAATTTACTCTGAGCAACTAGTACCAGGCTAATCCCCCCACAGTGTGACAGCAGCCCAGGGCATGGTGCACAGCAGCAGTATAAGCCAAAGTCCTGTGGTGTCTGTGGGCAGGGCAGTTGGACCTTGTGTCTGTTGGATAAATGGTGGCTGGGTTCATGGTGGCTGAGAAGGGTATGTATGGTGACAGAAAAATTTTCACTGAGCCATTTATCCACAAAAATTACATTGCATCCAGGGTGAGGCCAGCAGGCTTGGAGTGGGCAAGTCCTCAGAATTTGTGGATGGACACACTGCTAGCTGGTTAGGTAACAAATGTCTGGGCAACTCCACTTCCCAGATGCTTAGGGGTGGGGGGAGGGGGAAAAATGTTGTCTGCCAGCTCCTTTGTTCCCAGAGAATTCCTCCAATAGGCTCTGAAATCAGGATAAACATATCTCCTCCCCATGCTGTGCAAGCTGTGGCTTTTATGTCGCTTCTCCTTGGGCTGTTGTCTCTTTGAGGGTAGGGACCCAGCTATCATTTGCCCTCCCAGCTTGCTCAGTGCTGAGTCACCTGACTTTTAAAGCTCCAGGCTCCAAGTTCTGCTGGTTATATAAATTCAAGGAATTCTGCCCCTTTGGTTTTCAAAGCCAGAAGTTATAGGGATTCATTTTTCCCTGTGTGGGCACCCTAATGCTTTCCCCTTTCTACTGCTTTCTCCTTTTTTTTTTATTTTAAAGATTTTATTTATTTATTCATGAGAGACACACAGAGAGAGGCAGATACATAGGCAGAGAGAGAAGCAGGCTCCATGCAGGGAGCCCAATGTGGCAATTGATCCCAGGAGTCTGAGATCATGCCCTGAGCCAAAGGCAGACACTCAACCACTGAGCCACCCAGGCGACCCCAGGTCTCTCCTTCCTGCAGGCAGGGACTGCCTTCCAAACACCATTCTGAATTTTCTAAATTCTCAGAGGCAGCTTCTTCTCTACATTTAGTTGTAGAGTTTGTTCTGTCAGTCCTATCAGTCTTTGGGTCACTGCCAGGTTTATTGACATGGATGTCAGTGATATCTAGTTGTAAACATGGGAAAGGTTGAGCTTAAGCTCTTTCTACAACCCTATCTTCACAGCATCCTTCTATCTTGCTGTTTTATTGTGTAACTTATGATTCATTTACTTAAAACCACTTATTGAGTGCCTACCACGTGCCAGGCTCAGAGCTAAGTAGGTATTATATCAGTTACTACAAGGGAAATTTTGTGGGGATATTATTTTAGATGGAGTCACTTGAGAACAGATTTAGTTATTTTCCTGTGATTTTCTTTAAACAATCTATTCCAACATCTGTCCCAATTTCACAACTTCAGTCCTTGGCATAGTATGTTGCTACCACCTGGGTCCTACTCTGCCAAGTGCTTTTCACCTGTTCTCACTTCCATGAGGAACAGGGAGGTGTATAGTTGTTTTTATAAATGAGAAGCTTGGACTAAAATAGATATAGTCCCTAGATACCTCTGGTAGAGACTACTTTTGCCATGGAAAATCCTGCCAAGAGTTAACACAATTTTCTTGCTGTTTTTGTTTCCTGTGGCCATTGGCATGTGGGAGTCAAATGACATGAGGAGTAAACTTACCATAGTAGTCCTCTTTTCTGGCATAGTATCACAAGTACTGAGTTATATTCTACAACAAACTTCCCTGAAAACTTAGAATAAGTATGAAAGTAAAAGGGAAAGAAATAATAGAGAGAATAAGAGGAGAGAAGTGTTTTCCCGATAAGCCATTTAGGACTGAATATGAGTTGGAATAGCCTAATCTTTATTTTTTATTTTTTTTAGCCTAATATTTAAACCACAAAGGCAATCTTTATATTCCATTTAGGTAGGGCATTTGCTCCAAGATTTAATAACACTCAATATAGTAATCCAGAACCCTTTTCTCTGCTTGAGCTTCAGTTCTGAAGCCTGATATTGCCCTACCTCCTTTTTCAGGGTCCTTGTTTTTCTATACCAGGTGACATGCTGAAAATTGGTACTCTCAGCCTAAGAATTTCAGACATATTATGACTTCTTTACTCTAGAAATGTATTTGAGTGTATGAGAGCTTAGGACACTATTCTTAGGCTCAGTCTATACCGTTTCCCCCCTGTATATTATCTTTAGACTCTAGTTCTGTCCACACCAGTTAGGATGTTGAGCTACCAAATTTTGCTTGAATGTTGAGACACTGTTTTGGTCTGTGTTCTTGTGCCAAGCCTGGATCTGTAAGTATTAAGCTCACTGCGTATTTTAACTATGTCCGTATCCTATTCCCTCTGCTTTAATGTGACACCCAAATCCCTGAGTTTAGTTTTTCCTTTTGGAACCACTATACACTTGAGCCCCTTGTTCCATAGGACTTAATGTGTCCTCTATTTTCCTCATGTCACTTGGGAGTGAGGCTTGATCTCCAAAATATTCTTTATGCCTTACTGGCACACAGAATTGTCTGTGAGAATTGGAGAACCAGGTACAGGGTCTGGACAGCAGGAATGAAACAACAGATTCTTAATTTTGAGGCCAACTCCTGTCCCCAGTTAGGAAGCCAATAACATTCATGTATATATAGATAGGGTTAAATCAGACATGACCAAAAATTTGGGAATTCTAACTTATGATTGGCAGGTACAAAGATTCCTGGAATCCTGTCCCTCCCAGGAGTGTATAAATTGGCAGCACTGAATTAGAATCTTCACAGGCAGTAGACAGAAGACAAACTCAGAGTGGGCAGCACAGGATTAGGAGCAGGGAGAGGAAAACAGGTAAGATTTCTGATTACTATGATATATGGACTAAACTGAGTCTTTCATTAACTGTGTGTGTGTGTGTGTGTGTGTGTGTGTGTGTGTGTGTGTGTTATAGATACTGAGAGCTTGTCAAGCAAGTTTTACTCAAATTACAGATTTCTCCCCTGAAGCTGTAGATGGCTCCAGCTTTCTTTCTTCCTTGCTTCACACTTACCACATAGGTAGATTGTGCCTAAAGAGTCATTGCTGTTTATGGAAGGGAGGGTCTTTTTTCTGAGGAAGACTGTGCCCCTCTAGGAGAGACTAGAGCTGGTAAAGAATAACCACCTGGCCTCATTAAGTATGCAGTTGGCAAGAGACAGGAAGGTGCAAGCTCATGTTTCCATGCCAGTAGGATTTAGAGGAAGCAACTAGGGAGCTGGGAATCCTGCATTAAAGCTGAGGAGGCTTTGAGGTGATATCAGAAAGGTTGACATAAAATCTGTTTTGATAATAATCCCTCACACTTGTACAGGACTCTTTGTTTTGCAAAGTACTTCCATATCTGTGATTTCATTGAGTTCTTCTAGCACCTCTCTGAGGTTTAGTTGGTGAAGGAACTTGATCAAAATCACAAAACAAGTCAGTGGCTGAGGTGGAACTAAAAACCATGGCTCCTGCTTCCTTGTTCTGTGCCTGTCTGCTGGAGGAGACGGGCTGCCTCTGGTCACATGTAAAGGGCCAACTTCTCTGTGATGGGTAGTTTTTCAAGAGTGTTTTAGAACAGGCTAGGAAGCCTCAGAGTCAAGAATTAAATTGTCACTGGTTATCCTGAAGACTGGGGCTCCTTTGTCTCAACATACTTGAACTTTTCAAAATTTGCTTCATTTACCAACCATTCTCTCCTCTCTTTCCTAACAGATAGTTGCTGGTTATTGCTTTCATAAGTAAGAAGATGTTGATTTCTGCTGTTCAAGTTGATAATTTTGCCAAATTCATTGACTTTTCTTCTTGCGAAGCACTGAAATAAACAAGTGGCACTCAATACTCTGGAGAAATTGATTTGCATTGCCCCACATGGGTCTCATGTTTCAGTTATTAAAACACTCAGTGGTTGAGTGTCTGCCTTCAGCTCAGGGTGTGATCCTGGATCCAGGGATTGAATCTCACATTGGGCTCCCTGTGGGGAGTCTGCTTCTCCCTCTGCCTATGTCTCTGCCTTTCTCTCTCTCTCTCTCTCTCTCTCTCTCTCATAAATAAATACATACAATCTTAAAAAAAAACACCAAATGCTATTAATTGATGATTTAGGTAATTTCCTTATCAAAATGAGAATAAATTAATCTTTATTTCACAGACCTTAAAACTTTTGAAAGTTGCCACTATGTATACAGTCCTCTTCCCCACCACCCAACCCTTCAGTTTCTTCCTTAAAGTTGGTTATCTGCCTTTGTTTACATACAAGTTGTCAATGTCCTTTTTCAACTGTGCACCCTCCCATATTTATACACTGGATATAGTATGATCCATTCAGAGAACTGTCTAATAGCTTGATTTGGACACTGTACTGTTTTATTTTTTAATTTTTTGTATATTTTTATTGGAGTTCCATTTGACATAATATTGCATAACCCCTGTGCTCATCCCACCAAGTGCCCTCCTCAGTGCCCGTCACCCAGTCGCCCTAACCCCAGGCCACCTTCTTTTCCACTGCCCCTTGTTCGTTTCCCAGAATTAGGTGTCTCTCATGTTCGGTCACCCTCACTGATATTTCCCACTCATTTTAACTCCTTTAACCTTTATTCTGTTCACTAATTGTTATATTCCCAAAATGAATGAGACCATATAATGTTTGTCCTTCTCTGATTGACTTACTTCACTCAGCATAATACCCTCCACTTCCAACCACCTTGAAGCAAATGGTGGATATTTGTCATTTCTAATGGCTGAGTAATATTCCATTGTATACATAGACCACATCTTCTTTATCCATTCATCTTTCGATGGACATCAAGGCTCCTTCCACAGTTAGCCTATTGTGGACATTGCTGCTAGAAACATCGGGGTGCAGGTGTCCCAGGGTATCACTGCAGTGATATCTATGGGGTAAATCCCCAGAAGTAAAATTGCTGGGTCATAGGGCTGTTCTATATTTAACTCTTTGAGGAATGTCCACACAGTTTTCCAGAGTAGCTGCACCAGTTTACATTCTCACCAACAGTGCAAGAGGGTTCCCCTTTCTCCACATCCTCTCCAACATTTGTGGTTTCCTGTCTTGTGAATTTTCACCATTCTCACTGGTGTAAGGTAGTACTTCATTGTGGTTTTGACTTCTATTTCATTGGTGGCAAGTAATGTGGAGCATTTTCTCATGTGCTTGTTGGCCATGTATTTGTCTTCCTCTGTGAAATTTCTGTTCATATCTTTTGCCCATTTCATGATTGGATTGTTTGTTTCTTTGCTGTTGAGTTTAATAAGTTCTTTATAGACCTTGGATACTAGCCCTTTATCTACTAGGTCATTTGCAAATATCTTCTCCTATTCTGTAGGTTGTCTTTTAGTTTTGTTGACTGTTTCTTTTGCTGTGCAGAAGCTTCTTATCTTGATGAAGTCCCAATAGTTCATTTTTGTTTCTGTATCCCTTGCCTTCATAGATGTGTCTTGTAAAAACTTACTGTGGCCAAGTTCAAAAAGGGTGTTGCCTGTGTTCTCCTCTAGGATTCTGATGGATTTTAATCTCACATTTAGATCTTTCATCCATTTTCAGCTTATATTTGCATCTGGTGTAAGAGAATGGTCTAGTTTCATTCTTCTGCACATGGCTGTCCAATTTTATGAGCACAATTTATTGAAGAGACAGTCCTTTTTCCAGGGGATAGTGTTCCTTCTTTGTCGAATATTTGTTGACCATAGAGTTGAGGGCCCATTTCTGGGTTCTCTATTCTGTTCCATTGATATATGTGTCTGTTTTTGTGCCAGTACCACACTGTCTTGATGACCACAGCTTTGTAGTACAACCTGAAATCTGGCATTGTGATGCCCCCACCTATGGTTTTCTTTTTTAATATTCCCCTGGTTATTCGGGGTCTTTTCTGATTCCACACAAATCTTAAGATGATTTGCTCCAATTCTCTGAAGAAAGCCCATGGTATTTTGATAGGGACTTCATTAAGTGTGTAAATTGCCCTAGGTAGCATTGACATTTTCACAATATTAGTTCTCCCAATCCATGAGCATGGAATATATTTCCATCTCTTGTGTCTATTTCTTTCAGAAGTGTTCTGCAGCTTTTAGGGTATAGATCCTTTATTTCTTTGGTTAGGTTTATTCCTAGGTATCTTATGCTTTTGGGTACAATTGTAAATGGGATGGACTCCTTCATTTCTCTTTCTTCAGTATCACTGTTAGTGTATAGAAATGCCACTGACTTCTGGGCATTGATTTTGCATCCTGCCAAATTGCCAAATTGCTGTATGAGTTCTAGCAATCTTGGGGTGGAGTCTTTTGGCTTTTCTATGCACAGTATCATGTCATCTATGAGAGGGAGAGTTTGACTTCTTCTTTGCCAATTTGAGTTCCTTTTATTTCTTTTTGTTGCCTGATTGCTGAGGCTAGGACTTCTAGTACTATGTTGAATAGCAGTGGTGAGAGTGAACATCCTTGTCGTGTTCCTTATCTTAGGGGAAAGGATCCCAGTGTTTCCCTTTTGAGAATGATATTTGCTGTCAGTTTTTCATAGATGGCTTTGAAGATGATGAGGAATGTTCCCTCTATCCCTTCACTCTGAAGAGTTTTAATCAGGAATGGATGCTGTATTTGGTCAAATGCTTTCTCTGCATCTATTGAGAGGATCATTTGGTTCTTGTTTTTTCCCTTGTTGATATGATCTATCATGTTGATTGCTTTACGAGTGTTGAACCAACCTTGCTTCCCCGCGATAAATTCCACTTGGTCGTTGTGGATAATCTTCTTAATGTACTATTGGATCCTATTGGCTAGTATCTTGTTGAGAACGTTTGCATCTGTGTTCATCAGGGATATTGTTCTATAATTCTCCTTTTTGGTGGGGTTTTTGTCTGGTTTTGGAATTAAGGTGATGCTGGCCTCATAGAACGAGTTTGGAAGTATTCCATCCCTTTCTATTTTTCAGAACAGCTTTAGTAGAATAGGTATTGCTTCTTCTTTAAACATTTGATAGAATTCCCCTTGGAAGCCATCGGGCCCTAGACTTTTGTGTCTTGGGAGGTTTCTGATGACTGCCTCAATTTACTCCCTGGTTATTAGCCTGTTGAGGTTTCCTGTTTTTTCCTGTGCCAGTTTTGCTAGGTTGTGGTTTTCCAGAAATGC
Source organism: Vulpes lagopus (assembly GCF_018345385.1). Taxonomy (NCBI): domain Eukaryota; kingdom Metazoa; phylum Chordata; class Mammalia; order Carnivora; family Canidae; genus Vulpes; species Vulpes lagopus. The sequence goes on along the minus strand of NC_054848.1, from coordinate 64,882,955 downwards.
GTCCATTTCTTCTAGATGGCCTTATTTATTGGTGTATATCTGCTCATAATAGTTTTTTAAAATCGTTTGTATTTCCTTGGTGTTGGTAGTGATCTCTCCTTTCTCATTTGTGATTTTATTAATTTGAGTTTTCTCTCTCTCTCTCTCTCTCTCTCTCTTTTTTTTAATAAGGCTGGCTAATGGCTTATCCTTCTTACTTATTGTTTCAAAGAACCAACTCCTGGTTTTGTTGATTGTTCTACAGTTCTTCTGGTCTCTATTTCATTGACCTCTGCTCGAATCTTTATTACCTCTCTTCTTCTGCTGGGTGTAGGTTTTATTTGCTGTTCTTTCTCTAGTTCCTTTATTTGCAAGGTTAGCTTCTGTATTTGAGTTTTTTCCAATTTTTTGAAGAAGGCTTATATTGCTATGTTTTTCCCTCTCAGGACTGCTTTTGCTGTATCCCAAAGATTTTAAACAGTTGTATCTTCATTTTCATTAGTTTCCATGATTCTTTTTAATTCTTCTCTAATTTCCTGACTGACCCTTTCATCTTTTAGCAGGATGGTCCTTAACCTCCACGTGTTTGAAATCCTTCCAAACTTCTTCTTGTGATTTAGTTCTAATTTCAAAGCATTATGGCCTGAAAATATGCAGGGGACGATCCCAATCTTTTGGTATAGGTTAAGACCTGATTTGTGATCCAATATGTGGTCTATTTTGGAGAAAGTTCCATGTTCACTTGAGAAGAATGTGTATTTAGTTGCATTGGGATGTAAAGTTCTGTACATGTCTGTGAAATCCGTCTGGTCCAGTGTATCATTTAAAGCTCCAGTTTCTTTGGAGATGTTGTGCTTCCAAAATCTGTCATTTGCAGGAAGCGCCATATTGAAGTCTCCCAGTATAAGTGTATTATTTCACTGTCTTAACTTTGGTTATTAGATTGATATACTTGGCAGCTGCCGCATTAGGGGCATAAATATTCATTATTTTTAGGTCCTCTTGTTGGATAGATCCTGTAAGTATGATATAGTGTCCCTCTTCATCTCTTACTATCATCTTTGGGATAAACTTTTATTTATCTGATATGAGGATTGCTACCTCTGCTTTCTTTTTTAGGACCATTTTAATGAATATTGGATCTCCAACCTTTCATTTTCAGGCTGGAGGTGTCATTAGGTCTCAAATGAGTCTCTTGTAGACAACAAATGGATGGGTCTTACTTTTTTATCCAGCCTGAACCTCTGCGTCTTTGGTGGGATCATAAAGTCCATTCACATTCAGAGTTACTATTGAAAGATATGAATTTAGTGTCATCATAATACCTATTTAGTCCCTGTTTTTGTGGCTTATTTCTTTGGGCATCCTCTTTCTTTTACAGAATCCCTGTTAATATTTGTTGCAGAGCTGGTTTGGTGGCCACATAGTTTTTCAGTTTCTGCTTATCTTGGAAGCTCTTTATCTCTCCTTCTACTCTGGATGAGAGCCTTACTGCAAAAAGTATTTTTGGCTGCATGTTCTTCCCCTTTAGGACCGTGAATATATCCTGCCAGCCCTTTCTGGCCTGCCAGGTCTCTGTGGAGAGGTCTGCTGTTAATCTAATATTTCTCTTCATATAAGTTAGGCATCTCTTGTCTCTTGCTGCTTTAAGGATCTTCTCTTTATCTTTGGAATTTGCAAGTTTCACTCTTAAATGTTGAGGTGTTGAACTTTTTTTTTCTTTTAAGGGGATCTCTCTATTTCCGGGATCTGAATGCCTATTTCCCTCTCCAAATTAGGGAAGTTCTCAGTTATGATTTGTTCAAATATGCTTTCTTGTCATCTCTCCCTCTCAGCGTTCTCTGGAACCCCAATTAAACATAGATTTTTTCCTTCCAAGGCTGTCATTTATTTCCCTTAACATTTCCTCATGGTCTTTTAAATTGTTTTTTTCCTTTTTCCTCAGCTTCCCTCCTTGCCATCAACTTGTCTTCTATGTCACTCACTCGTTCTTCTACCTCGTTAATCCTCGTCAACTGACCTCCAGTTTGGATTGCATTTCATTTAATTTATTTTTAATTTCGGCCTGATTAGATCTAAATTCTGCAGTCATGAAGTCTCTTGAATCCTTTATGCTTTTTTTCTAGAGCCACAATTAGCTTTAAATTGTGCTTCTGAATTGGCTTTCTGACACTGAATTTTAATCCAAATTCTGTAACTCTATGGTAGAGACTACTGTTTCTGATTCTTTGTTTTGTGGTGAGTTCTTCATTCTAGTCATTTTGCTCAGGGCAGAGTGACTAAAAACGAGTTGCACTTGTTAGAAGCACAAACTCTGTAGCATTCTAGTTGTTTTCTATTTAAATCTCAGGTTGAATTCATAAGTGTTCAAGGTGATTTGAAAGTTATCTAGGTAAGTTTGTGGGACAGGTGACTTGGGGTCCCTACTCCTCCACCATCTTTCCCTGCCCCCATTGCCTCCTTTTTCTTGATTCAATTGAACCTTCCTAATTTTTTGTATGTATGTGTATATTTTTTATGTTTATAGAGTATGAGCTCCTTAAGGCAAGCAGGCATGAGCAGTGTCTTTTATCTCATTATGGTGCCTGTGTATGGTAGGCAGTTAAATTTTTATAAATGGATAACATTATATTAGGATTTGCTTCTCTGTGTAAAACTGAGAGTAGGGTTCAGGCCTTGACGTTAAATCTCATACAATTCTTTCCAATATATGCAATCAATTAATATTAGAGTTAATCTGGCAAGTTTAAAATCTGATTTCTAACTTCATATTCAGCTATTAGTTTATTCTTGTTAGCTTCTCTGCAGAATCTCACTTTATCTGAGAAAAGCATTTCATAAAGAAAATATATTGTGGAGAAATGCCACTTTTCTCTCCTAAAACATACTCACAGGGAGCATTCTCTCTCATTCTTTTTCTTTGCCTTGGGAGTCAGAGTGGAATTCTGGGTTATATTTTATTATCAACTTCCTATGTTTGCCTGGGTGAATTTTTACAAGTCACATAAGCTTGCTATGTTTATAGAGGTTATCAGGCCAGCCATCCTTCCCCTCTTTCACTATCTTCCTTCAGCTACCTCAAAGAGATGGAAGAAATGTGATCCTACAGCTGATCTTATAATTTAAGATTGTTAGAAAAAAATATTAATAAACTTACAGCAATGATATAAAGTTGCCCTTTGGGAAGAGAGGGGAATTAAAATAATATCTAACTGGCTTATTCCTGTATAGTTATAGACTTGTGTTATTAGTTTTTTCAATGACCTTCAGAAATAATGTATATCAAGTAGTCTTGATGTAAAGGATTTACTGAATGAAGAGGTAGGAACACCTATATTCTCTCTTATTTATGTCACAAGTGTACTGTCTCTCTCTCCTCCCTCCACCTATCCAGCTACTAGCTCTAGAATTTTCTTTGAGTTCCCCATAACAATTCCATTTCACTTTTCTATGGTATTTAGAATATAAATCATGTTTTTCTACAAATATTTCCTGTTTCTATTTCAAGGACCAATTCACTAACATGTTTAATATATACATCATTCATTCCTAGCTGTGTGTTTCAAATACCAAGGCTACTTTTTATTTTTATCAGATTGTTTCAGCACCATAAAAACTGACCACTCTTTGCCAGTATTGGCACCGCTGGCTTCTCCATGCTTTGAAATGATTATAGCCAACTCCTTTAGCTCTGCATGACAGAAAGGCTGCTAACATCCCCATTGATTGTTGTTTCTCTTATACCAAAGCAATCTGTTAAATCAGGGCAAAATTGATCTTTCAACTTGATGCCACCCATGTGATTAAATTATGTGTTCTATCTACATACTTTTTTTCTTGAGGTCCATATAAATATGTGCAGAATAAAAAAATTCAGGGAAGTATACCATACTGTGTTGGCTACTTTATGTAGGTTACTTTCGAATCATCCCAGAACAGTTATTAAGTCAAATTTGTAAGAAATGCTCAACCGTTGAAGAAAATATGTTCTTTTGTTTGTCTCAGGCTAAGAAAATCCCAGAGAAATTTTTTTAACAAGCCTCTAATTTAATGAATTATATTTTGTCATTGATCTACTGCTTTTAGTAGTTCTAATTGACTAAGGTATTATTTCTTGGGATTGTTAAGGCCTCTACAGTTCTCCATTCCACACTTCCCATCTTCTCCCCCATTCCACACTTCCTATCTAAGCTTATTATAACAGGTTGTCTGAAGTTTAACTCTGTCAGAGGTACTTCAAAACAAATTTGTTACAAATACATATAAACAAATTTCTACAAGAGTCATAATTATTAAGAGTTTTTAGGCTTTGGAGAATACATATAACTTCATAGTATTGAGAAGGATGGGATTTTGGTTTTTTTAAGTACTGAAATTTTATGAAGTTATCATTCTTGTTGGAAACAGGAATTCATTTCTTTGTACAGATTTTCCATGTTTCTATGCAGGGAAAATTGGAAAGAGTCATATGATAGTAAGCTAATAAAAAAACTTCAGAAACCTAGGGAGCAAAGTTAATTTATTCCAAAATTTGAATCCCCAAATCGTATGAGAGCAGAATTAGCTTATGTGTGGCTGCTTCTGGAAAACATTAAAGTAAAAGAACTGATGACAGAATAGTATATAAGTTGGTCCTGGTTGTCATTCCATCCTGCTGTCTTTCTCACAATTTCTGCATGGGGTCTTAAAGCAGAGGCCTTGTCTAAGGGTCCAATACTTCCTGTTCTTTTAAGATCAATTATACTCATTGCCACTATATTCACAAGGAGAGGGAGTGCCTTAGTTCTGCTCCTGCTACCTCTGTTTATGCTCAATGAAGTGTCTCTTCTTAAATCCACAGAATTACTTTTATAAAAGTAATAAATTAATCAACTACTAGTTATTTTTATATATCAGAAAAAAGTTAATTTTATAAAAATTACATATTATGTGGAAGGTATTTTAATTTGTTATAGCCATTCATCCACACTATAATCCCCACTTTCAGTCACAAATCCCTAAGGTCACAAATTAACAAATGACAGTGGTCCTCTTGAATTATTACTGATAAGAATGGGAAAGCTTACCACTATCTGGACTCAAGTACAAGCCACCCAGAAAAAGCCATTTTCTAAGAGATGCTTTTTGTTTGTTGCTAATCTGGGTGTGAGTTCTTCATAACATGAAATCAGTTGTCCAATATTATGGTGATTTGCTTTTGGATTAGAAGTATCCTGATCAACTTGAAATAGTGTCCATAAATGCCACCTTGTAGATTGTCATTGGGTCATGATCTATAACCAGGATTTGTCAACCCTCTCTAGTTAGCAAGCTGATGCCTAGAAAATTCTCTCCTCATTTGCTGAGGCTACATTATTTATTTATTTGATTTATGCAAGTTTTTAAAAATATATCTGTTGAGAGAAAACTGTGTAACAACAGAGTGAGAGGGACTTAGAACTTGAAGGTCAGATTTCCTGTTCTGGCTCTGTTTGTGACCTTGAACAACCTACTCAGTTTATGGGAAACCAGTCTTAAATTAGTGACTGTGATGACTGATACAGATGGTGTTTGCAAAAGGCTTTTGAAAACTGTGAAAGTGAGCTTAGATTGCAACTGATTAGCTACAACTGAATATTTCACTATATTAGAGGGTTTGCTTAATGGCCAAATTATTTGTGTTTTGGCCAGACTTTATTGGTTTGGTGTAATAGTTTCTTTTCAGTGAATCTTATGTTGATGATCATAAGTAGCCATAAAATTATTTAATCAGATTTGAGAGCTAATTGCTGGTGAACCAAATGCAGTAACATCTTACCATTTGTTTTATTTTTTATTTTTTTTTAAATTTTTATTTATTTATGATAGTCACACAGAGAGAGAGAGAAGCAGAGACATAGGCAGAGGGAGAAGCAGGCTCCATGCACCGGGAGCCCGACATGGGATTCGATCCCGGGTCTCCAGGATCGCGCCCTGGGCCAAAGGCAGGCACCAAACCGCTGCGCCACCCAGGGATCCCCTTACCATTTGTTTTACATCAATTCTGTTTCTCATGAGTTAGATTCTCTTAATTTGCTGGTGAATCTTAGGACCATTACTCTTATTTTGGCTAAATGTAACTTAAGAATTGCCACATATGTTTCCAATTTAAATATGGATCTCAATCACTCTACCTTTTAAAAACAAACCTTTTTTTGTTTTATAAATAATGTATGATATTTTGTTTTTCATGAATTTCCAAAGAAATTGACCCAAGTGTTATTTGTAGTGACAATCATTATCCTAAATCACTGAACCCTTCAGCATCACTGAGCAAGTTTTATTTTTAACCTTAAGCTAATTTAATATGGTTTTACATTTAAAATCTTGGCTAACCCATTATAACACAGAATAATGAAACCCAATTTTCAGGATTGATTTTACTATTAGGCTGTTATGGTATAATCAAAGAACAAGGATACCATCTCTTTTCATTTTAGCAATAAAGAACTAGTCATTTCCCTGACACTGTTATAAAGATTATAATCATAGCTGCTCTAAAATGTTTATTCCAACTGTGGCAGTTTGGGGGCAATTTAAATTTTCAGTATTGATTAATCCTCTTTTCTGTCTCCCTGTGAAAAACTTATGGTTCAACTGAAGTTATCAGGTGAGATATATGAGATTTTTTCATTAGTATTCTATTTATTTTGTCCATTCTTGTAACTATGTAGTCAAGTGTCACCAGAAGATGTTGAGATTCTTTATAAACCTCTAACACATTTCCAAATAATTACTGGTACCCCTCAGTCCTAAACTCAAACTTTCCCCTCATATTTTTCCATTTCAGCAGTCCTTTTATTGACATAGCCAACTAAATGTTTGTATAAACGAGACCTTTCTCTTCTCTCCTTCTCACATCTCTATCTTTCCAGTCTAATTTTTCCACATCATCTTCTAATTATAGAATAAATATCCTTTATTTACATCACCAACCCCTTGTACCCATATCTTTAATTCTACTCTTATTCTATCTTTACAGGACTTTTTCTTCATCTATTGTCCAGGTCTATAGACAGGACCTACTTTTGGACCAATAACAAATAAAGTAAACAAAGTTTTCTTCCCCTTTACTTTATTTTAATATCTGACTATAACCTTGCCCTGGAGGCCCTTTCCACCATAGTGTACTTCTCTCAACTAGTGGTCATATTTACAAATCTAGCTGATAAAGTACTTTTTCAGCTAGATTTGTAATAACTTTTGCAAGAGGTTAGTAACTTTTTGTGATAAGTACAAGAAGATTGATCTTTGGCCTTTTTCAGAAGAAATTACATTTTAATTTGGGGATGAGGGAAGTGCTGAAATCTATCAGTTTTGAACTCCTTAATGAATCCCTAACAATGGAAATTCAACCATTAGTTAAGGAGGTAGTTTGGGGCATATTACTTTCTCAGTGCCTCTTAAAATCACACCATATAGGCAAATGCCTATTTGGGGTACTTAGTCTTGTTCACCACTCATAATGTTATTCTTGTAACAGTTTGAGTGAGTATTCCCTAGAATTATTTGGTATGTGGTAAATGTTTCCATGGTGAAATTTAAAGCAATGATGTCTAATGCTGATTTTTACCCTTTACTAAGAAATACTTAGCAGTAACTCTGGGTATTGGCATGAGCACCTTGTAGTAAAAATTCTGCAGCAGGTCAGAGCCTGGTACTTTTGGATGGGTAATGGGTTTGAATAAACTTTTGCCCGGATAGTCTAGTTGGTAATATTCTAATAATTCTCTGTTGAATAAATTCCCATTTTGTTTAAAGCAATTTTTCTCAGTGCTATGATATTCTATTGATTCCCAAATACTTGCCTACAATTCCAAAATCTTGCAATTGAGTCCCCATCTTCCTACTATTCAATTTGGAACAATTGTGATAAGGATAATTTATATTTTGGTTCTCTTGTAAATCCTTGTTAAACTTATGTAAATATCTTTCTGAACAGGTGATTTATCTTTTTCTTCCCAGCTCAGGTCCTACTCTTTGAGGCTAAAGCTTATGTAAAATCACAATTTTCATTAAAAAATTAGTCATTACACATCTTGTAGATAGTGTTGTGATGTCCATAAGCTCTACTGTTATGAGACACAGCTTTCCATATGTGGGCTTTAGGCTAGGATTATCCTTATTTTTTAAAAGTTTTTATTGATTTATTATATAATAAATCAATATATTAATATATTAACTATCAATCATATAACCAATATTAAATATATTATTAAATATATGTAAAACATTAATTAATATATTATATATTTATATATTAATATTATATAATATATTAATATATAAATACATAAATATAATATTTATATTTATAAATATAATGTACAATATTTATATATTCATATTATATGATATACTATTAATATATTAAATGTAATATATTAATATATTATATTAAATGTAATATTAATATTAATTAAATATATATTAATATATTATTAAATTAATACATTTATTAATCTCCCTATATATAGAGAGAAAGCATGCATAAGGGTGAGGCAGAGGGACAAGCAGACTCTCCACTGAGTGGGGAGCCTAACGAAAGTGGCACTCAGGACTAGTTCCCTGGATTCCGGGATCATGATCTGAGCCTAAGACAGACACTTAACACCCCTAGGCTAGGCTGTTCTTTTCTCTATTGACATAACCTTTAAATACATACTTAAACACAGGATAACTAGAATTCGAAACAAATTCATTGTGCTTTCTTAAGATTTTTTAATGTATTTATTCATGAGAGACACACACACAGAGAAGCAGAGACATAGGCAGAGGGAGAAGCGGGCTCCTCACAGAAGCCTGATGAGGGACTCCATTCCAGGACTCTGGGATCATTATCTGAGCCAAAGGCAAATGCAAAACCAGTGAGCCACCCAGGCACCTCTCACTGTGCTTCCTTTATAATACTTTTAAAAATCAACGCTTTTGATGTTAAGAAGAGTATCGCTGGAATTCTGTCCATGGAGCTTTAGGATCTTTAAGCAGGTTCACAATAACAAGATGGTTTTCTATTAAGTCAATATTTATAGATTCTTTCATTCACAGGCATAGCTTACTCTTTTTATCTTCTTTCATCATTTCAAGCAATGGCTGGCTTTATCTTCTGATTCATTAGCTGTAGGAGACCCTTCATTTATTGTTTGGTTAAATCTCCATTCCCCTGTTTAATGGCATTGATGTTATCTGTCGGTAACATATTTTTGTCCACAATGGCCTGATGCCAATCTGCAATACTTTGTTTATTTTACCTACTTCCCTTTTCTGAATGAGGTTGCAGAGGAAGTGGTTCAAGGGAACAGTGGGGGTCCATCCTTGCTGGCCTATCCTTTGTTTTGTCAGTTTTCAGTTGAGTGGATTAATAAGAATAGCACAATTCCACTTTTCTTGTTGATTTAATGTTAATCCTGGGAAATATGACTGAGTAATTGGTTGAAATACAAGTCAACCAATCACCCAGTATTCCCCAAACCCCTGTGAGACTGTTGTTTTGATGGCTCTTGAAATCTTTTGTAGTGCCTAATCATTGGGTAGGAACAATATTTCCATGGTCTACAATTTGAAATGGACTTTTGTTGAAAGCAACAACCTTCATTTTTGCTTTACCTCTTCTTATTTTAGTCACAGTTATCAAGACTTCCATAAATGAGTCCTCAATATATTAATTTTATTTTCTTTCTTTTGGGATTTTCAAGTCATTTTCATTTTATATTTAACTGAGGTTTTGTGATTGTTGCAGGAATGCAGGGGGAGTATGAGTTGCTAAGATAAGGAGTAATTTTCCCTTACACCACATTGGTGCATGACATTTTCCTACGCAGAGCTTTGGAGAAGAACATGTAATGAGGAAAGCTGACTTATATTTCAACCTTTCAACCTTTGATCTACATGGCTTGGAAACCATCCAGAGAAGGCTTTGAGATCTACCAGTAAATCATTATCTAATTGTTGGGGGACAGCTAACCTAGGCTAAATGAACTATAAGATGTTGTATTTTGGATTAATTGTTATTAGTGGTATTATTAATGACTAAGAATCCCATGAAGAAAGAAAAAGCAGAAGGAAAAGGCCATAGGGAAATAAAAAAAGGCCATACTGACTCATTCTGTTCTACCCCATCTGCTGTTCTCCCTAAGGGATTGTGACTGATGATGCAAGGTGGATGGTAAAATATACCTCTGTAAATTGTGACTAAGATAATGCCTCCAGAAACCTTTTTCATTCTCTTTATAACCAGGGGTTCAGCCAAAACCTATTCAGAAAAAAATAGTTCTCATTTCAACCAAATGAGTTTGCCTAGACTATGTCAGCAAATAAGTCATGAAACTTGTAAGGGGTAAACCATCAAAGCTTGAAATTACAGATAACAAATTGGGTACTTTACTTTTTTTCTTTTTTTTTTCTTTTGTTTGGCTTTGTTATCTGGGTAATAAGTGGTCTTATGGAATGAATTGATAAATTTCCTAGATGTTGCGCTCTTTTGGAAGTGTTTCTGAAGGTTTGATATAAATTTTTAATGAAATATTTAGTAAAGGGATGCCTGCAGGGGTGGCTCAGTGGTTGAATATCTGTCTGCCTTTGGCTCAGGGCGTGATCCCAGGGTCTGAGATCGTGTCCCATATCAGGCTCCTGCAGAGAGCCTTCTTCTCCCTCTGCCTGTGTCTCTGCCTCTCTCTCTCTGTCTCTCTCTCTCTGTCTCTGTCTCTGTCTCTCTCTCTCTCTCTCTCTCTAATAAATAAATAAAATCTTTTAAAAAATTGGTAGAAATCACCAGTGGGAAAAAATCATAGAAGGATTTAAAGGGTGGGAAAAAATAAGAAATAAAAAGGATTGTTGCAGAAAATGTAAAGATAAATAATAAGGATTCTAAGAACAACAAAGAGAATGATGGCCTATAGGTGAAACACAGATAGACATTTATTGCCAGTTAGAGATTTCTACAAAAGTTTACACATATATTGATATATAATATATAATAAACAAATAAATAAATTTAGAGAGAGAAAGAGTTTACCAAAAATAGAGAGAAGGAAGTAAAATACTGATGCTTTCTACCTTTTTATCCCTCCTTCTCCAAATAATTTTTTTGGAAGAAAGGAGAAAAGAAATTATTATTCAAAAAGAGAAAAAAGAAAATGAAATCTCAAAGCGGTTAGAATTCAGACTATGGACTAAATTGCCAAAGGACTTTGCAATCATTTATTTGAATGAGAAGACATTAAAACTGAAAATGAACCAGGGCTAAATAGGTGATGGGTATTAAGGAGGGCACTTGTGATGAACACTGAGTGTTATATGTAATTGATGAATTACTACATTCTACTCCTGAAATTAATATTAAGCTAATGTGCTAAAACAAAAAGTGAAAATCAAGCAGGGTGAAGAGATATGAAAACTAAGGGAAAGAGAATGGAGTGGGTGTAAAGCAATGGTAGTGGCATGTCTTGAGGCAACACTTTTTGGGGAGAGTGCATAAGAGAAAAAATAGCATTTTCAAAGTTATTGTTAGATAGGATGGATTTTTATAACATCTGAAATCTTTGGGCTCAACGCAAAACTTTATACTGCTTAAAAGCTCATCAAAACCAACTAACTGAGGTTATGACCACCTCATTTGGCTCACAAGAAAAGTAAATTCTCAAATGTAATCTTAGTTAATAGCAATTTACCCACCCCCCACAGAATTCACTTAGCATAGCATAGCATAACAAGCACTGAATATGTATTGAGTAGCTCTGGTTTTTTAATGACTCAATCACTGTTAATAAAAGTGTACGCTTTTTAATGACTGCCTTAAGTGATAAATTATTATTTAATTTATCTACCTGCTTTATCTACCTCTCTTTATACCTTCATATCTGGTTACAATAAACTATGCTTTTAGGTATAGCCAGAAACAAGGGATTCTGAGTTGTGGATTACTTTATCCTTAGACTCATATTGTTCCTTCACAAGTATGAAATATTTTATTTTTCCTAAAGCCCTAGAGGGTAAACTTTATTTGTATTTTGAGAAGACAAAGCTAAAGGGGCACAATAGCTGTATGAGCAGTCAGTCTGGAACTTGTGATTTCCTTTGAAAATTGACACTCTTGGGATCCCTGGGTGGCGCAGCGGTTTGGCGCCTGCCTTTGGCCCAGGGCGCGATCCTGGAGACCCGGGATCGAATCCCACGTCGGGCTCCCGGTGCATGGAGCCTGCTTCTCCCTCTGCCTGTGTCTCTGCCTCTCTCTCTCTCTCTGTGTGTGACTATCATAAATAAATAAAAATTTAAAAAAAATAAAAAAAAATAAAAAAAAAAAGAAAATTGACACTCTTGATAAGTATTTATTGAACACATAATGCAGATTGGATTTCTTAAAAATGTGTTTGGTTAAGATGTGAAATACTTTTTTCTTTTGCCAGTTTATAGAATGTGGAGTAGCAGGAATAGTGCAGTTTAGTGATTTTCTTTTATTATTTTGTAAATAGAGGAAAAGAGGTAGGAAGTAGGGATTGTGAGTGAATCAGATGTCCCTATTTTCAATCTAATATTTCCTTTGGTGCCTCTCTGCTTCTCACTTCACAATTCAGCCTTTAAGTCAACCCAGGGACTACAGTCATGGAAACTATAAATAAAATCTAGAAACCAGTTAAATGTTACATCTATCCTCCAAACAAATCTTCCTTCTAACACCACAGCAATCTCTGCCAGGCTGGATACACAAAGCCTCCAGATAAAAGGAAAACTTGAATCCTATCTGTTACTCAGAGAAAATCTTGGAATACATGTTTGTGTATGCACTGAACCTATTTGGTTAAAAGTTTAACCCAGGCAATCTGTATGTTTTGTTAAGTATTTATCAATTCAGTGCTTACATCAGATTTTTAATTTTGGTTGAAAATCTGGGATTTTACAATTGTGTGAATATTTCTTAAAGGGAAACAAAAACATTTATCTTCATGGCCATAATCTTCCCCAGGAATATCGAATAAGTTATTAATTTTAAATAATATTGAGTTTTAAATCAGAGAGAAGAAAATACGTGCATCAGTAAACGATTTCACATGGCCTGAGTTAGTATATACTCTTCAGAGGAAAAAAATATTATTCATGCATGCATTTGCATTTGCATTTTCACTGCAGTGATACAATATTTCTTTTTGGAGGGTACTAAGAAATGCTGCTGCAAAATGTACTTTGGATCTCAGGTAAAAACCCACAGCTGGGTTTTAAGAAGCTGCTCATTTAGATACAAATATCAGCCAAAAACAAGGACAAGATACTTTATCATTTCTGCCTATTTGTTTACCCTCTCTCAAGAGAATTGATAGCTTCTGCTTCTGTATTATTGCAATTTCTGATGCAATGATTGGTTAGTAATTAGGCAGATGAGCAGGAAGGATTTTAGCACTGTTAGCAAACACTAGTGACTCAGAAAAAACAAGTGACATTGGTTACAGCAGCTGTAAAGAATGATCATTTAGTTTTTGACAGTGTGGACTATGAATGAACATGTAGGTGTGAGTATGAGAGAGGAAAGAGGCCTAGAGACAGAAAAGGAAATGGAGAGCTAGTAGTGATTCACAGCAAGTATAAAAACAGAAGTAATATTAAAAGCAATGTGTGACAGTCTATAAAATGAGCCTATTTAATTCATCACTAAGGATAAATTGTTGTGATTAATGCTGCCAAACATTTTTCCTTCAAAAACCCTGTTTGGACGATTTGTATGACTTTTTGTTTTAGAATTCTTATGATAGGTATTATATAAGCCAGAGCTTAAACTAGAAAAATCTTGGGTGAGGTAATAAAAAATAAAAATAAATTTTAAAAACTTTTCCCACCCACCATTTTTGTTAATAACATTAAAGAGAAATATGGATTTTCTTCACTTGAAATAAACAAAAAGAGCTTTCAGAGTTGTGTTTATAGGAAATAATTAAATATACTTTGAACTTTAGTGCTTTCAATTGAGAAAATGTGCAATTCTCAAATGGGTTTGAATTTATCCATGGTATTAACATTTTAAAATGCCATCCCTAGCATTTATTTAAGTAAGTCAAGGAGTATAGCCTAATTTGATTAGTGTAATGGCAAATGGATCCCTGCAAGGATGATGCAGAGACCTGGCTAGGCACATTTTCATTTGGCCTTTCCTTGCAATGTGTAAACATTAATTGTGTGTTGCCAGGAGTGTGGGATTGATAGGGGCACTGAACTCAGAGTGGCCATTTACCCCAAATACTAACCAAGGTGATCCTTTTACTGGATAACATATTCTTTCAGTTTATAAAAATAGTTGTGTTTATAGGATAGGGAAGATACAATAACATGTGCATAGATCTGACTGGAATTTGAGATGGTAGATGAAACTGGAAAGATAGAGGCCAGTTGGTGAGAACATTCACATTAAGAGCTAGCAATGATGAATTATCACTGAGGAATTTTGATTCCTGGGCTGCCAGTGAGGAGGATGGATTGGAGAAAGAGTATACATTTGAAGTCAGAAAGACAGGTTAAGAGGAATCATTAGTATAACTAGTCCAAGAACATATTCTATGAAATGAACAGAGACAATGATAATGCAGGATGGAGCAGATATTTTTAAAAAAATATTTGAGATAGATGTAGAGGGACTTAACTGAAAGAACTGAGAAACAGGGATTTATTAAAATCCTTGAGTTGAGGAAGGGATTTTGATTTTTTTAAATGAGACAGATGTATGCATGTTTATAAGCTAAGAGGAATGTTGAATGAATGAACATTTATGAAGGCGAAATTTAATACAGAGTGGGATATTAATTAGCCATAAAAAGAATGAAATTTTGCTATTTGCAAGAACATGGTTGGAACTAGAGAATATTATGCTAAATGAAATAAGTCAGTCAGAGAAAGACAGATACCATATGATTTCACTCATATGTAGAATTTAAGAAACAAAACACATGAACATAGGGGGGAAAAGGCAAACCAAGAAACAGATTCTTAGCTCTAGAGAACAAAATGGAAGGTTACTAGAGGAGGGGATGGGTTAAGTAGGTGATGGGTATTAAACAGGGCATTTGTGATGAACACTGGGTGTTGTATGTAAATTTGAATCACTATATTCTACAGTTGAAACTAATATTACGCTGTATGTTAACTAACTGGAGTTTAAATAAAAATTCAGAGAAAAAAAGAAATACATTCATAGTGAAGAAGCTTCTTAATATAGTTGATGTGGTGTATTTACCAAATGCATAAAACAATAATAGCAAAGGACATGTTAATTCATTCAGCAAATATTTACTAAGCCTCATTTTTTTTTTACTGAGCCTCATTATGTTCCAAGCATTATGCTAAGTGCTCAGGGAAATAAATAAACAAATATATACCATATGTTGATTGTTGTTATGAAGAAAAAGGCAGGGCGAAGTTAGAGTTATGGGGATGGTGTTTTAGAAAGGACAGTCAAAGAAACACTCTATGGAACATTTGAACAGCAAACTAGGTGGATGGTGAAGGTTATTAATTGCCTGGAGAAGTCCAGACAAGGAGAACCTTGGCTGAGGTTGAATCAAGAATTCGGTTTTGAGTAGATTAAGTTTGAGATACCTATTAGGTATTTAAGTAAAATAGGCAGTTGTGTATACAAGTCTTGACTTCGAGAAAGAGTTTGAGACTGGAGATAAACTTTGAAAGGTCTCAGCATACAGATGAGATTTAAAGCCATGGAACTGGATGTGCTATGGAAATACCTAGGATGTTGGGAAACATAGGGGTGGAGAATATAACACTGAAGTTTCTACTTTTAGAAACTGGGAAAATGAGGGATTGTCCTGCAAAGGGAACTGAGAAGAAATCCAGTGTTGTAGGAGGAAAATGAACAAACAGTTTTGTTCTGGAGGCCAAACAAGAAAATGTTTAAATAAAGAGGGAATCATAAAAAAAGAAGGAAAGACATAAAGAAAGAAAAAAAGAAGAAAGAAAGAAAGAAAGAAGAGAAAGAGAAAGAGAAAGAAAGAGAAAGAGAAAGAGAAAGAGAAAGAGAAAGAGAAAGAGAAAGAGAAAGAGAAAGAGAAAGAGAAAGAGAAAGAGAGTCCTGAACTGCATCAAACGCTAATGAGTGGCTCAGCAAATTAAGGTCAGTAACTATGCATTCTTGCTGATGGGAAAGGTCCAGTAGAGGGAAAAAAAAAACCATGATGCTAAGGGGAGTGGTGATGGAGAATTGCAGAAAACAAAGCTTCTGAGTAGCAAAAAGGGATGAGATCCAATGCTCAAAATGATGTTTTCTTTTTAAAAAAAATATATGTTTTAAATATTTTATTTGTTTATTCATGAGACACACACACACACACACAGAGAGAGAGAGAGAGAGAGAGAGAGAGAGGCAGAGACACAGGCAGAGGGAGAAGTAGGCTCCATGTCCATGCTGGATTCAGGGAGTCCAGGATCAGGCCCTGGGCTGAAGGCGGTGCTAAACCGCTGAGCCACCTGGGCTGCCCAAAATGATGGGGCTTATTTAAGAACACTGCCAGTTCAGCCAAACAGGAATTTATGCAACTGTGTGCATGTGCACATTTTCACTGTTTATAGCTCCATGCACCCACTACCTGGAAAGTTTTCACTTTTACAGAATCATATTTTGTAAAGCTCACTTTTCCCCTGGGATTGTAAGCAGTGGAGGTGGGAGGGCACCATTAGTGATCTTTGTTTGCAATTCAATGCCAACCTCTGTGGCTTGCTTTTTACTTCCACAGTGCTGCGCACCAGATGGTGAAATAAACGGAGGACATACTTCAGTGTTTTCAAACGCAACACCGCAGCCTTGGGTGTAGTATTGGGGAAAGGGTGCTTGCGTTTTATATTGATCCTTAGAAACCTCTCCAAGGTACTGAACCTCCTTGTTGCTGTTACCTTTGCTATTTTAAGTCTCTTTGAAGTGTCAAAGGTGGAATCACTTTTTTTACGATGGGTTCTGAAGTGTTTCAATAAGGAGCTCATTGATCATCCCCGTGTGGTTTACTTACGTGTTATATTGCTGGCTCCTAGTACAGAGTGTGGCTCAGAGTAGCAGACCGGTAAAGGTTTGATTAGAAGAAGACAGAAAAATGATTATTACTTTTACTACAGGTCCTTTACCTTTAGAGCTGGGTAGGGGTTGAGATTAGGTTCCTACATTCTGCCTTCAATGCCACAAGTAGGGTCCAATAAGTGGCATATTTATGTGCACGTGTGTATGAACACTAGAAATACTGTGTGCCATCAATACTATAAGGGCAACCAGAGGGAAGTGCTGAGAGGGACTGGGGTGGGGGGTGGAGGAGTTTGGGAGCATAGGTGTACTAATTTATTTTAAATGCATTTTCTTCCTTCCTCCTGCTTCTAGAGGCCCAATGTATGCTGTACTAAATCCTCGCTCTACTATTCATCACTATACAAAAATGGGTGTGGTTCGGTGTATAGGACACCCGCTTTTGTGAGCCCTGCAAGCAGATATTCCTGGAGTCCTCCCCAGACACTAACTCCTCCAATGCTCCAGAGCATCTCCCTGTTTCTACATTCATTTTGGGAATCCTCCCGCCTGCAAGCCGCCTTCGTAGACTTGAGAGGGCCTGCTGAGCATGTGTGAACAGAGACGCGCATGCTCCATGAAGTGGGCAGGTTTACTGCAGCGCTAGCAGTGGCTTTTACTACTCTTCTCCTGCCTCCTAGCCCAGCGCTTCCTCCTCCCCTCTTACCCACCCCCAACCACGCGGTCCTCGGTATTCACCCCAGCTCTTCTTTCCCACCTCCTCTTCACCTGGGGCTGGGGAATCTCCATTGACGTTCCAGTGACGCTACTGTGCTGCTGCCGCCGCGGGGGAGGGGGGCGGAGGGTGGGGTCCAGGAGCTGCACAGGTGAAGCCGCCGCTGCCGCCATATTGACAGAGCTGGGTACGGGGAGGAGGCCCTAGGAAGCGGGGTGGGCGACAGAGTCAACGCCGAACGACAGTCGTGGTGGCGGCAGTGGTGAGCACAAGCCGAGGGGAACTCTCCGTGAGGCAGCATAGAGTTTTCTTGTCTATGGGGAGCAGCTGCCTGCGGAGACGGTCCTCCGCTCACAGCCTCTGAGGGGACCCTGAAGCTAGGGCAGCGGTCGCTGAAGGAGGGGCTAAGGGTTTCGCTGGTGGTGGCGGCGGCTGGCAAGCTCAAACGACGGGATGCGCGGTTGCGCCAGCGGTTGGCAGCTCCTGCTCAAGTGCTCCTGAAGGGACGATGCTACCGTTCGCTCCTCAGGACGAGCTTTTGAACCAAGAAATGGAGGTTTTCGGAAGCGGCGCGAGCAGCGGCAAGGTTAGTTATGGTGGCCAAGAGCTGAAGCCATCCCCCTTCCTCTCAGGACCCTGGCTAGAGGCCCAAGAGAGAAGGTCTTGGGGCTAGGGAGCGGGGTGCCCAGGCAAGCCCCGTTGAGGCTGCGGGACAGCGAAGCATGCTCTGCTTCAACTGTGCTTTCGCTCGGGAGATGACGGGCTAGGGCTAGGGCTTGGGGAGTGAGCAGCCCAGATCTGGGGTCTGTCTCAGAAGGAGCTCCTGCCTCTCGGGCTACGCTGGAGTTGTGACTAAGTTTCTTCACTTTGCGACCTGAAGTGGGACTGGGGAACGCGCCAGGTACAGCGCCCCGCTCAGCACATTCCTCTTTCTCTGCTGCGCCAGGTTTGCTCTCTGGGGTCACTTTGAGGGACAGCTGCTGACTCCAGCTAGCTGTTTAATCCCAGATACTTTTAGGAACCCAGCGCAACAAAAACATACCTAGATGACAGAATAACTCTGGGGACATTTGCTCGTAGGGATGTGTACTCCTTACTTAGCTTTCTAGTTTCTCCATGGCATGTTGTTGTTTTTGTAAGAACCCATTTGGAGATTAATTGGCGGCTGGGTTTCGTGATTTACTATGTGATGTTCTGTAGTCTCCTCAATTCTACCACCCTCTTCCTCCTTTTTTCTTTCCCCAACTGCTGCCCCCGCCCCATTGGTCGGTAAAAGAAAACACAAAGTAAACCCTAGGCCTTATAAGATGAATCTTTGGAAGACTACGAGGTTCAACCAGAATATTTTTGCTTCTCCTCTCTTCCCGCTCTTCTGAAACTGTTCTGATTGGACTTAGGTCAACTGTGCAGTGAAAACTTACATGTGCACAGGTACTCTATATTTTTAGTGTTGTTGCTAGTAACGGGCAGCATTTAAACTTTATTTTTTTATTTTTTTATTTTTTTTGCATTTAAACTTTAAAAACAAGACTTTGGGGATAGAAAGTTAGATCCTTTTCTGACAACTTAATAGATTGACAGCTTAATACTCCAGTAGAGGCCACAATAGACCTCATAAAAAGTACTGAAGACCAAATTGATTCACAGTAGGATATTTTGTGGTAGAATTGGCAGTCGCAGTTCTCCACATCTCAAGATGCTAATTTGTCTTCAAGTACTTGCTCCATCCTTAAAAATACACTTTGGACTGTTCTCTGTTTTATTCATTCCTTTTTCTTTTTCACTTTTCCAAATAAATTGAGGTTAAAATTCTGTGCCAGGATAAGATTGAACAAGAAGTATAATAGAAATAAATTCAGAAGGAGTCTAAAGTTGAACCCTTTCCACTATAGTTAACATTTTACTAGTAAACTAAGCAGTTCCAAAATACATTTTAATATTCTACATCTCTTAACAGAATAAATGAAGAAAGCTAAATTTCTTCTTGGACTATAGCAATGTTTCATACTTGCAACAATTTTCTAGCAAGACTGTTCAAAGGGAGAGGAATGTTATTTTATTCACATATGTAATCAGTTGACTTACAGTTCCAGGTATCTGGTTTAGAAAAAGAGTTAAATGTTTGTATATAAGGATGGGGAGGGGGATGGAGAGCCTTTTGCATGCCTGCTATCTTATCATTTTGTTAAATTTTGAGAAATGTTTTGAATCATAATTACCACATATGATGTTTTTATTGTTTGCAGTATGTTTTAGGTATTAAAGAAATTTAACAATGGGTCTAACTCAGCAATTTGGAAAAATATTCCAGTGGAAATTGTTAATCCTTGTAAAGTAAAACAAAAGGTGAAGGTAATGTGGTGAAGGTAGTATTTCTGCCTCCTTTATCTGATAGTTATGATTCATTAGATTTAATGCTTCAAATGACTTAGTTAAAAATATTCTAGATGAAAACTAAATGCTACACCTGGACAGAACTGTTTAGTATGTAAAAGGGTTTTTTTTTTGTTGTTTGTTTATAACAGTATTCTTTTGATAAGAAGGAAACAATTTTACCTTCCAGACCATTATTTAATTTTTTTAAAAGATTTATTTATTTGAGAGAGCGAGAGAGCGAGCATGTGTGCGAGCAAGCAAGCACAGGTAAGCTTGAGCACAAGTTGGATAGGGGCAGAGGGAGAGAATCTCAAGTAGATTCCCTGCTGAGTGCAGAGCCTGACATGGGGCTCACTCTCATGACCCTGAGATCATGACTTGAGCTAAAAGTTAGAGGCAGATGCTCAACCTACTGAGCCACCCAGGGACCCCCTCTGACTTACTTTTTTTTTCTTTTTAAATTTTTTATTTCAATTCAATTTAATTAACATATAGTGTATTATTAGTTTCAGAGATAGAATTTAGTGGTTCATCAGTTGCATCTAACACCCAGTGCTCATCACATCATGTGCCCTCCTTAATGCTGATCACCCAGTTACCCCATCCTCCCACCCACCATCCCTCCAGCAACCCTCAATTTGTTTCCTATAGTTAAGAGTCTTATGGTTTGTCTCCCTGTCTGATTTTGTCTTATTTTATTTTTCCTTCCCTTCTCTTGTGTTCATTTGTTTTGTTTCTTAAATTCTACCTATGAGTGCAATCATATGATATTTGTCTTTCTCTGACTTTTAATTATATATTTGTTGATGTCAGCTTTAGAAATGTTAACCCTTCAGGATGAGCTTTGAAGCCCCAATCATTATAGTTTTTAGGACTAAGGGTGGTTTCATTGTAGAATATATATTTTGAGAATGTGCTAGAATCCTTAAAGAAAACATGAGTGAGAATGCATTAACTTTAATTTTAAGGAATGTAATTTTTGTCAGTTTTTATGGGTGTTAAATCCTGGTTAAATTAAAGATTTTATGCACTATTACATACTGTGGAGTCTTTTACTTGTCTTGTTTCATGGGCAATTGTTAACCTTTGAATTATCATTCAGAAGTGCGAGGATTGATTGAGACTCTGACCATACTTTCTCATAGGAAAAAGTTATTAACAGTTACATTTTTAGACCAGTGCACAATAGGGAGGTATAATGATGAAGAGCCTAACCACCGTTTGTTAAATTGTCTTGTGAGAAAATGTGTTGAAGGTTTGAAATAATAACTAGCTTGGTTCTAGTGAGAGGTAGAAAATGGGCCTTAAAAGGGGAAATATGGACTGTGTTGGCTACTGGGAAGAAGGTTCTTGGGAGAGGGAAAATAGGATAAGCAAGAAGCTTTGGTTGTGAGAGCTATTGCAGGGATTGTCTCTATTAGGTATAATAGGAATAGGGACTTCAAAGGGCATCGACCCACAGGAAGACACAATTTTAGCTCTTTTTAATTATTAGAACATTTAATTAACACATTCTTTTGAGGAAGGGCTAGTCCACCAAACTTTTCAGTATTTCCCAACTTTTATTAGCTTATTTTATTTTCTTTCTTTTAAAAAAATTTTTTTGTTGGAGTTCAATTTGCCGACATATAGCATAACACCCAGTACTCATCCCGCCAAGTGCCCCCTCAGTGCCCATCACCCAGTCACCCCCCCCCGCTCACCTCCCTTTCCATTACCCCTTGTTCGTTTCCCAGAGTTAGGTGTCTCTCATGTTTTGTCACTCTCACTGACACTTTTACTCATTTTCTCTCCTTTCCCTTTATTCCCTTTCACTAATTCTTATATTCCCCAAATGAATGAGACCATATAATGTTTGTCCTTCTCTGATTGACTTATTTCACTCAGCATAACACCCTCCAGTTCCATCCATGTCAAAGCAAATGATGGGTATTTGTCGTTTCTAGTGGCTGAGTAATATTCCATTATATACATATACCACATCTTCATTATCCATTCATCTTTTGATGAACACTGAGGCTCCTTCCACAGTTTGACTATTGTGGACATTGGTGCTATAAACATTGGGGTGCAGGTGTTCGTGTATTTCACTGTATCTGTATCTTTGGGTTAAATTCCCGGCAGTGCAATTGCTGGGTCGTAGGGCAGATCTATTTTTAACTCTTTGAGGAACCTCCACAGAGTTCTCTGGAGTGGCTGTACCAGTTCACATTCCCACCAACAGTGCAAGAGGGTTCCTCTTTCTCCACATCCTCTCCAACATTTGTTGTTTCCTGCTTTGTTAATTTTCGCCATTCTCACTGGTGTGAGGTGGTATCTCATTGTGGTTTTGATTTGTATTTCCTTGATGGCAAGTGATGCAGAGCATTTTCTCAGGAGCTTATTGGCTGTGTGTATGTCTTCCTCTGTGAGATTTCTGTTCATGTCTTTTGCCCATTTCATGATTGGATTGTTTGTTTCTTTGCTGTTGAGTTTACTAAGTTCTTTATTGATCTTGGATAGAAGCCCTTTATCAGATAGGTCATTTGCAAATATCTTGTCCCATTCTGTAGGTTGTCTTTGAGTTTTGTTGACTGTTTCTTTTGCTGTGCAGAAGCTTTTGATCTTGATGAAGTCCCAATAATTCATTTTTGCTTTTGTTTCTCTTGCCTGCATGGGTATATCTTGCAGAAATTGCTGTGTCCAAGTTCAAAAAGGGTGTTGCCTGTGCCCTCCTCTAGGATTTTGATGGAATCTTGTCTCACATTTAGATCTTTCATCCATTTTGAGTTTATCTTTGTGTATGGTGTAAGAGAATGGTCCAGTTTAGTTCTTCTGCATGTGGATGTCCAATATCCCAACACCATTTATTGAAGAGACTTTTTTACAGTGGATAGTCTTTCCTGCTTTGTCGAATATTAGTTGACCATAGAGTTGAGAGTCCATTCTGGGTTCTGTATTCGGTTTCATTGATCTATGTGTCTGTTTTTGTGCCAATACCACACTGTCTTGATGATCACAGCTTTGTAGTACAACCTGAAATCTGGCATTGTGATGCCCCCAGATATGGTTTTCTTTTTCAATATTCCCCTGGCTATTCGGGGTCTTTTCTGATTCCACACAAATCTTAAGATGATTTGTTCCAACTCTCTGAAGAAAGTCCATGGTGTTTTGATAGGGATTGCATTAAATGTGTAAATTGCCCTGGGTAACAATGGCAATTTCAATATTAATTCTGCCAATCCATGAGCATGGAATATTTTTCCATCTCTTTGTGTCTTCCTCAATTTCTTTCAGAAGTGGTCTGTAGTTTTTAGGGTATAGATCCTTTACCTGTTTGGTTAGGTTTATTCCTAGGTATCTTATGCTTTTGGGTGCAATTGTCAATGGGATTGACTCCTTAATTTCTCTTTCTTCAGTCTCATTGTTAGTGTATACAATTTTAGCTTTTGAGTGGATTTTGTCAGGATGAAGAGGTGTTACCTAAGGTGTGATTGGATATTGGGCGCTCCTGGGTAAGGGTTATAAAGAATAGCTTGATTTGGTAAAGTTTTCATGAGTTAGTGCTATGTACATTACAGTATGTATTTAACTGGTTGTTTTTTTTTTTTATTGTGAAAGTGTTTGCTTCCTGAAGAAGGAATTGATCATAGTTTTCAAATTGCATATTATATCATATTATATTGTATTGTAATTGCTACTTGTATTTATTTTTCTCCCAAGTTTTTTTTTAATTCCATTTACTTAACATACAATGTAATATTAGTTTCAGGTGTAGAATTTAGTGATTCAACCCTTACATACAACACCCTTATTCATTTCGAGTGCCCTCCTTAATGCCCATCACCTATTTAACCCATTGTTCCACTCACCTCCCTTCTGGTAACCATCAGTTTGTTCTCTATAAGTAAGATTCTGTTTCTTGGTGTTCCTCTCTTTTTTACCCCCATATTTGTTTTGTTTCTTAAATTCTACATATGAGTGAAATCATATGGTATTTTTCTTTCTTTGACTGACTTATTTCACTTAGCATAATACTCACTAGCTCGAGCCATACCCTTGCAAATTCTTTTTATAGCTGAGTAATATTTCTCCATATATACACACACAGATATATTGAAAGTTTGAGTTCTTTGGATGCCTTTTTATTTCTTTTTGTTACTGTGGATAGGACTCCTAGTAACATGTTAAATAACATTGGTAAGAGTAGAAATCCCTGTCTTGTTCCTGACCACGGAGGAAAAGCTCTTAGTTTTTCATACATGAACTTTATTATGTTGACGTATGTTCCCTCTAACCCTAATTTTTTGAGGGTTCTTATCATGAGGGTTAGATGTACAGATACTTTTTCTATATCTACTAAACGGGTCATTTGTTTCTTATCCTTTATTTTATAAGTGTGGTATCTCACATTGATTATTTTGTGATTATTGAACCACTCTTGTAGCCCAGGAGTAAATTCCACTTGATTGTGGTGAATGATTCTTTTAATATACCATTCGATTAGATTTGGTAGTATTTTATTGGGCATTTTTGCAACCATTTTCATTAGGGATATTGTCTTGTAGTTCTCTTTCATAGTGGAATCTTTGATCTTGGAATCAGGATAATGCTGGCTTCATAAAATGAGTTTGGAAGTTTTCCTTCTATTTCTATTTTTTAAGACAGTTTGAGAAGAATAGGAATTAACTCTTCTTTAAGTGTTTGATAGAATACTCCTGTGAAGGTATCTGGCCCTGGATTTTTGTTTGTTGGGAGATTTTTTTATTATTGATGGAGTTTTTTGCTGATTCTTGGTCTATTCAATTTTTTTTAATTCAAGTTTTCTATTTCTTCCTGTTTCAGTTTTGGTAATTTATATGTTTCTAGGAATTCATCCATTTCTTCCAGGTTGTCCAGATTTGGCATATAATTTTTTATAATATTCTTTTTTAATTGTTCGTATTTCTGTGGTATTGGTTGTTATTTCTCTTCTGTAATTTGTGATTTTATTTATCTGGTTCCTTTCTCTGTACTTTTTGATAAGTCTGGCTCAATGTTTATCAATTTTATTAATTTTTTCAATGAACCAGTTCCTGATTTCATTGATCTGTTTTATTGTTTTCTTCGTTTCTATATAATTTATTTCTGCTCTATTCTTTATTGTCCTTCTTCTGCTGGCTTTGGGCTTCATTAGTTTTACTTTTTTTTCTAGCTCCTTTATATGTAATGTTAGGTTGTCTACTTTAGAATTTTTTTCTTCTTGACATAGGCCTGACTGGTTTTGCTGCATCCCAAAGGTTTGGACCATTGTGTATTCATTTTCATTTGTTTCCATGCATTTTTTTGTTCTTTGATTTCCTGGTTCATCCATTCATTCTTTAGTAGCATGATGTTTGACCTCCATGTATTTGTGGTCTTTCCAAATTTTTTCTTGTGATTGACTTCCAGGATCATAGTGTTGTGGTAAGAAAACATGCATACTATGATCTCATTCATTTTGCACTTTTTGAGGTCTGTTTGTGACATCATATGTGATTTAGTCTATAGAATGTCCCATGTGCACTTGAAGAGAATGTGTGCCCTGCTGTTTTAGGGTGGAATGTTCTGGTAATATCTGTTAAGTCCATCTGGTCCAGTTTGTCTTTCATTTTTTTAAAAGATTTTTAATTTATTCATGAGAGACATAGAAAGACAGGCAGAGACATAGGCAGAGGGACTCCATCTCAGGACCTCAGGATCACTCCTTGAGCCTAAAGCAGACACTCCCTGAGCCACCCTAGTGTCCCCAGTTTGTCTTTCAAAGCCATTTTCTCCTTGTTGATTTTCTGCTTAGATGATTGATGTAAATGGAGTGTTAAAGTCTTTGACTATTATATTATTATTATCAATGAATTCCTTTAAGCTTGTTATTAATTATTTTATATATTTGGCTTGCTCTCATTTTTGGGGCATAAATATTTAAAACTGTTAGATTTTCTTGCTGGATAGTTCCCTTTATTATGATACAGTGTTTATCCTCATCTTTGATTGTAGTCTTTGGTTTAAAATCTAGTTTGTCAGATATAAGTTTGTTACTCCGGCTTTCTTTTGACATCAATTTGCATGATAAATATTTTTCCATTCCCTCACTTTCAATCTGCAGGTATCTTTAGGTCTAAAATGCATCTCTTGTAAGCAGCATATAGATGTCTCTAGCTATCTTTTTTCACATCTGTTCTGACACCTTATGTCTTTTGATTGGAGCATTTAGTTTACTTGCCTTCAACGATTATTGATAGATATGTATTAAGTGCTATTTTAGTATTTGTTTTGTCATTGTTTCAGGAGATTTTCTCTGTTCCTTTCTTGTCCTTGTCACTTTTGGTCTTTTCCAATCAAAGAGTCCCCTTTAATATTTCTTGCAGGGCCAGTTTAATGATTATGAACTCCTTTTGTTTTTGTTTTCTGAGAAACCCTTTATCTTTCCTATTTTGAATGATAGCCTTGCTGGATAGAGTATTCTTGGCTACAGATTTTTCTCATTCAGCACTTTAAATATATTATGCCACTCCCTTCTGACTTCCAAAGTTTCTTTTGAGAGATCTGTGACTAGACTTATGGGTCTTCCTTTGTAAAGTAGACACTGTTTTTGTTTTGCTGCTTTTAGGATTTTTTCTTTATCATTATATTTTGTAAATTTAATTACAGTGTGTTTTGGTGTTGGCCTGTTTTTTATTTTGATGGGAGTTCTCGTACCTCCGGGATCTGGGTATCTGTTTCCTTCCCCACATTAGAGAAGTTTTTAGCCATTATTTTCTGAAATTAATTTCCTGTCCCTTTTTAACTCTTCTTTTTCTAGGACTCCTATGATACAAATGTAATTATGTTTCATGCAGTCACTGGGTTCCCTAAGTCTATTCTCACGTTCTGTAATTCTTATTTCTTTTGCTCAGCTTCATTATTTTCTTTTATTTATCCCTTATTCATTCCTTTACTTCTTCCATCTTTGTGTTCTCTGCATCCTATTTAAGATCTCAGTTACTGCATTTTCATTTCTTTTTGAAAAAAAATATTATTTATTTATTTTAGAGAGAGAGAGAAGAGAAGAAAAGAGAGAGAAAGAAAGGCAGAGACATGGCCAGAGGAAGAAACAGGCTCTATGTGGGGAGCCTGATGTGTGACTCAATCTCAGGACCCTGGGATCACAATCTGAGCCAAAGGCAGATGCTCAACCACTGAGCAATGCACATGCCCTGCATTTTTCATTTCTGACTGTTTTTTGACTCTTTTATCTCTACAGAAGGACATCCCTGAAGTCTACCATTCTTTTCTCAATCCCAGCGAGTATCCTTATGATTGTTGCTTTAAATTCTCTATCAGGCATGTTACATGTATCTGTTTCACTTAGATCTTTTGCTGTGACCTTATTTTGTTCTTTCATTTGGAATAATTTTTTTCATTTTGTCCTTTTGTCTAAGTCTCCATCTTCTGTATGTTAGAAATGCCTGTTATGTTTCCTGATCCTGAGAATAATGGCTTTATGCAGAAGTGGTCCTATAATGTCCAGGGTCTGGTGCTTTAGGGAGTATCTTGGTGTGTGCTGTTTGTGCTTTTCTGTTTTAATTTGCTTGCTCTAGCCTTCAGACCTGTCTGCAGAGGCTCTCTTTACCTGCAGTGCGTGGTGTTTGGCCCTTGGCTAGAGTGTGATGAGTTTTAACTACCTGTGCTCTGGTCTGCTTGATAAATGAGTCCTGATGCTACTGCCACTAGAACTGAAGCCTTGCAGATCTCTCTGTTTGGGAGATGTGGTGTGGGAAGAGATTTCTGCTGGTCTTCTGGGGAAGAGGCCTCCTGCAATGGGACAGAGGCATACTTGACCTAATAGCTCTAAACCAGGGATGCTGAACCTCATGTAAACAGGTTAGGCCACCAGTATTGGTGGTATGGTGCTGAGGGTGGTCCTGTGTTTATGCTGAGGGGTGGGGGAAGGAAATGGCCAACTCATTTATCCCTGGAGTGAGGTCTCTGTGCTTTCTGCTTTCAGGGAAGTACCCCAGGAAGAACAAACAGTCTCCCTGCTGTGTGTCCATTGTCCCCCCACCTCCCATTGCTGTCTGTATGCTGTCTGTTTTGGGACTGTTTTACTGCCTTTTCTCCAGAAGTAGTGCAATACCCTCTAGGTTCTTTCCCAGCCAACCCTGGGGACATTCAGAACTCAATGCTCTTGTGGGTCTTGTCATGAGCAGCCTGTGCCAGTCCTCTGGCATCCATTTGGATGGAGACAGTTTCAATGTGCTGGGATTGAGGGAGGCTTGACCTGGAAGCACAGTTGTACCAGAGCACAGGGATGTGGGACCCAGAATAAGCAGGCTACGTAGCTAATGTGGGGGCTGAGCTGCCCTTAGCAGGTGGCTCTGTGTTTATGCTGAGAGGTGGGGGAGGAAAATGGGGAGGCATGTCTGTGAATGCTATCTCTCATGGAGGAGCTCCCAGAAGAGTTAGTAATCTCCAGTCTGTGACCCAGGCAGTTCCTCAGATCCTCAGGTCACTCTTTCCATTCTGTCTGCACCTGGTGTTGTTTGCCTGCCTCTCCCTAGGAGTAGTGCAGCATCCTCAGGGTTTTGTCCCAGACTAGCTTGCTGACTTTTAAAACTCCATCCTTCAAGCACTGCTGGTTGCAAAAACTCATGAAAATCAGCCCCTGTAATTTTTCTAGCCAGTGGCTACAGGGAACTGTTATCCTTATGAGTCCCCTGTATGCTTCTCTCTCTCTCTCTCTCTCTCTCTCTCTCTCTCTCTCTCTTATTATTTAAAGAAATTAATTTTGAGAGTAATAAAGTTCACTGATAAAAACAGTTTGGGATTAAAGGCACAGACTTGGGCAGCCCGGGTGGCTCATCGGTTGGGCACCACCTTCAGTCCAGGGCCTGATCCTGGAGACCCAGGATCAAGTCCCACGTCGGGCTCCCTACATGGAGCCTGCTTCTCCCTCTGCCTGTGTCTCTGCTTCTCTCTTTCTCTCTCTCTCTGTCTCTCATGAATAAATAAATAAAATCTTTAAAAAATAAAATAAAGGCACAGACTTTAAATATTTAACCAGAATTTCTAATATATGGTAGATTAGGAAAAAAGTGCTAGTTTTAATTCAATGAGACCCTGTAGTAATAGAGGAAAGAACATGGGATTTGGTGGCTTAATCTGGGTTCTAATCTCACCACCAAGTCATACTAGATGTGTGACCCAGTGCAAGTCACCTAACTTCTCTGATACTGAGTTTCTTCATCTGTAAATGGGGGACAAATCTTTAAGCACTGTGTGCAAACAAATTCATTAATTACTGGGTGTAATACACTTATCAAGGTGTTTTGAAAACAAAACAAGATGAAATGATTTTTCAGTACCAACATGAAGGCATATGTCACAATGCAATTGATTTAAGGAAGGGGGGAAAATCAATTCAATCTTACTTCAGGTCTACCAGCAAATTTTGTTTTTAGCTTGGTATAGCAGTGTTATGCATAAATAATTAGACTTTTGATGCTTTGGGTTGTTTGTTCAGATGAGAGTGTGTAGGAGAGCAACAGAAATTTGTCTAGCTTAATTTCTTGGACAAGATACTCTGTTTCATTACAAAATGCTGGGGGTTGTTGCATAGATAGTGAATATAGTTTGACTGAAAAGGGTGTAATCTCATCAAATTAAACCATGACTACTTTTGTTTAGAAAACCCAAAACTAAAGGTAATAATAAATAAAAGGTGCTTTGCATATAGTAGGTCTCTAATACACAGTAGTTTCTTCTGTTCTCTTATAGTCATCATAATTCCACTTTCCTTGCCTTTAAACTCTGAATTATTGTCACCTATATTAAAACCTGGGGATTTAGATCACCTTGGTCATGGTCCCCAGCTTTCCCTGTTATGAGCAGTTTTTCTTAAGACTTATTTCCTATATCTGAACATTTTATTGAAGTGTAGTAATCACATCTGTAATCACAGATAAGGTGATTCAGGGATAAAATATTAAATTAGGAGCACTATGGGGAATATGAGACAATTCCATTTGCTGTAACTGGCTATTGAGGTGTTTCACTGACATTTACTTTTTGCTTTTGTCATGGTGGGAATTGGTTCAGTTCATCAAGTGTTTATAGGGTACAAGGCAGTGTAGTACATAGTACTGTAATATGAAATGTCTGAAGATATTACCACCCTGAGTCTCACGCCAATCCCATGGTTTACATTTAGGTGGACAAGGTAGACATGTGTGGAAATTTATTATATTAATCACAAGACCATCAACAATGAGATGGTTGTGGTCATGGTTTCGGGATAGATCTGGTAATGCCTTGTTAAGGAGGTGGAATGTGAGCAGGGCATTAGAGAGGATAATATTTTCACAGATAGATATGGAAAGGAATGTTTCTGGTGGATGGGGACAATGTAAGCAAACACATGGAGACGTTCTTGGAGAAAGGAAGAATCTAATATGGTTAGGATATAAGTCTGTGATGTGAAAGTGAAGATATACTGTGAGATGAGGTAGGGGACATACTGAAGGTAGGCTAGGCCCTGAATGTATGGGATTTTAAAAGCCATTTTAAGGGTTCGGTGTTAATTTGTAAAGGACAGCTGATAAAGGTTGTTGAGGACATGGGTAATATGACCAGATCTGTGCTTTGAAAAATAACTGATGTCAGTGAGTTAGAGTGAGGAAGGACTGAAGATGGGGAATACCAGCTAGAAGGGTATTATATTAGTGGAAGTAGTAGTGAAATTTTTGAACTAGAGAAAAAGGGGAAGAAAAGAGAGAACTGATGGGATAGAAATTGCAGAGATGAAATAGTTAGAATTTGGCAACTGATTAAAAGTAAGAGGGAAGAATAAAAACAACAGATATTAGCAGTATTTTGATAGGACTTAATTTAACAGATATTTAATGCATGCCAGCCAATTTAAGTGTTTATGTTAGCCACTGAACTAATACCAAGATACGTATATCTTTGCAGCATAGGGAGATAGAAAGCTAAAATGAACTTTCCCCCTCTCTCATATTGTCTTGAACAAGAGTGATACAAATATCACAAATATGATGATTTCTTAGTATGTTTAAAATTATTACTACTATAGGCAAATTAATTACTTAGCTAAAGAAAAACAACTTTTCATGCTTTTTAAATGATCTTTGGATCTGTAATTCTTGCTTCATCAATATTCATTTTAAATAGTCAGCAGCCTCTGGGTGTAGAGGGCTGTTCTGAAAATAGTGGTCAGTGCTACTTCCTTGAATGTAGAAGGAGAAGAGGGACATATGTATTTCTTAGGTGCTTTCACCAGGTTTATTTGGAATAGGAAGGGTGAAGGGCCAATAGGGTCCTGTTCTCTGCACCGCAGATATCTTCCGAGTTTTCTCCCAAACTATTTTCCTTTAAACCAGTCTGGTCTGGGAGTATTCCAGTCAGTTCTTTAGGAAAGGACATCTGTATTTCCCTACCTTGATTATTTCATCAAGATAATTAATCATTATCTTACTATTCCATAATAAGCTCTGACTTTTGCTGTTGCTATTGTGGGCCATATTTTTACAGTATCACCCCTCTTATAGTCTCCTTCATCTCTAATGTTGAGAGGGAAATACAATATTTTTTCCCTTCCTGAAAACTTCTTTATTGGTGGATGCTGTCATTATCTTTAGTAGCAGTTATGAAGATCTGGTAAGCACTTGGAATATTGAGGTAAACTTTTTAGTACGTTGTCAGAATTTCGTATATAATGTTTTCACATACATGTTATTTTCAAAGATTATTTACTATTCTTGATGATAGATTTGTTTCTTTGTGTATTTTGTTTTCTTTTGGTTTGTTTTTAGGTGAGAAGAGGAAAAGGAGTTGGAAGTGGGAGAGATTTAGAGCTAAACTTAATCAGGTCTTTGTAGATAATAGAAATGTTTTCTGAATTGCCCTGGAGACATCCTTTTTTTTAAAATAATAAATTTATACTTTATGGTGTTCAATATGCCAACATACAGAATAACACCCAGTGCTCATCCCGTCAAGTGCCCCCCTCAGTGCCCATCACACATTCACCCCCACCCCCCGCCCTCCTCCCCTTCCACCACTCCTAGTTGGTTTCCCAGAGTTAGGAGTCTTCATGTACTGTCTCCCATTCTGATATTTCCTACCCATTTATTCTCATTTCCCTTCTATTTCCTTTCACTATTATTTATATTCCCTAAATGAATGAGACCATATAATGTTTGTCCTTCTCCGATAAACTTATTTCACTCAGCATAATACCCTCCAGTTCCATCCACGTTGAAGCAAATGGTGGGTATTTGTCATTTCTAATGGCTAATATTCCATTGTATACATAAACCACATCTTCTTTATCCATTCATCTTTCGATGGACACTGAGGCTCCTTCCACAGTTGGCTATTGTGGACATTGCTGCTAAAAACATTGTGGTGCAGGTATCCCGGCATTTCATTGCATCTGTATCTTTGGGGTAAATGCCCAACAGTGCAATTGCTGGGTCATGAGGCAGGTCTATTTTTAACTCTTTGAGGAACCTCCACACAGTTAATCAGAGTGGCTGCACCAGTTCACATTCCCACCAACATTGTAAGAGGGTTCCCTTTTCTCCGCATCCTCTCCAAAATTTGTTGTTTCCTGCCTTGTTAATTTTCCCCATTCTCACTGGTGTGAGGTGGTATCTCATTGTGGTTTTGGTTTGTATTTCCCTGATGGCAAGTGATGCGGAGCATTTCCTCATGTGCGTGTTAGCCATGTCTATGTCTTCCTCTGTGAGATTTCTATTCATGTCTTTTGCCCATTTCATGATTGGATTGTTTGTTCCTTTGGTGTTGAGTTTAATAAGATCTTTATAGATTTTGGAAACTAGCCCTTTATCTGATAGCTCATTTGCAAATATCTTCTCCCATTCTGTAGGTTGTCTTTAGTTTTGTGGACTGTATCCTTTGCTGTGCAAAAGCTTCTTATCTTGATGAAGTCCCAATAGTTCATTTATGCTTTTGTTTCTTTTGCCTTTGTGGATGTATCTTGCAAGAATTTACTGTGGCCGAGTTCAAAAAAGGTGTTGCCTGTGCTCTCCTCTAGGATTTTGATGGCATCTTGTCTCACATTTAGATCTTTCATGCATTTTGAGTTTATCTTTGTGTATGGTGAAACAGAGTGGTTTTGTTTCATTCTTCTGCATGTGGATGTCCAATTTTCCCAGAACCATTTATTGAAGAGACTGTCTTTTTTCCAGTGGATAGTCTTTCCTCCTTTATCGAATATTAGTTGACCATAAAGTTGAGGGTCCACTTCTGGATTCTCTGTTCCATTGATCCATGTGTCTGTTTTTGTGCCAGTACCACAGTGTCTTGATGACCACAGCTTTGTAGTACAACCTGAAATCTGGCATTGTGATGCCTCCAGCTATGGATCTCTTTTTTAAAATTCCCCTGGCTATTCGGGGTCTTCTGATTCCACACAAATCTTAAAATAATTTGTTCTAACTCTCTGAAGAAAGTCCATGGTATTTTGATACGGATTGCATTAAACGTGTGAATTGCCCTGGGTAACATTGACATTTTCACAATATTAATTCTGCCAATCCATGAGCATGGAATATTCTTCCATCTCTTGTGTCTTACTCAATTTACTTCAGAAGTGTTCTATGGTTTTTAGGGTATAGATCCTTTACCTCTTTGGTTAGGTTTATTCCTAGGTATCTTATGCTTTTGGGGGCAATTGTCAATGGGATTGACTCCTTAATTTCTCTTTCTTCAGTTTCATTGTTAGTGTATAGAAATGCCACTGACTTCTGGGCATTGATTTTGTATCCTGCCACACTGCCAAATTGCTGTATGAGTTCTAGCAATCTTGGGGTGGAGGCTTTTGGGTTTTCTATGTAGAGTATCATGTCATCGGCGAAGAGGGAGAGTTTGAGTTTTTCTTTGCCCATTTGAATGCCTTTAATGTCTTTTTGTTGTCTGATTGCTGAGGCTAGGACTTCCAATACTATGTTGAGTAGCAGTGAGAGTGGACATCCCTGTCTTGTTCCTGATCTTAGAGGAAAGGCTCCCAATGCTTCCCCATCGAGAAAGATATTTGCTGTGGGCTTTTCATAGATCGCTTTTAAGATCTTGAGGAATGTTCCGTCTGTCCCTACACTCTGAAGAGTTTTGATCAGGAATGGATGCTGTATTTTGTGAAATGTTTTCTCTGCGTCTATTGAGAGGATCCTATGGTTCTGTTGTTTCTCTTGCTGATATGATGAATCACATTGATTGTTTTACGAGTGTTGAACCAGCCTTGTGTCCCGGGAATAAATCTTACTTGGTCATGGTGAATAATTTTCTTAATGTACTATTGGGTCCTATTGGCTAGTATCTTGTTGAGAATTTTTGCATCCAAGTTCATCAGGGATATTAGTCTATAATTCTCCTTTTTGGTGGGGTCTATTTCTGGTTTTGTAATTAAGGTTATGCTGGCCTCATGGAACGAGTTTGGAAGTATTCCATCTCTTTCTATATTTCTGAACAGCTTTAGTAGATTAGGTATGGTTTCTTCTTTAAGCGTTTAATAGAATTCCCCTGGTAAGCCATTTGGCCCTGGACTTTTGTTTCTTGGGAGTTTTTTGATGACTGCTTCAATTTCCTCCCTGGTTATTGGCCTGTTCTGGTTTTTTATTTCTTCCTGTTCCAGTTTGGGTAACCTGTGGCTTTCCAGAAATGCGTCCACTTCTTCTAGATTGCCTAATTTATTGGTGTATAGCTGTTCATAATATGTTTTTAAAATCGTTTGTATTTGCTTCTTGTTGGTAGTGATCTCTCCTTTCTCATTTATGGTTTTATTAATTTGAGTCTTCTCTCTCTTCTTTTTAATACGGCTGGCTAATGGTTTATCTATATTCTTAATTCTTTCAAAGAACCAACTCCTGGTTTTGTTGATCTGTTCCACAGTTCTTCTGGTCTCGATTTCATTGAGTTCTGCTCAAATCTTTATTGATTCTCTTCTTCTGCTGGGTGCAGGATCTATTTGCTGTTTTTTCTCTAGCTCCTTCAGGTGTAAGGTTAGCTTTTGTATTTGAGTTCTTTCCAGGTTTTGGATGGATGCTTGTATTGCTATGTATTTCCCCCTCAGGATTGCTTTTGCTGCATCCCAAAGATTTTGAACGGTTGTATCTTCATTCTCATTAGTTTCCATGAATCTTTTTAATTCTTCCTTAATTTCCTGGTTGACCCTTTCATTTTTTAGCAAGTTGGTCCTTAACTTCCACATGTTTGAAGTCCTTCCAAACTTCTTCTTGTGATTTAGTTTTAATTTGAAGGCATTTTGGTCTGAGAATACGCAGGGGATGATCCCAGTCTTTTGGTATTGGTTCAGACCCAATTTGTGACCCAGTATGTGATCTATTCTGGAGAAAGTTCCATGTGCACTTGAGAAAAATGTGTATTCAGTTGAGTTTGGATGTAAAGTTCTGTAGATATCTGTGAAATCCATCTGGTCCAGTGTATCATTTAAAGCTCTCGTTTCTTTGGAGATGTTGTACGTAGAAGACCTATCGAGTGTAGAAAGTGCTAGATTGAAGTCACCACATATAAGTGTATTATTATCTAAGTGTGTCTTAACTTTGGTTATTAATTGATTGGTATATTTGGCAGCTCCCACATTTGGGGCATATAAATGAGGATTGTTAAATCCTCTTGTTGGATAGGTCCTTTAAGTATGATATAATGTCCCTCTTCATCTCTCACTAACAGTCTTTGGGGTAAATTTTAGTTTATCTGATATAAGAATGGCTACCCCTGCTTTCTTTTGAGGACCATTTGAATGGTAAATGGTTCTCCAACCTTTTATTTTCAGTCTGTAGGTGTCCTTCTGTCTAAAATGAATCTCTTCTAGACAGCAAATAGATGGGTCCTGCTTTTTTATCCAGTCTGACACCCTGCACCTTTTGATGGGGTCATTAAGCCCATTCACGCTCAGAGTTACTATTAAAAGATATGAGTTTAGTGTCATCCCGATACCTATTCAGTCCCTGTTTTTGTAGATTGTTCCACTGAACTTCTTCTTAAAGGGGAATTTTGAGAGTCCCCCTTAAAATTTCTTGCAGAGCTGGTTTGGAGGTCACATATTCTTTCAGTTCCTGCCTGTCTTGGAAACTCTTTATCTCTCCTTCCTTTTTGAATGAGAACTTTGCTGGATAAAATATTCTTGGTAGCATGTTTTTCTCATTTAGGACCCTGAATATATCCTGCCAGCCCTTTCTGGCCTGCCAGGTCTCTGTGGAGAGGTCTTCTGTTAACCTAATACTCCTCCACATAAAAGTCAGGGATTTCTTGTCTCTTGTTGCTTTAAAGATCTTCTCTTTGTCTTTGGAATTTGCAAGCTTCACTATTAAATGTCGAGGGGTTGAACGGTTTTTATTGATTTTAGGGGGGGAATCTCTCTATTTCCTGGATCTGAATGCATGTTTCCCTTCCCAGATTAGGAACGTTTTCAGGTATGATTTGTTCAAATACATATTCTGGCCCTGTGTCCCTTTCAGTACCCTTGTGAACCCCAATTAAATGTAGGTTTTTCTTCCTCAGGCTGTCATTTATTTCCCTTAATCTGTCCTCATGGTCTTTCAGTTGTCTGTCCCTTTTTTCCTCAGTTTCCCTCTTTGCCATCAACTTGTCTTCTATGTCACTCACTCATTCTTCCACCTCATTAACCCTCATCGTTAGGACTTCTAGTTTGGATTGCATCTCATTCAATTGATTTTTATTTTCTGCCTGATTAGATCTAAGTTCTGCAGTCATGAAGTCTCTTGAGTCCTTTATGCTTTTTTCTAGAGCCACCAGTAGCTTTATAATAGTGTTTCTGAATTGGCTTTCTGACTTTGAATTGTAATCCAAATTGTGTAACTCTGTGGGAGCGAGGACTGTTTCTGATTCTTTCTTTTGAGGTGAGGTTTCCCTTCTAGTCATTTTGCTCAGTTCAGAGTCGCCAAAAACACGTTGTTTTGGGAAAAGGAAAAAGAGAAGTGAAAGATTGAAAGAAAAGAATAAAAGGAAAAAGGAAAAAGGAAGAAAAAAAGAAGAGAAGAAAATGAGAGAAGAATGAAAGAAAGGGAAAAAAGCGGTGGGGGAAACAAACAGAAATCAAAAAGCAAAAAAAAAAAAAAACAAAGAAAAAGAAAAAGAAAAAGACAAGAAAAAAACAATAAAAAACAAAGGGGAGTATCCTCTGATTCTGTATACTGTAAGTCCCTTGACTTCCCCTGGAACTTTCCAGTGCTGTTTGGTCAATAATTTGTTTTTCCCCTGTCTGTCTAGCTGGTCTTCTGTGGGAGGGGCCTGCTGTGCTGATTTTCACATGTTAGCAATTGGGGGAGCTGCTCTTCCCCCTGCCTGGTGCAGGGCTTAGTGAGTGATGTTTATCTTGTTTTCCCTGTGAGGCCCCAGGAGGAACAACTACAGTGGCGGCGGTCAGCTTCTCAGCCCTGGAATCAGCTCCTGCAGTAACTACAGAGCTCTCAGTCTGCAGGTGCCTGGATGCTCCAGGGGTGGGGCTGCTGATCTGCTCAGCTTGGTGCAGGAGCGTCCTTGCTGTCCTGTGCCCTCCTGGCCTCTGCCTGTCCCCGGTGGTGGCGGGGTCCTGGGCTATGTCCCCAGCGCCCTGTGCTCCCGGGCCTGTGCTGTTGGATTCATGCTCCGGGCCGTGCAGCCCCCTCCACGCGGAGCCTCCGCCCAAGCCCCTCGGAGCTGCTCCAGGGTCCAGCCGTGGGCGCTGCAGTCCTTGAGGGTGCTCATCTGCGGGATGTTGGGAACTCTGCCCGGGGTGCAGGTGTCCGTTAGTGTCCCAGGGAGCCTGAGGGCAACCCCGCCCTCCTGGGATCCTGCTCTAACTCCCTGTGAGCACCTTTCCGTCCGGGAAGATTGGTGAAGCTCCTGCTTCTCCGGGACGGGGCTCTCCTGTCCTGGGGACACTCGCCCCGACCTCAGCCCGGCTCCTTGCGGGGCCCCTCCCCCTTGGATGCCTTTTGTTTCTTTATTTCTTTATTCCGCGTCTTCCTACCTTGATAGAAGCATGAACTCTTCTCATTGTAGCATTCCAGCTGTTCTCTGTTTAAATCTCAGGCCGGATTCGTAGATTTTCAGGATGATTTGAAGGTTATTTAGGTAATTTGGTTCGGACAGGTGACTTGGGGACACTACTCTTCCGCCATCTTGCCCCTCCCTCCCCTGGAGTCATTCTATATAACTGAATTTGCTGCTAGATTTCAACCTGTGTACATTTGAATTAGGTCATGGTGTGTGTATGTGTGTGCCTGTGTGTGCATGAGTGAAAGAGAGAGCATTTTAATTAAACCTTACTTTATTTCATAAAATCTTTGAGATAGTTTATAGGAAATAACAAAACTATTTTGATAGGATAACGAAAAACATAAAGCAGGAGATGTATGGAAAGAATGGAGAATGGGGTTAGAGAGTGAAATAGAACATAAGTAAGCAAGCTCTAAGGGTCTACTACACACTTAAAATATAGTTGAATTGCAAATGTGGCCTTGCATTTCCTTGGGGTGGTAGTACTCAACTCTGTATGGTTTATATACCTGAGAGGTTTTTTTAATGATTTATTTATTTATTTATGATAGACAGAGAGAGAGAGAGGCAGAGACACAGGAGGAGGGCGAAGGAGGTTCCATGCAGGGAGCCTGACATGGGACTCGATCCCAGGTGCCCAGGATCATGCCCTGGGCTGCAGGTGACACTAAACCGCTGCGCCACCGGGGCTGCCCTATACCTCAGAGTTTTAAAACCATTGCCCCATACTAGTGCCTCACAGAAATTGATATTTTGCTAATCTGATGGGGGCCTGGGCATCATTCCCCAAATGATTATGGTGTACAGCCAAGGATAAAGAACCACAGCTCTAGGCCAAAGTAAAAAGAGAAATAGTCATATAGTTCTCATTATCCAACAACAACAACAATAAGCATATCAGTTAAAAGCTAGCAGTTACCTCTTAAATAAATTTTCTGTGAACTAAGGTTTTTCCTCATGTTTCATTTTGTTGTTGTGTAGAATATGGCTGGGATATTGAGAGTAATTGAACTGTCATGTCTGCTCTTGCTGTGTAGTTTTGAGGAACATGTTTTCCCATAGAGTAAAAAAATATATATATGTCCAGCTGATTTTTATATTGCCTTGATGTGGAGGTTAAATGATCTGTGTACCTTATTACTAGCTAAGGAAATAGTGACTCGATTTTCAATAAAATATTCCAGCAAATATTCTAACAAATATTTCAAAGGTATTGGATAATTACTCTTAGTTTAGGACTTACCTTCCTCTCCTATAAAGTGATTGGAGACAGATTTTAAGAAGGAATATAGTAATTCTAACACCTAATGCAATTTTTTTTTTACCTGAAAAGACATTGGAATCCATTCCATCTTAAATATTTCTAAACTTAAGGGAGAAAGATATGACATTTATTGAGCATGTATTCTCTCTTCGGTTTTATTTACTCTTCAAAATCACTTGGTAGGTAAAAGGTGTGTCTTTTTAACAGAGGAGAAAAAGACATAAATTAATAAGAGACATATTTCATATTTGATCTGGATCATTGTAATAATTCCATGCTCTTTCCTCTATACATTGTTGTCTCCCTCCACCATAAAGACGATATTAAAGATAAGGAGGGGATATAGACAAATTGTTGGTAACCATATCAGATCAGTAAATCAGACTATTGATTTAATAGCCATATCTACTCAAAATTATATAGGACCTAGAATATCTAAAACAATTTTGAAAATGAAGACTAAAATGCAAGGAATCACTCTGAAAGGGATTTTAAGGATTACTGTATTACTGCCAGTAATTAAGACAGTATTGATGGAAGTATAGGTGCATAGATGAATGGAACATAATGGGAAACCCAGAAATAGATCCACACAAATATGCTTAACTGATATCTGAGAAAAGTACAGAAACAAATAAAGGTCTCCAGTTTCTTCCTATGTAAGATGGAAAGTAATGTGTTTCTGATTATTTTGAGAAGTAAAACAGTTGTGCTTTGTACATAATGTTTGAGAAGAGTAATAAAATTTTGTTGTTTTAACAAATGACTCTAAAATTTAAGTGTTCTAAACAAATTACTTTTTTATCCTAATAAATAAAGCAATGGACATTTAAACTTACTTCACAGTTTCCAAGTCAGTATTTTAGTGAAATTACGTGGACCTCATATCTCTAAGAGGGTATTACAATGAGAAGAATTACTACCAAAGAATGCCATGTTATGTACAAAGACTTTCCAAAGCTTGTGTGGCAGCTCATATGAGATAGGCCAGATGGCCAGTATCTTGGCATTGGGAATACTTTGGAGCTACGTTAATGTCATTAGCTCTGATTTCAAATTCCTGCCTGAAAAGTAACCAGGGAAGCTTCTTCTCTGTCACTGAACCAAAGTTTTAAAAACTCAAATGTTCCACAGATAATGTGTATATAATATTGATATGCTTAGTTCAATTAATAATGTAATTTGCAGAACTTACAGCATGGTGATATTGAGATTGGTTTTAATTGGTTCTAAATATTATTTTGCATGCATTTATTCAGATTATTTTAAATGCCTGTTTATGTGTAAGGTGTTATGTTAGTTACTAGATATAGATAATTTGGTTAATGCTCTAGGTTTCTACTAAAACCCAATTAACTGTATACATCCATACTTCCATAGTCACAAGGAAATATATGAAAGAACAATATATTATGTCAGAAAGACTAACAAATTAAGACTTTTCTTAAATATAATTTTTCTGGGGCATTAATATTTTAATTCTATACATTTGTGGTATTACTACTTGCAGATTACCTGGTAGTTCCTTTCTACTCTTTTCATTTAAAAAAAATATTGATAGTTTAGGGTGCCTGGGTGTCTCAGTCAGTTAAGCATCTGCTGTCAGCACAAGTCCTGATCCCAGGGTCCTAGGATCAATCCCTGCATTGGGCTCTCTGCTCTGCGGGGAGCATGCTTTTCTCTCTCCCTCTACACCTTGCACGCTGCGTGTGCACACGCTCTCTCAGTCATATAATCAAAATCTTTAAAAAATATATCTAGGAACCTCCACACAGTTTTCCAGAGTGGCTGCACCAGTTCACATTCCCACCGAAAGTGCAACAGGGTTCCCCTTTCTCCACATCCCCTCCAACATTTGTAGTTTCCTGCCTTGTGAATTTTCCCCATTCTCACTGGTGTGAGGTAGTATCTCATTGTGGTTTTGATTTGTATTTCCCTGATGGCCAGTGATGCGGAGCATTTTCTCATGTGCTTGTTGGCCATGTCTATGTCTTCCTCTGTGAGATATCTGTTCATGTCTTTTGCCCATTTCATGATTGGATTATTTGTTTCTTTGCTGTTGAGTTTCATAAGTTCTTTATAGATCTTGGAAACTAGCGCTTTATCTGATACGTCATTTGCAAATACCTTCTCCCATTCTGTATGTTGTCTTTTAGTTTTGTTGACTGTTTCTTTTGCTGTACAAAAGCTTCTTATCTTGATGAAGTCCCAATAGTTCATTTTTGCTTTTGTTTCTCTTGCCTTCATGGATGTATGTTGCAAGAAGTTACTGTGACCAAGTTCAGAAAGGGTGTTGCCTGTGTTCTCCTCTAGGATTTTGACGGAATCTTGTCTCACATTTAGATCTTTCATTCATTTTGAGTTTATCTTTCTGTATGGTGTAAGAGAATGGTCCATCGAAAGGTGAATGGATAAAGAAGATGTGGTATATGTATACAATGCAATATTACTCAGCCATTAGAAACGACAAATACCCACCATTTGCTTTGACATGGATGGAACTGAAGGGTATTATGCTGAGTGAAATAAGTC
Source organism: Vulpes lagopus (assembly GCF_018345385.1). Taxonomy (NCBI): domain Eukaryota; kingdom Metazoa; phylum Chordata; class Mammalia; order Carnivora; family Canidae; genus Vulpes; species Vulpes lagopus. The sequence goes on along the minus strand of NC_054848.1, from coordinate 64,841,033 downwards.
AATCCGAGAAGGACAAACATTATATGGTCTCATTCATTTGGAGAATGTAAAAAATAGTGAAAGGGAATAAAGGGGAAAGGAGAAAAAATGAATGGGAAATATCAGAAAGGGCGACAGAACATGAGAGACTCCTAACTCTGGGAAACGAGCAAGGGGTGGTGGAAAGGGAGTGGGCAGGGGGTGGTGGTTACTGGATGATGGGCACTGAGGGGGGCACTTCATGGCATGAGCACTGTGTGTTATGCCTTATGTTGGCAAATTGAACTCCAATTAAAAATATGTAAATAAAAAATTTATATTGATAGTTTAAAATTAAAAAATATATTTTATTCATTTGACAGAGAGAGATAGGGCAAGAGAGCACAAAGTGGGGGACGGGAAGAAGGAGAGAAGCAAACTCCCTGCTGAGCATGGAGCCTGATGCACAGCTCAATCCCAGCACCCTAGGATCATGACCTGAGCTAAAGGCAGAAGCTTAACCGACTGAACCATCTAGGTGTTGTGATAGTTAAACAAAAAATTAATAGATTTCCTTCTGTTTAAACGAGCTATCAAGAATGATTGTATGATAATTCAATTTGTGTCCTGTTCTTTTTTTAAGTACTATTTTTTATATTTATTTATTTATTTATTTATTTATTTATTTATTTATTTGAGAGAGAGAGAGAGAGAGAGAGAGAGAGAGAGAGAGAGAGAGCATGCACTAGCATAGGGAAGAGGTAGAAGGAGAGGGAGAAGCAGACTCCCTGCGCAGGGAGTCCGGTGCAGGATATGATCCCAGGACCCCAGGATTATGACCTCAGTTGAAGGGAAACTGACTGAGCCACCCAGGCACCCTTAGTTCTGGCATTTGATTATGGCAGTTGGAGAGGATTGTTATGTTGATTGTATGTCCCTCTTGCTTTAATTTAATGTTCTTCTGCCATCATTTTTGCTATATGGGAAAGAAGACTTCCTTTTACTAATAGATTGTCTTTGAATTTGGATTTCTTAGTTCTTTGAACTTGCTGCATTGATGTTGAAATAATGAAGTTTCTAGAGGTTGCTTTTCTTGGTTATCAAGTCACCCTTCAAGTTGCCAGGGATATTTCTCAATTCAGTGATATTTGATTTTGTATATTTCATCTCCAGCTTGCTGATATGTATGCTAAAATATGGAAGAAAGCATAAATTCCTATTCTAGTCATAATAGTAAAATTTTAAAATTAGGCTTATTCTCATTTTCACTGAGATTGTTCAAAATAGCAGGATAAATAATAGCTTATGTGACACATTTTAACAGATATATATTTATGGTTCCTGTGAAACTTAGGTTTGGCTAGATAATTTAAGACTGACTTTAGCACTTTTATTTAAAGTATCAGGTTCTGTGTTGCAGAAAGATTATTAAGAGGGCCGTGGCATGGCTATTTTTTTTTTCTAGAAAGAACATGTCTGAAGAGAGTCGTCTTGAATTAGGGTGTTGTTTTGGAGACTTATCCCAATGGAATAAATTTGTAACTTTAGATTCATTATCTCTTTAATTTGAGAGAAACAAAGTGTCATCATTTCAGTTTTTACATTCTTAGATTATACATTTTTCAAAAAGCAGTGTGTTTGACTTTGTTTTAAAACTCTGTAGCAGGGATACCTGGGTGGCGCAGCGGTTTGGCGCCTGCCTTTGGCCCAGGGCGCGATCCTGGAGACCCGGGATCGAATCCCACATCAGGCTCCCGGCGCATGGAGCCTGCTTCTCCCTCTGCCTGTGTCTCTGCCTCTCTCTTTCTCTCTGTATGACTATCATAAATAAATAAAATTAAAAAAAAAAACTCTGTAGCATTTAGTATGGCAAAAGTAAAATATTGGAAGGTATTTAGGTTAATTAAGCAGGTTCCAAAAAGTGAACTAAATATATGTATGCATAAGCTCTTTTTAAGACTAACTGCTTCTAAAATCTAATCTAATTCTTCCTGCCTTCAGGAGGTGTTTTTCATAAGTTTCTGTCCATAAAGTTCTTGGTTTCAAAAAGCATAAAAAATAAGAATAAATTTTGTTGGCTTTTTAAAAAATTTACTGCAGTAAAATTCATTTGGATATACAGGTTAAAAAAGTTAAAAAGAAAATACAGGTTGACAAGGAGGTCCACACCAAGACACATAGGGCTTAAAGTGGTAAAAATAGTGGTAATTAAATAAATTTAGGGCAGCCCGGGTGGCTCAGTGGTTTAGTGCCACCTTCAGCCCAGGGTGTGATCCTGGAGACCAAGGATCCAGTCCCACATCGGGCTTCCTGCATGGAGCCTGCTTCTCCCTCTGCCTGTGTCTCTGCTTCTCTCTCTCTGTGTCTCTCATGAATAAATAAATAAAATCTTTTAAAAAATAAAGAATTTTAAAGGTTCCAAGAGAAAAAAAAGATACATACACAAGAAACACCATAAGGATATCAGCAGATTTTTCTTCTTTTTAAAAGATTTTTTATTTATACATGAGAGACACAAAAGAGAGAGACAGAAGGAGAGAGAGGCAGAGACACAGGCAGAGGGAGAAGCAGGCTCCGTGCAGGGAGCCCAATGTGGGACTCGATCCCAGGACTGCAGGATCATGTCCTGGGTTGAAGGCAGGTGCTCAATTGCTGAGCCACCCAGGGATCACCTATCAGCAGATTTTTCAAAGCAACTTGGCTGACTAGAGGAGTGGTGCAATATATACAAAGTGATGAAAAGGAAAAAATCTGCAGCCAAGAATACTACTCTGTCTAGCAAGGCTATCATTTAGAATATAAGGAGAGATAAAAAGATTCTCAGAGCAACAAAAATTAAAGGAATTTATGAACACTAAACCAGCCTTACAAGAAATATTAAAGGGGACTCTTTGAAGCGCGGAGGGGGCTGTGCAGCCCTAGGCACACCATTACAGCCATGCAGGACCCAGAGCCCAAGGCGCTGGGGTACCCAGCCCAGGATCCGGCACTCCCCTTGGGACAGGCGGAGGCTGGGAGGACATAGGACAGCTTGGATGCTCTTGGCCGCTGGGTGGCCTCAAACTGTGCAGATCAATGCCCCCCACTCCTGGAGCATCCAGGCTCCTGTGGACTGCAAGACTACAGTTATTACTGCTGGAGCTGACTCCAAGGCTGGAGAGCTGGCTGCCACCACTGTTGTTCTTGTTCCTCCTGATGTCACCTTGTGCCTGGGACAGAGCGGGGCCACCATGGAGCAGGGCCCTCACAAGATAAACAGCTCCCACTGAACCCTGCACTTAGCAGGGGGTGAGGCAGCTTCCCCAGGTGCACACACCCAGCTGGCCCCTCCACCAGAAGACCAGCTGGAAGGACAGGGGAAGAGCAAGTTATTAACCAAGCAGTGCTGGAAAGCTACAGGGGAAGTCTAGGGACTTACAATATATAGAATCAGAAGATACCCCTCCTTTTTTTTGTTTTTTCTTTCTTTTCCCATTTCACCCCCTTTTTCCTTCATTTTTTTTCAGTGCAACTTGTTTTTAGCCACTCTGAAGTGAGCAAAAGGACTATAAAGAAGAACTCAATGCAAAATAAAGATGCAGAAACAGTAGTCTCTCCACAGAGTTACAGAATTGGGATTATAATTCAATGTCAGAAAGCCAATTCAGAGGCACAATTATAAAGCTACTGGTGGCTCTGGAAAAAAAGGATAAAGAAATCAAGAAACTTCATGACTGCAGAATTTATATCTAATCAGGCCGAAATTAAAAATCAATTAAATGACATGCAATCCAAATTGGAGGTCCCAATGATGAGGGTTAATGAGGTAGAAGAACGAGTGAGTGACATAGAAGACAGGTTGATAGCAGGGAAGGAAGCTGAGGAAAAAGGAGGAAAACAATTAAAAGATCATGAGGACAGGTTAAGGAAAATATATGACAGCCTCCGAAGGAAAAATCTACGTTTAATTGGAGTTCCAGAGGACGCCAAAAGGGACGGAGGACCAAAAAGTGTATTTGAACAAATCATAGCTGAGAACTGCCCTAACTTGGGGAGGGAAACAGGAATTCAGATTCAGGAGATAGAGAGATCCACCCCCTAAAAATCAATAAAAACTGTTCAATGCCCTGACATTTCCTAGTGAAACTTGGAAATTACAAAGATAAAGATAAGATCCTTAAAGCAGCAAGAGACAAGAAATCCCTAACCTTTATGGGGAGAAGGATAAGATTAACAGCAGACCTCTCCCCAGAGACCTGGCAAGACAAAAAGGGCTGGCAGGATATATTCAGCTTCCTAAATGAGAAGAACATGCAGCCAAGAATACTTTATCCAGCAAGGATCTCACTCAGAATAGGGGGTGAGATAAAGAGCTTCTAGATAGGCAGAAATTGAAAGAATATGTGATCACTAAAGCAGCTCTGTGAGAAATATTAAAGGGGTCTCTGTAAGATAAAGAGGGAATCTAAGGAAACAATCCACAAAAAAGGGACTGAATAAGTATTATGATGACACTAAATTCATATCTTTCAATAGTAACTCTGAACGTGAATGGGCTTAATGGTCCCACCAAAAGGCGCAGGGTTTCAGACTGTATAAAAAAGCAAGACCCATCTATTTGCTGTCTAAAAGAGACTCATTTTAGACCTAAGGACAGCTCCAGCCTGAAAATGAAAGGGTGGAGAACCATTGACCATTCAAATGGTCCTCAAAAGAAAGCAGAGGTAACCATCCCTATATCAGGTAAATTAAAGTTTATCCCAAAGACTGTTGTAAGAGACGAAGAGGGACAGTATATCATACTTAAAGGATCTAGCCAACAAGAGGAACTAACAATCAAGAATATTTAAGCACCTATTGTGGCAGCTGCAAAAAGTATATCAATCAATTAATAATCAAAGTTAAGACATACTTAGATAATAATGCACTTATACTTGGTGACTTGAATATAGCACTTTCTACAATCAACAGATCTTCTAAGCACAACATCTCCAAAGAAAGAAGAGCTTTAAATGATACAACAGACCAAATGTATTTCATGGATATTTACAGAACTTTGCATCCAAACGCAACTAAATACACGTTCTTCTCAAGTGCACACAGAACTTTCTCCAAAATAGAGACCACATACTGGGTCTCCATTTGTGACCACATACTGGGTCACAAATCAGTTCTTCACTGATACCAAAATGTTGGGATCGTCATCTGCATATTTTTAGACCATAATGCTTTGAATCTTGAGCTAAATCACAAGAAGAAATTTGGAAGAAATTCAAACACGTGGAGGTTAAAGACCATCCTACTGAAAGATGAAAGGGTCAACCAGGAAATTAGAGAAGAATTAACATATTCATGGAAACTAATGAGAATGAAGATACAACCATTCAAAATCTTTGGGATACAGCAAAAGCAGTCCTGAGGGTGAAATATATCACAATGCAAGCGTCTGTCCAAACACGAAAGAACTCAAATACGAAACATAACCTTGCACCTAAAAGAACTGGAGAAAGAAGAGCAAATAAAACCTACACCCAGCAGAAGAAGAGAATTAATAAAGATTCGAGCAGAACTCAATGAAATAGAGACCAGAAGAACTGTGGAACAGATCAACAAAATCAGGAGTTGGTTCTTTGAAAGAATTAATAAGATAGATAAACCATTAGCCAGCCTTATTAAAAATAAAAAAGACTCAAATTAATAAAATCATGAATGGAAAAGAAGAAATCACCACCAATACCAGGGAAATACAAATGATTTTAAATACTTATTATGAGTAGCTAAATGCCAATAAATTAGGCAATCTAGAAGACATGGACGCATTTCTGGAAAACCACCAACTACCAAAACTGGAACAGAAGAAATAGAAAACCTGAATAGGCCAATAACCAGGGAGGATATTGAAGCAGTTATCCAAACCACCCAAGACACAAAAGTCCAGGGCCAGATGGCTTCCCAGGGGAATTGTACCAAACATGTACAAAAGAAACAATATTTATTCTTCTAAAGCTGTTTGGAAAGACAGAAATGAATGGAATACTTCCAAAATCGTTCTATGAGGCTAGCATCACCTTAATTCCAAAATCAGAAAAAGACCACACCAAAAAGGAGAATTATACACCAATATCCTTGATGAACACAGATGTAAAAATTCTCAGCAGGATACTAGCCAACAGGATCCAACAGTACATTAAGAAGATTTTTCTCGATGACCAAGTGAAATTTTCCCCGCGGAATTCAAGACTGGTTCAACACTCATGATGCAATAGATGTGATAGATCATGTCAACAAGCGAAAAACCAAGAACCATATGATTCTCTCAGTAGATGCAGAGAAAGCATTGGACAAAATACAGCATCCATTCCTGATCAAAACTATTCTGAGTGTAGGGATAGAGGGAACATTCCTCACAATCTTAAAAGCCATCTGCGAATATCCCACAGCAAATATCATTGTCAATGGAGAAACACTGGGATCCTTTCTCCTAAGATCAGGAATGCTACAGGGATGTCCACTCTAACTACTGCAATTCAACATAGTCCTAGGAGCCCTAGCCTCAGCAATCAGGCAACAAATAGAAATAAAAGGCATCCAAACAGGCAAAGAAGAAGTCAAACTCTTCCTCTTCACAGATGACATGATAGTGTACAGAGAAAACCCAAAAGACTCCACCCCAAGATTGCTAGAACTCATACAGCAATTCGGCAGTGTGGCAGGTTACAAAATCAATGCCCAGAAGTCAGTGGTATTTCTCTACACTAACAATGAGTCTGAAAAAAGAGACATTAAGGAGTCAATCCCATTTAAATTGCACCCAAAATCATAAGATACCTAGGAATAAACCTAATCAAAGAAGTAAAGGTTCTATACCCTACAAACTACAGAACACTTCTGAAAGACATTGAGGAAGACACAAAGAGATGGAAACATATTCCATGCTCATGGATTGGTAGAATTAATATTGTGAAAATGTCAATGATATGCTGGACAATTTACACATTTAATGGAATTCCTATCAAAATACCATGGACTTTCTTCAGAGAGTTGGAACAAATCATCTTAAAATTTGTGTGGAATCAGGAAAATCCCTGAATAGCCAGGGGAATATTGAAAAATAAAACCAGAGCGGAAGGCATCACAATGCCAGATTACAGGTTGTACTACAAAGCTGTGATCATCAAGACAGTGTGGTACTGGTACAAAAACAGACACATAGATCAATGGACCCGAATAGAGAATCCAGAAGTGGACCCTCAACTCTATGGTCAACTTATGTTCGATAAAGCAGGAAAGACTATTTACTGGAAAAAAAGACAGTCTCTTCAATAAATGTTGCTGGGAAAATTGGACATCCACATGCAGAACAATGAAACTAGACCATCCTCTTACACCATACACAAAGATAAACTCAAAATGGATGAAAGATCTAAATGTGAGACAAGATTGCATCAAAATCCAGAGGAGAGCACAGGCAACACCTTTTTTGAACTTGGCCACAGCAACTTCTTGCAAGATACCTCCATGAAGGCAAGAGAAACAAAATAAAAAATGAATATTGGGACTTCTTCGAGATAAGAAGCTTTTGCGCAGCAAAAGTAACAGTCAACAAAACTAAAAGACAACCTCCAGAATGGGAGAAGATATTTGCAAATGACATATCAGATAAAGGGCTAGTTTCCAAGATCTAAAAAGAACTTATTAAACTCAGCAGCAAAGAAACAAACAATCCAATCATGAAATGGGCAAAAGACATGAACAGAAATCTGACAGATTATGACATAGACATGGCCAACACACACATGAGAAAATGCTCTGCATCACTTGCCATCAGGGAAATACAAATCAAAACCACAATGTGATACCCCCTGACACCAGTGAGAATGGGGAAAATTCACAAGACACGAAATAACAAGTGTTGGAGAGGATGTGGAGAAAGGGCAACCCCCTTGCATTGTTGGTGGGAATGTGAACTGGTGCAGCCCCTCTGGAAAACCGTGTGGAACTTCCTCAGTAGTTAAAAGTAGATCTGCCCTACAGCCCAGCAATTGCACTGTTGGAGCTTTACCCCAAAGATACAGATGCAGTGAAATGCCGGCAGACCTTCACCCCAATGTTTATGGCAGCCATGTCCACAATACCCAAACTGTGGAAGGAGCCTTAGTGTCCATCAAAAGATGAATGGATAAAGAAGATGTGGTATATGTATACATTGGGATATTACTCAGCCATTATAAACTACAAATACCACCATTTGCTTCAACGTGGGTGGAACTGGGGTATTATGGTATTATGCTGGGTGAAGGAAGTTAATTGGAGAAGGACAATCATATGGTCTCATTCATTTGGGGAATATAAAAATAGTGAAAGGGAATAAAGAGGAATGGAGAGAAAATGAGTGAAAATATCAGTGAGGGTGACAAAACATGAGAGAAACGTAATTTGGGAAAGGAACAAGGGATATTGGAAATGGAGGTGGAGAGGTTTGGGGTAACTGGGTGATTGGCACTGAGGGGGACACTTTTCGTGTTGAGCACCGTGTGTTAATGCTGTTTGTTGGCAAATTGAACTCTAATAAAAGAAGAATCTAACTGAAAAAGAATAACCCCTTGAAATAATTTGTATGCAAAATATGAAATATCAAGAATTAATAACATATCTAAAAATCATATGAATGACTCAACTATGTATTTTTAATATGATTTTGAAAGAGCTGAATTTTTGTTGTCTCTTAGAATTTAAAATTAAGTTAAAAATGATAAGCAAAATGACTTACCAGAAATATTTTATGATTAAGTTTTAAAGTTTATTTTAAATATTTCAATTAAGAAAATAAATTCTAAGGTAAACCTATCACAGTTGTTTTTGAAGTTGTTTTTACATTGAATTCATTTATTTTTTATTTTTTTAAAGATTTTATATATTCATGACAGACACACAGAGAGAAACAGAGACACAGGCAGAAGGCGGAGAATCAGGCTCCATGCAAGGAGCCCGAAATGGGACCATTATATCTGGGATCAGGCCCTCGGCTAAAGGTAGATGCTCAACCGTTCAGCCACCCAGGTGTCCCAAAAATAGGGACCTCTGATAAAGTTTTAAAAATATTTTATTTATTTATTCATGAGAGACACACACAGAGAGAGGCAGAGACATAGGCAGAGAGAGAAGCAGGCCCCATGTAGAGAGCCTGATGTGGGACTTGATCCCACGACTCCAGGATCACGCCCTGGGCCGAAGGCAGATGATCAACTGCTGGGCCACCCAGGCATTCCTACATTGAGTTCATTTAGATTACAAATTCATTTATTCCATTCCAGATATATTATTCCACGATCTACTGTGTTTTAGACAATATCCTATATCCTGGGTTTAGTGAGGAGTTGTAATCCATGAGCTATTTCCTCAGGGAGCTTAAAGTATGATAGAGGGATGAAACAGATAGTAAGAAGACAGTATTTATAGATAGACATTTAGGTCTGGTAAGGTGGAAGGAAAAAGGGATGGTGTGACATTGAGTCTTGGTGAGTTGATATTTGAAAGCACAGGTAACCCAAAATGGGAAACACTTCGGGCAGCCCCTGTGGCTCAGCGGTTTAGCACCTGCCTTCAGCCCAGGGCGTGACCCCGGGGTCCCGGGATCGAGTCCCACGTCGGGCTCCCTGCATGGAGCCTGCTTCTCCCTCTGCCTGTGTCTCTGCCTCTCTCTCTCTCTCTCTCTATCATGAATAAATAAATAAGATTTTTAAGAAAAAAAAAAAAGAAGACAAAATGGGAAACACTTCAAAGATCATTCACATTTAAATTTGGACTATTTCTATGCTTTATCAGCATATCCATTTCATACTAGAACCTCATAATTGTTTTTAAATAGTTAGAGGCATAATAGCTTGGAGCTGGTAAACTCTCGGCCATCCTGAGACTCTTTAAAAGACAAGTCTTTCAGATTGATTTGAAGTAGAATTATTGTTTTTCAAGTTGTCTTGAAGCAGTGACAGTGGTAGTGTGGGTATTTCAAAGGACAAACTATTGGAATAAAAACAACATGAATATGGTATAAATAGAAAAGCAGGATAGATTCGGCCGATCATTTTAAATGAATATTGTAGATGCTATCAAAGTTTCCATAAGTAGTATGTTGACTATAAAATTCAATCTAAAATATTAAAAAGATAGTCTACTGGATAAATGGCCATAACACTTTTTATGGTTTTAACTATTAATGCAGGTTTCAATGTATTTAATAGTTTAAATCTCAGTATGTAAGGGAAACCTTCCATGTGGACTTGAAAACAAAAAGACCTTTATTCTTGGAAATGCCCAACTAACCGTCTTAGTGAAATTGATAAAATGTGTTACAGAAAAAATATACAAAGATACTTTTCACTTCTAATTTGTGATTCTTATAGCAAGGTGTATATTCATGATGCCTACATAGGTATCTTTATGGTTTAGAAGATTCTTTTCAAGCTGAACAAAAATGATTCCATCATTATTTTAAAAGTAATCTTCCCTAAAATGTGTCATATGTTTAAACTAAAACTATTAAATCAGTAACATATCATGTTGTAGTAGAAAGTTTTCATTCAAAATGTTTTATTTTGCTTATAGGTAGCATCATTCTTCTTTGGAAAATTATTATTTAAAATGTTTCCTCTAGGGATCCCTGGGTGGCGCAGTGGTTTGGCGCCTGCCTTTGGCCCAGGGCGCGATCCTGGAGACCCGGGATCGAATCCCACGTCGGGCTCCCGGTGCATGGAGCCTGCTTCTCCCTCCGCCTGTGTCTCTGCCTCTCTCTCTCTCTCTGTGACTATCATAAATAAATAAAAAATTAAAAAAAATAAAAAATAAATAAATAAAATGTTTCCTCTATATGTTGCTTTTCTTTTTGGCAGGAAAACAATTACACATCAGGCATTTATTGAGCACATGTCAGAGAATGCTAGCTGTTTTATGTAAATCCTTAAAACCGGGATCCCTGGGTGGCGCAGTGGTTTGGCGCCTGCCTTTGGCTCAGGGCGCGATCCTGGAGACCCAGGATCGAATCCCACATCGGGCTCCCGGTACATGGAGCCTGCTTCTCCCTCTGCCTGTGTCTCTGCCTCTCTCTCTCTCTCTCTCTTTGACTATCATAAATAAATAAAAATTTTAAAAAAATAAATAAAAAAATAAATCCTTAAAACCCTAAATTGCTTATTTTACAGATGAAGAAATTGAGACTTAGAAAGTTTAAGAAACTTTCTCAAGGCAGTAAAAGTAGAGTTTTAGAATTGGAATCTAGATTTGTTTGACATTACAACATTGCTCTTTTCATGATACTACTACTATGCCTCTCTCATGAATAAAACACAGTATCTGCCCTCACAAAGCTTCATCCAGATAAATATGGCAAGAAATTTATCTGACAGATTGGAATTATTATTGTATTATTATTAAAGATTGTTTATTTTAGAGATTGACAGAGTGTGCACAAGCAGGAGTGTGGTCAAAGGGAGAGGGCAAGAGAGAATCCTCAAGCAAACTTCCAGCTAAGTGCAGAGCCCAACATGGGGCTCGATCCCAGGACCCTGAGATCACGACCTGAGCTGAAATCAAGAGTTGGTTGCTAACCAACAGAGCCACATAGGCACTCCTATTTTATTATTATTTTTATAGTATTTCTAAATTGTTACTCAACAGAAAATTTGCCATCTTAGCCAATTTTAAGTGTACAGTTCAGTAGTGTTAAGTACACTCACATTGTTGTACCATTAATCTTCAGAAATCCTCATCTTGTAAAACTGAAACTCTTTAATCATTAATTATCCCCCATTGTACCCTCTTCCCCACCCCAAGCAGCCACCAATTCTCATTTCTGTCTCTGAATTTGACTACTTTAGATATATAAATGGAAGCATACAGTATTGGTCTTTTTGTGATTGGCTAATTTCATGTAGCATAAAATCTTTAAGATTCATCCATGTTGTAGCATCTGTCAGAATTTACTTCCTTTGTAGAAGTGAGTAACATTCCATTGTATGTATGTACCAAGTTTTATTTATTCATTCATCTTTTGGTAGACACTTCGGTTGCTTGCATCTTTTGGTTTCTATGATTAATGTTGCTTTTAACATGGTATAGAAATATCTCTTTGAGATCCTGCTTTCAGTCCCTTTGGGTATATACCCAGATGTGTGGTTGCTTGATAATATAGTCATTTCATTTTTATTTTTTTAGGAACTACTATATTGTTTTTCAAGGCAGCTGTACCATTTTACATTGCCATTAATAGTGCTCAGAGGTTCCAATTTCTCCATATTCTCACTGGTGGTGGAATTATTTTGAAAAAGAAAATCCAAGAATATTTTCTGGGCTAATTGCATTTTTATTTTGGTAACTTATTTCATAGCAACAAAGCTGCATTCTTGATCATTCTTATTCTAAGGGATAGCTACTCATACACTGAAATATGCATGATTATTAAAGAAATATGACCTTATGTTCTCTATACTGTGCTTATTACATTAGTAATTGATTTTTCAGAAAGCAGGTTTAGAAGACAAAAATATAACTGTTCAATCTTAAGTTAACTAAAACCCAAATTAATTAGGTCATGTTCTACTAACAAAAATTTGGCGTGCTTGATTATTTTTCCTAGGTCATTTACTAGCATGTAAATAGTGTCGTGTCTACCAAATGAGAAGACATGAAATTAATAAGTAACAATATAGTCTAAAAGTATTAAATAGTAAATGTTTTCTCCAGAAAGTTTTAGGAGGGAATTTTAAACCACATAGACTTTTGTCCAATAGTTTCTTTATTACATGTCCATTGTTGCTTGACAAATTCTCATAAACTTTGTAGCTTAAACCAAGAAACATTTATTATTTTACAGTTTATATGGGCCAGATATCCAGGCATTGCTTAGCTAGGTCTTCTCCTTAGGGTCCCAAACATCTGAGTTGAAGTTTTCAGTTGTCCTATATTGTTATCTGGAGGCCTAACTGGGGAAGAACCTGTTTCTAAACTCTCTCAGATTATTGGCAGAATCCCTTTCCTTGGAGTTGTAGGACTAAGGACCCTGGCTTCTTCCTGCATATTAACTGGAGGCTGCTCTCAGCTCCTAGAGGCTGCCATGTTTTATGGGCTTCCTCAGCATGATGACTTAGTTCAATCAAATCAGCAAAGAAAATCTCTAGAGTCTTAAATAATGCAACAGAAGTGAAATCCCATCAAGTTTGCCATATTATGTTGATTGTAAGTAAGCACAGGTCCTGTCCACTCTCAAGGAGAAAGGGGTTAGACAAGGGCGTGAACACCAAGAGGCAAGGATCATGGGGCCACATTTTAAATTCTGTCTGCCACATTAATTAATTGGGAGGGTTTGTTTTTGTTTTATTATACCATGGGCTTAATTAAATATATAGACAACTTTATTCTAGGCAGATATGGCTACCTCTAAGTTTAGATATAATTTACAGGAGTTATGTAAATGAAGTGAAAAAATGAAAGAATTCTTTCCAAATCATTCAGTGCTTAACCTGTAAAAGTGAAGCTTATTTAAGGGAAAAATTTTTCTTTAGATGTGAACTTCTTAAATTTTAACATTAGGTATCACATAAATGAAATCCTTTCATTTACTATGTGGAATTTGGGGATCCTGAAGACTACTTGAAAGTTTATAATACTATCAAGTTTGTTGTGAAGGCTGGTGCCCCGTGTATATTTTGTAAAACATTTACATCACCCATATTTCTTCTCACCTTGTAACTTGTTCTTCCTTACTTGTTTACCTCTCCATTTCCTTTTCTGGTATATCTTTGAAAATCGAGCCATGAATTCTGTTAATTAGTCCTGAATTTAACACTGTGAAACAGGTATATGCTTAATAGGGTTATCATGGCTGGATAATAACTCTTTTACAAAACTATCTGTACCAGGATCCCTGGGTGGCGCAGCAGTTTGGCACCTGCCTTTGGCCCAGGGCGCGATCCTGGAGACCTGGGATCAAATCCCACGTCGGGCTCCCGGTGCATGGAGTCTGCTTCTCCCTCTGCCTGTGTCTCTGCCTCTCTCTCTCTCTCTCCCTGTGTGACTATCTTAAATAAATAAAAATTAAAAAAAAAACTATCTGTACCAATATGTTCGTTTTCCCACCCTACCTCCAATTTTAAGGATCTGAATGGCCTTAAGAAAATATATTTTTCTTAGTTCAGTTTTCCATAACATGCTTTTGTTGCTAGTTTTAAGAAATCATTGGTTTAAGATGGGCCATATGATTTTCTGATATCAGGTAAGTATTGCAACTCAGTTTAATATTCCTGTTTACCCAGAATCTTTTTTTCTCCAGAATCTTTTAAAATTATCTGTTCATTTTCCGAGAAAATGAAAATAGTTTTAAAGAATTGTTCACTTGGCTCTAAGATTCTGTTTACTTGAGTTTTAGAATATCTGAATACGTTATTACCTTATTGTTGCCAAGCTTTCCAGAATTTCTATAGAAACCGGTTTCTTCCCTTTTGGCCCTTAGTTGGTAGAAACAGCATGTCTGCTTGTCTTTTCAAATAACAAAGTTTATTTTTGATATAAAGATTTACTGTTCCAAAGAATTCTGAAAATATTTTTGTTTTCAAACATGTCGAAAGGACTTAAATTTTAGTAAATCTTAATGAATGCTGAGGTCTTCTGTAGGCATGAATATTCTTATATTGAAAACTTGGTATTTTGTTGAAGGTAGATGAGGTGAGAGTAGTGGAATGTTCTCTTATTAAAGATTTCTGTAGACTGAAATGATTTTTAGTATGCAGTGATTTCTTTGACTCAATCAGATTAATTATATTTTTAGTTTTTTCATACCTACAAGTTCATGGTAAATTTGTTATAATATGGTTTGAATAGGAAGTTACAAGTAACTAAGGTAACAGAAGGAAGCAGTATTACCTTTTCTATGGATAATCCTGAGACTCGTTTGTAATAAAATTTCAGTTCTCAGGCTTCTGCCTTAATATTGGTTTGTGACCTTTCTGGTTACTGTGCTTCTTTCTGTATGTTAATGATGAGTCTTTCACAGGTTTTTTCTTTTTTTTTTTATCCCCCATAGTATTATATGTGCCTTTGAGATAAGATAGTAGGTGGTAGTACTATTTATTGAAATTGAGAGCCCTGAAATAAAGCAGATTTTTGCATGTTATGTGTGAGGGTATCCTCAATTCTTTTTTTGTATTAGTTATTTTTGAGAGACTTGAGATAAGTAAGTGGATATGTCAAGTAAGTTGTTGGAAATGTGGATCAGGAGTTCAGGAGAATAGTCTCTGAGTAAATGTGAATCATGTCAGTAAATTAGCTGTCTGAGGAAAGAGTGTAGAGTGAGATTAGAAGGTGACCCAAATCCATTTCCTAAGGATCTACAATGTTTCATGGATAGTGAAAAAAAAAAGAAATTACAGTAAAAAAATAATGAAAGTGTGACATAACAGGATCTATAGACTCAGATAGAAGAGTGGTCAACTGCAACATGCTGTAGCAGCATCAAGTAAGATAAGGACTGATGGATCTATTAGCAAAATAGACATCATTGGTGACTTTATTTGGTACTCATTCAGTTGTTTTAGAAGAAAGCTGCTATGTCCAGGGTTCCTGGGTGGCTTAGTTGGTTAGGTGTCTGTCTTCAGCTCAGGTTATGGTCTTAGGGTCCTGGGATCAAGCCCAACATCAGGCTCTTCACTCACCAGGGTGTCTGCTTGTTCCTCTCCCTCTACCCCTCCCCACTGCTCATGCTCACTTTCTCTCTCTCAAATAAATAAAATCTTTAAGAAAAAAAAACCAAGTAACAATAACAACAACAACAAAAAGAAAGGTGCTGTGTCTAGTTTAAGATGGCAATCAAAGAAAATCCTTATATTACCTCTTCCTATGGACACACTAAATTTGTAATAATACATGGAATAATTCCCACTGAAAAAGAACTGAAAACTAGCTGAACAGCCTCCTCTATAATGAGAGGTAAAAGAGCCACATTGAGACAAAGGAGAGGTAGAGATGGAGTCTGGCCAAAAAAAAAAAAAAAAACCCATCACTGGTACAGTAACAAACAATAGTGAGGAGTCTCACAGGCCCAGAGCCTCTCCCTGGGGAGTGAGGGGTTTGTGTCCCACATTGAGCATCCCAGCCTTGGGACATGCACCAGAGAGACAATCCTCCAGGAACATCTGGCTTTGGGAACCACTGGCATTTACACCCAGGAGACCAAGGAGTCTATGGGGATCTGAGATACTCCTTTAAAGGGTCTTGCTCATAGACTCATTTTTCCTAAGAACCAACACAAAGCAGTTTGAGAGGTGAGTTGATTGTATGTGAAGGCGATTCAGTTGCTATAATCTTAAAAAAGTCTGCTGGAGCGTCAGGGGTTAGTTGGGATTTTCCTCCAGGATAGAAAAGCTGAAGTGAATGATTTTTTTTTTTCATTCTTCTATTACTTCGCATAGGTGGTATGTGGATACAACCTTGCTAAAGCTAAAGAATGCCCTACTGCCAATGTTCCTTTCCAGCATTGCTAAACAGTGCACATCCCCCACTACTATTTCTCTTTTCCTGCCTTGCTAAATCTATGGGGAGCCCTATCTGCATGATATTTTATACCATCACTAAAATTGTAGGCATGCCCTGCCCCCAACACTCTTTCTTAACTTCAGTTAAGCCATAGTCATGCTTCCCCTACTCCCCCAGTGCTCCTCTCAAGACTTCCTAAAACCATGGACATGCCCCACCACTAGGGTCTCTTTTCTAGCATTACTAAAGCTGTGGGCATGCCCTGTTCCCAACACTCTTTCCTGGCCTCACTAAAGGCATGAGCATACCCTGACCCCAATACTTTCTTGTAATCTTGCGAAAGCTAGTAAGTGAGTGTAGTCCACACAGAGGATCATCTTGATTTCCTGGCTCTGGAGGTCAGAGGAGATTGCACTACTGTGTCCTGCAGCATGATAACAATCAGAAAGATAGTTCTTGGCAGGATACCACCCCAGGGTAATATACCGACAGTAGACTGAAACATACCTCCAGTCTGCACATGAAAATGGCCCATTTCATTGTCCTGATACTTCAACCTGAGGGATAGGCTTCAGGTTTGCCACAAATGTAAAGGCTACAGAAGCAGTCTCAAGGAATACAGACAAGGAGACACCATCTGTATGCCCTCTTTTATTCTTGTCACAGCTCACTGATACCTCCCAGAAAGGAACTTATATGCTCCTCTGAAGCCCTGGTTCTTGCAACATTGACCCAGAGACAAATCCAGAACTACTTGTCTGGAGGTGAGCAGGGTCTATGAGTGTGGTCTGACTGTATATATTTGCATACATTTAAATGCTTCCGTCTGAGGGACTGGCTTTCAATCAGCCTGAATCTAAGAGTTGAATGAAATCACTACTTTTTAGACACTGCCAGGTTTTTTTCCTATTAAGGTAAATAAGGCTACTTAGATAATCACAATGGTTGAAAGATAGTTGAGAGTTAGGGCAAGATTGAATGACAAGTTTCACCTTCTATGCAAAGACACTCCTTCAAAACTGGGAGAAGTAGCTGTTTTGCCTAATGCATAAACACAAAGTCAAGCAAAATAAGGAAATTAAATGTGTTCCAAACAAAAGAACAACACAAAGCCTCAGAAAAAGACCTTAATGAAATGGAAGTAAGTAATCTTCCTGATGAAGTGTTCAAAGTAATCGTCATGAAGATACTGAATTTGAGAGAAGAGTGGATGGATACAGTAATAACTTCAATAAAGAGAAAACATAAAGTATCAAACAAGTTACAGAGTTTGAGAATACAATGACTGTACTGAAAAATACATGAGAGGGGTTCAGTGGCAGACAGGATAAAGTAGAAGAATAAATCAGTGGCTTGGAAGATAGGGCAGCAGAAGTAACCCAACTAGAGCAACAACAACCAAAAAAGTCAGATAGTTGAAGAACTCCATAGGACAAGAAGTGGAATAATATTTACATCATAGGGGTTCCATAAAAAGGAGAGAAATTTACCTGAAGAAATAGAGGCTGAAAACTTTCCTAACCTAGAGAAGGAAACAGACATCCAGGTCCAGGAAGCCCAGAGAGTTCCAAATATAATGAACCCAAAGAGGTTTGCAGAGATACAATATAATTAAATGTCAAAAGTTAAAGAAAAAGTATCTTTTTTTTTTTTTAAAAAAAAAGGTTTTATTTATTTATTCCTGAGAGACAGAGAGAGAAAGGCAGAGACACAGGCAGAGGGAGAAGCAAGCGCCTTAAGGGGAGCCTGATGTGGGACTCGATCCCAGCACTCAGGGACCACACACTGAACTGAAGGCAGATGCTTAACCACTGAGCCACCCAGGCACCCCAAAGAAAAAGTATCTTAAAAGCAGCAAGAGAAAAACAAGTTGTTAGGTGCAAGGGAACTTCCATAATTCTTTGGCCTCTTTTGCACAGAACCCAGCAGACCAGAAGGGAGTGGCATGATAAATTCAAAGTGCTAAAAGGAGAAAACTTCCAGCCAGGAATACTCTATTTGGCAAGGCTATCACTCAGAACTGAATGAGAGAGAAAACATTTTCCAGAAAAGGAACAGCTAAAGCAGATCACCACCAATGAACTGGTCTTACAAGAAATGTAAAAGGAGCTTCTCTAAGTTGAAAATAAAAGACACTAATAACAATAAAACATGAAAAAAACAACCTCCTTGGTAAAGGCATATATATAGTAAGGTAGTGGATTAACCACTTATAAGCTAGTATGAAGGTTAAAAGATAAGAGTGGTATGGATGGATTAAAACACAAGATTCAGGGGATCCTTGGGTGGCGCAGCGGTTTGGCGCCTGCCTTTGGCCCAGGGCGCGATCCTGGAGACCCAGGATCGAGTCCCACATCGGGCTCCCGGTGCATGGAGCCTGCTTCTCCCTCTGCCTGTGTCTCTGCCTCTGTCTCTCTCTCACTATCATAAATAAATAATAATAAAAAAAACTAAAAAAAACCCCACAAGATTCATCTCTATATTGCCACAGGATATTCATTTAAGTTCTAATGACACACACCGTCCTAAAGTGAAGAGATGGAAAAAAGAAATAAAAATGGAAATGAAAAGAAAGCTGGTGTAACTATATTCATGAGACAAAAATGTCTTGAGACAAAGACTAATAAAAGTCAAAGAAGTACATTACATAATGATGAAAGGGTCAATCCAACAAGAGGATATAACATTTGTAAATATTTATGCACCCACATTAGGAGTATGTAAATATAAAAAGAAAATACTGACAGACCTAAAGGGAGAATCACAGCACACAATAATAGTAGGGGACTCTAATACCCCACTTCAAAGGATAGATTATCTAGACAGAAACGGCAATGAATAAGCAATACTCTTAAAAGAACCATTAAACTGAATTGATTTAATAGATATATATGCCACATACCGTCCAAAAGCAGTAGAATACACTTTGTTCTCAAGTGCATATGTTCTTCAGGATAGATCACATGTTAGGCCACAAAACAAGTTCCAATATACTCAAGAAGACTTGAAATTATAGTAAACATCTTTTATGACCAGGATGGTATGAAACTAGAACTCAATTAAAGAAAATGGGAAAAATCACAAATATGTGGACATTATGCTACTGAACAACCAATGGGTCACTGAATACATTTAAGGGGAAAAATTGAACAAATGAAAATGGAAATACAGCTTATCAAAATCTATGAGAAATAGTAAAAGCATTTCTAGAAATTCATAGTGATGGAAAAAGAAAAATATCAAGTTAATAATTTAACTTTCACCTAAAGGAAATAGAAAAAGAGCAAACAAAGCAGAAGTTAGGAATGAAATAATAAAGACTAGAATGGAAATAAATGAGATACAGACAAGAGAACAATAGAAATGTTCTAGGGACAGAGATCTTCACTGTTAATTCTACCAAACATTCAAAGATGATTGCAACTCATGTTAAAACCTATCCTCAAGTAAAACTGGTTCCAGGGATGCAACTAAGTTCACCAGGGATATTGACTTCAACAATACACTGAAAGAATCATGTGATCCTCTCAATAGATACGGAACTTTGTTTTTAATTCAACACTTATGTATGAAAAAACTAAATACTGTAGATATACAGGGAATGTACCTCAACATGATAAAGGCCATATGTGGTGTCAAAACCATTGCAAGCGTCATACTCAGTGATGAAAAGCTAAAAGCTTTTCCATTAAGATCAGGAACAAGGCAAGTATACACACTTCCATCACTTTTATTAACATAACGTTGGGAGTTTGGACATGGCTGTTAGGTAAGAAAAAAGAAAGAAATGGTATAGAAGTTGAAGGGGAGAAGTAAAACTGTCACTATTTGCAGATAGCGTGATACTATCTATAGAAGACCTCAGGACAGCTCGGGTGGCTCAGCAGTTTAACACCTGCCTTCAGCCCAGGGCGTGAGACTGGAGACCCAGGATCAAGTCCCACGTGGGGCTCCCTGCATGGAGCCTGCTTCTCCCTCTGCCTGTCTCTCTCTCTCTCTCTCTCTCTCTCTCTCTCTCTCTCTCTCTGTGTGTGTGTGTCTCATGAATAAATAAAATCTTAAAAAAAAAGAAAACCCTAAAGACTCCACCAAAAAACTATTAGAACTAATAAATAAATTCAGTAAAATTGCAGGATACAAGAACAATATGCAGAAATTTGTTGTGTTTCTATACACTAATAACTGCCAGAAAGAAAAATTAAAAAAACAATCCAATTTACATTGGCATTAAAGGGAATAAAATAGGAATAAATTTTTCCAAGGAGGTGAAAGACCTGTACACTGCAAACTATAAGACAGTGATGAAAGAAATTGAAAACAAAGATAAATGGGAATATAATTTGTGCTTATGGACTGGAAGAATTAATATTGTTAAATGTCCATACCACTCAAAGAAATCTACAAACTCAGTGCAGTACTTATCAAAATTCAATTGTATTGCCACCAAACTCGAAGAAATACTATTAAAATTTATATGGAACAACAAAAGACCCCATGTAGTCAAAGCAATCTTGAGAAAGAACAAAGCTGAAGGAATCTCATTTTCTTTTTACTTCAAACTATATTATAAAATTATAGTAATCAAATCAATGTCCTATTACCATAAAAATGGACAATAGATGCAACAGAATAGGGAGCTGTTATATAGACCTACACATATATGGTCAATTAATTTGTGAAAAAGGAGCCAAGAATATACAATGGTGCAAGGACAATCTCTTCAATAAATGGTTTTGAGAAAACTGGACAGCCATATGTAAAAGAATGAAACAATACTTCTGTCTGCCACCATACACAAAATTTAACTCAAGATGGATTAACATCTTCAGTATATGACCAAAAATCATAAAACTCCTAGGAGAAAACAGGGGGCAAGCTCCATGACTTTGCTCCTGGAGATATTTGTTTGGATCTGCACAGTGAAGGAAAAGATCAACAAAAAAATGGTAAGTTTCTGAATGGGAGAAAATATTTGCAAATCATATATCCAGTAAGGGGCTAATATCCAAAATATATAAAGAATTCATAAAACTCAATAACAAGAAAAAATTTGTTTAAAACTGGGCAGAGGATCTGAACAATTACCAAAGAATGCATACAGATGGCCGACAGGCCCATGAAAAGATGCTCGACATTACTAATCATCAGGGAAATGCACATCAGAACCACAATGAGATATAATCTCATACCTGTCAGAATGGCAATTATCAAAAAGATGATACAACAGGCATTGGAGAGATAATGTTGATAAGGTAATCTCATATATTCTTGGTGGAAATGTAGATTTGTGTAGTCACTATGAAAAGCAGTATGGAGCTTCCTCAAATTAAAAATAAAATTACCATATTATTCCACTATTCCACGTCTGGGTATCTATTTAAAGAAAACAAGTACTAATACAAAAAGATACATGCACCCCTATGTTCATTGCAGTGTTATTTATAGTAGCCAAGATACCAAATCAACCTAAGTGTCATCTATGGATGAATGGATAAAGATGAATGGGTGTCACCTATGGATGATCTGAATATGGCTGTCCAGTTTTCTCAAAACCATTTATTGAAGAGATTGTCCTATACATATATATACCTTGAAATACTGATGAGTCATAAAAATTAAGGAAATCTTATAATTTTTGACAGCATGGATAGCCATTGATGGTATCATAATAAGTAAAATAAGTAAAAGACAAATCCCATATGATCTCACTTATATGTGGAATCTATAAAACAAATGAGTGAACCAAAATTCATAGACATAGAGAGATTGTAGATTATCAAAGGGGAGCGGAGTTGGATGTAGGCAAAAAAGTATGAGGAAGGTCAATTATATGGTGATGTATGGGAGCTAAACTTATTTTGGTGATCATTTTTATAGTGTATGCAAATATCAAATATATTTGGTGTATACCTGAACTAATAGACTGTTATATACCAATTTTACCTGGTTAAAAGAGAGGAAACAGTAAAATGAGCATGAGTTGTCACAGCATCCTCCAGTTCCCAGCCTGAATCCTATGTGTGTATTCACAAAGACTCTCTGAATTGTTGAAGCCTGTAGGTGCCTGAAGACATGTTTCCAACATTTACCTTCTGTAGCCTGAAATATGCCCCACCCACTATATTCTTTAGCTGCATTGCTAAAGCCAGTAGGAGTATGCAGTCCACACAGGGATCAGCAGTTCATTGCCTGGCCCTGGTGGCCAAGAGGGTTGGAATTTGAGAGCTTCATGGAACTGTAACAATTGGAAAGAGCATTTAGCAGGCCTCAGGGCACTACACATAGAGCAGACTGAAACATAGCCCCGGTTTTCCTGTATAAGGGCTCATTTATCTAGCCTGGAGCTTCAGCATAAGGACAGGTTTTCTGGTTACCCACATATCTATAGGCTAAGAGGACACACCCAAGAAATATAAGCAGGAAAGTAGCAGGTTGCACACACCCTTGGCTTTGCTACAGCTTAATAAGACTTCCTAGAAAAGAGCTTATACACTCACCTGGAGCCCTGATTACAACTGTCATCCAAGGGACACCTCCAGATCTCCTGGTCCAGAAGCCAACAGGGATTTATGGTTATGGCTCCAGACAACTGTATATATTTGCACACATTAAAAGCTGCTACTTGAGGATCTGGCTTCCAATCCTGAAACTAGGTGCTAAATGAGGTTCATCCACTTAGATTATTGGCACGTCTTGACATACTCTCAGCGATGGGGCATATAAAGATTAAATCAGGTGGTTTAGACCATCATAGAGGTTCAAGAGACAACTGAAGAACTAGGGAAGATTGAACAAGAAGGATTGTCACCTACTCAAGGCCACTTCTTTGAGGCTGAGAGAACTGGATGTTATATAGAAATGCATACATTAATTAATTTTAATTTTAAAAATGAAAATCATTAATTTTTAATTAATTTTAAGTTTCATTAAAATGCAAGTACAGAGAAATATGTTCCAAATGAAAGAAAAGGACAAAGCCTCAAAAAAGACTCCTAATATGGAGATAAGGTACCTACATGATAAAGAATTCAAAGTAATGTTCACAAAGGAGCACACTGTTCTTTGGAGAAGAATGGATGTACACAGAACTTCAGCAAAGAGATAGAAAACAAAGTACCAAACAGAAGTCACAGAACTGAAGAATAACTGCACTTAAAAATAAACAGGAGTGGTGCAACAGCAGACTAGATAAAATAGAAGTACAGATCAGTGAGCTGGAAGGTAAAGCAATGGAACTCACCTGGACAGAGCAGGAATTAGAAAACACAATAACAATAAATATGAAGATAGCTTAATAGACTTCTGACAGAATATCAAGCAGCACAACACTCACATTATAGAGGTCTCAGAAGGGGAAGAGAGTTAGAAAGGGGGGCAGAGAATTTATTTGTAGAAATAATGGCTAAAAATTCCCCTAATGTAGGGAAGGAAACAGACATCAGATCCAGGAATCCCAGAGAATTCCGAATAGAATGAACCTATAGAGTGCCACACCAAGATGCATTATAATTAAAGTGTCAAAAGTTAAATATAAAGAGAAAAATCTTAAAAGCAGCAAGAGAAAACAATGTGTTACATACAAAGGCTATCTCATAAGGTTATCAGTAGATTTCTCAATGGAAACATTGAAAGCCAGAAAGTTTCAAAGTAACATTTTCAAAGTACTGAAAGGAAAAAAAAGTCCAAGTAAGAATATATTACCCAGGAAGATTATCATTGCAGCACTTTGAAGGAAAGATAAAGAGGGTTCCAGACGAGCAAAAGCTAGAGGATTTCCTCATTGCTAAATCAGCCTTATTAGAAATATCAAAGGGGTTTCTTTACTCTGAAAAGAAATGGCAGTAGTTAACAACAAGAAAACATACAAAAGTAAAAATCTCACTAACAAATATATAAAGATAATGGTTAAGTCACATAAACTTATGAAGATTAGGAGGAAAACATAGTTAATTAAAACTACAATCATTAGTTATGGGGTATAGAGGATAAAAAGATGTAAAAAGTTACATCAAAACCATGAAATGTGGAGTGGGGACAAAAAATGGAGTTATGTTATGTTTGTAAATAAAAGTTGCTAATAACTTAAAATAGATGGTTATATACACAGGATCATATATATGAACCTCATGATAACCATATTGCAAAATCTGATAAAAGAAGTTTTCACCTTTTAATGTTTGTGATCTCTGGCCCTAGGCTCCCACAGAAGCTATACTTTGTTACCAAGGTCAAATGATTTGGCAAAACCTCAAAGCCTGGGTTCTATTTCTGGCCCAAGCACATATCTGCTGCATTAAAAAAAATAACCAAATGGGAGCATTCTGAACACAAAAGATAAGGAAAGGTGAGAAACATCCCTGGTTTCCACAAGATTAAAGTCATATAGCCCAGCCTATACTAGAAACTAAAGTCTACAACTTTATGAAAAGTTCTTTGTGTAATAATTTGTAACTGTTTATGTAAAAAAATATATATAATCCTATACCAAATTCCCTTACTGAAGCACTCTCTCATTTGTGAAGAAGATTGTGTATACCAGACAGTCCTAACTGGAGGTTGAATAAAACTCTTACTTTTTTAAAATAAAAATTCTAAAAGGGTTGTTCATTTTGTGTCAATAAACACAAAAAAGTAGTGTAGGAGTAAAAATGTAGAGTTGTGGAACATGTTCCAGTGTAAATTGCTGTCAACTTAAAATAGACTTATTTAAGTAGAATCATATATGTGAACCTCCTGATAGCCACAATGCAAAATCATATAGCAAATACTAAAGAAAATGGGAAAGGAATCTACACATTAACACTAAAGAATGCCATCAAACCACAAGGAAAGAAGGAGAAAAAGAAGAAAGGAACATAGGGGAACCACAAAAACAACCAGAAAACGTTGAACAAAATGGCAGTAAGTACATACCTATCAATAATTTGAATGTAAATGGATTAATTCCTCTAATCAAAAGAAATAGAGTGGCTTAATATGTTAAAATAACAAAAACAAGATAAAGCAAAAAGTCATGTCTATATTCCTTCCGTGAGAGATTTACTTCAGAATTAAGGACACACAGAGACTGAAAGTGCAAAGATGGGAAAAAATTCTTCATGAAACTGGAAATGAAAAGAAATGAAAAGAAAGGTGGTATAGTTCTGCTCATATCAGGCAACAGAGACTTTGAAATAAAGATTGTAGGGAAGCCTGGGTGGCTCAGTGGTTTAGCGCCATCTTGGACCAGGGTGTGATCCTGGAGACTCAGGATCGAGTCCCGTGTCAGGCTCCCTGCATGGAGCCTGCTTCTCCCTCTGCCTGTGTCTCTGCCTCTCTGTGTATGTGTCTCTCATGGATAAATAAACAAAATCTTTAAACAAACAAAGATTGTAGTGAACAACAAAGAGAGGCTCTACATAATGATAAAGGTGTCTATCCAGCAAGAAGATCTAATACTTATATATGCACCCAAGTCAGGAGCCCCTAAATATGTAAATGTTAAGAGGGATAAATTATTAAATGGAGAAATTGGCAGCAATATAATAATAGGGATTTTAACATGCCAGTTACATCAATGGATAGATCATATCCAGACATATGTGAAACCTTGTTTCAGTAAGACTACATTGTTCTTCAATGATCATTAGACTAGGTACTAGATAATTTAATGATCATTAGACTAATACATTTAATACATTAGACTAGATAATTTAATATATATATAGAACATTCCATCCAAAAGCAGCAGAATACACATTCTTCTGAAGTGCACATGAAACATTCTTGAGGTGGATTATGTATTAGGCTACAAAACACGTCTCAATAAATTTAAGAAGAACAGAATAATTTGAAGCATCTTTTCTGACCACAGTGTTATAGATCTAAAAATCAATTACCAGAGGAAAACTGGGAAAACTACAAATACATGGAGATTAAACAACATACTGCTGGACAACTACAAAGTCATAGGAAAAAAATCAAAGGGAAATAGAGTACCTAGAGATAAATGAAAACAGCATTCAAAGAATACTTACTACCTACCCTCAAACCCTTCCAAAAATCAATGCAGTGGGAAAGCTTCCTTATTCATTTTCCAAGAACAGTTTTAACCTGATACCAACACCAGACACATAGACTTAAAAAAAAATATAGGTCAATATCCCTAATGAAATGAATGCCAAAACTCTTAACAAAATATTTGAAACTGAATTCAGCAATACATTAAAAGGATTATATGAGGTGCCTGAGTGGCACTGTCAGTTGTGTTTCTGGCTCCTGATTTTGGCTCACGTTGTGATCTCGAGGTCATGAGATTGAGCCCAGCATCTGGCTCAGCACTCAGTGCAGAATCTACTTGAGAATCTCTCTCCCTCTCCATCTGATCCTCCTTCACATGTACTTTCTCCCTCTTAAATAAATCTTAAAAAAATTTAATGAAGGGGGTGCCTGGGTGGCCACATTGGGTAAGCATATGCCTTTGGCTCAGGTCATGATCTTGGGGTCCTAATATCAAGTCTCATATGGATTCCCCACTTAGAGGCATCTGCTGGTTCCTCTACCCCTCCATCTGTCATGCTCTCTCTTTCTCAAATAAATAAAATCTTTTTAAAAAAGGATTATACATCATGACCATGTGGTGCAAGGATGCAGGGATAATTCAACATCTACAAATAAATCAACATGATACATTGCATTAACATAATGAAAGATAAAAATCACATAATCCTATCAGTAGATGCAGAAAAAGCATTTGACAATATTCAACATTCATTTATGATAACTGTCAGTAAAGTAGGTATTGAGGTAATGTGAGCCAATACAATAAAGGCCATATATAACCAACTCAGTGCTAATATTCAATAGTGAAAAGTTGAAAGCTTTTCCTTTAAGATCAGGAACAAGAAAAGGATGACTATTATCCTTACTTTTATTCAACATAGTATTGGGAGTTCTAACCACAGCAAGTAGGCAAGTAGAAGAAATAAAATCATTCATATTGGAAAGAAAGAAGTGAAATTGTCACTATTTGCAGATGACATGATGCTATATATAGAAGACCCCAAGGACTCCATCACAAAACTATCAGAGCGAATAAGAAATCAAGAAAACAACTCCATTTTCAATAGCATCAAATGAGTAAAATAGAAATAAATTTAACCAAGGAGGTGAAGACCTGTATACTGGAAAATATTCAGTATTGATGAAAGAAATTGAAGAAGAAACAAGTGGAAAGATATTCTCTGTTCATGGATTGGAAGAATTAATATTATTAAACTGTCCAAACTATGCCAAATAAACTATACATTTGATGTAGTCCCTATTAAAATTAAACTGAAATTTTTTACAGAACTAAACAAATAATCCTAAGATTTGTATAGGTCCCCCCCCCAAAAAAAAACCTGAAAAGCCAAAAACAGTGTTGAGAAAGAACAAAGCTGGAGGTATCATGCACCCTGAATTTATTTATTTATTATTTATTTATTTATTTTATTTGTTTTTTAAAAAATTACCTATGAGAGAGAGAGAGCAAGAGAGAGAGAGAAAGTAGAGAAAATGTGGTGGGGAGGGGCAGAGGGAGAGAGAGAAGCAGACTCCTGACTGAACAGGAAGCCTAGCATGGGGCTTGATCCTAGAACCTGGAGATCATGACCTGAGCCAAAGGCAGATGCTTAACCAACTAAGCCACCCAAGGGCCCCCATGCACCCCGATTTTAAACTGTATTGCAAAACTATAGTAATCAAAACAGTATGGTAATGGTGTAAAAATAGACATATTGATCAATGGAACAGTGATTCCAGAAGTAAAACCACCATGATATAGTCAATTTATTTATGACAAAGGTGGCAAGAATATACAATGGAGAAAATGCAGTCTCTTTAATAAATGATGTTGGGAAAACTTGACAGCTACCTGCAAGGAATGAAAGTGGAACACTCTTACACTATATACAAAATTAACTCAAAATGGAATAAAGACTTGACTGTAAGACAAGACACCATCATCCTAGAAGATATAAATAAATAAAAAAAAAAAGGGATCCCTGGGTGGCGCAGTGGTTTGGTGCCTGCCTTTGGCCCAGGGCGTGATCCTGGAGACCCGGGATCGAATCCCACATCAGGCTCCCGGTGCATGGAGCCTGCTTCTCCCTCCGCCTGTGTCTCTGCCTCTCTCTCTCTCTCTGTGACTATCATAAATAAATAAAAATTAAAAAAAATCCTAGAAGAAAACTTTGATGGTAATCTCTGTGATACCAGTTTTAGCGATATGTTTTTTTTTTTTTTAATTTTTTTGTTTTTGTTTTTGTTTTTTTTGTTTTTTTTTTTTTTTTTTTGTTTTGTTTTTTTTTGCGATATGTTTTTTGGATCTGACTCCAAAGGCAAGGGAAGCAAAGATAAACAGATGGGACTAATTCAAATTAAAAAGCTTCCACACAGCAAAGGAAACCATCAAAGAATGAATAAAGCAATGTAGTGAAAGGACAATGTAGTTCCAAATCATATATCTGATAAGGGATTAATATCCAAAATATAGAAAGAACTCATACAAGTCAATTACGAGAAACTAACAAAACAAAACAATTTTAAAAATTGGCAGATGGGGCACCTGGCTAGCTAGGTCGGTAAAGCATGCACTCTTAATCTTGGGGTTGTAAGTACAAGCCCCATGTTCGGTATAGAGATTACTTAAATAACATCTTGAAAATAATTTACAATATTTTTCAGGTGAATGGTCTTCAAATGGTTGATGAGCCAATGGAAGAGGAAGAAGTAGATTCTTGCCAAGTAAGTACTTTGATTAACTCATTATGCTACATTTTTAAAATATAAGGAAGAGAATAATGGGAAAGGAGAAAATAATCTGTCAATTAAAAAATTATTGAGGTAAGTTAATAATAAGCAAATTCAATTATAAAAATAGCATTTAAAAATATAGTTTTTCTTGTCAGAAAATTTTACATGTGAAGTTTAAGACAAATGTATTGAGGCATAATTTACATGCCATGAAGTTCCCCCATTTTAAGGGTAGTGAATGAAAATTCTACTTACTAGTATATAAGTAACTGGGTTGCTTAAATACAGAATCATCAAAATTAAACAAAATAAGATTACCTTCAACTTTATGGTAGAAAAGAGATCTAATGTAGTAATATTTAACCTGAGTTCATTTAAAATCCATTTCCTGGCTTTGAAAAATTATTACATCTAAATTGTTTCAGAATTTTCTAACTAGTTTTAAAGACCACTCAGCTGGGCCACCCTGGCCCCACCCACCAAGGTGGCCCAGCGGTTTAGCGCTGCCTTCAGCAGGGGATGTGATCCTGGTGACCCGGGATCGAGTCCCACATCGGGCTCCCTGCATGGAGCCTGCTTCTCCCTCTGCCCATGCCTCTCTGCCTCTCTCTCTCTCTCTATCTGTGTCTGTCATGAATAAATAAATAAAATCTTTTTAAAAAATACATAAAGACCACTCAGGTATTGGGCCATTCTATGCTAGGCCTATGTACTAGTCCCTCACTGTACAAGATCTAGTTTTACAAAACAGTGTTCTTAAGATTTCAAGAAGGATCTAAGATGAACATTCACATTTATTTTATTTTATAATTGTCATTTAAATGGACTTTTTCACAAAATTATAGGTGTTTAAGCTGGAAGGAGCCTCAGAGATAATATTTTGAATAATCTCATTGTATAGGTAAGTCTTTTGAGACCTCAAGAGGTTGTGATTTATACAGGGTCATCAAAATAACAAGTAGCAGAAGTAAGACTTATGGCCCAGTGTACCTCATGTTAAGTCATCTGTGTATTGTGTAGACTAAAAGATGTGGAAAATAAGGAAGACATCATCCTTTTCTTATTTAGTTATGTATAAAATCAACCTTGATGTCCTCTTTTCCCTCCAAGCTGGTTTATAAGAGGATTTTTTTCAGATAGGACCAGGAGAGATATTTAAATTGGGTTTGTCCAAGATTCTTCTTTGAAGTATTCTATGTAAAAATTCACTGTCTCTGCAGACTGTGATAATATAACAATAACCTTAGTTCTGATTAACAAGAGATAAAATGTCATTATGGCTTTTGCAATTTGCTTAATGTTAACTTAATAATAACTTAAATTTGAGTACAACTAAATGTAAATTTCCATCAAAATCATCTAAAGCTTTATCTATAGACCATATGTACTAGGAAGTATGGTACTTATGTTACTAGTTTATAGAAGGTAAAGTATAACTGTAAAATACAAAAGGCAATAGGAAAGGTAAATTTGAGAATTAATAATTTCACAGGGAAATACCATGCTCCACACCACAAGAGGCAGAAAAATCATATGTGTGTGCAAGTGGACATATATACATATATAGCCAACATAAACACATAGATGTGTATATAGAGATATTATCAAATATTTACCTTCCAATTTTTAAAAAGGAAGAATCAAGAGGTATACTTCTAATGGAAAGACAATAAAAATATACAGTGATTGATGATCTAAGTTAGTCACCTTTAGTGGCTAGAAAGGGAAATCTGAAGTTTTGGAGAATTAGAGACCTAGAATCAGTTATAAGGATTTGATTTAGTTTTTAAGAAAGATTTTATTTATTCATTCATTCATTCATTCATTCATTGAGAGGAAGAGAGGAACAAACAAGCAGGGGGAATAGCAGGCAGAGGGAGAGGGAGAGGCAGGCTCCTGGCTGAGCAGAGAGGAAGGAAGGATCTGAACTGACGATGCTTAACCAACTGAGCCACCCAGAAGCCCCAGGATTTGATTTAGTTTATATTCTGAGTTATCTAATTTTTTTTTTATTAGAGTGGTATCTAAACTTTTAAAATAATGTACATTTACTGTGTGATGGTTCAGGTGCTCATTTGGTATCAGTTAAATCATATGAGTGATAAGAAACACTAACCCTATAAATTTATCTCTTTGTTTAATGTTTTCATATATAGGATTTTTGGGGATATGTTTGCCTGTTCCAGTGTGATGCCGAGAACTGTGTTTTTTTCTGGTTGCCCCTTTTTTATTTTTTAATAATGAAGGGTTGTAGAGATTGCCCTGTGATGCATAAATTCTTTAAACAGTATTCTTTAAATCTGAACTTAGGTATTGCCTATGTTGCCTGATGCTGTTTTGTTATTGACTGTTTTAGGCAACTAATCCACTTCATCTCACTTATAGCTTTGGACTTTCATGGTCTTCTGACCCTTTTTTTTCAGTTAAAACTCTCTGTCTCATATATACATATATATGAGATATGGGAAGCAATTTACTTAATTTATATAATGTATATATTATCGCCATCTGATTAACAAAACTATAGTTTGTATAATTTTAATATGTCCAGATTATTTTTTTTTGTCCAGATTATTATAATGAATTTTTCCATTTCTCAATACAGTATTCATATTTGGTAAGTATTAAGTAGCAGGTCAGTGATAGAAGATATTTGATATTATATTTCAGTATCTAGTTCCCTATTTCTCCCAGTAATGTCCAGGATAGAAAAAATAGATGTTATTATTCTTCTTAAGT
The DNA here is from genome assembly GCF_018345385.1 of Vulpes lagopus. NCBI lineage: Eukaryota > Metazoa > Chordata > Mammalia > Carnivora > Canidae > Vulpes > Vulpes lagopus. The sequence goes on along the minus strand of NC_054848.1, from coordinate 64,809,062 downwards.
AGATTACTAACATGAATTATTTTATGTTGTCAAAATAATTAGAGATATATTTGGTAGTTTATGATCCACTCATATTTACTATTAAAGTTTGTATGGAATGGTTATGACTTCCTCAAGTTAATTAAATATTTTAATGCTACCAATGTTTTAGGAATTTCAAAAGAAGAATTATTTAACAGTTAGATTTATGTTAATTTGATTTTCACAACATCAGAATTATGTTTAGTCTCTAAATTGAAAGATATTTCTATTACCCAGAAATGTAAAGGTTACATTTAATTGAAAATGTACATAAAAAACTGATTTCCTGATACTTTGAGGCCCTACATTTCTAATTTTAGAAACCGTTCTTGACATACATCTGTTAAGGATCCTTTAAAAAATATTGTTTTACAAGTGTACTTGACTTAAACTCATGTGTAGCTATAAGTAGGAAATCCTTTAAGTTGGCGGGGAGGGGGGCTGATTCTTTTAGGGTAGATTTTTCCCCTCCTTTATTTCTCTTTCCATTCTAGACATTTATCCTTGATGCTCTTCAATATTTTTCCCCTTGAAAAATTGGTTTTTACTACTGCTTTGTATTCATTTAGCATTTAAAAATAATTTGACCCTTTGCGAGTTGAGATGGCAGAGTAGTAGGGGTACCCCAGGCTTGCCTTATCTTAAAAACACAGCTAGATAATTATCAAATCCTTCTGAACATACAGGAAATTGATCTGAGGACTGAGAGAAAAACCTGAGTAAATAGAAGGAAAAAAGACGCCACATTGTGGAGGGTAGGAAATGTGCAGATGTCATTTGAGGGACAAAAAAATCAGGATGATGCATAGGGAAGGGAGACCTGATCAAGGGGGGGGGGAGAGATAAAGAGAGAGAGAGAGAGAGAGAGTAGGCTCAAGGCATTGCGCAAAAAACACTCTCCCCCACCAAACAATTAACAAGAAAAACAAGAGGGGCTGATTATCACAAGTTTTTACAAGCAGTGTTGCTCAATGTCTGAGGTTTTAGAAGTCTTCCATCACTAGTGTGGAGCCTGGTGGGCATAGAGGTGCTCCTGTGGAGAAGGAAGGGAGAGACCCAGGAGTGGCCATTGCAGTTTGAGGAGCTGAGAATCTCACTGGGAGAGGCAGTTCTCCTTCTTTAAGTGCATTTGGGAGAGGTGGCACTGCCTCTACAGGGACAAAAGAACACGTGGGCACCACTGAGCAAGCCTGTTTATTAGTATAGGAACTGAGGCTCCCACCGAGGGCAGCTAACCTGGATGCTAACTTTTTGCTGTGTTTTTACCATAAATTCCAAGCCCCTACATGTTCCTGTCACTGACCTTCTGGAAAAAAACCTACACCAGCTAGTGCAATGAAACCCTCTCCTGGAGGATCATTGAGGGTCTGTGAAGTGCCGGGTCCCTAAAATTTGGAAGTTTGAAACCAAACTGGCATACCTGAGATAAAATACAGGAACATTGTGCCACCAAATTGGCAGAAGGCTCAGACAAAGACAGGGTAAAGGCAGGGATCTGAGGGATGCATGGCACAAACTAGGGGAGATTATTTGCTCTTCTGAGAGGGCTTCCTGAATAGCTGTTAGCATGAAATCTCCTCTTCAGAAATGAGAAAGCTGGTTGATGCCATTTTTATCTATGCCCATCAGGAAGGATGTACTTCAGTGAGCAGCACATCAACCATAGTGGAGGCTTGAACCACTTACATCAAGCCCACTCCCCTGCACTGTGCAGGCACTTTTTTTTTAACTAGGGCAAGTGTGCCTCAAACTCAGAGCATCAGTGGACCCTGCTGCCAGAAGACCAGCAAAAATTGCCCACTTACACCAGTCTACTGACAATAGAGTGCTAAAAAAGCTGTAGGGGAAATAGGATCTAGGAGAAATAGGAACTAGCCTCTTTTAACAAGCAGACTGAAACACACCTAGTTAAAACTTGCCACTCACTGGAGAAGGGACAAGCATTCCCCACTTGGGGGAAATGAGAAAGGCAAAGAGAAACTCTGTAGGGCAATGACTTGAGGGAAAGAGCAGCCAAAACACAATAGTAGAGTGCACACAGAATACACCAGAAGTATTTCCTAAAGCATGAGGCCCTGAGCAGTATAGGACCTCTTCTTCATAGAGCCACTACTTTTAGGAGCAGGAAACAGAATATGCTTTCCTAAGACACAGAAGACAGAGAACTAGACAAAATGTTAAGATGGAGGAATTCATCCCAAAAGAAAGAACAAGAAGTCATGGATAGGGATCTCATCAAAACAGATGTAATAAACATGCCAGAACCAGAATTTAAAACAACAATCACAAAGATACTAGGTGGGTTTGAGAAAAGCATAGAAGACATCAGGGAGTCCATTTCTGCAGAGATAAAAGACCTAAAGTCTAGCCCAGCTAAAATAAAAAATGCTATAACAGAGATGTGAAACTGACAGGATATAATGACTACAAGGAGGGAACAAGTATAAGAATAAATAAGTGATAAAGAAGATTAAATTGTTGAAAATACTGAAGCAGAAGAGGGAAAGAAAAAATATTGGGTCACAAATCTAGAATTAGGGAGCTCAGCAACTATATGAAGCATAATAACATTCATACCATAGGCGTCCCAGCAGAAGAGAGGGAAAAAAGGGCAGAAGATTTATTTGAGGAAATCATAGCTGAAAAATTCCCTAATCTGGGGGAAGGAAACAGACATTCAAATCCAGGAGGTTGAGAGAACGCCCATCAAGATCAACAAGATCAAAAAACCAACATCAAGATATATCATAGTTAAATTTGCAAAATATAGGGATAAAGGTAAAATCCTAAAAGGAGCAAGGCAAAAGAGGTCCCTAACTTACAAGGAAAGAAAAATAAGGTTAGCAGCAGATCTCTACACAGAAATGTGGCATATCTTCAACATGTTGAATGGGAAAAATATGCATCCAAGAGTACTTTATCCAGCAAGACTGTCCGTCAGAATAGAAGGAGATATAAACAGTTTCCCAGACAAAAACTAAAGGAGTTCATAACAACTAAACCAGCTCTGCAAGAAATATTAAAAGAGACTCTTTGAGTGGGAAAATAAGACCAAAAGCAAGAGAGACTAGAAAGGAACAGAGGAAATCTCCAGAAACATTGACTTTACAGGCAATGCAATGGCACTAATTTCCTATCAATAGTCGCTTTCAATGTAAATGAACTAAATTCTACAATCAAAAGTTATAGGGTATCAGACTGCATAAAACAAAACAAAACAAAACAAGACCGATCTATAAGCTGCCTAAAAGAGACTCATTTTAGACCTATGGACACCTGCAGATTGAAAGTGAGGGGATGGAGAATCATCATGGTGATGGACATCAAATGAAAATAAAAATAACCATACTTATATCAAACTAGATTTTAAACCAAAGATCATAACAAGAGATGAAAGCAGTATATCAATATATAGGGGTTATCTAACAAGATCTAACAATTGTAAATATGCCCCAACTTTGGAGCACTGAAATATATAAATCAGTGAATAACAAACATAAGAAAACACATTGACAATAATACAGTAATAGTAGGAGACTTCAATACCCTACATATATCAATGGACAGATTATCTAATCAGAAAATCAACAAGGAAATAATAGCTTTGAAGGACATGCTGGACCAGATCAACTTAATGGATATATTCAGAACATTTCATCCTAAAGCAGTGGAATACACAGTATCTTGGAGTGCACATGCAACATTCTGCAGGATAGATCACATACTGGGTCACAAATCAGCCCTCAACAAGTTCCACAAAGCTATGAAACTAGAGGTCAACCACAAGAAAAAGATCGGAAAGACCATGAAAACATGGAAGTTAAAGAACATCTTACTGGAGTACGAATTGGTTAACCAGCAAATTAATGAAGACATAAAAATACATGGAAGCAAATGAAAATGAGAACAGGACAGTCCAACACATTTGGGATGCAGCAAAAGCAGTTAAAAGAGGGAAATATACAGTAATACAAGCCTACCCTCAAGAAGAAAAGTGTCAAATACACAATCTAGCCTTAGACCTAAAAAAGGTAGAAAAACAACAGAAAGTGAAACTTAAAATCAGTAGAAGAAGAATAAAGATCATAGCAGAAATAAACAATAAAGAAACAAACAAAAATATAGACCATATCAATGAGACTATGTTCTCTGAAAGAATTAGTAAAATTGATTATTTTTACAATGGAAAGACTGGACACTAGCCCTTTATTTGATAGGTCATTGGCAAATATCTTCTCCCATTCTGTAGGTTGTCTTTTAGTTTTCTTGACTATTTCTTTTGCTGTGAAGAAGGTTTTTATCTTGATGAAGTCCAAATAATTCATTTTTGCTTTTGTTTCCCTTGCCTTTATGGATGTATCTTGCAAGAAGTTGCTGTGGCCAAGTTCAAAAAGGGTGTTGCCTGCGTTCTCCTCTAGTATTCTGATGGATTCTTGTCTCATATTTAGATCTTTTGGTGTCCATCGAAAGATGAATGGATAAAGAAAATGTGTATTCTCTTTATATTGAATTGAATATATATATTGAATATATATATACATTGAATTGAATATATATATTGAATATATATATACATTGAATTGAATATATATATTGAATATATATATACATTGAATATATATATACAATGGAATATTACTCAGCCATTAGAAACGACAAATACCAACAATTTGGTTCGACGTGGATGAAACTGGAGGATGTTATGCTGAGTGAAATAAATCAAAGGGAGAAGTACAAACATTATATGCTCTCATTCATTTGGGGAATATAAAAAATAGTGAAAGGGAATAAAGGGGAAAGGAGAGAAAATGAGTGAAAATATCAGAGAGGGTGACAAAACATGAGAGACACCTAACTTTAGGAAATGAACAAGGGGTAGTGGAAAGGGAGGTGCACAGGGGATTGGGATGACTGGGTGATGGGTACTGAGGGGGGCACTTGGCAGGATGAGCACTGGGTGTTATGCTATATGTTGGCAAATTGAACTCCAATAAAAAAAGAACAAAAAAAAAAGAATAAAAAAAGGAAGACTGGCTCTTTGAAATAATTAATGAAATGGATGAATCCCTAGCCAGATTTATCACAAAGAAAAGAAAAAGTACCCAAATAATATCACAAATGAGAAAGAGGAGATCATGACCAATACCAGAAAGATACAAATAATTGTAAGAGAATATTATAAAACATAATATGCCAACAAATTTGGCAATCGTGAAGAAATAGATAAATTCCAAAAACATACAAAATATCAACAAAGAAACGGAGAAATACAAAACTTGAGCAGGCCAATAACCAGCAAAGAAACTGAATCACTAATCAAAAATCTACCAACAAGCATAAGTTCAGGGCCAGATGGCTTCCCAGGGGAATTCTACCAGTTATTTATTTATTTATTTTTTAATTTTTTTATTATTATTTATTTATGATAGTCATACAGAGAGAGAGAGAGAGGCAGAGACACAGGCAGAGGGAGAAGCAGGCTCCATGCACCGGAAGCCCGATGTGGGATTCGATCCCGGGTCTCCAGGATCGCGCCCTGGGCCAAAGGCAGGCGCCAAACCGCTGCGCCACCCAGGGATCCCGCAGTTAGTTATTTAAAGGGGAGTTAATACCTATTGTTCTGAAACTTCCAAAAATAGAAATGGAAGGAAAATTTCCAAACCCATTCTGTAAGGCTAGCACTACCCTGATTTCTAAACGAGACAAAGACACCACCTAAAAGGAGCAGGCTAATATCTCTGATGAACATAGTTGCAAAATTTCTCAACAAAATACTAACAAATTAAATTCAACAGTACATTAAAGGAATCATTCAACAACATGAAGTGGGATTTATTCCTGAGCTCGAAGGGTGGTTCCATATTCACAAGTCAATCAACGTGTTATGCCTCATTAACAAACAAAAGAATAAGAACCTTAATGATCCTGTCAATAGATGGAGAAAAAGCATTTGGCAAAGTACAGCATCCACTTTTGATAAAAACCCTTGAAAAAATGAGGATAGAAGGAACATATCTCAACATAGTAAAAGGCCATATATGAAAACATCCACAGGTAAAATCATCCTTAATGGAGAAAAACAGAGCTTACAAGACAGGGATGTCCACTCTCACTTCTGTTATTTAACACAGTACTAGAAGTCCTAACCTCAGGAATCAGACAACAAAAAGAAATAAAATGCATCCAAACTGGCAAGAAAGAAGTCAAGCTTTCACTACTTGCAGATGACATAATACTTTGTAGAAACTCAAAAGACGGGATGCCTGTGTGTCTCAGTGGTTGAGCGTCTGCCTTTGGCCCATGGCGTGATCCTGGATTCCTGGGATCAAGTCCCACATCAGGCTCCCTGCATGGAGCTTGCTTCTCTCTCTGCTTATGTCTCTGCCTCTCTCATGAATAAATAAAATCTTTAAATAAAATAAACTCAAAATTCTCCACCAAAAAATTGCTCAAACTGATAAAAGAATTCAGTAAATTTGCAGGACATAAAATCAAGGTACTCAAATTTGTTGCATTTCTGTACATAATTAATGAAGCAGTAGAAAGATAAATCAAGGAATCTATCCCACTTACAACCTTAAGAAACCTAGAAATAAACCTAATCAAGAAGATAAAATATATGTATTCTGAGAAAAATAGTATAGCAATGCAGGCATACCTCAAGAAGCAAGAATAATCTGAAGTATATAACCTAACAGTACACCTAAAGCAGCCAGAAGAGGAAGAGTGTATAAAACCTAAATCCTGTAGAAGAAGGGAAATAATAAAGATTAGAGCAAAAGTACATGATACAGGAATAAAAAAAACAGCAGCATAGATTAATGTAACTAGGAGCCTATTCTTTGAAAGAATTACAATGGATAAACCTGTAGCAAGACTTATCAAAAAGAAAGTACCCAGATAAAATCATTAATGAAAGAGGAACGATCACAACCAGCACCACTAAAATACAATTATAAGAGAATATTATGAAGAAGCATGCATCCAAAAATTGGGCACCTGGAAGAAATGGATATATTCCTGGAAACATATAAACTACCAACATTGAAACAGGACAAAATAGAAAATTTGAGCAAATTCATAACCAGAAAAGAAATTGAATCAGTAATCAAAAAACCCACAACAAAGAAGAGTCTATGGCCATTTGGGTTCTCAGGAGTATTCTACCAATCATTTAAAGAAGAGTTAATAACTATTTTTCTCCAACTATTCAAAAAAATAGAAAAGGAAGGAAAACTTTTAAACTATTTCTTTGAGACTAGCATTATCTTGGTTTCAAAACTACACGAAGATCCCACTACAAATCAGCCAAGATGCCTGATGTACATGGTTGCAAAAATTCTGAACAAGAGACTAACAAATTAAATCCAACAGTTCTTTAAAAAATATTCACTGTGATCTGGTCATGTTTAACCTGGCTTCAAGCATGGTTTAGTATTCACAAATCCATCAACGTGATATAACACATTAATCAAAGAAAGGACAAGAACCATATGATCCTCTCAATAGATACAGAAAACGCATTTGATAAAATACAGCATCCATTGTTGATGAAAAACTTCAAAGAAATAGGGGAATTGGTAACATACCCCAATATCATAAAACCCATATATTAAAGGCCCATATATATGGTCAGGAACAACACAGGGATGTCCACTGTCACCACTGTGATTTAACAAAGTATTGTAAGTCCTAGTCCCAGCAATCAGACAACAAAAAGAAATAAAAGGCATCCAAATCAGCAGAGTAGTACTCAAATTTCCACTCATCACAGATGACATGACACTCTAAGTAGAAAACCCTGAAGACTATACCAAAAATTGTTAGAACTGGAGGGGAAAGATGGCGGAAGAGTAGGGTCACCAAGTCACCTATCCCCACAAAATTACCTAGATAACCTTCAAATAATCCTGAAAATCTACAAATTTGGCCTGAGATTTAAAGAGACAACAGCTGGAATGCTACGGTGAGAAGAGATCACGCTTCTATCAAAGTAGGAAGAGGGGAAAAAAGAAATAAAGAAACAAAAGGCAAAAAAAAAAAAAAAAAAGAAACAAAAGGCGTGCAAGAGGGAGGGGCCCCGCGAGGAGCCGGGCTAAAGCCCGGTCGAGTGTCCCCAAGACAGAAAAGCCCTGCCTGGAGAAGCAGGAGCTTTGCCAATCTTCCCGGACAGAAAAGCACCAGAAAGGGCTGGCAGGATATATTCAGGGTCCTAAATGAGAAAAACATGCAGCCAAGAATACTTTATCCAGCAAGGCTCTCATTCAGAATAGAAGGAGAGATAAAGAGCTTCCAAGATAGGCAAAACTGAAAGAATATGTAACCACCAAATCAGCTCTGCAAGATATAATAAGGGGGAATCTTAAAATTCTTCTTTAATAAGATGTACAATGGAACAATCCACAAAAACAGGGACTGAATAGGTATCATGATGACCCCAAACTCATATCTTTCAATAGTAACTCTGAATGTAAATGGACTTTATGACCCAATTAAAAGGCGCAGAGTTTCAGACTGGATAAAAAAGCAGGACCCATCTATTTGCTGCCTACAAGAGACTCATTTTAGACATAAGGACACCTAAAGCCTGAAAATAAAAGGTTGGAGAACCATTTACCATTCAAATGGTCCTCAAAAAAAACAAAACAAAACAAAACAAAACAAAACAAACAAACAAACAAAAAACAAAAACAAAACAAAAACAAAAACAAAAACAAAAAAAAAAACAAATGGTCCTCAAAAGAAAGCAGGGGTAGCCATCCTTATATCAGATAAACTAAAATTTATTCCGAAGACTGTCGAGAGATGAAGACAGACACTATATCATACTTAAAGGATCTATCCAAGAAGAGGACTTAACAATCATCAATATATATGCCCCAAATGTGGGAGCTGCCAAATATATCAATCAATTAATAACCAAAGTAAAGACACGTAGATAATAATACACTTATACTTGGTGACTTCAGTCTAGCAATCTAGCGCTCTCTACACTTGATAGGTCTTCTAAGCACAACATCTCCAAAGAAACAATAGCTTTAAATGATACACTGGACCAGATGGATTTCATAGATATCTACAGAACTTTATGTACAAACGGAACTGAATACACATTCTTCTCAAGTGCACATGGAACTTTCTCTAGAATATATCACAAAATGGGTCACATTTCAGGTCTGAACCGATACCAAAAGATTGGGATGGTCCCCTGCGTATTCTCAGACCGTAATGCCTTTCAGTTAGAACTAAATCACACGAAAAAGTTTGGAAGGATTTCAAACACGTGGAGGTTAAGGACCATCTTGCTAAAAGATGAAAGGGTCAACCAAGAAATTAAGGAAAAATTGAAAAGGTTTATGGAAACTGATGAGAATGAAGATACAACCGTTCAAAATCTTTGGGATACAGCAAAAGCAGTCCTGAGGGGGAAATACATTGCAATACCAGCATCCATCTAAAACCTGGAAAGAACTCAAATACAAAAGCTAACCTTACACCTAAAGGAGTTAGAGAAAAAACAGCAAATAGATCTTACACCCAGCAGAAGAAGATAGTTAATTAAGATTCGAGCAGAACTCAATGAAATCGAGACCAGAAGAACTGTGGAGCAGATCAACAAAACCAGGAGTTGTTTCTTTGAAAGAACTAATAAGATAGATAAACCATTAGCCAACCTTATTAAAAAGAAGAGAGAAAAGACTCAAATTAATAAAATCATGAATGAGAAAGGAGAGATCCCCACCAACACCAAGGTAATACAAACGATTTTAAGAACATTATGAACAGCTATACGACAATAAATTAGGCAATCTAGAAGAAATGGACGCATTTCTGGAAAGCCACAAACTACCAAAACTGGAACTGGAAGAAATAGAAAACCTGAGCAAGCCAAAAACCATGGAGGAAATTGAAGCAGTCATCAAAAACCTCCCAAGACACAAATGTCCAGGGCCAGATGGCTTCCCAGGTGAATTCTATCAAACGCTTAAAGAAGAAATCATACCTATTCTACTAAAGCTGTTTGGAAAGATAGAAAGAGATGGAGTACTTCCTAATTCATTCTATGAGGCCAGCATCACCTTAATTACAAAACCAGACAAAGACCCCACCAAAAAGGAGAATTACAGACCAATATCCCTGATGAACATGGATGCAAAAATTCTCAACAACATACTAGCCAGTAGGATACAACAATACATTAAGAAGATTATTCACCCTGACCCAATAGGATTTATAACCCGGGATGGAAGGCTGGTTCAACACTCGTAAAAGAATCACTGTGATTCATCATCTCAGCAAGAGAAAAAACAAGAACTGTATGATCCTCTCATTAGATGCAGAGAAAGCATTTGACAAAATAGAGCATCCATTCCTGATCAAAACTCTTCAGAGTGTAGGGACAGAGGGAACATTCCTCAACATCTTAAAAGCCATCTACGAAAAGCCCACAACAAATATTATTCTCAGTGGCGAAGCACTGGGAGCCTTTCTCTAAGATAAGGAACATGATAGGGATGTCCACTCTCACCACTGCTATTCAACATAGTACTAGAAGTCCGAGCCTCAGCAATCAGACAACAAAAAGACATTAAAGGCATTCAAATTGGCAAAGAAGAAATCAAACTCTCCCTCTTCGTCGATGACATAATATTCTAAATAGAAAATCCAAAAGACTCCACCCCAAGATTTCTAGAAATCATACAGGAAGTTGGCAGTGTGGCAGGATACAAAATCAATGCCCAGAAGTCAGTGGCATTTCTCTACACTAAAAGTGAGACTGAAGAAAGAGAAATTAAGGAGTCAATCCCATTTACAATTGCACCCAAAACATAAGATACCTAGTAATAAACCTAACCAAAGAGGTGAAGGATCTATACCCTAAAAACTATACAACACTTCTGAAAGAAATTGAGAAAGACACAAAGAGATGGAAAAATATTCCTTGCTCATGGATTGGAAGAATTAATATATAGTGAAAATGTCAATGTTACCCAGGGCGATTTACCCTTTTAATGCAATCCCTATCAAAATACCATGGACTTTCTTCAGAGAGTTTGAACAAATTATTTTAAGATTTGTGTGGAATCAAAAAAGACCTCGAATAGCCAGGGGAATTTTAAAAAAGGACATCCGTAGCTGGAGGCATCACAAGGCCAGATTTCAGGTTGTACTACAAAGCTGTGGTCATCAAGACAGTGTGGTACTGGCACAAAAACAGACACATAGATCATTGGAACAGAATAGAGAATCCAGAAGTGGACCCTCAACTTTATGGTGAACTAATATTCAACACAGGAGGAAAGACTATCCACTGGAAGAAAGACCGTCTCTTCAATAAATGGTGCTGGGAAAATTGGACATCCACATGCAGAAGAAGGAAACTAGACCACTTTCTTTCACCATACACAAGGATAAAATCAAAATGGATAAAAGATCTAAACGTTAGAGGGAACTTTCATTGACATCTTAAAAGCCATTTACGAAGAGCCCACAGCAAATATCATTCTCAATGGGGAAGCACTGGGAGCCTTTCCCCTAAGATCAGGAACAAGACAGGGATGTCCACTCTCACCACTGCTGTTCAACATAGTTCTGGAAGTCTTCGCCTCAGCAATCAGACAACAAAAAGACATTAAAGGCATTCAAATTGGCAAAGAAGAAGTCAAACTCTCCCTCTTCACCGATGACATGATACTCTACATAGAAAACCCAAAGGCCTTCACCCGAAGATTGCTAGAACTCATACAGCAATTTGGTAGCGTGGCAGGATACAAAATCAATGCCCAGAAATCAATGGCATTTCTATACACTAACAATGAGACTGAAGAAAGAGAAATTAAGGAGTCAATCCCATTTACAATTGCACCCAAAAGCATAAGATACCTAGGAATAAACCTACCCAAAGAGGTAAAAGATCTATACCCTAAAAACTATAGAACACTTCTGAAAGAAATTGAGGAAGACATAAAGAGATGGAAAAGTATTCCATGCTCATGGATTGGCAGAATTAATATTGTAAAAATGTCAATGTTACCCAGGGCGATTTACAGGTTTAATGAAATCCCTATCAAAATACCATGGACTTTCTTCAGAGAGTTAGAACAAATTATTTTAAGATTTGTGTGGAATCAGAAAAGACCCCGAATAGCCAGGGGAATTTTAAAAAAGAAAACCATATCTGGGGGCATCACAATGCCAGATTTCAGGTTGTACTACAAAGCTGTGGTCATCAAGACAGTGTGGTACTGGCACAAAAACAGACACATAGATCAATGGAACAGAATAGAGAACCCAGAAGTGGACCCTGAAATGTATGGTCATCTAATATTCGATAAAGGAGGAAAGACTATCCATTGGAAGAAAGACAGTCTCTTCAATAAATGGTGTTGGGAAAATTGGACATCCACATGCAGAAGAATGAAACTGGACCACTCTCTTTCACCATACACAAAGATAAACTCAAAATGGATGAGAGATCTAAATGTGAGACAAGAGTCCATCAAAATCATAGAAGAGAACACAGGCAACACCCTTTTTGAGCTCGGCCACAGTAACTTCTTGCAAGATACATCCACAAAGGCAAAAGAAACAAAAGCAAAAATGAACTATTGGGACTTCATCAAGATAAGAAGTTTTTGCACAGCAAAGGATACAGTCAACAAAACTAAAAGACAACCTCCAGAATGGGAGAAGATATTTGCAAATGACATATCAGATAAAGGGCTAGTTTCAAAATCTATAAAGAACTTATTAAACTCAATACCAAAGAAACCAACAATCCAATCATGAAATGGGCAAAAGACATGAAGAGAAATCTCACAGAGGAAGACATGGACATGGCCAACATGCACATGAGAAAATGCTCTGCATCACTTGCCATCAGGGAAATACAAATCAAAACCACAATGAGATACCACCTCACACCAGTGAGGATGGGGAAAATTAACAAGGCAGGAAACCACAAATGTTGGAGAGGATGTGGAGAAAAGGGAACCCTCGTAGACTGGTGGTGGGACTGTGAACTGGTGCAGCCACTCTGGAAAACTGTGTGGAGGTTCCTGAAAGAGTTAAAAATAGATCTGCCCTACGACCCAGCAATTGCACTGCTGGGGATTTACCTCAAAGATACAGATGCAGTGAAACGCTGGACACCTGCACCCCAATGTTTATAGCAGCCATGCCCACAATAGCCAAACTGTCGAAGGAGCTTCGGTGTCCATCGAAAGATGAATGGATAAAGAAGATGTGGTATATGTATACAATGGAATATTGCTCAGCCATTAGAAATGACAAAATCCCACCATTTGCTTTGAGGTGGATGTAACTGGAGTGTATTATGCTGAGTGAAATAAGTCGATCGGAGAAGGACAAACAATATATGTTCTCATTCATTTGGGGAATATAAAAAATAGTGAAAAGGAATAAAGGAGAAAGGAGAAAAAATGAATGGGAACTATCATAAAAGGAGAGAGAAAATTAAAGACTTGTAACTCTGGGAAACGAACTAGGGGTGGTGGAAGTGGAGTTGGGGGGGTGGGAGTGACAGTGTGATGGGCACTGAGGTGGGCACTTGATGGGGTGAGCACTGGGTGTTATTCCATATGTTGGCAAATTGAGCACCAATAAAAATAAATTTATAAAAAATTGTTAGAACTAATTTATGAATTCATCAAAATCACATAGTACAAAATCAATTACATTTGCCTTTCTCTACACAAACATTGTAGAAGCAGAAAGAAAAATGAAGGAATCGATTCCCATTTACAATTGAACCAAAAAGCATAAGATACCACGGAATAAACCTAACCAAAGAGGTAAAAGAAAGGCATTCTGAATACCATAAAACCCTGATGAAAGAATTTGAAGATGACACGAAGAAATGAAAAGAAATGAAGATATGACATGAAGAAATGAAAAGACACTCCAGCCTTATTCATTGGAAGAATAAACCTTTTTAAAATGTCTTTACTACCCAAATCAATCTACATATTTACCCAAATCAATCTTTTCAAAATACCACCATTTTTCACAGATCTAGAACAGTATTAACATTTGTATGAAACCACAAAAGACCCCAAGTGGCCATAACAATCTTGAAAGAGTAAAGTGAACCTGGAGGAAACACAATTCTGGATTTAAAGCTATATTACAAAACTGTAGTCATGAAGACAGTATGGTACTGGCACAAAAACAGACACATAGACCAATGGAACAGAATAGAGAACCCAGAAGTGGACCCACACCGATACCAATTCATGTTCAACAAACTGGGAAAGAATATCTAATGGAAAAACAACAGTATTTTCAACAAATGACAATGGGAAAACTGGATGACATCATGCAGAAGAATGAATCTGGACCACTTTCTTATACCATACACAAAAATAAATTCAAAATGGTTGAAAGACCTAAATGTGAGACAGGAAACCGTAAAAATCCTGAAGAATAACACAGGTAGTAACCACTTTGACATTGGCTACAAAGACTTCTTACTGGACATTCTCTTGAGGCAAGGGAAACAAAAGTAAAAATGAACTATTGATTTAAAAAAATGAACTATTGGGGGGATCCCTGGGTGGCTCAGCGGTTTAGTGCCTGCCTTTGGCCCAAGGCGCGATCCTGGAGTTCCGGGATTGAGTCCCACATCGGGCTCCCAGCCTGGAACCTGCTTCTCCCTCCTCCTGTGTCTCTGCCTCTCTCCCTCTCTCTCCCTTTGTCTATCATAAATAAATAAATAAATCTTTAAAAAATGAACTGTTGGGACTTCATCACAATAAAACTTCTGCACAGTGAAAGAAACAATCAACAAAACTAAAAGGCCGCCTGCAGAATTGGGGAAGATATTTGCAAATGACCTATCTGATAAAGCGTTATCCAAAATCTGTAAAGACATTATCACACTCAACACCCCAAAAGCAAATAATCCATTTTATAAATGGGCAGTACACATTAATAGACTTTTTTCCAAAGAAGACTACAGATGGCTAATAAGCACATGAAACGATGCTCAGCATCAGTCATCATCACGGAAAGACAAATCCAAACAATGAGATACCAACTTATCCCTGTCAGAATGGCTAAAATTAACAATACAGGAAACAAATTTTGGTGAGAATATGTAGAAAGGAAACCCTTTCATACTGTTGGTGGGATTGCAAAGTGGTGTAGCCACTCTGGAAATTAGCATGGTGGTTCCTCAAACAGTTAAAAAAATAACTGCCACTGGACCAGCAATCACACTAATAGGTATTTATGCAATGGATACAAAAATACTATTTCAATGGGGCACGTGTATCCTGATTTTTATAGCAGCATTGTCAACAATAGGTAAGTTATGGAAAGATCCTGTGTGTCCATCAACTGATGATAGATAAAGAGGATGTCAGCTATAAAACGAACGATACTTGCCATTTGCTGTGATTTGGATGGTGGTAGAGTGTATTATGCTAAGTGAAAACAAAGAAAGATAAATATCATATGATTTCACTCACACGTGGAATTTAAGAAACAATAGATGAAATAGAAGTAGAAGAAAAAAATAGAGGGAGGCACACCATAAGAGACTTTTAACTAGAGAAAGCAAACTGCAGGTTGATGAAGACAGGTGGGCAGGGGAATGGGCTCAATAGTTGATGGTTATTAAGAAGGGTACTCGTGATCAGCACTTGGTGTTATATGTAAGTGATGAATAATTAAATTCTATTCCTGAAACCGTTATTACAATATGTGTTGACTAACTAGAATTTAAAGAAAAACTTGAAAAAAAATAATGCACTATAAAAAACTACAGCTAATATGATAAAGGGAAAAGTTTTGCAATAGAAAAATTATTTCAAACCCTTGTACTGTAGATATGCAAAACTCTTTGATAAACAATTACTGTTCATCTAAATATTGATGCCTAGTCAATAGTAGGTGCAGTTGTATGCTATACCAGAAGCAATGCAAAGATAAATAGAACAAATAATTCAATAACTTCAATTTTATAGACATACTGTGTTTTTCTCAGTTCTCAGTTGACTCTGTCATGCAGGTCTGAAATAGGGCAAATTTTATTGCTATTTTATAGATGAGGGAACTAAAGAGCTGATCCTAGTAAATAGAATAATCCAAGCCAAGAGGGAACTAGTTTGCTACCCTTGTTTGATTTTCAGTCAATACAAATTTGTACTATTTTCCTAGCCTAAATATTCTGTAATTACTTTCTAATAAGTACATTATTTGAGGCGTTTCGCTCACCCTGGTGGTGTTTTGACATTTACATTATTATTACTGTTAGCCTTCTTTCATAGTATGCTGATACTTAGCTTGGTTTTCCTTGACCCTAGATTTTTCACTGCATGCGAAGAGTACATCAAGCTGCTTTCCCAGATCTCTGCATGTACATTTTTTTTTAATTTTTTTTTAATTTTTTATTTATTTATGATAGTCACAGAGAGAGAGAGAGAGAGGCAGAGACATAGGCAGAGGGAGAAGCAGGCTCCATGCACCGGGAGCCTGATGTGGGATTCGATCCCGGGTCTCCAGGATCGCGCCCTGGGCCAAAGGCAAGCGCCAAACCACTGCGCCACCCAGGGATCCCTGCATGTACATTTTAATAAATCTATAACTAAATGCTTTTGGAATTTCTCGGTGATCAAACTGTCCTATCTACCCAGAAATATAGCAAATGTTTGAACAGATGGATATTGCAATAATGTATAAAACCCATAAAATAATGCTTTAAAAATCTGTCTTCTTTATTTTCACTTTTTAGTTTTAATTCCAGTATAGTTAACATGCAGTGTTATATTAGGTTCAGGTGTACAATATAGTGACTTAACAATTCCATACATCACCCCATGCTCATCATGACAAGTACACTCTATTTCCATCATCTATTTCACCTATCCCCCACCACCTTCCCTCTGATAACCATCAGTTCTTAATAATTAAGAGTCTGTTTATTGGCATATCTCTTTCTTTTTTTCCCCCTTTACTCATTTATTTTGTTTCTTAAATTCCACATATGGGTGAAATCATATGATATTTGTCTTTCTCTGACTTACTTCTCTTAGCATTATACTCTCTTGGTCCATCCCTCTTATTTTGACCTGTTTTCTGGAGGTATCTATGCTTATAGGAAGCAGTCATAATAATATCATATAGTATGATTTCCTAATAAATTGTCTTCAGTTTCTTTTTCTCATTAACAGGTGATTTCAAGTCAGTTGTCAAAAGATTGGGGCAGTAGTGTATTTTGCATTTTGTTTTATATTCTATCAGTATATTTTTCCAGTATAAACAGCATTGTTGGCTCCCTGAATTAAAAAGATGATCACAGATTGTAGAGGTCAGAACATACTGTTTTGGTTGTGATTGGGCCTTCATAATTTTTGTATTTATCAACAATTACTATGATATTCCAACAACAAAAAAAAAAAACTAACTCACCTTCATTCTCGCCTCAGATTTGTCATGTTGTTTTGGAAAGAACAGTGGTTCCTATTTCAAAGTTATTAAATCTTAATTTCACACTGTTAGCTTTCTTTACAGATATCAACTATGATTAGGTACTATGTATAAGTTTGTTAGGGCTGCCATAACTAAGTATCACAGACCAAGTAACTTATACAACAAATCTATTTTCTCACAATTCTGGAGGCTAGAAGTTCAAGAGCAAATTGTTGGCAAAGTTAATTTCTTCTGAGGTCTGTTTCCTTGGCTTATAGATGTCAGTCTTCTCCCTGTGCTTTTACATGCTTTTTCTTCTGTGTGTGTCTATGTCTTAATCTTCTCTTCTTAAAGGAACACCAGTCATATTTGATAAGGGTTCATCCTAATGACCTTATTTTTTTAACACCCTGTCTCCAAATAGTCACATTCTGAGGTGCTGGGGGTTAAGACTTCAGCACATGAATTTTGAGGGGAAACGATTCAGCCCATAGCATACTGTATACCTTTTTGTTTCATTAAGGGATGTGACATATCTGACAAAATTTGTTATCCTCCAGTCTACATTTTATCTCTGTATCCCAAGTAGATAGCACAGTGTATGATACATAGCATATGCTCCATGAATGTTGTTGATTTTTCTGAATGAGTGAGTAATTAAAGATAAAAGACTGTGTGTATGGGAAGATTATGTAATACATCATGACTTTATTATACCAGGATAGAGAAAAGTATTTGAAGATTCACTCTTAGAAGAAAACAAATGGATTGTTGATAGGTACATTACTACCTTGTTTCAGGCTAGAACACTACCAGTCTCAAGATTTTTGGAATGGTGCAGAACCAGAAGAAAGTGAAGTAGAAGAAGGAAGGAGGGCTACAGATGACACAAAAATAATGTTTTAGTATTAAACATCAATAAATATAGCCTTGGAGATGCTAAGAAATGTTAGGCAGTAGACAAGAATGGGTTGGGGAGGAGATGAAATAAGAAAGATGAATATTGGAAATTATGACATAGAGAGTATCAGAGAATTTGACAGTAAAAAAAAGAGGTAGCACATGCAAATTATAAACCACTTGTATAATAAGTAACCATGTGTATGTATGTGTGTATATATGTGTATGACTATCTATATTTATATATCTATGTACCTGTATCTTAGAAGCACCTAAATACTACTTTTCAATCCTGAGCATGTATCAGAATCATCTGGGAGGTTTTAAAAAATACTAGGTCTCACTCTAGTTCTACTGAACCATAATCTTTGAGGATGGAACTCAAACATGTGTGTTAAATAAATATTTATTTTACTAGTGATTTTTATTTGCAGCTAAGGCATTATAAGCTACTCTTTACTTAAATGCAGCCTAGCTATAATTTAGTAACATAGTACATAGTAGTTGTTTGCTTAGGAGCATATGTGTGTTTATTAGAGAAGACATGGCCAATCAGTAAGTTAATGTCAGCATTTTTTAAAAAGTACAGATTCTGGAGTCATTGTGCCCTTCATTTATATTGAGTACAACACAGTGTAATAAAAGTACTGACCATGGATAATCTTGAAAAATGTTTATTTATATTCCTCACACTCTGAAGAAAAAATGCTTATTTCATTAAATTTAGATATAAAATCAGTTCTGTTCAAAACTGACACAATTCCACTATATAGGATGAATTTCATATTTCCTTATTTCCTTTGTATATTAAAAAATTAACTCTGGGGGAAGCCTGGGTGGCTCACAGGTTTAGCTTCTGCCTTCAGCCCAGGGCATGATCCTGGAGACCCGGGACCGAGTCCGGCGTTGAGCTCCCTGCATGGAGTTTGCTTCTCCCTCTGCCTGTGTCTCTGCCTCTCTCTCTCTCTCTCTCTCTCTCTCTCTCTCTCTCTCTCTGTGTGTGTGTGTGTGTGTGTGTCTCATGAATAAATAAATTAAAATCTTTTAAAAAATTAACTCTGGATACCTATTTTCAGTTTTTATTAAAGACATTTAAAAATAATTTTACGTGTTTTTTTACTATTTAATTTATCTTGAAAATCTTTCTTTTTACAAGTGAGAATAAGCTGATGATTGCCAGAGGGGAGGGAATCTGGAGGATGGGTAAAATGAGTGAAGTGAAGTGGGAGATGCAGGCTTCCAGTTGAGGAATGAGTAAGTCATGGGAATAGGAGCTACAGCATTAAGAAGTATAGTCAATGGTAAAGTAATAGCATTGTATGGTGACAGTAGTTATACTTGTAGTGAGCACAGGATATCATATAGAATGGTTGAACCAATACCTTGTGTACCTGAAAGTAATGTAACATTGTGTGTCAACTATACACGAAACATAATAAACATTATATATTAAAATATATATTGTATATAATACTATCTATCCATATAAATTAAAACAACTTTTTCCTCATTCTCTATTTATGAAATTGTGTGGATTTCCGAGGCTGTCTGCTTCCATAAAATCAAACAAGTATTATGCAAAGCCTTAGGAATGCAGAGATGAATGTGATAATACCTGCATTCAGGAAGTTCACAGTCTAGTGAGAGAGAAAGACAAGGTAAGGTGATTTATTAGGACACAGAGTACCAATATTTTATGGTGGCTATCCCCTGGGAAAAGTGATCTTTTCTAATCTAGTAGCATTTCTCATGTTGGAAACTTTTTATGGTAATGCTGCCAAAAAATGAAAGACATATTACATTTTTAAAGGCTGGGCATCTGGATTTTAATTAAGAAAAGAGACATTGAGCAGACACTTTAATTTGGAAGACATTCTTAGCTTTGGTGAAACTAACTAGAGTATAATTGTTTCCTTGGTGACAGTAACTAGTACAGTACAGTTGTTTCCTAGCTCTGAACATTTTTTAAAAACTAATGTCATTATGACCCATGTTTATAATGATGGTCTTTTTTTTTATGATAGTCACACAGAGAGAGAGAGAGAGACAGAGACATAGGCAGAGGGAGAAGCAGGCTCCATGCACCGGGAGCTCAACGCCCTGGGCCAAAGGCAGGCACCAAACCGCTGCGCCACCCAGGGATCCCCATAATGATGGTCTTAAATGTCAGATACTAAAATACTTAGCCATGAAAATGCTGTACTGTGTTCAACATAGAATCACAGACCTATGGGGAACCTTAAAGATCCATGTAATGTAATCTGTTTGTCATGTGAGAGCAGTGAAGTAGAGTCATTTGTGATTTGGCTAAGGCCACTTGTCTTATGCATGGCAGAGCTAGGAGCAAATCTTAGTCTACTGACTCTTCTACCAGTGTTCTTTCAGGTAGAGAAGAATCCTAATACGTGTTTTTATTATATGCTCTAAAGACCAGTAGTACATTCGTAGTATGTAGTGAAAACTCAGTTAACCATAATATTTAGAGTATACAGTCTGATGTTGCTTTTGGTATACACATATTCTATTGCAAAGGTGCATATAGATAAGCCATATAGAATGGTAGCTGCAAAGCATATGTATTTGCATTAAAAAGTTTTTCTTAAAATATTTTATTTATTTATTCATGAGAGACCTACAGTGAGAGGCAGAGACACAGACCAGAGGGAGAAGCAGGCTCCTTGCAGGGAACCCGATGTGGGACTCGATCCAGGGACTGGGATCATGCCCTGAGCCAGAGGCAGACCCTCAACCACTGAGCCACCCAGGCATCCCTAAAAACAGTTTTTGACTTTTGGGGGCAAATTAACTCTCATAGCCACTTACAAGTCTGTTGAAATACCATCTTGATGTATAACAAACATCCATAGACATACTTTTAGAGCTGATTCTTCATTTCTGGCTGATTAGTGGTTACTGATACCTAAAGCTAAAATTCCTCTCCTGCCCTCATGAGAGAGTGAATGTTTGGCTAATTGTGTAACATGGAAGTTATTTTAGCTGCCAAGGAGTCTGGTTTACTTGGGATTATGCTCATGCCCACTTTGACCATAGTCAATATTTATTAATCAATCAATTAATGCATGACTTGACTGAGAATATTCTTGGAATCCAGACCAGAATTTACATGGTGTTAAGAATTGCATGCTCAACTGCCTGGGCCAGTCAGGCACCCCTCCAGTGAGGGTCTTAAAACTATTAGTTGTTGATTTTTTTCTTCTATCACTACCTAGTTGGAAGGGAAACCTGAAGCATAGATTTTATGTGCTTATGTTTATGTGTAATTATATAATAGAGGTGGTGGTGGTGGTGGTCGATCTCTGTGTGAGAAAATAGGGAATTGAAATATACCAGTAGCCCATAAAACTCTGTGCTAATGTGAAGGAGTTGGATAGTCAGTTATTTTCTGGTGTAATTTCTGGATCTAAATGGAGCTAATCATTAGATGTTGCAACTAGTTTTGAGAATTGTTTAGATTTTTTTTTTACAGGATGAAGGAGTTGTTAAAGAAATCCCTATTACTCATCATGTTAAGGAAGGATATGAGAAGGCAGATCCTGCACAGTTCGAGTTGCTCAAGGTGCTTGGTCAGGGATCCTTTGGAAAGGTAATAAATGCCTTATTCCACATTTTTTTTCTCTTTTAAACATTTAGCAGAAAAAGTGTACACATAGAAATTTGGAAAATGTGCCATTTATAAATTTGTAAAAGAATACACACAAAGTTAACTCTCTAATTTTACTCCTTTTATTTCTGTGGTATCTTAGTTCTATTTCTTTATATTTCTCTATTATAAACAATGTTTTCCGGTACTGTGGGCTCACTCATTTCTTTGGGACAAAATAGAACATGCTGTTTATTAGCTGCCTATATCAAAGTAGTTTGATTTTTTTAAAAAAGTTTTCCTTTTAAAAATGCTGGCATAATCCACAGCTTGTTCTTTCTGAGTGATTTTATCTATATTTCTTAGCTCTATCACAAAAGTAATAATTATACACCAATTCATATATGAGTGCATGAATTCACCTATTATCATTAAAGAAGTGTGTGTACAGCAGGGATAGGGACTGGGTGACGTATGGATGATGTGAAACTCCTAAGCTCTAAGGAGCTTAAGTTTCAAAATAGAGACGTTGAGAAATTCATGATTAATTTCATTATCAAAATAATGAAATTCATTATTAAATCTGTTTATTAAGTGCTTAATGGTATGATTCTTAGAAGTGTGTAGGTCTGGTTCTTGACTTTTGTACATCTAACATTGAAGAAGTGAAAGTTGAAGTTACTATACACACAACAATAGATAACAGCCTTTAAGGAAACAATAGCAACAATTTAATGGGAGAAAGATAATGAGAAACTACTAATTTGAGGTGACTGAGATTTAGTTTAAAGGGAGAAAGTAGGGCAACTGAGCAGTGACTCTTATGACCTGAATCATTTTTTGTATATATATTTTTAAAGAATTTATTTATTTATTCATGAGAGCAGAGAGAGAGAGAGAGAGAGAGAGAGAGAGAGAGAGAGAGAGAGGCAGAGACACAGGCAGAGGGAGAAGCAGGCTCTCTGCAGGAGCCCGATGTGGGATTCGATCCCAGATCTCAGAATCACACCCTGAGCCAAAAGCAGATGCTCTACCGCTGAGCCACCCAGGCGTCCCTTTATTGTATATTTTTTTATTGGAGTTCAATTAGCCAACATATAGTATAACACCCAGTCCTCATCATGTCCAGTGCCCCCGTCAGGGCCCGATACCCAGTTACCCCATTCCCCCACCCACCTCCCCTTCTGCTACCACTTGTTCATTTCCCAGAGATACAAATCTCTCATGCTCTGTCACCCTTTCTGATTTTTCCCACTCATTTTCTCTCTTTTCCCCTATAATCCCTTTGACTATTTTTTATATTCCCCGTATAAGTGAAACCATATGTTGTACTTGTCCTTCTGAGTGACTTACTTCACTCAGCATAATACCCTCCAGTTCCATCCACATTGAAGCAAATGGTGGGTGTTTTTTGTTTCTAATGGCTGAGTAATATTCCATAGTATACATATACCACATCTTCTTTATCCATTCACCTTTCAATGGACATTGAAGCTCCTTCCACAGTTTGGCTATTATGGACATTGCAGCTATAAACATTGGGGTGCAGGTGTCTCAGCTTTTCACTGCATCTGTATCTTTTGGGTAAATCCCCAGTAGTGCAATTGCTGGGTCATAGGGTAGCTCTATTTTTTAACTCTTTGAGGAACCTCCACACAGTTTTCCAGAGTGGCTCCACCAGTTCACATTCCCACCAACATCCCCTTCTTCCACATCCTCTCCAACATTTGTTGTTTCCCGTCTTGTAAGTTTTCACCATTCTTACTAGTGTGAGGTGGCATCTCATTGTGGTTTGATTTGTATTTCCCTGATGGCCAGTGATGTGGAGCATTTTCTCATGTGTTTGTTGGCTATGTCTATGTCTTCTTTGGTGAAATTACTGTTCGTGTCTTTTGACCATTTCATGATTAGATTGCTTTTTTCTTGGGTGTTGAGCCTAATAAATTCTTTATAGCTCTTGGATACTAGCCCTTTATCTGATTTGAAAATATCTTCTCCCATTCTGCAGGTTGTCAATGAGTTTTGTTGACTGTTTCTTTTGCTGTGCAGAAGCTTTTTATCTTGATGAATTCCCAATAGTTCATTTTTGCTTTTGTTTCCCTTGCCTTCATAGATGTATCTTGCAAGAAGTTGCTGTGGCCAAGTTCAAAAAGAGTGTTGCCTGTGTTCTCCTCTAGGATTTTGATGGAATCTTGTCTCACATTTAGATCTTTCATCCATTTTGAGTTTATCTTTGTGTATGGTGCAAGAGGATGGTCTAGTTTCATTGTTCTGCATGTGGATGTCCAATTTTCCCAGCACCATTTATTGAAGAGACTGTCTTTTTTTTCCAGTGGATAGTCTTTCCTGCTTTGTCGAATTTTAGTTGGCCATAGAGTTGAGTGTTGTGCCCAAGATTAGGTATCCAAGAAACCACCAAAAAGCGGACACCAATGCAAATCCATGAGGGTTTATTTACAAGCTCAAGCTTGGGTCCAAGTTATACCCGACACAGCGGAGCAGGGACTTGGACCCTGAGGTGGGTTTCAGCTTAGTTTTATGGGCTGGTCTAGGGGACCTCCAGAAGAGATTGAGGAATTTCTGAAGTTCTGTTTATGTTCTGATACGGGGCTTTCAAGAGCATTGAGCTCTGTTCTCATTCTAATCTGGGACTTTCGAGGGCATTAAGCTGTAAATTTCAGCTCTTATTCACAGGGGCCTGAGATGGCTGTACTTGTGCTAAAGCTGAACTTAAAGTGGAATGGCCTTAATTTTCTCAGCCTCCACGTTGAGGGCCCATTTCTGGGTTCTCTATTCTGTTCCATTGATCTGTGTCTGTTTTAGTGCCAGTACCACACTGTCTTGATGATCACAGCTTTGTAGTACAACTTGAAATCCGGGTTTATGATGCCTCCGGCTCTGGTTTTCTTTTTCAACATTCCCCTGGCTATTCGAGGTCTTTTCTGATTCCACACAAATACTAAGATGATTTGTTCCAACTCTCTGAAGAAAGTCCATGGTATTTTGATAGGGATTGAATTAAACGTGTAAATAGCCCTGGGTAGCATGGACATTTTCACAATATTAATTCTGCCAATCCATAAGCATGGAATATTTTTCCATCTCTTTGTGTCTTCCTCTATTTCTTTCAGAAGTGTTCCGTAGTTTTTAGGGTATAGATCCTTTACCTCTTTGGTTAGGTTTATTCCTAGGTATCTTATGCTTTTGGGTGCAATAGCCAATGGGATTGACTCCTTACTTTCTCTTTCTTCAGTCTCATTGTTAGTGTATAAAAATTCCAGTGATTTCTTAGCATTGATTTTGTATCCTGCCACACTACCAAATTGCTGTATGAGTTCTAGCAATCTTGGGGTGGAGGCTTTTGGATTTTCTATGTAGAGTATCATGTCATCGGCGAAGAGGGAGAGTTTGACTTCTTCTTTGACAATTTTAATGCCTTTAATGTCTTTTTGTTGTCTGATTGCTGAGGCTAGTACTTCCAATACTATGTTGAATAGCAGTGGTGAGAGTGGACATCCCTATCTTGTTCCTGATTTCTCTGCATCTAATGAGAGGATCATATGGTTCTTGGTTTTTCTCTTGCTGATATGATGAATCACACTGATTGTTTTACGAGGGTTGAACCAGCCTTGTGTCCCGGGGATAAATCCTACTTGGTCATGGTGAATAATTTTCTTAATGTACTATTGGATCCTATTGGCTAGTATCCTGTTGAGAATTTTTGCATCCATGTTCATCAGGGATATTGGTCTGTAATTCTCCTTCTTGGTGGGGTCTTTGTCTGGTTTTGGAATTAAGGTGATGCTGGCCTCATAGAACGAATTTGGAAGTATTCCATCTCTTTCTATCTTTCCAAACAGCTTTAGTAGAATAGGTATGATTTCTTCTTTAAACGTTTCATAGAATTCCCCTGGGAAGCCATCTGGCCCTGGACCCTTGTGTCTTGGGAGGTTTTTGATGACTGCTTCAATTTCCTCCCTGGTTATTGGCCTGTTCAGGTTTTCTATTTCTTCCTGTTCCAGTTTTGGTAGTTTGTGGCTTTTCAGAAATGCGTCCATTTCTTCTAGATTGCCTAATTTATTGGCGTAGAGCTGTTCATAATATGTTTTTAAAATCGTTTGTATTTCCTTGGTGTTGGTAGTGACCTCTCCTTTCTCATTCATGGTTTTATTAATTTGAGTCTTTTCTCTCTTCTTTTTAATAAGGTTGGCTAATGGTTTATCTATCTTACTAATTCTTTCAAAGAACCAACTCCTGGTTCTGTTGATCTGTTCCACAGTTCTTCTGGTCTCGATTTCGTTGAGTTCTGCTCGAATTTTAATTAACTCTCTTCTTCTCCTGGGCGTAGGGTCCATCTGCTGTTTTTTCTCCAGCTCCTTTAGGTGTAAGGTTAGCTTTTGTATTTGAGTTCTTTCCAGTTTTTGAATGGATGCTTATATTGTTATGTATTTCCCCCTTAGGACTGCTGTTGCTGCATCCCAAAGATTTTGAACAGTTGTATCTTCATTCTCATTAGTTTCCATGAATCTTTTTAATTCTTCCTTAATTTCCTGGTTGACCCTTTCATCTTTTAGCAGGATGGTCCTTAACCTCCACGTGTTTGAAGTCCTTCCAGACTTCTTGTTGTGATTTAGTTCTAATTTCAAGGCATTATCGTCTGAGAATATGCAGGGCACCTTTCTAATCTTTTGGTATTGGTTCAGATCCGATTTCTGACCCAGTATGTGGTGTATTCTGGCGAAAGTTCCATGTGCACTTGAGAAGAATGTGTATTCAGTTGAGTTTGGATGTAAAGTTCTGTAGATGTCTGTGAAATCCATCTGGTCCAGTGTATCATTTAAAGCTCTTGTTTCTTTGGAGATGTTGTGCTTAGAAGACCTATCGAGGGTAGAAAGAGCTAGATTGATGTCACCAAGTATAAGTGTATTATTATCTAAGTATTTCTTCACTTTGGTTATTAATTGGTTTAAATATTTGGCAGCTCCCACATTCGGGGCATATATATTGAAGATTATTAAGTCCTCTTGTTGGATAGATCCTTTAAGTATGAGATAGTGTCCCTCTACTCTCTGAAGAGTTTTGATCAGGAATGGATCCTGTAGTTTGTCAAAGGCTTTCTCTGCATCTATTGTGAGGATGATATGGTTCTTCTTTTTTCTCTTGTTTATGTGATCTGTCAACAAAGGTACAAGGTGAAACAAGAAGTAAAAACAACACTGGTGGTGGCTGGATTTCCAGCTCTGGAGTCAGTTCCCTACTAGTAACTAATGCAGTCTCCCAGTCTGCACTGTCCTAGATGCTCCTGGGTCAGGTGAGGGTGTGCCGATCTGCACAGCTTGCAGGGTTCCCAGTGAAAGGAGAGTCCTCCCTGTCCTGTGCCCTCCCCACTTCTGCCTGTCCCAGGGGGAGTGCAGGATCCTTGGATTTGTCCACTTGGCTCCCTGGAATATGGCACCCTGTGCTGCTGGAATTGTGCTCTGGGGAGTCCTGGCTCCTGAAGGCAGTAGGGCGCAAACACCTCCATCCAGATCCGCCCACCTAACCAACCAGCTTCTTCCAAATTCCCCCCTGGTTGCATGGTCTAGCCCTTACAGAGATCAGTCCACATTTTGTGATGCACTTTCCTTTGGGCGCACTTCTTCTCTTAGTGACTCTGGGAAACTAGAGGCTTCACTGCCCCTCCTGTGATTCTGCTTGATTTCCCAGCTAAGTGCTTTTCCATCTGGGAAGAATCCGCTGTGGATTTTTAATGTTCCCACTTCTCTGGGGCTGGGCTTTCCTGTACCCGAAGGTTTCACCAACTGGCTTTACCCTGGCTCCTTGGCAGTGCCCCTCCCCCACTTTATTTTTTTTTTCCACTTTCCTACCTTGTTAGAAGTGAAAACCCTTCTCTCTGTAGCTTTTTGGCTATTCTGTCTTTAAATCTCAGGTCGAATTTTATAGGTGTTCAGGATGATTTGAATGTTATCTTGGTAAGTTGGTGGGACCAAGTGAGTTGAGGACTCCTACTCCTCTGCCATCTTGCCCTGCCATATCGTCACCTGAATCATTTTAATATTTTAAAACATTTTAAATATTTTAAATATTTAAAAATATTTATTGAATGCCTAGTGTATACACTTGTAAAAGCAGTATTAGTGAATATAAAATTGACATTGTCTTAAAGTAACCTGATGTCTACATGGTAAAGGATGTAACGTGAAATACAGAGAAATTTTTCTCAAGACACAGTAAAAACAAACTAAGGTAGATTATAGTTTGATAGTAATTTGCTATAAGAAGTATATGAAAATAAGGAGATAGGACTTGAATATTTGTGCTGGGGAGAGTAAAACTATAGGGAGCTTTTAATAGATTGTGTGTGGGGCAAGTCCTTATAAAAGTGATGTATAGGGAAGGCATGTGCATTCCGCATACCTGTGTTTTTAAAAATATATAGAAGTGCAATATTCTCTTAATTATTTTACATCGTATTTTTATGATGTTAATTTTAGAGGAACAGAGATTAATTTTTTTATATCTCATATGTATACATGCTTAAATATCAACTTGGATAAAATTTCACCAGGCATTTTACCCCAAAGATACAAATGTAGTGATCTGAAGGGGCACCTACACCCCAATTTTTATAGCAGCAATGTCTACAATAACCAGACTGTGGAAAGAGCCAAGATGTCCATGAACAGACAAATGGGTAAAGACGTTGTATGTATATATACAATGGAATACTATTTAGCCATTAGAAAGAATAAATATTTTCCATTTACATCAATGTGGATGAAACTGGAGGATATTACACTGAGCAAAAATACTCATCAGAGAAGAATTATCATATGGTTTTACTCACGTGTGGAATATAAGGAACAGTGTAGAGGATCATAGGGGAAGGGAGGGAAAACTGAATGGGAAGTCACAAGAGAGGGAGAAAAATCTTGAGAGACTCTTAACTATAGGAATCAAACAGGGTTGTTGGAGGGGAGGGGAGTGGGGGGACGGAGTAATTGAGAGAGGGACATTAAGGAGGGCGTGCGATATGGTGAGCACTGGGTGTTATACGCAACTCATAAATTATTGCACAGTAAATCTGAAACTAGTAATGTACTGTATGTTGGCTAATTGATTTAAAAATTTTTAAAAGTTCACCAGGCAAACATTTCAAGCCATTAAAAGTCATTGTTTTTCATTTGATGTTTATATTTATTCCTATGTATGCTTATTTATATCCAGATTTGCTCCAGACAGGATTTACTATTTTCATAGATGAATACCAAGTAAAATAAAAATAAGTAGAGAAAATGATTAGAGTAGGAAAGATTAGATGAAGCCAGTACTACATTTTTGTCGTTTACAAATGCATGACATAAAAGCTTATGTGTTCTAGAAGGGGGACCAAAATGATGACTTAAAATTTCTGGCAGGCATTATAAAGAAGTTGATACATTTAATTGCATGATTATTGGCAGTATCTGTAAGGTTGTAAACAGATCTAACAGACCAGAAAAAAATTTTCTCATGGGACTTCATAAAGAGAATACAGTATAACAAAATGTAATGTCTTTCATAACATCTTCATATCAAATATAGAAACATGTGGACAAGTCAATCTAGTCCTTAAATTCAGGAAATACTCAGCTTTGTGCAGGAACTTCAGTTTAACAAGGATAACATAGAAGTCTTTTTAAAAATTTGTAATACTGGGAGGCAGGGCAAGATGGCGGAAGAGTAGTGTCCTCAAGTCAGCTGTCCCTAGCAACTTACCTAGATAACTTTCAAATCATCCTGAAAAACTATGAATTCGGCCTGAGATTTAAAGAGAGAACAGTTGGAATGCTACACTGAGGAGAATTCACGCTTCTATCGAGGTAGGAAGACGGAAAAAAATAAACAAATAAAAAACCATCCAAGGGGGAGGAGCCCCCACAAGGAGCCGAGATAAGGCCAGGCGAGGAGTGCCTCCAGGACAGGAAAGCCCCGTCCCAGAGAAGCAGGAATTTTACCAATCTTCCTGGATGGAAAGGTTCCTGCAGGGAGCTCGGGCAGGATCCCAGGAGGGGTAGTGATACCCTCAGGCTTCCAGGGTCACTAACAGAGGAAGTGTGCCCCAGGGGAGAGCACCCCACACTCCCTAGGCTGAGCTCCCCAAAGGGCTAAGGCATGCGCCCCATGGGACCTTGGGAGCAGCTCAGGCGGCAGCTCCACAGAGGGGGCTGCTTGGCTCCAAAAGCAGGATTCCAGCCGCTCAGGCCACCGAGCACAGGGCCCCAGGGGACACAGCCTAAGATGAAGCACTCCCCCCGGAACAGGCAGAGGCCGGGAGGACAAAGGGCAGCGAGGATGCTCCTACCCCCGGGCAGCCCCGAACTGTGCAGATCAGTGCCCCCCGCCCTTGGAGCATCCAGGCCCCTGTGGATTGGGAGACTGTGGTAGTTACTGTGGGAGCTGACTCCAGAGATGGATAGCTGGCCACCGCCACTGTTGTTGTTCCTCATAGTGTCACCTTGTACTTGGGACTGAGCAGGACCACCAGGGTGCAGGGGCCTCACAGGATAAACAGCTCCCCCTGAGCCGTGCACACACCTGAGAATCAGCACAGGAGGCCCCAACACCAGAAGACCAGCTGAAAGGACAGGGGAAGAGCAAGTTCTTAACAAAGCAGCTCTGGGAAGCTCCAGGGGAAGTCCAGGGACTTACAGTATATAGAATCAGAGGATACCCCTCTTTGTTTTTGGTTTGTTCCCCCTCCCTTTTTCTCTCTTTTCCTCCTTTTCCCAGTAAAACTTGATTGAGCCACTCTACACTGAGCAAAATGATTAGGAGGAAGAACTCTCCACAAAGAAAGAATCAGAAACAGTCCTCTCTCCCAAAGAGTTATAGAATTTGGATTAAAATACAATGTCAGAAAACCAATGCAGAAGAACAATTATAAAGCTACTGGTGGCTCTATAAAAAAGCATAACGGATTCAAGAGACTTCATGACTGCAGAATTTAGATCTAATGAGGCCAAAATTAAAAATCAATTAAATGAGATGCAATCCAAACTGGAGGTCCTAATGATGAGGGTTAACGAGGTAGAAGAATGGGTGAGTGACATAGAAGACAAGTTGATGGCAAGGAAGGAAACTGAGGAAAAAAGAGAAAAACAAAATATCATGAGGATAGGTTAAGGGAAATAAATGACAGGCTCAGAAGGAAAAATCGACCTTTAATTGGGGTTCCAGAAGGCACCGAAGGGACAGAAAACCAGAAAGTGTATTTGAAAAAATCATAGCTGAGAATTTCCCTAACTTGGGAAGGGAAACAGGTATTTAGATCCAGGAGATAGAGAGATGCCTCCCTGAAATTAATAAAGACCATTCAACACCCGATATTTCGTAGTGAAACTTCCAAATTCCAAAGATAAAGAGAAGATCCTTAGCAGTGAGAGACAAGAGATTCTTAACTTATATGGGGAGGAATATGAGATGATCAGCAGAGCTCTCCACAAAGACTTGGCAAGCCAAAAGGCTGGCAGGATATATCCAGGGTCCTAAATGAGACGAACCTGCAGCCAAGAATACTCTACCAGCAAGGCTCTCATTCAGAATAGGAAGAGAGATAAAAAGCTTCTAAGAAAAAAAAAAAAAGCTTCTAAGATAGGCAGAAACTGAAAGACTATGTGACCAAAAAATGAGCTTTGCAAGAAATATTAAGGGGGACTCTGTAAAAGAAAGAGGAAGTCCAAGGAAACAATCCACAAAAACAGCGACTGGATAGGTATCATGACGACACTATATTCATATCTTTCAATAGTAACTCTGAACGTGAATGGACTTCATGACCCCATCAAAAGGCGAGGGTTTCAGACTGGAAAAAAAAAAAAAAACAAGACCCATCTATTTGCTATCTACAAGAGACTCATTTGAGACATAAGGACACCTACAGCCTGAAAAAAAAAAAAAAACGATTTGAAAACCATGTACCATTTAAATGGCCCTCAAAAGAACGCAGGGGTAGCCATCCTCATATCAGACAAACTATAGTTTATCCCGGAGACGGTAGTAAGATGAAGAAGGACACTATATCATACTTAAAAGGTCTATCCAACACGAGGACTTAATAATCATCAATATTTATGCCCCGAATGTGGGAGCTGTCAAATATATCAATCAATTAATAACAAAATTTAAGACATAGATAATAATATACTTATACTTGGTGACTTGAATGTAGCGCTTTCTACAATCTACAGGTGTTCAAAGCACAACATCTCCAAAGAAACAAGAGCTTTAAATGATACACTGCACCAGATGGATTTCACAGATATTTACAGAACTTTACATCCAAACGCAACGGATTACACATTCTTCTCAAGTGCACATGGAACTTTCTCCAGAATAGACCACATACTGGGTCACAAAGCAGGTCTTAACTGATACCAAAGGATTGGGATCGTCCCCTGCATATTTTCAGACCATAATGCTTTGAAATGAGAACTCAATCACAAGAAGAAGTTTGGAAGGATTTCAACCACGTGGAGATTAAGAACCATCCTGCTAAAATATTAAAGGGTCAACCAGGAAATTAGAGAAGAATTAAAAAGATTCATGGAAACTAATGAGAATGAAGATACAACCATTCAAAATCTTTGGGATACAGCAAAAGCAGGCCTGAGGGGGAAATATATTGCAATACAAGCATCCATCCAAAAACTGGAAAGAACTCAAATACAGGAGCTAACCTTGCACCTAAAGGAGCTGGAGAAAAAAGAGCAAATAGATCCTAAATCCAGCAGAAGAGAGTTAATAAAGATTTGAGCAGAACTCAGTTAAATAGAGACCAGAAGAACTGTAGAACAGATTAACAAAACCAGGAGTTGGTTCTTTGAAAGAATTAATAAGATAGATAAACCATTATCCAGCCTTATTAAAAAGAAGAGAGAAAAGACTCAAATTAATAAAATCATGAATGAGAAAGGAGAGATCACCACCAACACCAAGGTAATACAAACGATTTTTTTTTTTTTATTTTTTTTTATTTTTATTTTTTTTATTTTTTTATTTTTATTTTTTTTTTTTTTAATACAAACGATTTTAAAAACATATTATGAGCAGCTATACACCAATAAATTAGGCAATCTAGAAGAAATGGACGCATTTCTGGAAAACCACAAACTACCAAAAATGGAACTGGAAGAAATAGAAAACCTGAACAGGCCAATAACCAGGGAGGAAATTGAAGCAGTCATCCAAAACCTCCCAAGACACAAAAGTCCAGGGCCAGATGGCTTCCCAGGGGAACTCTATCAAATTAAAGAAGGAAGATTAAAGAAGGAAGAATACTGGGATCCCTGGGTGGCGCAGCGGTTTGGCGCCTGCCTTTGGCCCAGGACACGATCCTGAAGACCCAGGATCGAATCCCACGTTGGGCGCCTGGTGCATGTAGCCTGCTTCTCCCTCTGCCTATGTCTCTGCCTCTCCCTCTCTCTCACTGTGTGCCTATCATAAATAAATAAAATTTAAAAAAAATTAAAAAAAAGAAGGAAGAATACCTATTTTAGTAAAGGTGTTCAGCAAGATAGAAAGAGATGGAAAACTTCGAAACTCATTCTATGAGATCAGCATCACCTTAATTCCAAAACCAGACACAGACCCCACCAAGAAGGAGAATTACAGACCAATATCCCTGATGAAGATGGATGCAAAAATTCTCAACAAGGTACTAGCCAATAAGATGCAACAATACATTAAGAAGATTATTCTCTGTGACCAAGTGGGATTTATCCCCGGGATGCAAAGGTCGTTCAACACTAGTAAAACAATCAATGTGATTGATCATATCAGCAAAATAAAAAACAATAACCATATGATCCTCTCAATACATGCAGAGAAAGCATTTGACAAATACAACATCCATTCCTGATCAAAACTCTTCAGACTGGGAATGAGGGAACATTCCTCAGCGTCTGAAAAGCCATTTATGAAATGCCCACAGGAAGTATCATTCTCAATGGGGAAACACCGAGAGCCTTTCCTCTAAGATCAGGAACACGAAAGGGATGTCTACTCTCACAACTGCTATTCAACATGGTATTAGAAGTCCTAGCCTCAGCAATCAGGCAACAAAAAGAAATAAAGGGCATTCAAATTGGCAAAGAAGATGTCAAACTCTCCCTCTTCCCAGATGACATGATATTCTCCATAGAAAACCCAAAAGACTCCACCCCAAGATTGCTAGAACTCACACAGCAATTCGGCAGTGTGGCAGGATACAAAAGCAATGCCCAGAAATCAGTGGCATTTCTATGCACTACCAATGAGACTGAAGAATGAGAAATGAAGGAGTGCATCCCATTTACAGTTGCACCCAAAAGCATAAGATACATAGGAAAAAAACTAACCAAAGAGGTAAAGTGTCTATACCCTAAAAACTATAGAACACTTCTGAAAGAAATTGAGGAAGACACAAAGAGATGGAAAAATATTCCAAGCTCATGGATTGGAATAATTAATATTGTGAAATTGTCAATGTTACCCACGGCAATTAACACGTTTAATGCAATTGCTATGAAAATACTATGGACTTCTTCAGAGAGTTGGAACACATCATCTTAAGATTTGTGTGGAATCAGAAAAGACCCCGAATAGCCAGGGGAATATTGAGAAAGAAAACCATACCTGGGGGCATCAAATGCCAGATTTCAGGTTGTTCTACAAAGCTGTGGTCATGAAGACAGTGTGGTACTGGCACAAAAACAGACACATAGGTCAATGGAACAGAATAGAGAATCCAGAATGGACCCTCAACTTTATGGTCAACTGATATTCAACAAAGCAGGAAAGACTGTCCACTAGAAAAAGGACAGTCTCTTCAATAAATGGTGCTGGGAAAATTGGACATCCATATGCAGAAAAATGAAACTAGACTATTCTTTTACACCATACACAAAGATAAACTCAAAATGTATGAAAGATCTAAATGTGAGACAAGATTCCATCAAAATCCTAGAGGAGAACACAGGCCACAATCTTTTTGAACTTGGCCACAGCAACTTCTTGCAAGATACATCCATGAAGGCAAGAGAAACAAAAGCAAAAATGAACTATTGGGACTTAATCAAGATCAAAAGCTTCTGCATAGCAAAAGTAACAATGAACAAAACTCAAAGACATCCTAAAGAATGGGAGAATATATTTGCAAATGACCTATCTGATAAAGGGCTAGTATCCAAGATCTATAAAGAACTTATTAAACTCAACAGCAAAGAAACAAACAATCCAATCATTAAATGGGCAAAAGGCATGAAAATAAATTTCACCAAAGAAGACATAGACATAGCCAACAAGCACATGAGAAAATGCTCCACATCACTGGCTATCATGGAAATACAAATCAAAACCACAATCAAAAAAAAAATCAAAAAAAAAAAAAAAACAAAACCACAATCAGATACCACCTCACACCAGTGAGAATGGTGAAATTAAGAAGACAGGAAACAAGAAATGTTCGAGAGGATGTGGAGAAAGGGGAACCCTCTTGCACCGTTGGTGGGAATGTGAACTGGTGCAGCCACTCTGGAAAACTGTGTGTTGGTTCCTCAAAGGTAAAAATAGATTTGCCCTACAATCCAGAAATTGTACTGCTGAGTATTTACCCCAAAGATACTGATGTAGTGAAACGCTGCAACACCTGCACCCCAATGTTTATAGAAGTAATGTCCACAATAGCCAAATTGTGGAGGGATCCTCAGTGTTCATCAAAAGATGAATAGAAAAAGAAGATGTGGTCTATGTATACAATTGAATATTACTCAGCCATTAGAAACGACAAATACCTACCATTTCCTTTGACGTGGATGGAACTGGAGGGTCTTATGTTGAGTGCAATAATGCAGTCGGTGAAGGACAAACATTACATGGTTTCATTCATTTGGGGAATATAAAAATTAGTGAAAGAGAATAAAGGGAAAGGACAGAAAATGTGTGAAACTGTCAGTGAGGGTGACAAAACATGGGAGATACCTAACTCGTTCATTTCTGGGAAACAAACAACGGGTAGTGGAAAAGGAGGTGGTTGGGTCGGGGCTTGGAGTGACTCAGTGATGGGCATTGAGGCGGACACTTGCCGGGATGAGCACTGGGTGTTATGCTATATGTTGGTAAATTGAACTCCAATAAAAGAAATTAAAAATATAAAGTTCTTTAAAAAAATAAAAAACAATAAAAATTTGTAATACTAAAATACAAAGTATTGATCTTCATATATTTTATCAACCAAAGAAATATTAAGGAGTTCGCTTATTTTTTTCCCCTAGGTTGTTAACCTACTTGCTTGTCAGTATTACATCATTTACATGGGCATTGGGTAGATGTGGCTTGTTATATGCTGAACCTATGCAGTAATTTGGCCAAGCCTGTGAATCAGAGAAGCACGGGAGATAATCGAAGAAACTTTGAGCTGTGGTGTTATTTAGTTGTCTGTAAAAGTTCCATTGTTAAAATGCAATAAATGGAATTTTGGGCTATGTAAAACATTGCAACTAGATATCTTTGTAAGATATTTAATAGGGGAAAAACACTACTAAAACCATTTGTAAGATTGTACTTTAAAGAAATTTGTATTATCATGTCTGTACTGGACACCAAATATGATGCTATTAATGATCACTAATGTATGGATTGAAATTTAGTGTACAGAACAACTTATATTACTCATTTTAAAATGCAAATAAATACATGAAAACATGTCTGAAATTGTCAGAATACCTTTCCTTTATTTCACACGCCAAGTAATATTTTTGCAAAGCATACATTTTAAAATTCATGGATTATAAATTTTCTTTACTTACATGATAGTAAAGTATATGACTTAAAATGAATTTAAAAAAGATTTAATTTTTATCTGAGAGCACACGTGTGTGCAAGTGGGGGGAGGGGCAGTGGGAGAGAATCCCAAGCAAACTCCTTGAGTGCAGAGCCAAATACTGGACTTGATCTCCCCACCCATGAGATCATGATCTGAGCTGAAATCAAAAGTCAGGTGCTTGGGGCTCCTGGGTGGCTCAATATGTTAAGCATCTGCCTTCAATTCAGATCATAATATCAGGTTCCTGGGATCAAGCTCCATGTCTGGCTCCCTGCTCATCAGGGAGTCTGCTTCTCTCTCTCTGTTCCTACCCCACATCTCATGCTGTCTCTCTCAAACTAATAAATAAAATCTTTAAAAAAAAAATTTTAAAAAGTCAGATGGTCAACTGGTTGAGCCATCAAGCTGCCCCCAAAATGGGTTTTTGAAAATATTAAACCCTTGCCTTCTTATATAATTATTGGCATACTTTTCAAAATATATGTTTACACCTTAGAATTTATTAGACTTTTTTTTTCTCTTCAATCAGTATTAAAGCTGGCTCATCTTTTAGTTCTCTTTAACAGATACTGAGTACTTTTTTAATGGAAAATATAAAAGTCCATACGACCCAAAGAGGTATGTTGGAGTTACTCACTCACCCATTTCTTCTCTGAACTGTTTCCAAGAATTGGATTAATGTGACTGAAAGGAAACCTCTTTGATCATGCTAAATATGTTTTTAGCTACAGTAGGTTTTTTTAGTTTTTATTTATTTATTCATGAGAAACAGAGACACAGAGACAGGCAGATACACAGGCAGAGGGAGAAGCAGGCTCCTTGCAGTGAGCCCGACATGCGACTCGATCCTGGGTCTCCAGGTTCACACCCTGAGCCGAAGGTGGTGCTAAACCGCTGTGCCACCCTGGTTGCCCTAGATATAGTAGTTTGAAGCCATGCAACTTCTCTAGTTGACCATTGGAAGAGAGCAGAGTGAGAAGACATTTTCTTATGATAGTTTAGTCCATCTAAGATCTGAAAAGAACAAATCAGTTGATTGACAAATAATTATTTCTCTAGACTATAAATGATGGCTTCTATTAGATGCCATATTAGGATACTAGTAGAGTGTTAGATGAGCTAGGGAAAAAGTGACTATTTTGTGCAAGTGTCTTCCTGAAAGTCTGCACCATTTTTTTCTTGTTTCTTTGCTTCTTTTTGCCCTCTATATTCCATTCTTTCCATCCCTATTAAGGGCTGTGCTTTAGAACAGTGGTTCTCAGTGTATAGTCTGTCCATTCCTGGGCATCCATAAGACATGTTCAGGGGGTCCTCAAGGTCAAAATTATTTTATGATTCTAAGATACTGTTCTAAAACTTCTGGCACCATGGCAAAACTGCAGCAGTGACTACAAATTATGTCAGTAGTCATTGTATTCACTGCTAAATACTTGGCAGTTTAAAAAATGCGAGTTTTACTTCAGAAGGTCTTTGATGATGTGCTATTATTTTTAAAAATATTTTATTTATTTATTTATTTATTCATGAGAGACAGTGGGAGAGGCAGAGACATAGGCAGAGGGAGAAGGAGACTTCTCACAGGGAGCCTGATGTGGAACTTGATCCCAGAACCCCGGGATCACACCCTGAGCCAAAGACAGATGCTCAACCGCTGAGCCACCCAGGCATCCCATGATGATGAAATGTTATTAAACTTCTCAAATCTCAACCCTTGAGTGCACTTCAATTTACCATTGTGTGATGAAATGAGAAGTATAGATAAAGCACTTTAACTGTATACCAGATGTTGCATACCATTAAGGCAGAGCAGTTGTTTGATTTTTGAGTTGTAAACTGAACTCGCCACTTTTTCCATAGAACACCATTTTTACTTGAAAGAATGATTGACAAACTATGATTACTTAAACTTCATATTTTTGGTACATGTTTCCACAAGAATGGAAATGATCCTCTTATATTATGGAAAACAACTGGCAGCATCTTTGTTGGTGATAAACTTTGGGCTGTGAAGCAAAAAAATAGTTTTGGAAAATTTTTATTTGATGCTATGAACTTGACATCTTAATACTAAAATTTTTCTGATGAAATCACTGCTGTTCAACATTTGAAAGATTTGCATATCTCAGTAAAGCAATATTTTTGAGATGACCAACACATGGTATTATCAAATCAGATACTAGTACAATGTCCATTAAAAGTGTAAGGTAGACCAATGGATTATTGTGTAATAGAATATGGACAGTTAATTGATATGGTTTCAGATTGTTGTACCTAAATTTTAAGAAACTGCCACTTTCTAAGTTGTTGTGACATATCAAAGAAGAATAAGCACAATTATATGAAAAAGCTATTATACTCCTCCCTTTTCTACATACATGTCTGTGTGAGGCCTGATTTTCTTTCTGTACTTCAAGCAACAACTTATTTACAACAGATTGAATGTAGAATCAGATACAAAAATCTGATTCTTTTCTGTTAAGTCAGATATTAGAGATTTGCAAAAACATTTATTAATGTCATTCCTCAATTTTTTTTTGCTTTGGAAAATATAGTTACCTTTATAAAAATATTTATGCTCACATGTAATAAGTTTATTATTTCTTTTTTTTTATTTATTTATTTTTTTATTAATTAACTTTTATTGGTGTTTAATTTACCAACATACAGAAAAACACCCAGTGCTCATGTTTATTATTTCTTAATGAATCAATACAAAGTTGTTTTTCTCTGTTTTAATTTCTAATATGGTAAGTATCAATAGATAGGACCCACATAAAAAAAAAACACTTTGGAGTTTTCACTAATTTTTAAGATTGTAAAGGATTCCTGAGACCAAATGGATTGAGAACTGCTTTCCTTCAAGAGACTGATAAAAATGGTTCTCCAAAAAAAAAAAAAAAGGTTCTCCAGAGTGGCATCTGCCTTTGTCGTAGGTCATGATCCTAGGTCCTGGGATCGAGCCCCAAATGGGGTTCCCTGCACAGTGAGGAGTGGGCTTCTGCCTCTGCTCCTCCCCTCTGCTCTATACTTTCTGTTTCTGGAATTCTCTTACTTGCTCTCTCAAATATATAAAATCTTTTAAAAAATAGTTCTTTTTGATGTGGAGTCATCATTCATGAAATGACTTGATTCCCTTGTTATTATATTGGTCACGTGGATATTGATTAGGAAAAAGGAAACTGGGTATCTGAAACCTTTGAATCCAGTGCTTAGGGTTAATGCTATTTATTTAGCTGAAGCATGTCTGTGCGCGCGCGCCTGTGTGTGTGCGCGCGCGCGTGTGTGTGTGTTGTGGCAATTAAATTAATCTTTTTTTTTTTCTTTTTTTAAGTTTTTATTTTGATTCCAGTTAGTTAAAATAAAATATAGTGTAATATTAGATTCTGGTGTACAATACAGTAATTTATCACTCCCTTACAATACCTGATGCTCATTACAAGTGCACTCCTTAATTCCCATCAACCTATTTCACCCATCCCCCCACCCACTTCCCCTCTGGTAACCATCAGTTTGTTCTCTGTAGTTAAGAGTTTGCTTCTTAGTTTGCCTATCTGTTTTTTTTTTCACTTGCTCATTTATGTTGTTTCTTAAATTCCACCTATACTTGAAATCATATGGTATTTGTCTTTGTCTGAGTCTCTAATTTTGCTTAGAATACTACTCTCTAGCTCCATCCATGTCCTTGCAAATGGCAAGATTTCATTATTTTTTTTAAATTAATTTTTATTGGTGTTCAATTTACCAACATACAGAAAAACACTCAGTGCTCATCCCGTCAAGTGTCCACCTCAGTGCCCGTCACCCATTCCCCTCCAACACCCGCCCTCCTCCCCTTCCACCACCCCTACTTCGTTTCCCCGAGTTAGGAGTCTTTATGTTCTGTCTCCCTTCCTGATATTTCCCAACATTTCTTTTCCCTTCCTTTATATTCCCTTTCACTATTATTCATATTCCCCAAATGAATGAGAACATACACTGTTTGTCCTTCTCCGATTGACTTATTTCACTCAGCATAAAGATTTCATTATTTTTAATGGCTATGTAATATTCCATTTTGTGTATCAAATTGTATATATATATTCCACCAGAGACCTCTCCAGAGAGATAAGTTTAGGGTTAAGGCTAGGGTATAGTTAGGGTTGGGGGTTAGGGTTTGTGGTTGGGTTAGGATTAGGTCTTCACTTAGTATAATACTCTTTACCTTGATCCGTGTCTTTGCAAATAGCAAGATTTCATTTTTATGGCTGAGTATTTTTCCATCGTTTGTGTGTGTGTGTGTGTGTGTGTGTGTGTGTGTGTGTGTTCCCCAAATCTTCTTTTTCCTGAGGTGAAGGATTAGGGTTCAGTGTAAGACTAATATTCGGGCTAGGGTTAGAGTTAGGGCCAGGGTGAGTGAATGTGCCTATTTTCCTGCAGTTTAGAGACCTCTTCACAGCAATCCATTTAGAATTAGAGTTAGAGTTTGGGGTTAGTCATTAGCAGTTAGGTGTTAGGGTTAGGATTAGGTTTAGAGCTAGGGATAGGGTTAGAATCAATCTATGTCCCTCATGTCCTGCATTTCAGAGACCTCTCCAGAGGTTAGGTTTAGGGTCTGAATTCAGTTTAGAGGTAGAGTTTAGTAGTTACTGGTAAGGAATAGGGTTAGGTATAGGGACAAGGTTAAGATTAGGGTAAGGATTAGTGTTTGTGCTTGTGCTTGGCATCCTGCAGTTCAGAGACCTCTCCAGAGAAAAACCTCAAGCTTCTTTTGGGGTGAGAATAAATAAGGCAGCCATCCATGGAGCTGAGGTACCAAGGGGACTTGGTGCTCTAGATACTCTTGGAGTGGAAATTCAATTGGTCATTCTGTTTCTGTTTCTTTTTTTTTTTTTTACTTCCTTTATATTTAAATTCCTGTTAGTTAACATACAGTGTGATATTACTTTCAGGAGTAGAATTTACCAATTCAGTACTTACATACAACAGCCAGCGCTTAGCTCAATGAATGCCCTCCTTAGTTCCCATCACTTATTTAACCTATTCTGCTGCCCACCTCCACTCTGGTAATCAGCAGTTTGTTCTCTATTATTTAAGAGTGTGTTTCTTGGTTTTTCTCTCATATTTTCCCCTCTATGTACATTTGTTTTGTTTCTTAAATTCCACCTCTGAGTGAAA
Organism: Vulpes lagopus; assembly: GCF_018345385.1. NCBI lineage: Eukaryota > Metazoa > Chordata > Mammalia > Carnivora > Canidae > Vulpes > Vulpes lagopus. The sequence goes on along the minus strand of NC_054848.1, from coordinate 64,767,111 downwards.
TCATATGGTATTTATTTTTCTCTGACTTATTTTGCTTAGCATAATACTCTCTAGATTCATTCACATTGCTGTGAATGGCAAGATTCCGTTTGGTTTTATTGCTGAGTAATAACCCATTGTATGTGTATACCACCTCTTCTTTATCATTCATCAGTCAATGGATGTTTGGGCTCTTTCCATAATTTGGCTATCGTTGATAGTCCTGCTATAAATATTTGGGTACATGTATTACTTCAAATCAGCACTTTGTATCCTTTAGGTAAATACCCAGTAGTAAATTCAGCAATTGCTGGATCATTCTATTTTTAACTTTTAACTGGTAGTTCTATTTTTAACTTTTTGATGGACCTCCTTAATAATGTTTCTGAGTGACTGCACCAGTTTGCATTCCCGCCAACAGTGTAAGAGAGTTCCCCGTTCTCCAAATCCTTGCCAACACAGTTATTTCCTGTGTTGTTAATTTTAGCCATTCTGACTGGTGTGAGAGTATGTCTCATTGTAGTATTGATTTATATTTCCCTGATGATGAGTGATATTGAGCATTTTTCATGTTTCTCTTGGCCATCTAGATATGTTCTTTGAAAAAATGTTATTCATGTCTTCTGCCCATTTGTTAACTAGGTTATTTTTTTTGGTGTTGATTTTTATAAGTTGGTTATGTAATTTGGATACTGCCCCTTTATCAGATATGTCATTTGCAAATATCCTCCCTTTTATATGTTACCTTTTAGTTTTGTTCGTTGTTTCCTTTGCTATACAGAATCTTTTTATGTTGATGAAGTCTTAACAGTTAATTTTTGCTTTTGCTTCCCTTGCCTCAGAAGACATATCTAGTAAGAAGTTGCTATGGCTGATGTCAAAGAGGTTACTGTCTGTGTTCTCCTTTAGGATCTTGATGGTTTCTGGTCTCATATTTCCTTCTTCCATCCATTTTGAATTTATTTTTGTATATGGTATAAGAAAGTGGTCCAATTTCATTCTTTTGCATGCTACTGTCCAATTTTCCCAACACCATATGTTGAAGAGACTATCGTTTTCCATTGGATATTCTTTCCTGGTTTGTGGAATATTAATTGATCATATAGAGTTGTGGATTCATTTCTGGATTTTCTATTCTGTTCTATTGATCTATTTGTCCTTTTTTTTGTTCCAGTGCCATACAGTCTTGATCATTACAGATTTCTAACATAACTTGATTGCCTTTGGTAATATAGACATTTTAACAGTATTTGTTCTCCCTATCCATGAGCATGAAATGTTTTCCCCAATTCTTTAGTTTCTTTCATCAATGTTTCATAGTTTTCATAACCTCTTTGGGTTATGTTTATTTCTAGGTATCTTATGGTTTTTGATACAATTGTAAATGAGACTGATTTCTTGATTTCTTTTTGAGGATGACATTAGCTGTGGGTTTTTCATATATGGTTTTATGATATTGAGGTATGTTCCTTCTAATCCTACTTTGTTGGGGATTTATTATGAATGGATATTGTATTTGATCAAATGCTCTGCATCACTTGAGATGATCATATTTTTTATCCTTTCTTTAATTAATGCTATATATAATGCTGATTATAAATATTGAACCACCCTTGCAATCCAGGAATAAATCCCACTTGGTCGTAGTAAAAGTTATTTTTTTTTCATTTTAGGTTAATTTTTAAGTAATCTCTCTATCAAATGTGGGGCCCAAACTCACAACCCTGAAATCAAGGGTCACATGCTCTACTACCTGAGCAGGCCAGGAACTCCTGTTTTTTTTTTTTTTATTATTATCTTTTGTGGATTAGGTTTGTAGTAGTTCAGTGAGAATTTTTGCATCTGTATTCATTTGTAATATTGGGCTGTAGTTCTCTTTTTAGTGGTGTCTTTATCTGATTTTGATATCAGAGTAATGCTTCCTCATAGAATGAATTTGGAAGTTTTCCTTTCTTTTCTATTTTTTGGAATAGTTTGAAAAGCATACATATACATATTAACTCTTCTTTAAAGACTTGTTAGAATTTGCCTGTGAAGCCATCTGGTCCTGGATGTTGGGTTGTTGGCAGTTTTTTAAATGATTCAATTTCATTCCTGGTAATTGTTCTGTTCAAATTTTCTATTTCTTCTTGTTTCAGTTTGTGTAATCTATATGTTTTTAGGATTTTTTTCATTTCCTCCAAGTTGTCCAAACTTTTGGCATAGTTTTTCATCATATTCTGTTATGATTGTTTATATCCCTGTAATGTTATTTCCCTTCTGTTATTTGTGATTTTATTTATTTCAGTCATTTTTCTTTTTGATAAGTCTGGCTAGAGGTTTATCAATTTTATTAATTTTTTTCAGGAATGCAGCTCCTGGTTTCAGCTCCTTTTGTTTGTTTTAGTTTCTATATAATTTATTTCAAAGCAGTGTATAACTTTTGCTAGTTTTTAAAAATGAAACAGCCCTTTACTGATAAATAACTCCTATTAAATTTTAATCTATTCATATTTATTTTCACAACTGAAGCTTTTAAAAATTAGCTTTTAATGAGTCATAATCTTAGTTTGAAAATATGAAGTAGTATTATACTTAATTAAGCTTGCTCAGTAATCTTAAAGATTTTAATTTTAATTTGTTTATTGTGATAGTTTGCCATCTTGATTCTTCAGCCTGGCAGAAGGGTATCATTTTCTCTGTTCTTTCTTCTTAGAAAACAAAATGCCTGGTAACTTCTAAAATGGACCAATAAGGCAGTAGAAATGAAGTTATCAAATTAATAGTCATCACATTTCTTTGGTCTTTATTAAGGTGCTTGGGTCTTGAAAGTAGTTCCCTTAGATCAAATTGCCTCTCACTATGTTGCTTATCTCATATATCACAAACTTTTTAAAGTCCATGATCATGTCATCTATTTTAAAATTTTTCTTTCCTATGTATGTATGTATGATAGTATGATTTACTAAATGAATTAAAATGAGCAAAACTTGAGTGTAATTTATAGAGAAAAATATATCCTTATAAAATTAGAGAAAATGCATGGACATATATATGTGCTAACGTGTGTATAGCAAGAATGTCTTGAAACATGATTTTTACTTTTTTAAAAAATTCCTCTATTAGGTTTTTCTTGTTAGAAAGAAGACTGGTCCTGATGCTGGGCAGCTCTATGCAATGAAAGTGTTAAAAAAAGCTTCTTTAAAAGGTAGAAAATTACAAAGCTTATTAAAATAGAATTTGAAAAAAATACTATTTGATAAAGCTTGTTTTAAGACACATGCTGTGTATTGCTTGTATAAGTTCGGTAGACTCAGTTTCCTTTAAACATTAGTAATTGTTACAGTTTTCTAACCTGTAAGTGATATTTCTAGGTTTGATATTGGCATATGCTCTAATTTAATGACACTGTACCTTGGTAAAAAAAAATCATATAAAAAGTGACACATTTTATTTAATATTTAATATATTTAATATATTCTTTTATTTCAAAATTCATATTTTTTTCTCTTCACCTGTGCTGATTTTGTATACTGAAAAATCACAACCACCTGGATAGAATTACATACACCATCTTCTAGGATGTGATAGCAATAACACTGTGCTCAGTTTTTATCAGAAAGTCATTTGAACAATTGAAGACCGATACATAATAAATACATGCTAGCCAAATACTTATTCATGTCACTTTAATCCGTCTAGATCTAAACTGAATTTGATGACTTTCTGAGAATATGGTAATTACTGTCTAGGAATATATAGATTGCAAATTTAGGCACTTATAAAGTTATATTTTCATACTTTTGTTTGGTGAATTATTGATGGGACCTCTACTGAAATTTTATATAGAGTAATATATTCTGCCCTTCTATAATTTTTAGTTCGAGACAGAGTTCGGACAAAAATGGAAAGGGATATACTGGTGGAAGTAAATCATCCATTTATTGTTAAATTACACTATGGTATGTAATTTTTTTAATTTATGGAATTAGAGAATATTTCCTTTCAAACAATAATATAACAAAATAAATACTTCAAATTATTTAATACATTCAACTATGTAAACTATATTTATATGAAATTAGAATAAGAATATCTTGCTTTGAATTGTATTTTCTGAATCTGTTGGTTAATTTGTCTAAGGTAATAAGATAGTATCTTCTGATTATTTGTCTGGTAATATTTCTTTACTCTGATAGGCTATACCTTTAATGATCTTAGGCCCTAAACTGTGATAATTTATTCAAAACATCTGAAGTTTGGATGTGTTCCTCTTACATGTTCATAATGAGCATATTATTTTATTTCCTAGCTCTACTAAAGAGTACCATATAGTTATATTAGTCCCTTTGAGTTATACTTTCTTATATTTGGGGGAGGAGGAATACCTGTAAGAAGCAGTAAATATAATGGCAAGAACATTAATTTGGAGTCAGACAGTTCTGAGTTTGAATCATGGCTCCATTGATAATTTAATGCATGTGTGAGATTGTGAAATTTGGCTTTTCTGGATAATTCAAAGGTATATACATAATTAAATCACTTATACATTCTGTGATGTCACTTTAAGTTTTCAAGATTTAAAAAACTAGCAGCTATTGATTTTATTCTAAAGTAATTTTGAAAAATAATGTGTTAAGGTATATACTAAATTATTTTTATAGAAAGCCCTCAAGAAATTTCCACTCATTATTCTTTCACTCTCTATTATCCTAAATTGAAAGTAGTAGTATCTAAAGTCCCCCTTCCTTGAATCACCAGGATGTCATTACATTAATAACTAAATACCAGCTGTATGCAAAACAGTATTGAATGCAGTAGGCTCTAGAGGTGAAACAATCTCTGATCTTAAAAAACTTATAATCTCTTGGAACAAAGACAAATTAATTTTGTATAATTTAATTGTACAAATCAAAATGGAGTAAGTTCCATAAGAGAGACATAAATAAAGAACAATGAAATCTCAAAAGTAGTAAGTAATTCTTATTGAGAAGAGGATAAGGATGCTATAAAATGTGAAAAGAGAGAAATCTTAAACAGAGGAAAATTTAATGGAGGAGGTGGAATTTTTGTTGAGCTTGAAAGAATTAGTAGACTTTTGGTAGATAGGGAGGTAGAGTACAGGCAGTTTGCAATAGAACGTAATACTCCATAAATCAGGAAAATGACAGTAGAAGTTTCTGAGTAAAACCATATGTAAAGCTGATTATGTTCTAGGAAGGGGTTTATAATTATTTCAACACTAAATTCAATTTTGAGATAATGTTATACAATACTATTGAGCCATGTGAATAAATGCTTAATTCATTTATAGTATTTAATGATAAAACTCTAAACATACATATTAATTAAAAATTATACTAAGCTTGTTAAGCCTTTAAGATTGTTCTGTTACTACATTCTAATTTATAATTAGCCTTTCAGACTGAAGGGAAGCTGTATTTAATACTGGATTTTCTCAGGGGAGGAGATGTCTTCACAAGACTATCCAAAGAGGTGGGTATCTGTTTGTAAATTTTTACTATATTTTATTGAAACAAAACTAAGAAAAATCATTTGTGTTCTGCTAATTAATTTTTTTCTATACAAATTTTAAATACTTATTCTGTTTGCTTCACTGCATAGTATTTAGTTGATATGTTAGTTAATGGCATTTTCTGTCTGCCTGTCATTTAGATCATTTCAATGTGCTACTCATGATTTTATTAGACACAGATCAATAAAATAAATGGATGAAGTAGATAGGGTCAAGCCTAGGATTTTGGCTACTCAAGCTACCAAAATACCTCTGGGAGTAGTTTTTAATTTATTCTAAAACAGCTTTATGGAGATATAATTGACATACAATGAATTGCACCTATTAGAGTATGTACTTTGATAGAATTTGACATTTGTATATATCTGTGAAATCATCATCACAAGATAATAAACTTATCCATCATTCCCAACCATTTTCTTGCACTCATTTGTAATGCCTCCCTCTGCCCTTCCTCTACAGAATCTGCTTTCTGTCATTGTTTGGTTTACATTTTCCAGGACTTAATATAAATGGAATTATATAGTGTCTATTCTCTTTTTGACTAGCTTATTTAACTAAGAATAATTATTGTGAGATTTAGCCATGGTGTTTTATGTATCAGTGGTTCATTCACTTTCATTGCTGAGTGGCATTCCACTGTATGGATATACCACGATTTGTTTATGCATGAACATATGATGGATATTTGGGTTTGCAATTTTTGGATATTACTAATAAAGCTGCTATAAACATTAATGTTCAAATGTTTGTATGGACATATGTTTTCATTTTCATGGTTAAATACCTAGGAGAATAATGACTGGGCTATTTGGTAGGTGTATGTTTTAACTTATTTTAAAGACACTATCAAATTTTTTTCTAAGGTAGGATTATAATTTTTACAATCCCACCAGCAGCATATGAGAGTTTCAGTTGCTCCACATCATTGCCAACCCTTGATATGGTCAGTAGTCTTGTTTTTATTTTGGACATAAGTGTGTAGTGGTACCTTATTGTGGTTTTGAATTGCATAAACCTAATGACTAATGATGATGAGCATCTCTACATGCACTTATTTGGCATCTATTTATCTCCTTTGATAACATGTCTCTTTAAATCTTTGGCTCATTTTTTAAGTTGTATTATTTATGAGTTTTAGGAGTCTTTATATATTTTTGATGGTAAGTCCTTTTATCATGTATGTTGTTTGCAAATATTTTCTTCTGGTCCATGGTTTGTCTTTTCATTCTCTTAACAGTGTCTTTCAAAAATCAGAAGTTCATAACTTTGATGAAGCCCAACTTATAATTTTTTCTTTAATAAATTTGGTGTCCTATTTTAAGAATATTCACCTAATCTCAGGTCACATAGGTTTTCTAGACATTTTGTAATTTTAGGTTTTACATTTAAGTTTATAATCCGTTTTGAGTTTATTTTAGCGTATGTCAAGGGGTATGCGTTGAAGTTGTAGTTTTTTCTTTTTGCATATGCATAGCCCATTTTTCTAGCATCATGATTAGCAAAGTCTGATTTCTTCATTGAATGATGTTGCATTTTGTTGAAAAATCAATTGACCATATATGTGAAAGTCTATTTCTGGACATTCTATTTTTTTCCATCGGTCTATCTTTGTTTCACTACCACTTGATTTTTTAATTGCTGTACCCTTATAATATGTCGTAAAGTAAGGTAGAGTAAATCCTTGAGTTTTGCTCTTCTCTTTCAAAGTGGTTTTGGGTCTTCTGGGTCCTTTGTATTTCAATTCAATTTCAATTCAATTTTATTTATTTATTTTTTAATAAATTTATTTTTTATTGGTGTTCAATTTGTCAACATACAGAATAACACCCAGTGCTCATCCCGTCAAGTGCCCACCTCAGTACCCGCCACGCAGTCACCCCCACCCCCCGCCCACCTCCCCTTCCACCACCCCTAGTTCGTTTCCCAGAGTTAGGACTCTTTCATGTTCTGTCTCCCCCGTTATCAATTTTAAAATCAGCCTTTCACTTTCTACAAAAAATCTTGCTGGGATTTTGACTGGGATTGCATTGAATCAATAGGTCAATGTGCAGATAATTGACATTTTGACAATATTGAATCTTCAATCCATGAATATAATATTTTTTTCTCCAGCTTTTGAGTCTCCTTTAATTCCTCTCAGCAATTTCTTGTCATTGTCAGTGTATAGGTCTTGCACATTTTTTAATCATATTTATCTTTATGTATTTCCTTTTTAAAAATGCCATTGCAAATAGAGTTGCTTTCTTATTCATTTCATTTTTAAGTTGGATGGAAATACAGCTGACTTTTTTGCACATTGAACTTGTATTCCACAATTTAATTGAACTTACTTATTATATCTAACAGCTTTTGCGGGTAGATTCCATAGGATTTTCTACTTATAACCTACAAATAAGGAGATTTTGTTTTTGTTTTTTTTTTCCATTATGGGCATCATGTATTTCTTTTATTTGTCTTTATTGCACTGGCTTGACCCTCCAGTTCAGTGTTCTGTAAAATTGATAAGAGCAGATATTCTTGCCTTATTTCTGATCATAGGGGAAAAGCATAATTTTAGCATAAGTTACAAAGTTCAGTATAGGTCCTTAACATGTTCTTTATGAGATTGTGAAAGTTCTCTTCTGTTACTAGATTGTTGAATTTTCATCAGGTATGTACATTCGATTTTGTAATATTCTTTCACATCAATTATTGAGATAATACTCATTTGAGTGTTAGACCTGTTACATTTAATGTGATTATTGATATGGCTGTTTTTAAATATCCAATTTTGCTGTTTGTGTGGAGTGGTTTTTTTTTTTTTGTCCCATCCATTCTTTATTTTTCCCTCTTTTTCTGCATTATTTTATGTTAGTTTTGATGTACAACACAATGATTTGACACTTGTATACAATTCTAATTGATCACCACCATACTCTAGTTACTATCTGTCACCACAAAAAGTTACAAATTTTTTTCTTGTGATGAGAAATTTCAAGATCTATTCTCGTGGCATCTGTAAATATGCACTAAAATACCATTGTCTATAGCCACCATGCTGCCCACCACCTACCCATGACCTATTCATTTATCACAACAAAAATTTGTACCTACTAATCCCCCTTATCCATTTCCCTGACCCACCAGCCATCCTTTCCCAGGCAGCCACCACTCTGTTCTCCATATCCATAACTTTTATTTAATTTTTGTAATACACATATAAGTGAGATAAAATGGTATTTGTTGGGGCACCTGGGTGGCTCAGTGGTTGAGTGTCTGCCTTTAGCTCGGGCCATGATTCCAGGGTCCTGGGATCAAGTCCTGCATTGAGCTCCTGACAGGGAACTTGCTTCTCCCTCTGCCTATGTCTGTCTCTCTCTGTGTGTCTCTCATGAATGAATAAATAAAGTCATTTTAAAATGGTATTTGTCACTCTCTGACTTATTTTACTTAGCATAACACATGGAGGGTCCACCCATGTTGTTACGAATGGCAAGATTTCCTTCTTTTATATGGCTAAATAACAATCCTTGTATATATATACACTACATCTTCTTTATCCATTCATACATCATTGGGCATACATGATTTCTGTATATTGGCTCTTGAAAAGAATACTCCAGGGAACACAGTGGTGGACATATCTTTTCAAATTGGTGTTTTTATTTTGCTTCAATAAATGTCCAGTCCCAGAATTGCTAAATCATATGATATTTCTATTTTTGCTTTTTGAAGGAAACTTCATATATTGTTTTGCATACTTGCTATACCAATTTACATTAGTACCTATAGTGCACAAGTGTTCCATTTTCTCTGCTTCCTCCTCAACACTTGTTATTTCTTGTCTCTTTTGATGATAGCTGTTCTAACAGGTATGAGGTGATAATTCTTTGTGGGTTTGATTTGTATTTCCCTGATGATTAGTGATATCTTCTTCAAAAATATGTCTATTCAGATCCTCTGCTCATTTTTTTAATTGAATTATTTAGGGGTTTTTTGGTGATGAGTTGCAGGAGTTCTTTGTATATTTTGAATAGTAATAACTTATCAAATTTGTGACTTGAAAATATTTTCTTCCATTTAGAACATTGCCTTTTCATTTCATAGATGTTTTTCATTGCTGTGCAGAGGCTTTTTACTTTCATGTGGTTCCACTTGTTTATTATTGTTTTTGTTACCATTACTTTAGGAATCAGTTAAAAAAAAAAAAAAAGACTTATGGCAAGTTTACTTCCTAAGTTTTCTTCCAGGAGATTTATGGTTTCAGATCCTACATTTAACTCTTTAGTCAATTTTAGTTAATTTTTTGTGTATGGTATAAGAGAGTAGTCTAGTTTCATTCTTTTCATGTGACTGTCCAGTTCTCCCATACAATTTATGAACTAGACTATCTTTTCCCCCTTATATATATTTACCACATTTATAATAAAATAATTGACCATATTTAAGTGAGTTAATTTCTGTGCTCTTCATTCTGTTCTATTGAGGCATATGTTTGTTTTTATGCCAATACCATATTGTTTTGATTACTATAGCTCTATAATATAGTTTTAAATCAGGGAACTTGATGACAATTTTTATTTTTTCTTTATCAAGATTGCTTTGGCTATTTGGGGTCTTTTATGATTCCAAACAAATTTTATAATTGTTCATTCTGGGATCCCTGGGTGGCGCAGCAGTTTGGTGCCTGCCTTTGGCCCAGGGCGCGATCCTGGAGACCCGGGATCGAATCCCACATCGGGCTCCCGGTGCATGGAGCCTGCTTCTCCCTCTGCCTGTGTCTCTGCCTCTCTCTCTCTCTCTCTCTGTGACTATCATAAATAAATAAAAATTTTAAAAAAATTAAAAAAAATTATAATTGTTCATTCTATTATTTTTTGAATAATGCCATTGGAATTTGGTACAGATTGCATTGAATTTGTCCATTTTTTGGCATTATGGACATTTTAAAAATATTAATTCTTCCAATACATAAGTATGGAATTATATTTCTATTTATTTGTGCCTTCAATTTTTTTCATCATTGTTTTATAGTTTTCAATGTAGAGATTTTTCACTTCTTTGGTTAAGTTTGTATCTAGATATTTTATTCTTTTTGATATAATGTAAATGGATATTTTTCTTAATTTATCTTTCTGAGAGTTCATTATTAGTTTGTAAAAATATAACAGAGTTTTGCATGTTGGTTTTGTACCTGCATTTTACTGACTTTGTTCATTAGTTCTAACATTTTCTAAATGGAGTTTTCTGTATTTTCTATGTACAAACTGATGGTGTCTGCAAATAATGACAGTTCTACTTCTTTCCAGCTTGGATGACTTTTTTATTTCCTTTTCTTGCCTAATTGCTCTGGCTAGGATTTCTAATGCCTATGTGGAATAAAAGTGGAGATAGTGGACATGCTTGTATTGTTTCTGATCTTAGGAAGCTTTTCACAGTTGAATATGATGTTAACTGTAGAATTATTATGTTGAAGTATATTCCCTATACACCAACATTTTTGAGAGGTTTTATCCAAATGGATATTGAATTTTGTCAGATACTTTTTCTGCATCTAGTGATATGATCATATAAATTTTATCTTTTATTCTGTTAATGTATATCACGTTGATTGATTTGTGGAAGTGGAAACATTGTTATATCCCTATAATAAATCACCTTCAATCATGATACATGATCTTTTTAATATATTTTTGAATTTGTTTGCTAATATTTTGTTGAGAATTTTTGTATCTATGTTTATTAGGGATATTGGCTTGCCATTTTCTATGTTTTTCTATGTCTTTCTTTTTCTCCCTTTCCATTTTTAGTGTTCTGTGTGGTTTTGTTACCAGGATGAAATAATTTTGAAAACTTCACTTCCACTTCAATTTTTTGAAATGGATCTAGGATAGTTATTATCTCTTCTTTAAGTGTTTGGTAAAATTCCCCTGTGAAGGTGTCTGGCTTTTGTTTGTCTATATTTTTTAATATAAAAGATTCAATTTTACTACTACTTAATTGGTTAGTTCAGATTTTCTTTTTTTCTTGATATAGCCTTGGGTTATTACAGGATTATAGGAATTTATCTTTTCTTCTAAGTAGTCCAAAATGTTGGCTAGCAATTGTTCATAGCAGCCTCTTATAATGTTCTATATTTCTGTGATAACAGTTGTAATTTCTCTTTCATTTCCCTTTTTTGTTTTTGTATTTTTAAAATGTTATTGTATTTAAATTCAATTAATTAACATGTAGTGTATCATTAGTTTGAGAGTTAGATTTCAGTAATTAATCAGTTGCATATACCACTCAGTGCTCATAACGTGATATAATATCACATACCATCCTTAATACCCATCACCCAGTAACCCAATCCCTTCACCCCCTGCCCCTTCAGCAACTGTTTGTTTCTTATAATTAAGAGTCTCTTATGTTTTGTCTCCCTCTCTGATTTTGCTTTATCTTATTTCTCCCTCCTTTCCTCTAGGATCCTCTGTTCTTTTTTTTAAATTCCACATATAAGTGAAATCATTTGATAACTGTCTTTATGTTATTAACATATTTAGCTTACCATAATACTTTCTAGTTCCATCCACATTATTGCAAATGGTAAGATTTATTTTTCTAGATATCTGAATAGTATTCCTGTGTGTGTGTGTGTGTGTGTGTGTGTGTGTATGAATCTCATCTTCTTTGTGCATTTATCCATTGAGAAACATCTGGGCTCTTTTGATAGGTTGTCTATTGTGGAAATTGCTGCTATAAACATTGGAGTACAGGTACCCCTTAAGATCACTATGTTTGTATGCTTTTGATAAATAGGTAATAGTGAAATTCCTGGGTCATACAGTAGCTCTATTTTTTAACTATTTGAGGAAACTCCATACTGAGAGTGTCTGTGCTAGCTTACATTCCCACCAAGAGTGTAAGAGGGTTTCCCTTACCCTCATCATTGCTAGCATCTGTTGTTTCCTGACTTGTTAATTTTAGCCATTCTGACTGGTGTGAGGTGGTGTCTCATTGTGGTTTTGATTTGTATTTCCCTAATGCCAAGTAGTGTGGAGCATTTTTTCATGCTTCTGTTGGCCATTTGTATGCCTTCTTTGAAGAAATGACTGTTCATGTCTTCTGCCCATTTGTAGACTGGATTATTCGTTTTGTGGGTGTTGAGTTTGATAAGTTCTTTATAGATAGATGCAAGCCCTTTATCTGATGAGATATTTGCAAATATATATTCCAATTCTGTAGGTTGTCTTTTGGCTTTGTTGGCTATTTAATTTGCTCTGCAAGAGTGTCTTATTTTTTTATGAAGTCCCAATAGTTTATTTTTGCTTTTGCTTCCCTCGCCTTTGGTGAAGTGTCTAGCAAGAAATTGCTGTGTCCTAGGTCAAAGAGAATGCTGCCTGTGTTCTCCACTAGAATTTTAATGGATTTCTGTCTCATATTTAGATTTTTCATCCACTTTCAGTTTACCTTTGCATATGGTGTAACATAAAGGTCACCTTATTTATCTACTTGTGCCTGTCCAATTTTCTCAACACCATTTGTTTGAAGACACTTTTTTCTAATGGATATTCTTTCCTGCTTTGTTGATGATTGGTTGACCATAGAGAGTTGAGGGTCCATTTTGGGGTTCTCTCTTCTGTTCCATTGATCTATGTGCCTGCTTTTGTGCCAGGGACACACTGTCTTGATGATTACAGCCTTGTATGCAATATAGCTTGAAGTCAATAATTGTTATGCTATGAGGTTTGGATTTCCTTTTTAATATTACTCTGGCTATTTGGGGTCTTTTATACTTCCATACAAATTTTAGAATTATTTGTCCCAGGTCTGTGAAAAATCTTGATGGAATTGGTATTTTGATAGGGTAAATGATATATGTAGATTGCTTTGTGTAGCATAGACATTTTAACAATATTTGGTCTTCCAATCCAAGAGTATGGAATGTTTTCCTATTTCTTTGTGTCTTCCTCTATTTCTTTCATAAGTGTTCTATCGTTTTCAGAGTACAGATCCTTTACCTCTTTGGTTAGGTTTATTCCTAGGCATTGTATGGTGATTGGTAAAATTGTAAATGGGATCAATTTCTTAAGTTATATTTCTTTTGCCTCCCTATTAGTGTATAAAAATGCAACTAATTTCTGTGATTGATTTTATATCCTGCCACTATGCTGAATTCCTGTATGACATCTAGTAATTTTGGGGCAGAGCCTTTTAGGTGTTCCATGTAGTTTGTCATGTCATTGCGAAGAATGAGAGTTTGACTTCATTGCCAATGTGGATGTATTTTATTTCTTTTTGTTATCTGATCGTTGAAGCTAGGACTTCCAGTACAATGTTGTACAACAGTGGTGGGAATGGTCATCCCTGTCATGTCCCCGGCATTAAGGGAAAAGCTCTCAGCTTTTCCCAGTTGAGAATCATATTTGCTGTAGGCTTCTCATACATGGCTATTATGATATTCATTTATGTTCCCTCTATCCATACACTGGAGAGTTTTAATCAAGAAAAGACGCTATATTTTGTCAACTGCTTTTTCTGTATCTATTGAGAGAATCATATGATTCTTCTCCTTTCTTTTTTTTATTAATTTTTATTGGTGTTCAATTTACCAACATACAGAAAAACACCCAGTGCTCATCCCGTCAAGTGTTCGCCTCAGTGCCTGTCACCCATTCCCCTCCAACACCCGCCCTCCTCCCCTTCCACCACCCCTACTTCGTTTCCCAGAGTTAGGAGTCTTTATGTTCTGTCTCCCTCCCTGATATTTCCCAACATTTCTTTTCCCTTCCTTTATATTCCCTTTCACTATTATTTATATTCCCCAAATGAATGAGAACATACACTATTTGTCCTTCTCCGATTGACTTATTTCACTCAGCATAATACCCTCCGGTTCCATCCACGTTGAAGCAAATGGTGGGTATTTGTCGTTTCTAATTGCTGAGTAATATTCCATTGTATACATAAACCACATCTTCTTTATCCATTCATCTTTCGATGGACACCGAGGCTCCTTCCACAGTTTGGCTATTGTGGCCATTGCTGCTAGAAACATCGGGGAGCAGGTGTACCAACGTTTCACTGCATCTGAATCTTTGGGGTAAATCCCCAACAGTGCAATTGCTGGGTCGTAGGGCAGGTGTATTTGTAACTCTTTGAGGAACCTCCACACAGTTATCCAGAGTGGCTGCACCAGTTCACATTCCCACTAACAGTGTAAGAGAGTTCCCTTATCTCTGCACCCTCTCTAACATTTGTTGTTTCCTGCCTTGTTAATTTTCCCCATTCTCACTGGTGTGAGGTGGTATCTCACTGTGGTTTTGATTTGTATTTCCCTGATGGCGAGTGATGCAGAGCATTTTCTCATGTGCATGTTGGCCATGTCCATGTCTTCCTCTGTGAGATTTCTCTTCATGTCTTTTGCCCATTTCATGATTGGATTGTTTGTTTCTTTGGTATTGAGTTTAATAAGTTCTTTATAGATTTTGAAACTAGCCCTTTATCTGATATGTCATTTGCAAATATCTTCTCCCATTCTGGAGGTTGTCTTTTAGTTTTGTTGACTGTATCCTTTGCTGTGCAAAAACTACTTATCTTGATGAAGTCCCAATAGTTCATTTTTGCTTTTGTTTCTTTTGCCTTTGTGGATGTATCTTGCAAGAAGTTACTGTGGCCATGTTCAAAAAGGGTGTTGCCTGTGTTCTCTTCTATGATTTTGATGGACTCTTGTCTCACATTTAGATCTCTCATCCATTTTGAGTTTATCTTTGTGTATGGTGAAAGAGAGTGGTCCAGTTTCATTCTTCTGCATGTGGATGTCCAATTTTCCCAACACCATTTATTGAAGAGACTGTCTTTCTTCCAATGGATAGTCTTTCCTCCTTTATCGAATATTAGATGACCATACATTTCAGGGTCCACTTCTGGGTTCTCTATTCTGTTCCATTGATCTATGTGTCTGTTTTTGTGCCAGTACCACACTGTCTTGATGACCACAGCTTTGTAGTACAACCTGAAATCTGGCATTGTGATGCCCCCAGCTATGGTTTTCTTTTTTAAAATTCCCCTGGCTATTCGGGGTCTTTTCTGATTCCACACAAATCTTAAAATAATTTGTTCTAGCTCTCTGAAGAAAGTCCATGGTATTTTGATAGGGATTGCATTAAACGTGTAAATTGCCCTGGGTAATATTGACATTTTTACAATATTAATTCTGCCAATCCATGAGCATAGAATATTTTTCCATCTCTTTGTGTCTTCCTCAATTTCTTTCAGAAGTGTTCTATAGTTTTTAGGGTATAGATCTTTTACCTCTTTGGGTAGGTTTTTTTTTTTTTTTTTTTTTTTTTAGGGTAGGTTTATTCCTAGGTATCTTATGCTTTTGGGTGCAATTGTAAATGGGATTGACTCCTTAATTTCTCTTTCTTCAGTCTCATTGTTAGTGTATAGAAAAGCCATTGATTTCTGGGCATTGATTTTGTATCCTGCCATGTCATCAAATTGCTGTATGAGTTCTAGCAATCTTGGGGTGGAGGCTTTTGGGTTTTCTATGTAGAGTATCATATCATCGGCAAAGAGGGAGAGTTTGACTTCTTCTTTGCCAATTTGAATGCCTTTAATGTCTTTTTGTTGTCTGATTGCTGAGGCGAGGACTTCCAGAACCATGTTGAACAGCAGTGGTGAGAGTGGACATCCCTGTCTTGTTCCTGATCTTAGGGGAAAGGCTCCGAGTGCTTCCCCATTGAGAATGATATTTGCTGTGGGCTTTTCGTAAATGGCTTTTAAGATGTCGAGGGAGGTTCCCTCTATCCCAACACTCTGAAGGGTTTTGATCAGGAATGGATGCTGTCTTTTGTCAAATGCTTTCTCTGCATCTAATGAGAGGATCATATGGCTCTTGGTTTTTCTCTTGCTGATATGATGAATCACATTGATGGTTTTATGAGTGTTGAACCAGCCTGATGTCCCGGGAATAAATCCTACTTGGTCATGGTGAATACCTTTCTTAATGTGTTGTTGGATCCTATTGGCTAGTATCTTGTTGAGAATTTTTGCATCCATGTTTATCAGGGATATTGGTCTGTAATTCTCCTTTTTGGTGGGATCTTTGTCTGGTTTCGGAATTAAGGTGATGCTGGCCTCATAGAACGAATTTGGAAGTACTCCATCTCTTTCTATCTTTCCAAACAGCTTTAGTAGAATAGGTATGATTTCTCCTTTAAACGTTTGATAGAATTCCCCTAGGAAGCCTTCTAGCCCTGGACTCTTGTGTCTTGGGAGATTTTTGATGACTGCTTCAATTTCCTCCCTGGTTATTGGCCTGTTCAGGTTTTCTATTTCTTCCTGCTCCAGTTTTGGTAGTTTGTGGCTTTCCAGGAATGCGTCCATTTCTTCTAGATTTCCTAATTTATTGGCGTACAGCTGTTCATAATATGTTTTTAAAATCGTTTGTATTTCCTTGGTGTTGGTAGTTATCTCTCCTTTCTCATTCATGATTTTATTATTTTGAGTCTTATCTCTCTTCTTTTTAATAAGGTTGGCTAATGGTTTATCTATCTTATTAATTCTTTCAAGGAACCAACTCCTGGTTCTGTTGATCTGTTCCACAGTTCTTCTGGTCTCGATTTCATTTAGTTCTGCTCGAATTTTAATGAACTCTCTTCTTCTGCTGGGGGTGGGGTCCATTTGTTGCTTTTTCTCTAGTTCCTTTACGTGTAAGGTGAGCTTTTGAATTTGAGTTCTTTCCAGTTTTTGAATGGATGCTTGTATTGCGATGTATTTCCCCCTCAGGACTGCTTTTGCTGCATCCCAAAGATTTTGAACGGTTGTGTCTTCATTTTCATTAGTTTCCATGAATCTTTTTAATTCTTCCTTAATTTCCTGGTTGACCTTTTCATCTTTTAGCTGGATGGTCCTTAACCTCCACGTGTTTGTGGTCCTTCCAAACTTCTTGTTATGATTAAGTTCTAATTTCAAGGCATTATGGTCTGAGAATATACAGGGGACTATCCCGATCTTTTGGTATCGGTTCAGACCCGATTTGTGACCCAGTATGTGGTCTATTCTGGAGAATGTTCCATGTGCACTCGAGAAGAATGTGTATTCAGTTGAGTTTGGATGTAAAGTTCTGTAGATATCTGTGAAATCCATCTGGTCCAGTGTATCATTTAAAGCTCTCGTTTCTTTGGATATGTTGTGCTTAGAAGACCTATCTAGTATAGAGAGAGCTAGATTGAAGTCACCAAGTATAAGTGTATTATTATCAAAGTATTTCTTCAGTTTGGTTATTAATTGGTTTAAATATTTGGCAGCTCCCACATTCGGGGCATATATATTGAGGATTGTTAAGTCCTCTTCGATAGATCCTTATGTATGAGATAGTGTCCCTCTTCATTTCTTACTATAGTCTTCGGGGTAAATTTTAATTTATCTGATATAAGGATGGCTATCCCTGCTTTCTTTTGAGGACCATTTGAATGGTAAATGGTTCTCCAACCTTTTATTTTCAGGTTGTAGGTGTCCTTCTGTCTAAAATGAGTCTCCTGTAGACAGCAAATATATGGGTCCTGCTTTTTTATCCAGTCTGAAACCCTGCGCCTTTTGATGGGGTCATTAAGCCCGTTCACGTTTAGAGTTACTATTGACAGATATGAGTTTAGTGTCATCATATCTATTCAGTCCTTGTTTTTGTGGATTATTCCACTGAACTTCTTCTTAAAGGGGAATTTTAAGAGTCCCCCTTAAAATTTCTTGCAGAGCTGGTTTGGAGGTCACATATTCTTTCAGCTCCTGCCTGTCTTGGAAGCTCTTTATCTCTCCTTCCATTTTGAATGAGAGCCTTGCTGGATAAAGTATTCTTGGTTGCATGTTCTTCTCATTTAGGACCCTGAAGATATCCTGCCAGCCCTTTCTGGCCTGCCAGGTCTCTGTGGAGAGGTCTGCTGTTACCCTAATATTCCTCCCCATAAAAGTCAGGGACTTTTTTTCTCTTGCTGCTTTAAGGATCTTCTCCTTATCTTTGGAATTTGCAAGCTTCACTATTAAATGTCGAGGTGTTGAACAGTTTTTGTTGATTTTAGGGTGGGATCTCTGTATTTCCTGGATCTGAATGCCTGTTTCCCTTCCCAGATTAGGAAAGTTTTCAGCTAGGATTTGTTCAAATACATATTCTGGCCCTCTGTCCCTTTCTGCGCCCTCGGGAACCCCAATTAAACATAGGTTTTTCTTCCTCAGGCTCTCATTTATCTCCCTTAATCTATCCTCATGGTCTTTTCATTGCCTGTCTCTTTTTTCCTCAGTTTCCCTCTTTGCCATCAACTTGTCTTCTATGTCACTCACTCGTTCTTCCACCTCGTTAAGCCTTGTCATTAGGACTTCTAGCTTGGATTGCATCTCATTTAATTGATTTTTAATTTCTGCCTGATTGGATCTAAATTCTGCTGTCATGAAGTCTCTTGAGTCCTTTATGGTTTTTTCTAGAGCCACCAGTAGCTGTATAATAGTTCTTCTGAATTGGCTTTCTGATATTGAATTGTAATCCAGATTTTGTAACTCTGTGGGAGAGAGGGCTGTTTCTGATTCTTTTTTTTCGAGGTGAGGTTTTTCTTCTAGTCATTTTGCTCAGTGCAGAGTGGCCAAAAACAAGTTGTATTGGGAAAAGGAGAAAAAGAGAGAGAAGGAAAGAAAAGAGAAAAAGAAAAAAGAGAAAGAAGAAAAAAAAGGGGAAAAAGAGAAGGAAAAGAGAAAGAAAAAGAAAGGAGAAAAAAAGGGGGGTGGGGTGGGGGAAGCAATCAGAAATCAAGAAGAAAGAAAAAAAAAGCACAAAACAAAACAAAAACAATAACAAAAAAACAAAAAACACGGGGGAGTATCTTCCGATTCTGTATATTTTAAGTCCCTTGACTTCCCTTGGAACTGGTCCATCTCGCTGGTCTTCTGGGGGAGGGGCCTGCTGTGCCAATTCTCAGGTGTTAGCACTTGGGGGAGCTGCTCTGCCCCTGCCTGTTGCAGGGCTCAGTGGGGGTTGTTTACCCCGTGAGGCCCCGGGAGGAAGCCACAGTGGCGGGGGCAGCTCTGGAGCCCTGGAGTCTGCCCCTGCAGTAGCTCCGGGGCTCTCTGTCTGCAGGGCCTGGGGGCTCCCGGGTGGGGCCGCTGATCTGCTCAGTTCCAGGCAGGAGCGTCCTTGGTGTCCTGGGCCCTCCCGGCCTCTTCCTGTCCCGGGGGAGGCCGGATCCTGGGCTATGTCCCGGCGCCCTGTGCTCCGGGGCCTGAGCTGTTGGATTCGCGCCCGAGCCCCTCCGAGCTGTTCCCGGAGCCGCGCCTCCCCCTCCACGGAGCCGCCGCCCGAGCCCCTCCGAGCTGCTCCAGGTCCCGCCGAGCGCTGCAGCCCTTAGGGAGCTCGGCGCATCTCCCGTGGCGCAGTTCCTCTGTTACTGTCCCAGGGAGCCCGAGGGCATCCCTGCCTTTCTGGGAATCCTGCTCCAATTCCCCGGGAGACCTTTCCGCGGGGAAGGTTGGTGCAGCTCCTGCTCCTCCGGGACGGGGCTCTCCTGTCCTGGGGACACTCGCCCCGGCCTCAGCCCGGCTCCTCGCGGGGCCCCTCCCCCTTGGAGGCCTTTTGTTTCTTTATTTCGTTTTCCCCGTCTTCCTACCTTGATAGAAGCGCGAACTCTTCTCACTGGAGCGTTCCAGCTGGTCTCTCTTTAAATCTCAGGCTGAATTCGTAGATTTTCAGGATGATTTGAAAGTTTTCTAGGTAATTTGTTGGGGACTGGTGGTTTGGAGACCCTACTCTGCCGCCATCTTGCACCTCCCCCTTGTCCTTTCTTTTATTAATGTGTTGAATTGCATTCATTGATTTGTGAATCTAAAACCACCCTTGCAGCTCAGGAATATATCCCACATGGTTGTGGTGAAGAATCCTTTTATTGGGGATCCCTGGGTGGCGCAGCGGTTTGGCGCCTGCCTTTGGCCCAGGGCGCGATCCTGGAGAGCCGGGATCGAATCCCACGTCGGGCTCCCAGTGCATGGAGCCTGCTTCTCCCTCTGCCTGTATCTCTGCCTCTGTCTCTCTCTCTGTGACTATCATAAATAAATAAAAATTTAAAAAAAAAAAAAAAGAATCCTTTTATTGTATTGTTGCATCTTATTGGCTAGTAATTTGGTTGAGAATTTAGGCATCCATGTTTATCAGGGATACTGGTTTGTAATTTTCCTTTTTGGTGAGGTCTTTGTTTTGGGGATCAAGGTAATGGTATCCTCATAGAATGAATTTGTGAGTTGTCCTTTCATTTCTATTTTTTGAAACAAGTTCAGAAGAATAGGTATTATTTCTTCTTTATTTTTTAAAGGTTTTATTTATTTATTCTTGACAGACACACACACACACAGGGAGAGAGAGAGAGAGAGAGAGAGGCGGAGATACAGGCAGAGGGAGAAACAGGCTCCATGCAGGAAGCCCGACATGGGACTCCATCCCCGGTCTCCAGGATCACACCTTGGGCTGAAGGCAGTGCTAAACCACTGAGCCACCCGGGGGTGCCCTAATTCTTCTTTAAATGCTTGGTAGAATTCCCCTGGGAAGCAATTCCATCCTCAACTCTTATTTGTTGGGAAATTTTTAATTACTATATCAATTTCCTTCTGGTTATGAGTGTGTTCAGGTTTTCTATTTCTTCCTGTTTCTTTATTGGCAGTTGATATGTTTCTAGGAATCCATCCATTTTTTCCAGATTACCTAATTTGCTGGCATATAGTTGCTCATAATATGTTCTTCTAATTGTTTGCATTTCTCTGGTATTGGTTGTGATGTTTCCTTTTTCATTTAAGATTTTATTAATTGGGTTCCTTTCTCTTTTTTTGATGTTTGGCCAGGAGTTTATCAATCTTCTTAATTCTTTCAACAAACCAGTTCCTAGTTTTGTTTACCTGTTCTACTGTTCATTTAGTTTCTATTTCATTAATTTCTGCTCTAATATTTATGATTTCCCCTCCTTTCCTGAGATTAGCCTTTATTTGCTATTCTTTTTCCAGCTCCTTTAGGTGTAAAGTTAAGTTGTATATTTGAGACTATCTTATTCTTGAGAAAGGCCTCTATTACTCCATTCTTCCCTCCTAGGACCTTTGCTGCGTTCCAAATGTTCTGAAATGCTATGAGAAAAATAGGCCAATACTGCTGCTTTATTATATGTGTGTAGGAATGAAACACTTTTCTTTACATGTATTTCATATCCTGCAACTTCACTGACGTTGTTTATCAGTTATAGTGTTTTTTTGGTGGAGTCTTTCTGATTTTCTTCTGATAGAGTATCATCTCAACTACAAATACTAAAAGTTTTATGTCTTCCTTGATGATTTATATTCATTTTATTTCTTTTTGTTTTCTGATTATTGTGTCTAGGACTTCCAGTAATATATTGAATAAAAGTGGTAAGAGTGGACATAGTTTTCTTATTCCTGATTTTAGGGGAAAACTTCTCAGGTTTTCCCCATTGAATATTATGTTTGCTGTGAGTTTTACATATAAACCCTTTATTATGTTCCAGTATGCCTCCTCTAGACCTAGTATGTTGAATTTTTTTTTTATCAAGAATGGACATTGTAAGAGCGAGGCAAGATGGCAGAAGAGTAGGATCCACAAGTCACCTGTCCCCACCAACTTACCTAGATAACTTTCAAGTCGTTCTGAAAACCTATGAATTCAGCCTGATATTTAAAGAGAGAATAGCTGGAATGCTACGTGAGAAGAGTTCCTGCTTCTATCAGGGTAGGAAAAGGGAGGAAAATAAACAAATAAAAAAGCATCCAAGGGGGTGGGGCCCCCATGAGGAGCCGGGCTAAGGCTGGGTGGCGAGAGCCTCCAGGACAGGAAAGCCCAGTCCCAGAGAAGCAGGAACTTTACCAATCTTCCCGGATGAAAGGCGCTCGCAGGGAACTCAGGATCCCAGGAGGAACAGTGGAGCCCCCAGGTTCCCGGGGTCACTAACAGAGGAAGTGTGCCCCTGGGGAGAGCCCCCTAAAGGGCTGGCGGGTGCGCCCGGAGGGGCCCAGGGAATAGCCCCGGGAGCCGCCCAGGCAGCAGCTCAGGCAGTGGCTCCCCTTGGAGGGGGCTGCGTGGCCCCAGGAGCAGCTCAGGCAGCAGCTCAGGTGGATGATCTGCGCAGAGGGGCCTGTGGAGTCCTGGCAGTGCAATTCCAGTGGCGCAGGCCCTGTAGCACAAGGCGCCAGGGGACACAGCCCAGGATCCAGTGCTCCCCTTGGGACAGACTGAGGCTATGAGGACACAGGACAGTGAGGATGTTCCTGCTACCAGGCGGCCCCGAGCTGTGCAGATCAGTGCCCCTCGCCCCTGGAGCATCCAGGCCCCTATGGACTGGGAGACTAGGGTAGTTACTCCTGGAGCTGACTCAAGAGCTGGAGAGCTGGAAGCCACCACTGTTGTTCCTCCTGCTGTCACCATGTGCATGGGAATGAGCTTGGCAACCAAGGAGCAGGGGCCTCACAGGATAAACAGTTCTCACTGAACCATGCACCTTGCAGGGGGCGGGGCAGCTCCCCTAGGTGCACACACCTGAGAATCAGCACAGCAGGCCCCTCCCCCATAAACCAGCTGGGAGGACAGGGGAAGAGCAAGTTCTTAACCAAGCAGTGCTGGAAAGCTCCAGGGGAATTCCAGGGACTTGCAATATATAGAATCACAGGATACCCCTCCTTGTTTTTTGTTTTTTTTTTTGTTTGTTTGCCCCCCCTTTTTTTCTTCCCTTTTCCAGTACAACTTGTTTTTAGCTACTCTGAACTAAGCAAAATGACTAGAAGGAAGAACTCACCAAAAGAAAGAATCAGAGTACTCTCTCCCACAGAATTACAGAAGTTAGATTACAATTCGATGTCAGAAAGCCAATTCAGAAGCACAATTATAAAGCTACTGGTGGCTCTGGAAAAAAGCATAAAGTCACTTCATGACTGCAGAATTTAGATCTAAACAGGCCAAAATTAAAAATCAATTAAATGAGATGCAATCCAAACTAGAGGTCCTAAACGACGAGGGTTAATGAGGTGGCAGAAAGAGTGAGTGACATAGAAGACAAGTTGATGGCAAGGAAGGAAGCTGAGGAAAAAAGAGAAAAACAATTAAAAGACCATGAGAAAGGTTAAGGGAAACAAATGACAGTCTCAGAAGGAAAAATCTACGTTTAATAATTGGGATTCCAGAGGGCGCCGAAAGGGACAGTGGACCAGAAAGTGTATTTGAACAAATCAAAGTCAAGAACTTCCCTAACGTGGAGAGGGAACAGGCATTCATATCCAGGAGATAGAGAGATACCCCCTAAAATTAATAAAAACCATTCAACACCTCAATACTTAATAGTGAAACTTGCAAATTCCAAAGATAAAGAAAATCCTTAAAGCAGTAAGAGACAAGAGATCCCCAACTTATATGGGTGGAAGTATTAGGTTAACAGCAGGCCTCTCCACAGAGACATGGCAGGCCAAAAGTGGCTGGCAGGATATATTCAGGGTCTTAAATGAGAAGAACATGCAGCCACGAATGTTATATCCAGCAAGGCTCTCATCAGAATAGAAGGAGAGATAAAGAGCTTCCAAGATAGGCAGAAATTGAAAGACTATGCGACCACAAAACCAGCTCTGCAAGAAATATTAAGGGGGACTCTGTAAAAGAAAGAGGAAGTCCAAGGAAACAATCCACAAAAACAGGGACTGAATAGGTATCATGATGACACTAAATTCATATCTTTCAATAGTAACTCTGAACGTGAATGGGCTTAATGACTCCATCAAAAGGCGCAGGGTTTCAGACTGGATAAAAAAGCAAGACCCATCTATTTGCTGTTTACAAGAGACTCATTTTAGACCTAAGGACACCTCCAGCCTAAAAATAAAAGTTTGGAGAATCATTTACCATTCAAATGGTCCTCAAAAGAAAGCAGGGATAGCCATCCTCATATCAGTTAAATTAAAGTATATCCCGAAGACTGTAGTAAGATCTGAAGAGGGACACTCTATCATACTTAAAGGATCTATCCAACAAGAGGACCTAACAATCATGAATATTTATGCCCCTAATGTGGGAGCTGCCAAGTATATCAATCAATTAATAACCAATGTTAAGACATACTTAGATAAAAATACACTTATACTGGGAGACTTTGGGATAACGTTTAATTTATCTGATATGAGGATTGTTACCCCTGCTTTCTTTTGAGGACCATTTGAATGGTAAATGGTTCTCCAACCTTTTATTTTCAGGCTGGAGGTATCCTTCGGTTTAAAATGAGTCTCTTGTTGACAGCAAATAGATGGTTCTTGCTTTTTTATCCAGCCTGAAACCCTGCGCCTTTGGATGGGGTCATTAAGCCCATTCACATTCAGAGTTACTATTGAAAGATATGAATTTAGTGTCATCATAATACCTATTCAGTCTCTGTTTTTGTGGCTTATTTCTTTGGGCTTCCTCTTTCTTTTACAGAGACCCTTTTAATATTTATTGTAGAGCTGGTTTGGTGGTCACATATTCTTTCAGTTTCTGCCTATCTTGGAAGCTCTTTACCTCTCCTTCTATTCTGAATGAGAGCCTTGCTGGATAGAGTATTCTTGGCTACATGTTCTTCTCACTTAGGATCCTGAATATATCCTGCCAGCCCCTTTTGGCCTGCCATGTCTCTGTGGAGAGACCTGCTGTTAACCTAATACTTCCACCCATATAAGTTGGGGATCTCTTGTCTCTTACTGCTTTAAGGATTTTCTTTATCTTTGGAATTTGCAAGTTTCACTATTAAGTATTGAGGTGTTGAATGGTTTTTATTAATTTTAGGGGGTATCTCTCTATCTCCTGGATATGAATGCCTGTTCCCTCTCCACGTTAGGGAAGTTCTTGACTTTGATTTGTTCAAATACACTTTCTGGTCCACTGTCCCTTTCGGCGCCCTCTGGAATCCCAATTATTAAACGTAGATTTTTCCTTCTGAGACTGTCATTTGTTTCCCTTAACCTTTCTCATGGTCTTTTAATTGTTTTTCTCTTTTTTCCTCAGCTTCCTTCCTTGCCATCAACTTGTCTTCTATGTCACTCACTCTTTCTGCCACCTCATTAACCCTCGTCGTTTAGGACCTCTAGTTTGGATTGCATCTCATTTAATTGATTTTTAATTTTGGCCTGTTTAGATCTAAATTCTGCAGTCATGAAGTCTCTTGAATCCTTTATGCTTTTTTCAGAGCCACCATTAGGTATAATTGTGCTTCTGAATTGGCTTTCTGACATCGAATTGCAATCCAAATTCTGTAACTCTCTGGGAAAGAGTATGGTTTCTGATTTTTTTTTTTTTGTCGTGCATTCTTTCTAGGCATTTTGCTCAGTCCAGTGTGGTTAAGAACGAGTTGTAATGGGAAAAGGAAGAAAAAAAAAAAAAACGAGAGAGAAAAATAAAAAACAAACAAAAAAACAAGGAGGGGTATCCTGTGATTCTATATATTGTAAGTCCCTCGACTTCGCCTGGAGCTTTCCAGCTCTGCTCAGTCAAGAATGTGCTCTTTCCCTGTCCTTCCAGCTGGTCTTCTGGGGGAGGGTTCTGCCGTACTGATTCTCAGTTGTGTGCACCTGAGGGAGCTGCCCCACCCCCCTGTTAGGAGCATGGCTCAGTGGGAGTTTTTAATCCTTTGAGGCCCCTGTTCTCTAGTTGCTCCCTTCTGTCCCAGGCAGAGGGTGACACCAGGAGGAACAATTCCACTAGCGGTGGCCAGCTCTCCAGATCTAGAGTCAGCTCCCGCAGTAACTACAGCAGCTCCCAGTCCACACTGTCTTGGATGCTCCCAGGGGCAGGGGCCACTGAGCTGCACAGCTCAGGGTCGCCCAGTGTTGGCGGAATTGTCCTTGCTGTCCTGTGCCCTCCCAGCCTCCGTCTGTCCCGAGGGGAGTGCACGATCCTGGGCTGTGTCCCCTGGCACACTGAAATCAGGGACCTGCACCGCTGGAATTGCGCTCCCAGGGCCGTGCAACCCCGTCCACTTGGAGCCACTGCCTGAGCTGCTCCCGAGGCCTCGCTGTGTGCATGCTCCAGGCCTTTACCAAGATCCGCCTGCCGTCTGTGGTGCAGTCTCCCCTGGGCGCGCTTCCTCTGTTAGTGACCCCGGAACCTGGAGGCTCCACTGCGCCTCCTTGGATCCTGCCCAAATTATCTGTGAGCGCCTTTCCTACCGGGAAGGATCCGGTGTAGATTTTCAAAGTTCCTGCTTCTCCGGTACTGGGCTTTCCTGTCCTGAAGGCGTTCACAGTCCGGCTTTAGCGTGGCTCCTTGCAGGGGCCCCTCCCTCACTTGATCCTTTATTTATTTATTTTTTTCCCCCGCCTTCCTACCTTGTTAGAAGAGCAAACTATTCTCTGTAGCATTCCAGCTGTTCTCTCTTTAAATCTCAGGCTGAATTCATACCTTTTCAGGATGATTTGAAAGTTATCTAGGTAAGTTGGTGGGGACACGTGACTTGGGGACCCTACTCTTCCACCATCTTGCCCCACCCCGTTTTTATGTTTAAAGTGAGTCTCTTGTTGGCAGCATATAGGTGGGTCTTGTGGTGTTTCGTTTTTAAATCCATTCTGACACTGTACACCTTTTGATTCAAGTTTTAATCCAATTACATTCATTGTAATTATTTATAGATATGTACTTAGTGCCATTTTATCGCTTGTTTTCTCATTGTTTCTAGAGATTTTTTTCTGTTTTATTCTTGCCTTTTTGACTTTGGTTTTCTTTCCACTCAAAGAGCTGCCTTTATTATGTCTTGTAGAGCTGGTTTAGTCATCACAGTGTCCTTTAGTTTTTGTCTAGTAAATTCTTTATCTCTCCCTCTATTCTTAGTGATAGCCTGGAAGGATATTCTTGACAGCATATTTTTCCCACTCACTACTTTGAATATATCATGCCTCTTTCTTCTGGCTTGCCATGTTTCTGTTGAAAGATCTGCAGCTAGTTTTATGAGTCTTGTGAGTTGGGGACTGTTTTTGTCTTGCTACTTTTAAGATTTTTTTCTTTGTCACTATATTTTGCAAATGTAACTACAGTATTGTTGATGTTGGCCTACTTTTATTGAATTTGATGGGAGATCTCTGCCTTCTGGACCTAGATGTCTGTTTCTTTCACCATATTAGTGATGTTTTTAGCTGTTATTTCATGAAATAATTTTTCTATCCCCTTTTCTCTCTCTTCTTTCCATGGGACTCCTGTGATATAAATGTAATTATGTTTGATGGAGTCCCTAAGTTCCCAAAGTCTCTACTCATGTTCTATAATTTTTTTCCTCTGTTTTGCTCAGTTTCATAGTTTCCCACGCTTTTATCTTCTGTATCACTAATTTGTTCCTTTGCTTCTTTCATGCTTGTTTTCATTGCATCTAGTCTATTCCAAATCTCGGTTGTTGCATTTTTCATTTCTGACAATTGTTTTTGGCTCTTTTACATCTGCAAGAAGAAACTCATGAAGTCCTACATTCTTTCCTCAAATCCAGCTCATATCCTTAGATTGTTGCTTTAAATTCACCGTTAGGCATGTTACTTCTATCTATTTCACTGAGGTCTCTATGACCTTTTCTTACAGTTTCATTGGGATAATGGCACCTTCTGGATCCTTTGTCCCTGGAGATGTATCTTCTTGAATACTACCTATCAGAGACATGCTCTAAGATGAGTGAATAATCTCCCTACTCTTGGTTTCAGAAGTTCCTTAGATTATTCTATCTGCCCCCTGGCTCTGATTGTTTGTCTGATTTCTCTCCAGGAGTAGGGCAGTACCCTCAGGGCTCTATCCTAGCCAAGCCCACAGACCTTTAAAACTCCAGTTTTCAAGCCTCCTGGTTCCAAAAACTCAAGAAAATAAACCCCTCTCATTTACCCAGCCAGTGGCTTTAAGAAAGTGTTCTACTTGTAAAAGAAAGTGTTCTACTTGAGCACTGTGTGCTCATGTCTATCTCCCCTATTATTTTTCCCCATTTTCATAGTACTCTCTTAAAATTGTTTTTATTTGTGTGATTTTGGATGTTATTTCTCTTTCATTTGTAATTTTTTTATTTTATTTTAATTTTTTTATTTTTTGATGACCCTGGCTAGAAGTTTATCAATTTTCTTGACCTCAGGGAACCAAATCCTGATTTCATTTATCTGTTGTATTGCTTTTTTTGCTTTCTATGTCATGTATTTCTGCTCAAGCATTTATTATTTTCTTCCTTCTACTAGTTTTGGTTTCTGTTTGTTCTCTTTTTTCTGGCTGTTTAAGGTGTAAGGTTAGGTTGTTTATTGGTGATTTTTCTTGCTTCTTGCAGTTGGCCTTTATTGTTATTACCTTCCCTCTTATACATGCTTTTGCTGCATCTAAAAGATTTTGGATCATTGTTTTCCCTTTTATTTGTTTCCCCATAATTTTTGAAATCTTCTTGAATTTCTTGGTTGACACATTCCTTATTTAGTAGCATGTCATTTAACCTTCATGTTTTCATGCTCTTTCCAGATTTTTCTTGTGGTGGATTTCTAGTTTCATAGTGTCATAGTCAGAAAAGATGTATGGTATGACTCTAATATTTTTCAATTTGTTAATATTTGTTTTGTTGCCTAATATGTGATCTGTTCTGGAAAATATTCCATGTGTACTTGAAAAGAATGTGTAGTATACTGTTTTATTTTGGAATGCTCTGAATATATTTGTTATATCTGTCTGAATCTGTGTGTCATTCAAAGCTACTATTTCCTTGTTGGTTTTGTTTAGAATATTTGTCAGTCTATGTCAGTGGGGCGTTAAAGTCCACTACTGTTGTATTACTATCAATGTGTTTCTCTTATGTTTGTTAACTGTCTTATGTATTTGGGTGTTCCCATCTTCAGTGCATAAATATTTGCAGTTATTACATCTTCTTGGTGGATTTTCTCCTTTATTATTATATAGTTTCTTTGTTGTTATCCACTGTTTTAAAGTTTTTTTTTTTGTTTGATATAAATATTGCTATCCCAGCTTTCTTTTGACATCCATTTGTATGGTGTTTCTCCATCCTCACACTTTCAACATTTAGGTTTGAAATGAGTCTTTTAGGGAGTATATAGATCGGTGTTTTTTTTTTTTTTAATTCCCTCTGTCACCCTATACCTTTTTATTTGAGCATTTAGTCCATTTATATTCAAAGTAATTTTTGTAGGTATGTATTTATTGCCATTTTGTTATTTGTCCATGCCTTCACTTTTAGTCTGTGTATACTTACCCTGTGTGTGTGTGTGTGTGTGTGTGTGTGTGTGTCCTTAGGTTTAAAATGAGTCTCTTGTAGACAGCATATAGATGGGTCTTGTTTTATATTTATTCAGCCACTCTGTGTCCTTTGATTAAAAAAATCCATTTATATTTAAATAATTATCGATAAGTATGGTACTTATTGCCATTTTGTTAATTATTTTCTAGCTCTTTTATGGTTTCTCTCTTTTTCTTCTTCTGCTCTTTTCCTTTGTGGTTTGATGATTTTCCTCAGTGTAACACATACATGCCTTTGTTACTATCTTTTTTATCTACTATAAGTTTTTGCTTTTTGGTTACCATGGGGCTCACATATAAAAGCCTTTCTCTGTTTCCCTCTTTCTCTCTCCCTCTTTGTCCCTTTCTTAATTTTTCTCCCTCTCTCTTCTTCTTTCTCGCTCTCTCTTTATCCCTCTCTTTATACATATGTATTTTATAATTTTTTACTCCTTATGCCACATTTTATGTTTTTGATGTAACATTTTACATCCTTTTATTTTGTATATCACTTAAGTGATTATTGCATTTATCTTTATTTTTACTACTTGTGCCCTTTATTTTTCATACTACCTTTGTAAACAATTAATTACCTACCCTTATTATATACAGTCCCTCATTATCTGCAGTTTCTTTTCTTTGTTTGGTTTCATTTACCCATGGTCCAGAGGCAGATAATCCTACTTAAGACATATCCTCAGAAGGTCAATATTAGGTTAATGCTATGGCATAATGCCTACATTATTCCCTTTAATTCATCTTACATCACTAGGCATTTTATCATCTCAGATCATCACAAGAAAAAAGGGTGAGTGCAGTACAGTAATTATTTTGAGAGATACAGAGACTGCATTCATGTAACTTTTGTTATAGCATAATGTTTGAATTGTTCTTGTTTCATTATGTTATTCTTGCTCATCTCTTACTATGCTAAAATTAAGTTAAACTTTATCATAGATTTGCATGCATTGAAAAAATATAGCATATACAAGGTTTGGTACTACTTTCAGCCTCAGGACTATGTTGAAACATATCTCTTGCCAAAAAGGATGGGGACTCCTCTATTTACTTTTACTAGTGAGAGTTAAAATTCCACATATTTTCTTGTTAGTAATTAACACATATTTTTTTCTACTTAAAGAAATCTCTTGTCATTTTTTATAAGGCCACTGTAGTGGTGATGAACTCTTTGGCTTTTTCTTGTCTGGAAAACTCTTTATTTTTTCTTCAATTCTAAATGCTGATCTTACTGGATAGACTATTATTGTAAGGTTTTTGTTTTCCTTTCAGGCTTTTGAGTATATTGTGCCACTCTCTTCTGGCCTGCAAATTTTCTGTTGAAAAAATCTATTGATAGTCCTATAAGGGTCCCTTGGTGTAATAAGTAATTTTTCTCTTGATGATTTTAAGACTTTCTCTTCATTTTTAACTTTTGAAATTTTATTTATGTGTCTTTTGGTGGGTCTTTTTTTGGGTTTTTCTTATTTGGAACTCTGTGAGCTTCCTTTATCCAGATGTTGTTTCCTTCCCCAGGTTACAGAAGTTTTCAGCTATTGTTTCTTCAGATAAATTTTCTGCCATTTTCTCTCTCTCTCTCTCTTTCTCTCTCTGTCTCCCCTCCCTCCCTCCCTCTTCCTCCTCCTTCTTTTTCTGGGACCCCTATAATGTGTTGTCCATAGAACACAAAAGCTATCTTCACTTTTTTTAATTCTTTTTTTTCCTTTTCTGCTCTTTTTGAATGAGTTCATTTGTCCTATCTTCTAAATAACTATTTCTTCTGCTTCATCTAGTCAGCTGTTGAACCCCTCTAGTATATTTTCAATTTATTTCTTTTGTTCTTCAGCTCTATGATCTTTGTTTGGTACTTTCTTATTTTTTCTTTCTCTTGAAGTTTTCACTGTGTTTCCATTTTTCTCTATAGTGTGGTGACCATCTTTATAATTATTACTTTAAACTCCTTATTAGGTAAATTACTTATCTATGTTACATTGAGGTTTTTTCCTGAGTTTTTATCTTATTCTTTCATTTGGAGCATATTCTTCTATTTCCCCATTTTGTGTGGCTTTCTGTGTTTTATGTATGAGGTGAAACATATACTTCTCTCAGTCTTGAAGAAGTGCTCTTGTGTAAGTTGTGTAAGAGATGAATCTTATCTTTCAACCGTACCCTAGTGCATGCTTGTCTCCTAAACCTTCATGATTACTTTGGGCACCTGTGTGGCTCAGTTAATTAGGCATCTGACTCTTGATTTTGGCTCAAGTCATAATTTGCAGTTTGGAAGTCAAGCTCCACATCAGGATCTGCATTCAGCATGAAGTATGCTTGTGATTCTTCTCTCTCTATCCCTCATTTCTCTCTCTCTCTCAATAAATAAATAAAATCTTAAAAAAAAAAACTTCATTATTGTCAAAGCAGCCTGATTTATACTTGATAGGTCCCATTTATTGCGGATGTGCCAAAACCTGTGAGGGTTCCAAGTAGAAAGATCTCAGTCAGTACCTAGTTTCAGTTTGATTGAAAGCCAGATCTTCAGGCAGTAGCTTTAAAGCATGCCAATATATACACTCCTTTGGGCTACAATTGTAAACCCTGCTAGCCTTCAGACCAGGCAATTTGGAGGGGGTCCCCTGAGCTATAGTTGCAAAAAACAGAGCTTTATATGATCGTATAAGTTCCTTTCTGTAAGGTACCAATAAGCTGTAGCAAGACTAAGAGAGAGCACAAAGAAGGTATCCCCTGGCCTAATTTCCTCAGCCCACTTCTATAGCCACTAAGTGTATGGGCCTTTTGCCATTTCTCATGAAGAATATGTTTAGCTAGTTTTCAGGTATTTTTCATAGGGAACTTTTCCATATGTAGCCATAGATTTTGTGTGTCCACAGGAGGAGATTAGTTCTGGATCTTCCAATGGCAATATCTTGGACCACCATTCCCCTTTTATTGCCTTATTTTTAATTTAACTGTTTTTATCTATAACACTTTTTGTGTTACTTTAGTAGTTGTTTTAGTGTTTATCATATATATCTATAAATCAGGAGTCTGGAATCTGTGGTCTCAGGCCAAATGTGGCTAGTTGCCCATTTCTGTAAATACAGTTTTATTGGAACACAGCCATACCCATTGGTATAAATACTGTCTATGATTGCTTTCATGTTTCAATAGCAGTGAAATTGCATTAATTTTTTTATTGGATGTTAGGTCTTACTGAATTTATTTTTCTTGTATTCTGGATACTATTGTTTTCTTATAAGTAGTATTTAGCTTTGTTCTTGGATGCAGTTAACCTTTTGAGTCTTGCTTTTAAGCTTTATTATGTGAGACCAGAGCAGAATTTAGTCCAAAATTAATTTTTCCCAATACTGAAACATGACCCTTCTTAGTATTCTAAACTAATACCCTGTGAATTATGAAGTTTTTCACTCTCACTTTTGAGAACAGGACCAATCCTGTTACTTTGTGAATTCTGTGGATTCTTGTTTTTAATCCTTTAGGATTAACTGGGCTCAGGTAGTTTCCTCAGATGCATGATTGGCAATTTTTTATTGGATGGCAGACTTTCTGAAATTTATCTTGTCAGGTGATCAAATTTTTGTATCTTTATAAAAATTGAGAATTGTTCTGGAATATAAAACTAATTTGATTTTTTTAGGTTGTTAAACTGGACCAGAGCAGCATTTCATCAGGGACTAATTTTGCACCACTCTGAAGCAAAACACTTTGGATTACTCTTTCTAATACCCTGTGAATTATGAATTTTTCGGCTCTGGTTGGAGGTAACAGGAAGTATTCCTGGCCCTGTGTAAGTTCCATAGAATAGTCCCTTTAATCCTTTCATTGATTGTTTCCTAGCTCAGGATAATTTCCTCACTCCTATGTTCTAAGCATTGCTCTGCTAAATATTTGAAGGAGACCTCTACATAACTCTATACTTCTCTCTTTCCCTGAAATTATCCTTTCTATATCTTATAAAGTCCATCCTTCTTGTCTCCCCCGCCTCTCATTAATTCAGGGAGTCTTATAGGCTCTGCATGACTTGGCCTCCCTGCACTGCTTCTTAGAAACTCTTTCTAGATAGCAAGGTAGGAAAGCTCTAGGGCTTACTTTGTTTCCCATTTTTTAATATCCTTTGTTGACGATGGCTAATATCTTGAAAAGTGTTATTTCATAGATTTTTTACTGTGTTTTCTTTCAGGCAGGAAATGTATCCTGTCCTTGTCTACTTCATTTTGTCTTAAAGTGGTGGTCTGGACATAGCATTTTAATTGGGTGATAGTGTATCAACATCTCACTTCCAGAATTAAGATGTTGAGTATGGGAGATCTATTATTGATTCCCAGAACTCTGGAACTTGCTATGAAAAAAGAATAGTATGCTAGCCAGTGCTTAAGTGGCTAAGGTCTCTGACTTGTATCTGTCTATATCCAGCGCAGAACATGCCATGCATGAATATACATTATTATCTTGGCATATTGTTTATTATAGAACAGAATTCAGTTTATGGTAGGGTCTATTTAGAACACCATTCTAAGGAGGGTTTTTAAAGGACCTTGTTAAAAGCTGGTCTCAAGACACAGAATGGCAACAGTGAAACAAGGCCCGAGTCCATGATTTTTTTGTGTTATAGTGTAGAAGTTTCAAGAATGTGTTTGAGAAATTTTTACTTGTAGTCATTTCTAATTTTCTTTTAAGCTCTTGATACCTTCATTCTAGATGTGGGACTATCTAAACCCATACTTGCACAGAGATGCAGTCAGTAAGTTTTGATTCCTAAGTCTGGAGTATTAGGTAAGAGCAAGCATTTTAAATGCATTTCCCAAAAGACAATAAATTAGTATATTCATTGAACAGGCTTTTAGAAAATGATTTATTACTTCTATAGATAGCTTAATAATAATAAAAGTTTTTTTATTATACTTGTGTATACAATAAAACTGTTACATCATCTAAAGTGAGGTCATATACTTTATGCCTTAGTAAAAGACTTTAAAAAGTATATTTTTGTATGTGTTAAAGAATACTATAATATATATCATATATATTTTTTAAATGGAAAAGTACCCCCCCAAATTTCTCTCTCCTGAAAACTACTTACCTCCCACACATAGACAAACACACAAAATCCTTAAGTCATGTTTACATTGCTAATATTAAGAAAATATATTTGGATGAATGGCTGATAATTGTAAAGACCCCAATTTTTCCAGAATTAATTTATAGGTTTAAAAAAATTTTTCAGGGCACCTGGGGTGGCTTAGGGGTTGAGCATCTGCCTTCAGTTCAGGTCATGATCCTAGGGTTTGGGGATCGAGTCCCACATCATAGGGAGCCTGCTTCTCCCTCTGTCTATGTCTCTGCCCTCGCCCCATGTCTCTCATGAATAAATAAGTAAAATATTTAATAAACAAATAAATGAATAATAATTTTTTTTCAAACAGAGCCCCAATAGGAATTTTTGTTTGTTTTAAAGTGACAGAATAATTTTACTAACCTATCTAGAAAAGTAAAGAAATGGAAAAAACTAAAACATTTTGATAATAGCACCCCCTTCTTACCTTACCTCTTGTTTAAAACCTTATAAAGCTACTGCTTTAAGCAGAACAGCATATCAATGCAAGTTTAGACACATACTGTATAACCCAAAAATATTCTGATATATACGATTTACCACATGTTTCTATGATAAAGGATGAATCACAAGTTAATGGCAAAGGGATTGATTGTTCAGTAAATAGTATATAATAAATCAGTTAGATATTACAGAAAAAGTTCATTTTAAATTCTCATCTCTACCACATACAAAGATGAATTTTACTTAAAGAGTTAAATCAAGAAAAACAATTGTCTTAAAAGAAAATGCAGCCAAATTTGTAGTTTACCATTTAATGGAGGTTACTGCTTAATCATTAAAATAATGAAGGAAAATCATACAGAAATTATATATAAATTTGACTACATAAAGTTAAGAATTCCTGAATGTCACAAACAAGCACAGAATGGCAAAAATATTTACAAGTAATGTGATAGGGAACTGACATTTTTAATACTTAAAGGGTTTATATACCTTATGGAAAAAACCAGTAAGTAAATAATGAAAAATAGACAAATTTATTACTGATAATTCACTTACAAAATAGAAAGGCCTAAAGACATGGAAAGAATGTTTAGCCTAGGAATCAAAACTTAAGTTAAAACAATTGGTGGCGGTTTTGTGTATCAAATTAAAAAGAATATTTTTTGAAGAGCAATATTCAGTACTATTGTGGATGTGGTAAGATGAATGCTTTCATAAATTTCTGATGGGAGGAGAAATTTTTGTAAACTTTTTGGAAAATAATTTTATTCTATATGTCAACATCTTAGATTATTTATTTTCACAGACCCAGTATTTCCTGTTTTATTTCTTAGGAATCCTTTTTGGGGAAATAATCATAAATGTAAAAGATATTATGCATATTATAAAGTTACTTAAAAAATGAAAAGCTGGAAATAATCCAAATGAACATTTAGGTAAATTATAGTAAATTTGTATGTTGATATTGTGCAGATGTTGAAAACTATAAATTAATTTTAAAGATATGGGAAAGTGATTATGTTATTAAGTGGGGAAAAAGGAAGCCACTAAATAGTATAAGTGTTATCTTAAATATGTTAAAACACACATGCACTCATACATACACAACAATTTGAAAAGCAGACAACAAAAAACTAGCAGTGCTTACTTCAGGGTGCTAGGGTTTAGATGATTTTCTTTCAGGTTCATTTGTGATAGGATGATTAATGAATATGGAAGCATTAATGGTGGGAGTGAAACTAAAACCAAATTGAAACAGCGTATGGCAGAAGTGACTTCTGGGGAAGAGGTAGTTATTAGAGATAAGTATTCCTGAATTCAAATTGTGGACCTGCTTCTTCCTAGCTATGTTATTCTAGCTATTCTGATTCTGAGTCTCTTTTTCCAGATGTAAGGTGGTGATAATACCTACCACATAGGGTTGTTTGAGAGGTTGTAATAACATAATAAATGTAAAGTTACTCACATATAATTGCTACTTAGTAAGTTTCTTACTTGTGTCTATCATGAGGCTTTTAACAGAGACAGCTTCATGACAAAATAAAATGCTTGTCATAAAACTATAACCTAGGCAAAGCTTCTTCCTGAGAGTTTGAAAGATTTTTGTTTAGGGTTTTCTTATGTATTAGGTTTAAATGAAAATTTTGATTAGCCATCCTGAGAAGTTAAATAAAAAATATTTTTTCATTCTTAATAATGTATCAAGTGAAAATTATTTTTATAATTTTACCATTATAATATTCAAATGAACTACCTGAAACTTTGATAATTCATAATCTTTGTTTTTTTATTTCTAATAGGTTTTTTAAAGTTTTTATTTATTTATTCATGAGAGACACACAGAGAGAGAGAGAGAGAGAGAGAGAGAGAGAGAGGCAGAGACACAGGCAGAGGGAGAAGCAGGATCGATGCAGGGAGCCTGACATGGGACTCGATCCCGGGACCCCAGGATCACGCCTTGAGCTGAAGGCAGTGCTAAACCGCTGAGCCACCCAGGCTGCCCAATCTTTGTTTTTCTATAGATCATTTTAAAAAGTAGGTAGAGTTTCAAAATTTATCTTTAACTGCTCATTCTCTGCAATTTTACTAGTAACCTGAGTCTGTATTACATAATTCAGTATCCATAATTCCAAATGGGCAAGTCAGTTATAAGATTTAATGATGTGTCATTCAAATTTTGAGTTTTCTTAATAATCCAGTGATTTTTGTAATGAAAATAACCAATTTCTAGACAAGTTACTTGTTTTGCCAATCAGAAACCTTTGATAAATTTTGAAAATTACACCTAATGAAAAAAAAATACATCTAATGATTGAGTAGGACCTAATTTTTTGTATAAATTTAATACTCATGAATAATATAGATGTAAACCTATAATAATTATATCTCATGGTTACACACATAGCATTTTATAATTTACAAAGCTTTTTTCCACATAAACTAATTTGATTCTTAAAACAACCTTATTAGGTAGATATAGCAAGTGTTATTATCCTTATTTTACAGCTTTAGAAACTAAAGCCCAATGGCTATGTGACATGTCAAACGTTACACTGTTAATTCTAATTACAGTACTCTTGTCACTTCACCACGGCAACTCTATTCCCAGGCACAAAATGATTGAGAAATAAAATGTCATTAAACTTAAGTACTTTACTAGCAGAAGAGGCCTGGAACTACCCTTTAAGTCAGAGATTGGGTTTAAAACTGTATTTTGGAATGCCTGGGTGGCTCAGTGGTGGAGCATCTGCCTTTGGCTCAGGGCGTGATCCCGAGATGCAAGATCGATTCCCAAATTGGGCTCCTTGCGAAGAGCCTGCTTCTCCCTCTGCCTGGGTCTCTTCCTCTCTCTCTGTGTCTCTCATGAATAAATAAATAAAATATTTAAAAGAAAACCTGTGTTTTGTTTAATATAGGAGTTAGTAATTTGACATCTTGTGTTGGTATATTAGAAGCTTTGGGTTATTAGAGCTGCTAAAAGCAAAATACCTGGGAAGTGATAGTAGACAATGAAAGAGAATATGTAGAAATAGTGGAATTACCAATGGTAGACCAAAATATCTTATATACTGCAGAGATCCCGAGAATATGACCATATTGTAGTAGTTTACTAAAATTAATAATTGTACTGCCACACTATAGTGTTAAGAGGTACATCCTGTGCAGTATATTCAGTGTAGAAGATACATAAACTCCCTAGTATATTTTAGGAAGATTTACATTAAAACAGTTAATATTGAAGAGGATTCTTAGAGGGTTTACGTTCATCTATTTACATTTTTATGTACCTAGATTTGTCTATTTATTGGTTTTTAATGAAGTAATTTTAAAAATTCAATATTGAAAGAAGGATCAAATAGTAAATTGTTGTATTCTAGGTACTGTTTACAGAGGAAGATGTGAAATTCTACCTTGCAGAACTGGCCCTTGCTTTGGATCATCTGCACCAATTAGGAATTGTATATAGAGACCTGAAGCCAGAAAAGTAAAGCTATATTCTCCTTATGAATCCCTGTTACCACTATTTCTATAACTAATTTTTTCTCCATTAAGTCTCTTATCTATTTTATTTTATTTAAATATTATATGAAAAAATATATGAATTTTACAATTATATGAAACTTACTTATAAAAAGTAGTCTTTATCAGATACCATTGATTTTATTTTATTTTCTCGTGGGTTTTAAATTAATAATTTAAATATTTTCTAGTACATGAAATATACTATTTTAAAATTTATGCACATTTTTATGTAAATGTTATATATAAAAATATTTTATTCTATTTTGTTGAATGTGATTTTTGATTTACAGCATTCTGCTTGATGAAATAGGACATATCAAATTAACAGGTATGTGAATGTTCTTATTTTGCCCTAAGCCCATTTTATAGTTTTATATATTCTAATATATATATATTTGTCTCAGCCTGTTTTCTTTTTCCTTGACTTGTATTTTATTCATCTCTTTAGTGAACTCAAATTCATTTAAAAGGTAGATAAGATAGCTCTCAATATGTTCTAATGTTATACCAAAAAATATGCAACAGAGTTACTGTCCTAATTAACAAATGACATTTGGCTTTCTAGGTAAAAACACATCATCTTAGTTTTATTCTAGACTGAAAAATTTACCCTAAGTAGTTATCACCCTGAAATGTAGTGAATTATAAACTTTTAAACCAAGTGTTTTAGAATCAGAGGTTCAATTTTTTCTGTATTTATAAAGATATTTTATTTTTCTTTATTTTGAATATTGAGGGTTTACTATAACACCAGATGCTAATCCTCACAGGATTCTTAAGTATAAAATATCTTTATTACACCATTTTTAAAAGCTTTTATTTTAAAATAATTTTGGACTCACGGTATGTTGCAAAAATAATATTGAAAGGTCCTGTGTACTAATAACCCAGTTTCCCTCAATGGTGACATCTTATAAAACTGCAGTGATAATAATCAACCCACAGAAATTGATTTGTATAATACAACTCACTGGACTCTATACTTTATTTGAATTTCACTAGATTTTGCATGAATTTATTTTTGTTTGTATATAATTCTATGACTTTTTATCACATGCACAGATTTGAATACCACCACCACAATCAATATGCAAAATTGTTCTACAACTACAAAAAAACTCTCTTGTGCTGCCCATTTACAGTTATACCCTCCTTCCCTCCACCCAAACTCCTGGCAACCACTTATCTATTCTACATATCTGGTTTTGTTATGTTGAGAGTATGATATAAATAGAACCATACAGTACCCATCCTGGGCATTTGTCCTAAAGAAATAAAAACTTATGTCCACATAAAACTCTATACATGAATTTTCATAGCAGCTCTATTTATAATAGCCCAAGACTGGAAATGTCCCAAATGTCCTTCAAAGAATGAATGGATAAACAAACTGTGATACAACCATACAATGGAATACTACCCAGCAGTAAAAAGGAAAGAATTCTTGATATATGCAACAACTTGGATGGACTCAAGGGCATTATGCTGAGTGAGCCAATCTCAAAAGGTTACTTATGTTATAAATAGATAGTAAAATCTTTATTTAATTATCAGAATGTTAAAATGAAGATGTGGTCTTTACAGAGAATTTTGGACCAGTACACTTTAAAGGTAAGTTGCTTTAAATTCTTAAGTATACTGCTTCAGTGTAAAACTAAACTATAATAAAGCTGTTAACTTGAAAGCTCAGGCAGTTGTGATAAAGTTCAAATAAAGTTTAGTAAATCTTTCTTAGTCATAACCTGATTCTCTTTTTCATATATAATTTTTTTTTAATTTTTATTTATTTATGATAGTCACAGAGAGAGAGAGAGAGAGAGGCAGAGACATAGGCAGAGGGAGAAGCAGGCTCCATGCACCGGGAGCCTGATGTGGGATTCGATCCCGGGTCTCCAGGATCGCGCCCTGGGCCAAAGGCAAGCGCCAAACCACTGTGCCACCCAGGGATCCCCTCTTTTTCATATATTAAAGAAGAAAAGTTGATTTAAAGGGATTGAAAGAGGAAAAGGGAAGAAAAATAATAGAACAGTAGAGTTTTTTTTAAGATTTTATATATTGCATAATTTTTATTTTATACCAATCAACTTTTGTGCAAAGCTAATTAGAATTTAATTATTTTCATTTTTTTAAAATAAATTATGCCTGTTTTGTCAGGGGTTGAGGAAGGTAAGTAGGAAAAAAAGTAGAATAAATCCTACCTATATCTCTTTTCTACATTATGATTAATTGGTGAATAATGATGTCAAATTGCTTTATATTTAGTCTTGTAATGTGAATTCTGCTTTTATAGCTTTTGGACTTAAATTGGCTGTGGAGAAAGGAATAGTTAGAATAAATGCAAACTTACAAACAAAGGACAAAGCTTATAAAAATAAAAAAATGATTTATATATATTTTTTAACAATTCAGTCTATTTTCTTTAAAATGGCATAAATATTTCTTTAAAGAAAGTATACAATAATAAATATTAGATAATTTATACTGTTTTATAATTACAGCCTAATTCAGAGTTTTTTAATGAGTAATAAACATATGGGTTTAACCTTACAACATTCCAGTAAGGTTGGTTAAAGTGTGACCATTCACAGCAAATATTCTAATACTTTACTTTTTTTTCCATTATTTCCTTTAACTTATTTTCCTTCTATCCTTCCTTCCTTCCTTCCTTCCTCCCTCCCTCCCTCCCTCTTTCTTTCTTTCTTTCTTTCTTTCTTTCTTTCTTTCTTTCTTTCTTTCTTTCTTTCTTTTCTTTCTTCTTTCATCTTTCTCTTTTTTCTTTCTTTCTTTCTTTCTTTCTTTCTTTCTTTCTTTCTTTCTTCTTCTTTTTCTTTTTCTTCCTTTCTTGCTTTCTTACCTTTTGTGTGTCTTTTCTTCCCTCTTCCTCTCCCTCTTTTCCTCTTGTCCTTCTTATCTTCTTCCTTCCATTTTGAGTATTACAGTAAAAAATACCAGATCGATTGCTGTTTATCATTGAAACCAGTGGGCTCTAATGATTTAAGAATGTCTCATATAACAGAGTCTTTCTCAACATTGTTTCTTCTTAGGCTTAGGAGGAAGAATTAGGTTTTCCTTAATCATAAGAGAGGGACAATATCTTTCTTTTTACCAGTCCATTTTAAAAATTCTCTGAATAAAAGGAATAGATGCAATGTTCAACAAATTACTCTAGAATGGCAGTGAACTATACAAAGGTTCCCTGATATGACTATGGTTTGAGCCTAATTGACCTCATACCAAGAATATGAATGCATAGCAGAAGACCAATAGAATGAGAATACCCCCAAAATATCTGCATAAATGTCAATATATTATTTATATTGTTTGTTGTGTCTCATTTTTTTCTGTAACACCCCACCTCATAGTCTATATAAAAACTAACTATATGATTTACCTGGTTCATAAAATAATGTTTATTCATAATATTCCATTAAAAGCTTTAAATTGAACATACAATTGATTTCAACTGTCTCTGGTTACTATAATGTGTTTTTGGAAGGACAGAATTCAGGGTAATTTCTATAAAGAGAAGGGAGAAAAAATATACAGTGTCAGAAATTTATATCACACGGTACTTGATTGGATATTTAAGAGAGAATGTATACATAAAATTAATTTTAATAATTTTATGGTTATGCAAATTATTCAGTGAGATTACTTTTACTCATAGTAAATATTTATGAAATCATTGTCTCTAGGCACATTTTGAAAATTTGAAGTCTTAGAGTCATTTAAGTATACAAAGATATACTGACCTCCTCCTAAAAAAAAAAGCCCTTATAAAGCTGCTTTCTGTATTTTGTTTTCAAAGTAGTGGCTTGGAAAAATCACTGCTTAACTTATATATCTTATTTAATCTTGTAGCTAACTCTTACTGTAAAACTTTTTGTCAATTGATTACTGAGCAAATTCTAGTGTTAAATGTCAGTTTTGTCAGACAAGTACAGCAGAGGACCTGTATGGAGTGGTATAAATCTGTGAAAGGTAATGGAGGATAAGAAAATTCTCTTCCCTTTCTCCTCCTCTCTGGAATGGCCAAAGAAGCCAGTGTTCTTCTCTTACAAGGTATGTCGTTATATTCAGCTGAACTGACCTCAAAGACTAGCTTTCATTACATTTAATCTTTGAAATGGAATGCACAAGAGTTTAAAATTCTCAAAATATAGACAAAGAGAGTAGTAGTACATTGAAAAGATTTTTTTAAATTATGGTAAAAATAATGCATTAAAGTCATTATTCAAGGATAAGTGATTTTTAAATGAAAATATTGAACATGGTTAGAAAATTAATTTTGAGGGACCCTAAAATTAATTATTCATGTTGATATTTTATTTTAAGAGAGCAATTTAGGACTTAAAGATTTATTTTCCTTTATAGAATTAAGGTATAATTTACGCAGGGTAAAACTCATTCTTTGGATCCTTGTGGTGATGGAATTTTCCTGTATCTTGACTACATCCTTCTCAATACTGTGGTTGTGATATTGTAATATAGTTTTGTAAGATTTTACCATGGGGGAAACTGGGTAAAAGGTAAATAGGATGTCTTATAGTATTTCACATGCATATGTGAATTTGCAATGGTCTCAAAATACAAGATTTACTTTTTAAAAATCACTTTTTAATCTATACTTTTGCAAACTTTGACAAATACATTTATTTTATTCCTACCACCAACGTAGAGATAAGAAACAATTCTATCACCGTCCAAAATTTCCCCATTACAAGTCAATACTCCTTTTTATCTTAGACAAATATCAGTCGGCTTTTGGTCCCTAAGGTTTTACCTTTTCCATGATGTAATGTAAACAGAGGCATAGGAGTAAATTGCCTTTTGAGTCTGGCTTCATTTACTTAATATACTGCATTTGAGATTAATCTATATTGTGTGTTTTATTTTTTATTGCTGAATGGTGTTCCATTTTATGATGATGCCATGGTTTGTCTAATCCCCAAGTAAGGGGTATTTGGCTTGTTTCCAGTTTTTGGCAGTGATGAATAAAACCACTGTAAATATTCATGTGCAGGTTTTATCTGAACATAATTTTTTTTATTTCACTTGAGTAAATACCAAAGGAGTGGGATTGCTTGGTCATATGGTAAGTGTATTTTTAACTTAGTGAGAAACCTGTAAACTGTCTTCCAAGTG
This sequence comes from Vulpes lagopus, assembly GCF_018345385.1. Lineage (NCBI taxonomy): Eukaryota > Metazoa > Chordata > Mammalia > Carnivora > Canidae > Vulpes > Vulpes lagopus. The sequence continues at coordinate 64,723,137 of NC_054848.1, read as the reverse complement.
GTTGCACCATTTTGCATACCCATCAGCAGCCTATGAGACTAGTTGCTCTGCATCCTTGCCATTACTTAGTATTGTCAGTTTATTTAGCTCTACTGATAGACATATAGTGGTATTCTTTGGGGTTTTAATTAGAATTCCCCTAATAACTGATGAGAGTGAGCATCTTTTTATTTCTTTGGAGAAGTATCTGTTCAGATCTTTTGCCCTTTTAAAAAGAGTGGGTGGTTTGTTTTCTTATTATTGAATTTTGTGTTTTTAAAATATATTCTGAATATAAGAGCTTTATCATATATGCAGATTACAAATATTTTCTGCAGCTGCAGTCTATAACTTCTTTTTTTCTTCTATGAACAGTATCTTCTGAAGAGTTTTGATGCTGGTAAAGTCCAGTTATCAACTTTTTTCTTTTATGAATTATACTTATGATGTTGTATCTCAGAAATACAAGATCACAAAGATTTCCTCCTTTTATTCTTTTGGAAATTTTAAAGTTTTAGGTTTTACATTTTCTGTGATTCATTTTTGGTTAATATTTATGTTACAAGGATTTTTTATATTAATATCCTATTGTTCTGGCACCATTTGTTGAAAAGAACTTAACTTTCTTCATGGAATTGCTTTTACTCCTTTATCTATCTATCTATCTATCTATCTATCTATCTATCTATCTATTGATAGTCAGATGTAATGCAGCACATATGATCTTAAAAAAAATCACTCCACTTTGAATAATTACATAATAAAATGCAAATGACTTAATGGGGAAACTGAGGTTAGAGGTTTAACATTCAGATATATAATGAGACCACAAAAGGAAGACAGGAAGTTGACAAAAATGACAACATTACTTTACACTTCTAAATGTGAAAGAATATATAAACACTACAATAAGTAGGAAACTTACCTCGATAATATCCTGAAATTTGCTTGTAGAATTGTTTTCAGAAAGGTTACAGTTTGTTTAGTTATTGTGAAGTAGTAGAAGATAGATTATCTGGAATTCTGAGGAAGGTTGTAACACTACAGGTAGATAAGAATGACTCATAATACACCTGGTGAGCTGAAATAGCTGGCAGATGTTTGGGGTATGTGCATGTGTCTATTTCTACTTGGTTGCTTCAGCTAGGTGCAGCTAGAAAACAGCTAGTGTTTTCTTGTAGACAAAATTGCAGGTAAACCACACATTAGCCAACCCCATTTGAAACTTATGCTCAAATTGTTTCCTAATGTATCAATCATATTGTAACAAATTTGCATTTTCAAAACAAGCATTATAGTAGACCTATATGTTTTCTATTCTTGGACTTAGTCTACTCACTGTCCTTTTGCATTGATATATATCAACATGCATATCAATATATATTGTCATGTATGTATGACATATCTATGTCTATACTTTCTCCAATGCCAAACTGTCTTGATTACTATAGCATTATAGTAAGTATTGAAGTGAGGTAGTATTAGTCCTCAGTGTTTTTCTTCTTCAAAATTATTTTGGCTATTGTATTTCCTATAGTCTTTTTTATAAATTTTAAATTTAGTTTTTTGATTTTTATAAAAGAAATCTTGCTGGAAGTTTCATTGACTCTGAATATTGGCTTTTAGTAGAATTGATATATTTAACAATATTGAATCTCCCAAACCATGCATACGATATGTTTCTCCATTTATTTAGATTTACTTTGATTTCTTTCATCAGTGTTTCTAGTTTGCAGTATACATATCTTACATATACTTTGTATATTTATACCTGTGGATTTCATGTGTGGATTTTTTGGTGGTATTATAAATGGTACTTTGTGAATTTCAGCTTACAATTTTTCATTGCTATTACATAGGAATAAGATTGATTTTTATATATTGGTACCTTTAGCTCTTGAAAGCTTTAAACAAATGGAAGCTTACCAAAGCCAAAGCATAATTGGTTTTTTAGTGTTTTAAAAAATGTAAGTTACTCTCTTCTTTTTGTCTTAGTCTGTTTTAAAACTTAGATCACTATGAAAGCTTTGATTTAATTATTGACCTCTCAGAATTGCTGAATGATATTTTAGTATAGACATGAAAACATGTATTTTGATGATGAAAATTAAGTAATCTTTAAATGCTCTTAAAGAGTATCTTTATGAAATATTGGCCGCATTTCATTATTTGTCTCACAGGAGAGCTTTCTTAAGAGTAATTATAGGCCATCCATGAATTGTTTTAAGGTCTAACATATAATTTTATTTCTTTTGGTATATTCTATTTTCTGAATATCTTCAGATATATTTTTGTGACACATTGTTATTACAGATTTTGGTCTCAGCAAGGAATCAGTTGATCAAGAAAAGAAGGCTTACTCATTTTGTGGTACAGTGGAGTATATGGCTCCTGAAGTAGTAAATAGGAGAGGCCATTCCCAGAGTGCTGATTGGTGGTCATATGGTGTACTTATGGCAAGTACTGTTATTTTTTAAAATTTTGCCAATATAAAGTTAATATTATTTAAAATGTTAATAAATTTTGCAATATATCAGGAGAGAATAGAGTTTTTATAATTTATGATTACTAAAAAACTTGTGACTGGCTAGGTGTTATACAGTAAGAATTGAGGATTTAGTATTCTGATTTCTTTAAAGTTCCTAGATTAAAAAGTAAAATGGCAGCATTCTTTTATAACCCATTCAAATATAAAAGTTAGAAAAAGGCTTACCAGGTTTTAGATTTCAGAATACTATGTTTAATTCTCACATGGTATTTTAATTAGATATCACAGAATTTATCACTTTACCATAAACTGTCTTACTGTCTAATTGTTCCATGCATGTCCCTAGAAAGATTGTAAACTTCTTGAGGAGAGCAATCATATTTCATACTACTTTTCATCTCCCATGATACCTAGCATAGTCAACATACAAACTGACTAATTTGGTATAAATTAAGAATAGAGGGCACCCGAGTGGCTCAGCTGTTTAGTGCCGCCTTCAGCCCAGGGCCTGATCCCTGGAGACCCTCCCTGCATGGAGCCTGCTTCTCCCTCTGCCTGTGTCTCTCCCCGCCACCCATCCCATGTCTCTCATGAATAAATAAATAAAATCTTAAAAAAAAGAGCTTGTGACCTTTAAAAAAAATAGAATTTGCAGTATTAAGTAGGGTGATAAATGAATAGCTATTGAATCAATTTGCCTGTATAACCCATCTTGCTGATAATCTATTTTGATGATAATCCATTTTCCCTATTTACTACTAAATGATATACTATATATTAAAAAATAAATGACATACTATATAACACATCAATATATTAAGGCCTATTATAAACCTGGCATTGGGGAGGGCAGTGGAGTAGGAATAAACTGGCAGTACAGTACTTGACGTTTTTCATCACCTAAGAAAACATACAATCTGGCTGGGGAAACAATTGGAACAGCTAAATAAACTGTCTGACAGTATACCTTAGGAATTCAGGCAAGAAATCATATAAGTTGATTTAGGAAAAGTGGAAGAAGTGGAACTTAAATTAAGAAGTATGGAGTGGGCCTGGGTGGCTCACTGGTTGAGCGTCTGCCTTCAATTCAGGTCATGATCCCGGGGTCCTGGAATCCAGTCCCACATTGGGCTCCCTGCAGGGAGCCTGCTTCTCCCTCAACCTGTGTCTCTGTCACTCTCTGTGTCTCTCATGAATAAATAAAATCTTAAAAAAAAGAAGCATGGATAAAATTTAAATAGCTCCAATTCAAGAAGGATAGTATTGTGATCATATTAGCAAAGAACTGTAGAACCAATTAGAATATTAGAATAGTAGTGGAAAATGAGGGTCATGGTGGAGGAAATGAGACGATAAGCCTATCAACATATGTATGCAATTCTCTGAGTAGTAGGAAACTTTTGTAGATTCTTTAACGAGATGATAATTAGAGAAAAATGTATTTTAGGAAGGAAGAAGTGACTGATTTTAATACCTGATTTAATGTCACAGATGAAGGAGAAGGAAAAGGTCAAAGATAATGAAACCTTTACAATTTATGAACTTTAAGGAATTGAAAGAATAAAAGTTCAGTAGAAAAGAGATAGTTGGGATGGAGAGCTGGTTTTAGAAGTGGAGAAATAATTTATCTATAACATGTTGCATAGGTTATTATAGGTTTGTGGTTAACCCCTTGGTGGTAATAAATTAGGAATAGGAAGTGGAGAAAGGATCAGAATCACCTGGAGATGTTAAAAAAAAAACTACTCAGTCAGCCAACATACAGTTTAATTTAAGGGGGAGTTTTGATTACAATATAATATATTCCTTCCTTTTGTCCTTGCCATTACCACCTCTACTCCTTCAGTCCCGAGTGGAGAGCTGTAACTTTAGGTTTGGATGTAGGGGACTGGAGCTTGAGAACAATAATCCCTCTATATGATACTTTCTTTTTTCTTCTTTCACTTTCTGTGGCTCCTACCCCTACTTCTTAAGTATCCAGTTGAAAAATATTACTATAGATTTGGGAGGGAGAACTGAGACTTGAGAGAGATTGAAGCTGGAACAGATTTGAAAGTCATCAGTATATAGGAAAGAGTTGAATGGATAAGCTAACTAAGATTGTAAATTCAGATAAATGAGCAGAGGACTGGGGTGCCTGGGTGACTCAGTGGTTGAGCCTCTGCCTGTGGCTCAGTGCGTGACCTCGGAGTTCTGGGATCAAGTCCCACATTGGGTTTCCTGCATGGAGCCTACTTCTCCCTCTGCCTCTCTCTCTCTGGGTCTCTCATGAAGAAATAAATAAAATATTTAAAAATAAATAAATAAATGAGCAGAGGACTGAAGCCAAAGCCATTATTCAATCTAAGTTCAATATTTAAATATTAGAGAAATAAAAAGTTTTCCCTTTAGTGAAATCTAATGATCTTAATGTTTAGATCCAGTCTTTTTTATACCATTATTTAATGTTCTAATTACCACATTGTTGTTAAATCTCTTAGGGAAAATGCTTTTTAGCCATGTGCAACTGTCTCAATTTTTTTTCAAGATATTGGTGTTTGTGTTGTAGCCTCTTGTTCTTTTTTGATTGGTTTTTATTGGGGGGGGGCAGTGAGGAGAATGAGAATGGTTAATCTTTTTTTTTTCCTTTTCTTTCACTAAAGACTAGTGATATTGAGCATCTTTTCATGAGCTTATTAGCCTTTTGTAGAGCTTCTTAAGTTTTTATTTAAATTCCAGTCAGTTAATATATATTGTAATATTAGTTTCAAGTGTACAAAGCATGTATGAATTTGAAATGGTTCAGTGCTTATCTTTATTTTCCATTCATTGTTAAATGTTTGCTTTAAAGGCATATTTTTTTAAAAGAAATGTTGTGTGTCTATTTTCAGATTGCTTTGATTTTGTGAACTTAGCCAAATTAGACAGGACTGAAAAAATTGGTTGGTTTCATTTCCTACAGGTCACCTATTAATTGGGCTACATGTAATGGGGTACCAGAAGTGTATTTCTTTATTTGTTACTCTTCTGGTCTTATTTTGACTTATCATGTATATCCTTCATGATTTGATAATCATGTATTAGATGTCTCAAGATTTTTCCTACAAAATTTTATTGTATATTCTAAGTTCTAAATTATGTGTTACTTTTTGTTTGTTTCAGTTTGAAATGCTTACTGGTACTCTGCCATTCCAAGGTAAAGACCGAAATGAGACCATGAATATGATATTAAAGTAAGTGTAAACACTAGTTTTTTCTTTTGGGAAAAATTCCTTGCTTTCAGTTTTGAGAAACTTGTTTTCAATTGACGGAAGAGTATTTTTTCACACTGTCATATTTTCTTCTCCTACCATATAAAGGACATTATTTGTCATTGTTAAAGCATTCTTTTAAATTCTTTTTGAGGTTTGTCAATGTAAAGAGTGGCTAAATTTAAGTGAAATTTTTTTAAAATCTTCTTTTTCAGAGCAAAACTTGGGATGCCGCAATTTCTTAGCGCTGAGGCACAAAGTCTCCTAAGGATGTTGTTTAAAAGGAATCCAGCAAATAGATTGGGTATTCTTTATTGTATTATATTGTATTGTCTTTTATAACAATACACTGCATGTTTTAGGAGGATAATTGTAACTTCAAGCTCTCTGGCTTAATTCATTTACTGATGCTATATATTTATACCTAGAAGTTTGCATTTTGTATGTACATAGATCCAGTAAACTCTTATGGCCATAATTTAAAAATGGAGTAGTCTACTTATTCAAAACTACTGTTTAATATCATTTTGTATATTACGTGGTTTGCCTTTTTAAAAATAATTCACAGAATTATCCCTTATATAGGTAATCCTTTTGATATTTGAAGATAGTTATTTTGTACCTTCCAGTACTCTTCAAGTTAAATATATCCATAGCCTCTTGTTATTTGCCCAGTTTCTGGTAGCCTTTTCCTGGATCCAGCTGTGATCCTATTATTTATGTACTTGTGTTTAAATTTCAATGTCTATTCTGTTGAACTTTTTAATTTGGCATTGAGATACAGCTGTAAGTTGAATTGTGAAGAAAAGAAACTACAATTTTGATTATGTTAAAAATTATTTTGATTCAATTTGGAAGGCATTTCAGTATTTCATGATATTTTATGTGCTTCAATGTGTACATCAGATATATTTTACTGTATTAAATTTAAAAAATCACAATAAAATATCAGATAAAAATCATAAAATTTTCACTGCAAGGAATCTATGATATGTGTATATTCTTGAGATAACAGCAGAGAAGCCAGGTAGAAACATTAAAAGTATTATAGTAGTAAAAAATTATTTCTTTTTTTATAGGTTCAGAAGGAGTTGAGGAAATCAAAAGACATCTTTTTTTTGCAAATGTTGACTGGAATGTAAGTTCAGTAGAAACTATGTTACTGAGTGACTAATATGAATTAACACTGAAGAATAAAATGGTCATATTAGGACTTTGTTGATAAACTTAATCCTATTGTTTTGTTTTTGGTGTGAGATTTTTATTTAGAGATATAGATGTCATGGCAATTACCTTGAACCAAATGTGTGTGGATGATATTTAGTAAATTTCTATTACCCATATGTTTTATCTATTAAGTATGGTTACTGTTCTCCCCTATTCTCAATTAGGGAATGTGGAGAAGAAATAGAAAGGGGTAAGGGGGTGAATGATAAGGCAAATTCTTAAAGAAAATGAATTCTAATTCGAAGAGGAGAGTAACCACACTTAACCGATAAATAGCTCTGTACAGCAATCAACAAAACTAAAAGGCAATCTAAGGAATGGGGAAGATATTTGCAGATAACATAACTGATAAAGTGTTAGTATCTAAAATATATTAAAAACATATAAAAATCAATACCCAAAAAATGAATAATCCAAAATCTGGACAGAAGACATGAATTGACATTTTTCCAAAGACATCCAGATGGCCAGCAGATACAGAAAAAGATGCTCAACATCACTCAGTGAAATATCACTTTACACTAGTTCAGAATGGCTAAAATCAACAACACAGGAAACAACAGGTGTTGGCAAGGATGTAGAGAAAGGGGAACCCTCTTAAATTGTTGGTGGGAATGCAAACTAGTGGAGCCACTCTGGAAACAGTATGGAGGTTCCTCAAAAAGTAAAAAATATAACTACCCTATGACTTAGCAATTGTACCACTAAATATTTACCCAAAGGATACAAAAATACTGATTTGAAGGGATCCATGCACTGTAATTTTTATAGCAGCATTATCAACAGTAGCCAAAATATGGAAACAGCCCAAATGTCTATCAACTAATGAATGGATGGCGAAGTGGGGTGTATATATATATATATATATATAATGGGGTACCAGAAGTGTATTTCTTTATTTGTTACTTTTATATATATATATATATATATGTATATATATACATATATATATAAATAGAATATTAGTCATCAAAAGGAATGAAATCTTGCCATTTGCAACTACATGGATGGAACTAGAATGTATTATGCTCAGCAAAATAAGTTAGAAAAAGATACCATATGATTTCACTCATATGTGGAATTTAAAAGAACAACACAAATGAACATGGTTGGGGGAAAGAGGCAAAACAAGAAATAGACTCTTAACTATAGAGAACAAACTGAGGGTTGCTGGAGGGGAGGTGTGTGTGTGTGGGGGGGGTTAAACAGGTGATGGGTATTAAGCAGGGCACTTGTTAGGATGAGCATCAGGTGTCGTATATAAGTGATGAGTCACTAAATTCTACACCTAAAACTAATATTGCACTATATGTTAACTAGCTGGAATTTAAATAGTTGGAAAAATTATTTTTTATAATTGTAAACTGCATAATATAAGCCATCAATATCAATACCCTAAAAGGGGGAATCCCTGCGTGGCTCAGCGGTTTGGCGCCTGCCTTCAGCCCAGGGCATGGTCCTGGAGACCTGGGATTGAGTTCCACATTAGGCTTCCTGCATGGAGCCTGCTTCTCCTTCTGCCTGTGTCTGTGCCTCTCTCTCTCTCTCTCTCTCTCTCATGAGCAAATAAATCTTAAAAAAAAAAAAAAGGAGTCTGCCCTATGTCATATGTGTTTGCATCCCTTTTTTGGTGTCCTTGTATCCTCTTGTCATTTTTTTTTTCTAATACTTGTCTACTCGTCCTTTCTCCTTAACTAGACAAAGGGCAAAGTCTTTTTTTCCCATCATTCTTATATCTAAATAGTTTATGTTAATTTCTCTTAATTTAAATAACAAAAGAATGGAATGTTATATATCAAATCAATGAAAACCAAAGTAATTCTCTATTAATTTTCCCCCACTATGGGACTGTGACCTTTAGAAAAGCCGATTTTATTAAATTTTTTTTTAATTTTTATTTACTTATGATAGTCACAGAGAGAGAGAGAGAGAGAGAGAGAGAGAGAGAGAGGCAGAGACACAGGCAGAGGGAGAAGCAGGCTCCATGCACCGGGAGCCCGATGTGGGATTCGATCCGGGGTCTCCAGGATCACGCCCTGGGCCAAAGGCAAGCGCCAAACCGCTGCGCCACCCAGGGATCCCAGAAAAGCCGATTTTAAAAGAGAGGAGTAGATTTTCATGTATTATAAAATGTTTTAAGAGTCTTTCAAAAATAAATTTTAGGAAGTTAAATTATTGACAAATCATATTTTTGTTATAGAGTAAGAGCCCTAAATAGTGTTTTTTAGGCATGTTTTTATGTAAAAAAATATTTTAGGTGAAATATATATTTCTTGAAGATAATCTATTAGTTTTGAAATTCTTGAATGTTATTAGTATTTGTATATGGTTGCATTGTGATATATTCTACATGGTTATTTTATCTATGAAAATTCAAGTCAGTTTTTGATATCCAAAACTGAACATCCTTCATTGTGAAAGCAACTTTTGGCACCACTGTTGTTTCTTGGTCTCATTTGACTGGGCACATTATTTCTCAAATTTTTAGTATTTGGTTAACAGGTATCTGAAGACTTTTAAAATTTTAGTTATTAAATTGTGAGTCTTCTGTTAAGGACTATGAATTTTATGTTCTGCTTTCCTTTAAAAAATACAATAATTTTAAAGTGTTAATATGATTTTGTATTATCTTGTTGATATTTTTTCTAGAGATTATATAGAAGAGAAGTTCAACCTCCTTTCAAACCTGCTTCTGGAAAACCAGATGATACTTTTTGTTTTGATCCTGAGTTTACTGCCAAAACACCTAAAGGTAATGCATGTTTATATGTAACATCAGACCTTTTAGTTCAATTAAATGTTTAAAAATAAACTAGGGGGGTACACCTGGGTGGCTCAGTGGTTGAGCATCTGCTTTGGGCTCAGAGTGTGATCCTGGAGTCCCAGGATCCAGTCCAGTTAGGGCTCGCCTTGGGGAGTCTGCTTCTCCCTCTGCCTATGTCTCTGCCTCTTTGTGTGTCTCTCATGAATAAATAAAATCTTAAAAGTAAACTAGCTTCTTAGATAAAAACTAAATGAATTTTAAGTTTGCAGAGGGTTGATTTGTTCTATATGAAAGTGTGGATCTTATATCCACAATGATGCCATATTGCTTGGGCATCATTCAAGCAGAGGATTTAAATAGGAAATATTTATCAGGGAAGCAAGGGCTTAGGAAAGGGTAAAAATCTTTCCTGTTTTAAGGACAAACAGTGTATGTTCTCATTCATTTGGGGAATATGAATAATAGTGAAAGGGAATATAAAGGAAGGGAAAAGAAATGTTGGGAAATATCAGGAAGGGAGACAGAACATAAAGACTCCTAACTCGGGGAAACGAACTAGGGGTGGTGGAAGGGGAGGAGGGCGGGTGTTGGAGGGGAATGGGTGACGGGCACTGAGGTGGACACTTGACGGGATGAGCACTGGGTGTTTTTCTGTATGTTGGTAAATTAAACACCAATAAAAGTTAATTAATAAAAAAAATAATAAATAAATAAATAAAAAAAAAAGTCTTTTGACATGCTAATACATTATAGGGTAAGGGGTAGGAGGTAAGATGAGATATATCAATGATTCTTTCTTTTAAGATTTTATTTATTTATGAGAGAGAGAGAGAGAGAGAGACAGAGAGGCAGAAGGAGAAGCAGGCTCCATGCAGGGAGCCTGAAGTGGGACTCCATCCCGGGTCTCCAGGATCACGCCCTGGGCTGAAGGTGGCGCTAAACCGCTAAGCCACCAGGGCTGCCTATATCAGTGACTCTTAAAATTTATAATTTAATGAGGTCTACTTATAGTAGCATCTACTTCATATATCCATTTAACAATTATTTAATACCAACAAATATTGAACCTATTAAGCAGTGAAAATGCAGCAGTAAACAGAATGGGCAAAAATTGTAATCCATGGTGCTTGCATACTAGTGTGGGGAGACAGATAATATGCAATAAATGAAACACATGATATACTATGTCTGATGGAAACATTTAATGGTTTCTTTTATGCTTAAAGAAATGCTAACATTTCATATCATAGAATTTTGTGTAGTTCTAATTGAATACAATTATTTGGACATTAGATTCTCCTGGTTTGCCAGCTAGTGCTAACGCTCATCAACTCTTCAAAGGATTCAGCTTTGTTGCAACGTCTATTGCAGAAGAATATAAAATCACTCCTGTCACAAGTGCAAATGTGTTACCAATTGTTCAGGTAAATTCCACTTAATCAGATAATTCAATATAGGGATAACTTTTTTTCAGTTATTGCTAATGGATTTACACGAATTTAGGTGATTTTTAACTTCTTAATTTATCTCTGTATATAATATGATTTAAAGATGTCTCTATGGTTTGAGAAAAATGCATTAGTAGTATCCTTTAATTAAATTTATGTAGTGTCTTCTGACAAAAATAATGGAATAACAGTGTTTAAGCTAGTTGGTTTGTTGTTTTGGCTTTGGGGATCTAAAAAACCTAACATTTAGGATCAGCTCAGAATCTCCTTAAACCATTTGCAAATACTGATAAAACCTCTCTCTATAATGAATTTTTAAAAGATTTCAGGCTGATGCATATTTAGGAGAGAAGATAAAAAATGTGAAAATATTTCATTCTCCTTAATATTTTACCTTAAAAAATAGATAAATGGAAATGCTGCACAATTTGCTGAAGTATATGAATTAAAAGAGGATATTGGTGTTGGCTCCTATTCTGTTTGCAAGCGATGCATACATACAGCTACCAACATGGAATTTGCAGTGAAGGTATTATCTCTGAGCCTAACTTGTTTGTTTGTTTTTATATATATAAGTTAAATTAAAGGTTAACTGACAAACATTTTTCAATGGAGCAAGTGGAGATAGCAAAGATGAGAGAGGAAGAGATTTTTCTCAAGTATCTAAATTCCAGTCAGTTAACATATATGGTAAAATTAGTTTCAGGTGTAGAATTTAGTGATTCATCACTTACATATATCCCCCAGTGCTCATCAAGATGGGGGAAAAGTCTTAAGACTTAATATTGTTATTTGAATTTATTTTGGAGGAATGGTATATTTCATGATAGTCTTGTTTTAAATAGCTTTATTTTAATATAGTATAAGATTGTGTAATTATGATAATTACTGTTAAATTTGGATTACATTATCAGTTGGCATAGCTTCAGTTAAGTGGAATATAATTTTAAGGAAAGTGTTCTGGGTTTTTTTAGTGTTCTGTTTTTTTTTAAGTTTCTGTTATAGGAAATTTTTAAATGTTAAAATAATATGAAATAAGCGTCAGTCTTGAGTTTTAAGTGTTTGCTTAAAATATAGTTATATTGACTATATTTCATTCATTTTTAGACAAAGACAATAATTTGGTTTTCTCTGAAAATTTTCTTATTTCTTAGATCATTGACAAAAGTAAGAGAGACCCCTCAGAAGAAATTGAAATTTTGATGCGCTATGGACAACACCCCAACATTATTACTTTAAAGGATGTAAGTATTTAAAATCTATGTATCAGCTAAGCTAATGAAGTTTTGACACTTTTTCTTTTTGAAATTATTCATTTTATGGTATATTCTACTTTTATACTATAAAACCTCAAAACTCTTAAATTTGCCACTTCACTTCTTTTTTTCCCCTGTGATTCTGTACTCCTACCCTTCTTTTACAAGATCAAAAGGGAACATGATGGTTGGTAAATGACAGTGTCTTGATGGCTTGAATATATTCTGGCTGGTCAACTAATCAACATTATAACCAGCACCATTTATTATCCGGTAGTACCTTAAATATAAAAGATATAGGAGAATTGGAATCTGCCAAATTCTAAAATATTTTACTTTCTTGATTATATAGCAAATGGCTATAGCATTGTGGATTGCTCCTTGAGTGAAACAGTATTATGCATTTTGATTAGTAATTTGTAAGCAGTATTTTGTTATAAACACACACACACATATGTGCACACATATCTGTATACACAGATATCTCACATGCCCTGAAAGACATGGTACACGTATTTTTCTTATTTATTCTCCTTAACATAGTATTTGAATTTGACAAATATTTAAGACACCATATTAGATAATGGACTGTGAGGATGATATTTAAAAACGATGTATTTACTGCCAGAAGGAAGATGGTTATTGGTAGAGAAGTGGCTATAATATAGTCAAATAGAGGATAGATGCCATTTGAGATGCCACAGAGATCTGTTGTTCCATTTATATCAGTTGATGAAGCATAATGTACAACTTCAAAAGTTAATGCAATGATATGTTTAACATGGTTTCAAGACTATGTAGAAAGTTATTTAGCCATTTTAATCTTCAGTGTAGACTATACTATATTAACAGTAACGGGATGATGTCCTTTAATAACAATAGAGGTTCACTAGAAAAGGAAAGTAAATATAATTTCAAAATTTCATAATTATAATTATAAATAATAATATTAATTTTTTTTAGGTTTATGATGATGGTAGATATGTTTACGTTGTTACGGATTTGATGAAAGGAGGAGAACTACTTGACCGTATTCTCAAAAAAAAATGTTTCTCAGAACAAGAAGCTAGTGATGTATTGATTGTAATAACTAAGACAATTGACTATCTTCATTGTCAAGGAGTAAGTTGTAGTTATATTCTCCTCTCTTCAATTTTGGGACTTATAAATCTTCATAAAATTATATCTAGCAGATGCCACACAAAATGAGTTTTTGAATAAATGAACTGTTTCCTGTAAATATATTTCTTTAAATTTTATTATTGGAGTTCAATTTGCCAACATATAGCATAACACCCAGTGCTCATCCCACCAAGTGCCCCCCTCAGTGCCTTCCCAGTGACCCCAACCCCCCGCCCACCTCCCTTTCCACTACCCCTTGTTCATTTGCCAGAGTTAGGTGTCTCTCCTGTTTTGTCATCCTCATTGACATTTTCACTCATTCTCTCTCCTTTCTCCTTTATTCCTTTTCACTAATTTTTATATTTCACAAATGAATGAGATGATATAATATTTGTCCTTTTCCGATTGACTTATTTCACTCAGCATAACACCCTCCAGTTCAATCCACGTCAAAGCAAATGATGGGTATTTGTCATTTCTAATGGCTGAGTAATATTGCATTGTATACATAGAACACATCTTCTTTATCCATTCATTTTTGATGGACACCGAGGCTCCTTCCATAGTTTAGCTATTGTGGACATTGCTGCTAAAACATCGGGGAACAGGTATTCCAGCATTTCACTGTATCTCTCTCTTTGGGGTAAATCCCCAGCAGTGCAATTGCTGGGTAATAGGGCAGATCTATTTTTAATTCTCTGAGGAACATCCACAGAGTTTTCCAGAATACACCAGTTCACGTTCCCACCAACAGTGCAAGAGGGTTCCCCTTTCTCCACATCCTCTCCAACATTTGTTGTTTCCTGTCTTGTTAATTTTCCCCATTCTCACTGGTGTGAGGTAGTATCTCATGGTGATTTTGATTTGTATTTCCCTGATGGCCAGTGATGCGGAGCATTTTCTCATGTGCTTGTTGGCCATGTCTATGGCTTCCTCTGTGAAACTACTGTCCATGTCCTTTGCCCATTTCATGATTGGATTGTTTATAGACCTTGGATACTAGCCCTTTATCTGATAGGTCATTTGCAAATATCTTCTCCCATTATGTAGGTTGTCTTTGAGTTTTGTTGACTGTTTCTTTTGCTGTGCAGAAGCTTTTGATATTGATGAAATTCCAATAGTTCATTTTTGCTTTTGTTTCTCTTGCCTTCATGGATGTATCTTGCAAGAAGTTACTGTGGCCAAGTTCAAAAAGAGTGTTGCCTGTGTTGTCCTCTAGGATTTTGATAGATTCTTGTCTCACAATTAGATCTTTCAACCATTTTGAGTTTATCTTTGTGTATGGTGTAAGGGAATGGTACAGTTTCATTCTTCTGCATGTGGATGTCCAATTTTCCCAGCACTATTTATTGAAGAGACTGTCCTTTTTCCAGTGGATAGTCTTTCCTGCTTTGTCGGATATTAGTTGACCATAAAATTGAGGGTCCATTCTGGATTCTCTATTCTGTTCCATTGACCTATGTTTCAGTTTTTGTGCCAGTACCACAGTGTCTTAATGACCACAGCTGTGTAGTACAACCTGAAATCTGGTACTGCGATGCTCCCAGCTCGTTTTTCTTTTTTAATATCCCCGTGAATATTCGGGGCCTTTTCTGATTCCACACAAATCTTAAGATGATTTGTTCCAACTCTCTGAAGAATGTCCATGGTATTTTATAGGGATTGCATTAAATGGGTAAATTGCCCTGGGTAACATTGACATTCTCACAATATTAATTCTGCCAATCCATGAGCATAGAATATTTTTCCATCTCTTTATGTCTTCCTCACTTTCTTTCAGAAGTGTTCTGTAGTTTTTAGGGTATAGATCCTTTACCTCTTTGGTAAGGTTTATTCCTAGGTATCTTATGCTTTTGGGTGCACTTGTCAATGGGATTGACTCCTTAATTTATCTATCTTCAGTCTCATTGTTAGTGTATAGAAATGCTACTGACCTCTGGGCATTGATTTTGTATCCTGCCATGCTACCAAATTGCTGTATGAGTTCTAGCAATCTTGGGGTGGAGTCTTTTGGGTTCTCTATGTAGAGTATCATGTCATCTGCGAAGAGAGAGAGTTTGACTTCATCTTTGCCAATTTGCATATCTTTTATTTCTTTTTGTTGCCTGATTGCTGAGGTGAGCACTTCTAGTACTATGTTGAATAGCAGTGGTGAGAGTGGACATCCCTGTCTTGTTTCTGATCTGAGGGGAAAGGCTGTCAGGTTTTCCCCATTGAGAATGATATTTGCTGTGGGCTTTTCATAGATGGCTTTTTGGATGCTGAGGAATGTTCCCTCTATCCCTACACTCTGAAAAGTGTTGATCAGGAATGGATGCTGTCTTTTGTCAAATGCTTTCTCTGCATCTATTGAGAGGATCATATGGTTCTTGTTTTTTCTCTTGCTGATATGATGAATCACATTGATTGCTTTAGGAGTGTTGAACCAGCCTTGCATCCCGGGGATAAATCCCACTTGGTCATGGTGAATCATCTACATAATGAATTGTTGGATCCCATAGGCTGGTATCTCGTTGAGAATTATTGCATCCGTGTTCATCAGCGATATTGGTCTGTAATTCTCCTTTTTGGTGGGGTCTTTGTCTGGTTTTGGAATTAGGGTGATGCTGGCCTCATAGAATGAGTTGGAAGTATTCCATCTCTTTCTATCTTTTGGAACAGCTTTATTATAATAGGTATTGTTTCTTCTTTACATGTTTGATAGAAATCCCCCGGGAAGCCATCTGGCCTTGGACTTTTGTGTCTTTGGAGGTTTTGGATGACCGCTTCAATTTCCTCCCTGGTTATTGGCCTGTTCAGATTTTCTATTTCTTCCAGTTCCAGTTTTCGTAATTTGTGGTTTTCCAGAAATGCACCCATTTCCACTAATTTAGTGGCATATAGCTGCTCATAATATGTTTTTAAAATCGTATGTATTTCCTTGGTATTCATTGTGATCTCTCTTTTTTCATTTGTGATTTTTTTAATTTGAGTCTTTTCACTTTTGTTTTTAATAAGGTTGGCTAAAGGTTTATCTATCTTATTCATTATTTTAAAGAGCCAACTCCTGGTTTTGTTAATCTGTTCCACAGTTCTCCTGGTCTCTATTTCATTTTGTTTTGCTCGAATATTTATTAATGCTCTTCTTCTGCTGGTTTAGGATCTATTTGCTGTTTTTTTTTTTTTCTAGCTCCGTTAGGTGCAAGTTTTATCTTTTGTATTTGAGTTCTTTCCAGTTTTTGGATGGATGCTTGTATTGTGATGTATTTCCCCCTCAGGACTGCTTTTGCTGTATCCCAAATATTTTGAACGGTGGTATCTTCATTCTTATTAGTTTCATGAATCTTTTTAATTCTTCTCAAATTTCTTGGTTGACCATTTCACCTTTTAGCAGGATGGTCTTTAACCTCCACGTGTTTGAAAACCTTGCAAATTTCTTCTTTTGATTTAGTTCTAGTTTCAAAGCATTACAGTCTGAAAATATGCAGGGGACAATCCCAGTCTTGTGGTATTGGTTAAGACCTGCTTTGTGAAGCAGGTCTATTGTGGTCTATTCTGGAGAAAGTTCCATGTGCACTTGAGAAGAATGTGTATTCAGTTGCATTGGGATATAAAGTTCTATAAATATCTGTGAAATCCATCTGGTCCAGTGTATCCTTTAAAGCTCTGGTTTCTTTGGAGATGTTGTGCTTAGAAGATCTGTTAATTGCAGAAAGCGCTGTGTTCAAGTCTCCTAGTATAAGTGTATTATTATCTAAGTGTGTTTTAATTTTGGTTATTAATTGATTGATTTACTTGGCAGCTCGCATAAATATTGATGATTGTTGGGTCCTCTTGTTGGATAGATCCTTGAAGTATGATATAGTGTCCCTCTTCATCTCTTACTACAGTCTTTGGGATAAACTTTAGTTTATCTGATATAAGGATGGCTACCCCTGCTTTCTTTTGAGGACCATTTGAATGGTAAATAGTTCCCCATCCTTATATTTTCAGGCTGTAGGTGTCCTTACGTCTAAAATGAGTCTCTTGTAGACAGCAAGTAAATGGGTCTTGCTTTTTTATCCAGTCTGAAACACTGCGCCTTTTGATGGGGTCATTAAGCCCATTCACATTAAGAGTTTCTCTTGAAAGATATGAATTTAGTCTCATCATGATACCCATTCAGTCCCTGTTTTTGTGGATTGTTTTCTTGGACTTCCTCTTTCTTTTACAGACCTCCCCCTTAATATTTCTTGCAGAGCTCGTTTGGTGGTCACTTATTTTTTCAGTTTCTGCCTATCTTGGAAGCTCTTTATATCTGCTTGTATTCTGAATGAGAGCCTTGCCAGATAAAGTATTCTTGGCTGCAGGTTCTTCTCATTTAGGACCCTGAATATATCCTGCCAGCCCTTTTTGGCCTGCCAGGTCTCCATGGAGAGGTCTGCTGTTAACCTAATACTTCTTCCCATAAATTTTAGGGATCTCTTGTCTCTTGCTGCTTTAAGGATCTTCTCTTTTTCTTTGGAATTTGCAAGTTTCACTATGAAATAAATATCAGGGTGCTGAGCAGTTTTTATTGATTTTAGGGGGGATCTCTCTATCTCCCTATCTCCTGGATCTGAATGCCTGTTTCCCTTCCCAAGTTAGGGAAGTTCTTAGCTATAATTTGTTCAAATAAACTTTCTGGTCCTCTGTCACTTTTGGTGCCCTTTGGGACCCCAATTAGAGTTTTCCTTCTGAGTCTGTCATTACTTCCCTTAACCTTTCCTCATGACCTTTTAATTGTTTTTTTTCTTTTTTTCCTCAGCTTCCTTCCTTGCCATCAACCTGGCTTCTATGTCACTCACTCAATCTTCTACCTTTTTAAGCCTCATCATTAGGACCTCCAGTTTGGATGGTATCTCATTTAATTAATTTTTAATTTCGGCCTGATTAGATCTAAATTTTGCAGTCATGAAGTCTCTTGAATCCTTTATGCTTTTGTCCAGAGCCACCAGTAGGTTTACAATTGTTCTTCTGAATTGGCTTTCTGACATTGAATTGTGATCCAAATTCTGTAATTCTGTGGGAGATAGTACTGTTTCTGATTGTTTTGGGTGGATTCTTTCTTCTCTTTATTTTGCTCAGTGCAGAGTGGCTAAAAACAAGTTGTACTGGGAAAAGGAAGGAAAAAGGGAAGAAAAAAAGGGGGGAAACAAACAAAAAACAAGAGGGGTAGCCTCTGATTCTGTATACTGTAAGTCCCTCGACTTCCCCTGTAGCTTTCCAGTGCTGCTTCGTCAAGAACTTGCTCTTCCCTGTCCTTCCAGCTGGTCTATTGGGGGAGAGGCCTGCTCTGATGATTCTGCCAGGTGCACAGTTCAATGCTAGCTGTTTATCCTGTGAGGCCCCTGCTCTCTGGTGGCCCTACTCAGTCCCAGGCACAAGGTGACACCAGGGAACAACAACAGTGGCTGTGGCCAGCTCTCCAGCTCTGGAGTCAGCTCCAGCGGTAACTATCGCAGTCTCTCAGTTCACAGGGAACTGGATGCTCCTGGAGCAGGGGCAGCAGGAGCGTCCTCACTGTCGTGTGTTCTCCCAGCCTCCACTTGTCCCAAGGGGAGCGCCGAATCCTGGGCTGTGTTCCTGGTGCCTTGTGCTCCAGGGTCTGTGCTGCTGGAATCTCACTCCCAGGGCCAGGTAGTCCCCTCTGCGTGGAGCCGCCACCTGAGCCGCTGCCTCAGCTGTTCCCAGCCATGCTGTAACATATATTTCTATAAAGAATATTCTAATAAAACTCATAATATATTAAAAGTTTAGATATTGGAAATTGGGTAATACTTTATTCTCTTAACTCTCCCTGTTTCCCTGATTTAAAAGCATATTAATTTTAAAAAATGGTTTGAATTTAATTGTATCTAACCTTGACTTTGAAATTATTAACCTTAATCAAACTTAAAAAGTCAAAAGAAGTGTCCAGGGAAATGTTGTATTATTCAAATTATGCTGCATCTTATATATAAATTTCTGGCAGTAAAAGAACTCTATATCTTTTGGGGGGTTTAGGTGTCATTCAATGTAACATTATTTTCATGTGTACAACAGTGATTCAACAACTCTATACATTAGGTTGGACTCACCACTACCATTCTGGTAGTTTTAAGGTGATACCTCATTGTGTTGATTTGCATTTTCTTGATGATGAGTGATACTGAACATCTTTACATGTGCCTGTTGGCCATCTATGTCTTCTTTGAAAATATGTCCAGAGGACTATATATCTTGACCTTGCCAACCCCTCTTCAAAATACAGTAACAAATTTGGATTCTAAACATTTGAAATATTAATATATTAAAATTTGTGGTGGATGTTATTTTGCTTCCAGTATCTTCATAAAGAAAGCAAATGAATTGAGTTATGAAAAAAGGTCAATTTTATTTGTGGTCAAATAAAAAGGTCAATTTGTGGTGGATGTTATTTTGCTTCCAGTATCTTCATAAAGAAAGCAAATGAATTGAGTTATGAAAAAAGGTCAATTTTATTATATACAGCTATACAAGGAAACAGTCACAAATAATTTAAAATTTTAAATTTGAATAAGTTGTAATAGTATATATGTACTCACTTAAGTATAAACAGTTAAAAAATGGACAATTCAGAATTAGCACAGTGAAAATTCAATAGGGGCCCTTCTTAAAATTAAGAAAAATAAGCCAGTACTTATTGTGTGGTTTAAGAGAGAATCATAGTGCTAAAGGAATAAATCTACTATAGTTTAATCCTTGATTGTCTTCATCAACACTGTAAAATAAAGGGTGATCAGGATTTTTGAGAAAAGTTAAATAACTATTTTTTGTTTGTTATTTTAGAAACCTTCAGATTCTTACATCAATTAAATAAACCAATGACATATTGAGCATTTCTACATGCCAGGCATTGTAAAAAGTGTTGCAGATTCAAGCATGAGTAAGACTTGGTCCTTGTCTTTTAAAAACGTTTAGTGTAGTAAAATGCTGATCAAAGATAGGTCTAGAATACATGAAGTAGATAATATTAGTAGGAAAATCATCACATAGAGAAATTCAGAATATTTTCCATTTCTAGCATTTCATTTGGTTTTAATTGTTTCTGTTTTTCTTCTGAGAGTTTCTTTTTTTCTAAAGATTTTATTTATTTATTCATGAGAGACACAGAGAGGGAAGCAGAGACATAGACAGAAGGAAAAGTGGGCTCCCTGTAGGGGGCCCGATTTGGGAGTCGATCCCCAGACCTGGGATCAGGACCCGAGCTGACAGCAGCTGCTCAACCACTGAGCCATCCAAGGGTCCTTCTTCTGAGAGTTTCATGCACTGAAAACATGGCTGTGTTTTACTTCATTAATATAGTTATAATAGCCACTTTATTTTTAATATTTATTTTATATTTATTTGTTTTATGAATTTTGAATCATACCTTTTCATTGAGATATAATTGGCATGCAACATTATGTAAGTTTAAGATGTATAACGTGTTGATTTGGTACATTTATGTATTGCAATATGATTACCACCATGACATTAATTAGCACCTTCATCACTTGTAATAATAACCATTTTAAAATCCTTGTCTGTTAGGTCCAATGCAGTTCATCATGGGGTTGAGATTGATTTATTTTCTCTTTTCTTGAAACTTTGTTCCATTTTCTCAGTTCTTTGTATATCAGATAATTTCGGATTATATACTGCACATTTGAATATTAAATTACAGAAGTTTTTTGTATTCTTATTTTTTCTTCAATGATTGTTTTGTTTTGGTGGATAATTTTCAGGTCAGGGTTTGCACTGAAAACTCTCCTTTTTGAGCAGCTCTGGTTTTTGTATCTTTTGTCTTTGTATGATTTACATTGAGCCTCTTCTATACATTTGTGATTCAAGGGTCAGTTGTAGCTCTATTCCTTACAGACTTCCTCCCAAGCATTCACTGTTTCCTAGCATCTCTTTTCCATTCCTCCCAACCAGAAAGACTGTGGGCTTTCCCATATGTGTTTTCACCATCTCTGTGTGACATAGGAATTGCACTTAACCCTAGGCTAAGAGCCACAGATATAGGAAACGTACTTATGGCTCCCTATGTTCTTTCCTTCAACAAAGTGCATACTTCCCATCAGAGTCTGTCTGCCTCTGTTTAGTCTCCAGTACCTTCAGGTAGTTGATTTTTTAATTGTATTCAAGTTTTAGAGCTGTCTACTGTGGAGAGGAGAGTGTTGAGTAGGGTCTTAGTCCATTATTTCCAGAAATGGAACTGAGAATTAAGTTTTGATATTCTGAGAGTGGAAATGATTTAAAAAATTGATGGCTTGAATGGAAACTGGGACATTTATTGGACAGAGATCATTTCTTCTGTATGCTTCAGGCTGTCAAGGCTATCAAGGTTGGAGGAAGTGTCATTTTTAAAATTCTATGATTTAGAAAGTTCCTTCTCCTGGAGTTATTTTAACTTAAAATGTTTTATTTCATAGATGTTTAGTTCACTATAGAAATTTATTTTTTTCTTTTGTGTTTAAGGTTGTTCATCGTGATCTTAAACCTAGTAATATCTTATATATGGATGAATCAGCCAATGCAGACTCCATTAGAATCTGTGATTTTGGGTTTGCAAAACAACTTCGAGGAGAAAATGGACTTCTCTTAACTCCATGCTACACTGCAAACTTTGTAGCACCTGAGGTATTCTTTAAAATCTTAATATTGGCTTTCTGTTATTTTCCTTTAGCTGAATATATATGATGTCATGGATATGTTACAATTGATAGGTAAAAGCTGAGTTATCTTATCCTTTCCCAACTGTAAAGCTCTTTAAGTCAGTGAATTCTGATAACCCCTAACGTAAAATATTCAGACTAGTAACTTGCATCTGGAAACAGCCTGAATGTATAATAATCAGACTACTCTTTTCTGTAGGGTTATATAATAGCATCAGAGTCATACATTTTTAGAGCTGGGATGAAGAATAGAGATAACCCCATCTTCAACATATTAAATATTCTAAATGATGAAATTGATGCTAAAAGTACTTAAATGACTTATTCAAGACCCAGCATTCATATAGTAATAAAGCAGGGATAGATTTTCAGGTATTTTGGTTTGTGCTGAGCAAGAGGTAATTTATGTTATTTAACATTATACATAACATATAAGGGCAATGCCACCCCTGATTATCTTTAAGATATAATTCCTGGAGAAAACAGCTCCACAGGGATCTTTATAAGCGGAGGGTTTTTTCTTGGCAAATAACATTCATATGTATATCTTACAGGGAAGAGTAGGAAAGGTGAGTCTGGAGAGGTTAAGGGGTATAAGCTTCACATTTTCAAGCTCCAACAGTCAGTTCTAATACTGGGGGTGGGAGCTTTGACAGTAGCAATCCCCACAGCAGTGAAAGTATACTTGACAAAAACTGAATTGGGGGGCACTTGGTTGGCATAGTCGGTTGGGTGATCAACTCTCAGCTTTAGCTAGGGGCATGATCTCAGGGTTGTGGCATAGAGCCACATGTCAGGATCCCGCTCAACATAGAGTCTGCTTAAGACTCTCTCTCCCTCTTCTGCCTTGCCCATTTCTCTCTCCCTCTAAAATAAATTTTATTTTTTATTTTTTAAAAGATAAACAATTTTATTATTGAATAAGCATTAAACCAAAATGTGAAGAGGCACATTCATGGATAAGCAATCTGTTCAAGAGACCAAAAAGAAATCTCACTCTTTTATATAACTACATGAACACAATCCATTCAATAAATAAAGTAGATTTTGCAATTTGGAGTCAAGTGACAACTGAAATTATGCCCATCTCCTCCCCGGAAATCAGGAGATACAGCATTACTTTCCTTGGTGATTACATTTCAAAGAGAAGGATCTCACCTCCTTGTGGAAGTATTCCAGAGTTTTGAGACTGTCTAGAGGTTTATTTAGCCATTAAAAATATTTATATGCATTCAAAAAGGACAGAGAAAGGTATTCCATGATATATTATCATGCAGAGAGTCTTTCTTTTCCAAAATTTCACTTGACCCATTTTGGATTTGATCTTGGAAACTGAGTTCTTTCCTGTTCACTGATCCTTTGCTGAAGAGGAGAAGTTTGAAAGCATTTCATTTTGCACATCCATTTAAAAATGATCCAAAATAGGCATTCATTAGCATTAGGTATCCTTGTACTCACATTAATTAGTTCAAATTAGTTTTTCCACATACACAAATATTTTTAAAAAGAGAAATGGATATTTTAAAGTGAGGGACACGTTCCAGAGACTCAGCAGTTTCTATCATTCCATGTAAGATTTTTTCATTATAGTCATACAGTCTTTGTTTAGACTATAGAATTTGAAGCAAGTTTCCACAGAGAAGCTTCATTAATTGCAAAAACCTTTTTGTGTGTGGTTGTGATGTTTTTCTTCTCTAAAACACATATATACACACTCTCTCTCCCTGGTTTGCAAGGAAGGAAAACTTTTAAAAATTTTCATTGTCTCTTCAATCCATCTGTTAGTGAATCAGTTCAGGCTTCCCTTTGAAAAGAACAGGGAAAATGTCAGCAGCTGGTGGAACATCTGCATGTATAGATGGGACCTACACATTATTCTACATTTTTAAGGATTTTTTATTACCGCAATGAGTCAAACATGGGCCTTTAAAATTTTTTTTTCATTGGAGTTCAATTTGCCAACATATAGCATAACACCCAGGACTCATCCCACCAAGTGCCCCACTCACTGCCCATCACCCAGTCACCCAATTCCCCGCCCACCTCCCCTTCCACTACCCCTTGTTCATTTCCCAGAGTTAGGTATCTCTCATGTTTTGTCGCCCTCACTGATATTTTCACTCATTTACTCTCCTTTCCATTTATGCCCTTTCACTAATTTTTATATTCCCCAAATGAATGAGACCATATAATGTTTCTCCTTTTCCGATTGACTTATTTCACTCAGCATCAATACCATCCAGGTCCCTCCAAGTCGAGGCAAATTGTGGGTATTTATTGTTACTAATGGCTGAGTAATATTCCATTGTATACATAGACCACATCTTCTTTATCCATTCATCTCTCGATGGACTGAGGGTCCTTCCACAGTTTGGCTATTGTGGACATTGCTGCTATACACATCGAGGTGCAGGTGCCCTGGCGTTTCACTGCATCTGTATCTTTGGCATAAATCCCAGCACTGCAATTGCTGGATCATAGGGCAGATCTATTTTTAACTCTTTCAGGAACCTCCACACAGTTTTCCAGAGTGACAGCACCAGTTCACATTCCCACCGAAAGTGAAAGAGGGTTCCCCATTCTCCACATCCTCTCCAACATTTTTTGATTCTTGTCTTGTTAATTTTCCCCATTCTCACTGGTGTGAGGTGGTATCTCATTGTGGTTTTGATTTGTATTTCCCTGATGGCCAGTGATGCAGAGCATTTTCTCATGTGCTTGTTGTCCATGTCTATGTCTTCCAACGTAAAACTTCTGATCGTGTCTTTGGCCCATTTCATGATTGGATTGTTTGTTTTTTGCTGCTGAGTTTAATAAGTTCTTTTTTTTAAAATTAATTTTTATTGGTGTTCAATTTACCAACATACAGAAAAACACCCAGTGCTCATCCCGTCAAGTGTCTGCCTCAGTGCCCGTCACCCATTCCCCTCCACCCCCCGTCCTCCTCCCCTTCCACCACCCCTAGTTCGTTTCCCAGAGTTAGGTTCTTTATAGATCTTGGATACTAGCCCTTTATTGGACAGGTCATTTCCAAATATCTTCTCCCATTCTGTAGGTTGACTTTTAGTTTTGTTGACTGTTTCTTTTGCTGTACAGAAGGTTTTGATCTTGATGAAGTCCCAGTAATTAATTTTTGCTTTTGTTTCTCTAGCGTTCATGGATGTATCTTGCAAGACATTGCTGTGGCCAAGTTCAAAAAGGGTGTTTGTTGGCTGTTTTCTTCTCTAGGATTTTGATGGAATCTTGTCTCACATTTAGATCTTTCATCCATTTTGAGTTTATCTTTGTGTATGGTATAAGAGAATGGTCTAGTTTCATTCTTCTGCATGTGGCTGTCCAATTTTCCGAGCACCGTTTATTGAAGAAACAATCCTTTTTCCATTGGATAGTCTTTCCTGCTTTGTGGAATATTAGTTGACCATAAAGTTGAGGGTCCACTTCTGGATTCTCTATTATGTTCCATTGATCTATGTGTCTGTTTTTGTGCCAGTACCAGACTGTCTTAATGACCATAGCTTTGTAGTACAACCAGAAATCTGGCATTGTGATGCCCCCAGCTCTGGTTTTGTTTTTCAATATTCCCCTGGCTATTAGGGTCTTTTCTGATTCCACACAAAACTTAAGATGATTTGTTCCTACTATCTGAAGAAACTCCATGGTATTTTGATAGGGAGTGCATTAAATGTGTAAATTGCCCTGGGTAGCATTGACAATTTCATGATATTACTTCTTCCAATCCATGAGCAGAGAATATTTTTCCATCTCTTTAGGTCTTCCTCAACCTCTTTCAGAAGTGGTGTGTAGTTTTTGGGGTATAGATCCTTTATCTGTTTGGTTAGGTTTATTCCTAAATATCTTATGCTTTTGGGTGCAATTGTCAATGGGATTGACTCCTTAATTTCTCTTTCTTCAGGCTCATTGTTAGTGTATAGAAATGTGACTGAATTCGGGATCCCTGGGTGGCGCAGCAGTTTAGCGCCTGTCTTTGGCCCAGGGCGCGATCCTGGAGACCCGGGATCGAATCCCACGTCAGGCTCCCGGTGCATGGAGCCTGCTTCTCCCTCTGCCTGTGTCTCTGCCTCTCTTTCTCTCTGTGACTATCATAAATAAATAAAATTAAAAAAAAAAAAAGAAATGTGACTGAATTCTGGGCGTTTATTTTGTATCTTGCCACACTGCCAAATTGCTGTATGAGTTCTAGCAATCTTGGGGTGGAGTCTTTTGGGTTCTCTATGTAGAGTATCATGTCATCTGTGAAGAGGGAGAGTTTGAGTTCTTCTTTCCCAATTTGAATGCCTTTTATTATTTTTTCTTGCCTGATTTCTGAGGTGAGCACTTCTAGTACTATGTTGAATAGCAGTTGTGAAAGTGAATATCCATGTCTTGTTCCTCATCTTAAGGGAAAGGCTCCTAGTGTTTCCCCAATGAGAATGATATTTCCTGTGGGCTTTTCATAGATGGTTTTTAAGATGCTGAGGAATGTTCCTTCTATCCCTACGCTCTGAAGACTGTTGATCAGGAATGGATGCTATATTTTGTCAAATGCTTTCTCTGCATCTATTGAGAGGATCATATGGCTCTTGTTTTTCTCTTGCTGATATGATCAATCACATAGATTGCTTTACGAGTGTTGAACCAGCCTTGCATCCCGGGGATAAATCCCACTTGGTCATGGTGAATCATCTTCATAATGAATTGTTGGATCCCATAGGCCAGTATCTTATTGAGAATGTTTGCATCTGTGTTCATCAGGGATATGGTTCTATAATTCTCCTTTTTGGTGGGGGCTATGGGGATATGTCTGGTTTTGGAATTAGTGTGATGCTGGCCTCATAGAACGAGTTTGGAAGGACTCCATCTCTTCCTATCTTTCCGAACAGCTTTAGTAGAATATGGTTTCTTCTTTAAACCTTTGATAGAATTCCCCTGGTAAGCCATCTGGCCCTGGACATTTGTGTCTTGGGAGGTTTTGGATGACTGCTTCAATTTCTTCCCTGGTTATTGGACTCTTCAGATTTTCTGTTTCTTCCTGTTTCAGTTTTGGTACTTTGTGGTTTTCCAGAAATGCGTCCATTTCTTCTAGATTGCCTAATTTATTGGCATGTAGCTGCTTCTAATAAGTTTTTAAAATCTTTTGTATTTCCTTGTTATTGCTGGTGATCTCTCCTTTCTTATTCATGATTTTATTAATTTGAGTCTTTTCTCTCTTCTTTTTAATAAGGCTGGCTAATGGTTTATCTATCTTATTAATTCTTTCAAAGAACCAATGCTCGGTTTTGTTAATCTGTTCCACAGTTCTTCTGGTCTCTATTTCATTGAGTTCTGCTGGAATCTTTATTCAACCTCTTCTTCTGCTAGTTTTAGGATCTATTTCCTGTTTTTTTCTCCAGCTCCTTTAGGTGCAAGTTTTATCTTTCGTATTTGATTTCTTTCCAGTTTTTTTTAAAGATTTTATTTATTTATTCATGATAGTTACAGAGAGAGAGACAGAGAGGCAGAGACCCAGACAGAGGGAGAAGCAGGCTCCATGCAAAGTGCCTGACCTGGGATTCGATCCCGGGTCTCCAGGATCGCGCCCGGGGCCAAAGGCAGGCGCCAAACCGCTGCGCCACCCAGGGATCCCTTTTTTTTTTTTTTTTAAGTTTCCAGTTTTTGGATGGATGCATGTATTGCGATGTATTTCCCCCTCAGGACTGCTTTTGCTATATACCAAGGATTTTGAATGGTTGTATCTTCATTCTCATTAGTTTCCACGAATTTTTAAAATTCTTCCCTAATTTCCTGGTTGACCCTTTCACCTTTTAGCAGGATGGTCCTTATCCTCCACGTGTTTGAAATCCTTCCAAACTTCTTGTGATTGAGTTCTTGTTTCAAAGAATTACATTCTGAAAATATGCAGGGGACGATCCCAACCTTTTGGTGTTGGTTAAGACCTGCTTTGTGACCCAGTATGTGGTCTATTCTGGAGAAAGTTCCATATGCACTTGTGAAGAATGTGTATTCAGTTGCATTGGGTTATAGAGTTCTATAAATATCTGTGAAATCCATCAGGTCCAGTGTATCATTTAAAGCTCTGGTTTCTTTGCTGATGTTTTGCTTAGAAGATCTGTCGTCTATAGAAAATGCTGTATTCAAGTCTTTCAGTATATGTGTGTTTTTATCTAAATGTGTTTTAACTTTGGTTATTATTTGATTGATTTACTTGGCAGCTCGCACAATAGAGGCATAAATATTGATGATTGTTAGGTCCTCTTGTTGGATAGATCCTTCAAGTATGATATAGTGTCCCTCTTCATTTCTTACTACAGTCTTTGGGATAAACTTTAGTTTATCTGATATAAAGATGGCTACCCCTGCTTTCTTTTGAGGGCCATTTGAATGGTAAATGGTTCGCCAACTTTTTATTTTCAGGCTGTAAGTGTCCTTACGTCTAAAATGAGTCTCTTGTAGACAGCAAATAGATGGGTCTTGCTTTTTTATCCAGTCTGAAACCCTGCACCTTTTGATGGGGACATTAAGCCCATTCACATTCAGAGTTACTCTTGAAAGATATGAATTTAGTCTCATCATGATACCCATTCAGTCCCTGTTTGTGTGGATTGTTTTCTTGGACTTCCTCTTTCTTTTACAGACCTCCCCCTTAATATTTCTTGCACAGCTCGTTTGGTGGTCACTTATTTTTTCAGTTTCTGCCTATCTTGGAAGCTCTTTATATCTGCTTGTATTCTGAATGAGAGCCTTGCCAGATAAAGTATTCTTGGCTGCAGGTTCTTCTCATTTAGGACCCTGAATATATCCTGCCAGCCCTTTTTGGCCTGCCAGGTCTCCATGGAGAGGTCTGCTGTTAACCTAGTACTTCTCCCCATAAAGCTTAGGGATTTCATGTCTCTTACTGCTTTATGGATCTTCTCTTTATCTTTGGAATTTGCAAGTTTCACTATGAAATAGTGACATGTTGAGAGGTTTTTATTGATTTTAGGGGGGATCTCTCTGTCTCCTGGATCTGAATGCCTGTTTCCCTTCCCAAGTTGGGGAAGTTCTCAGCTATTATTTGTTCAACTATACTTTCTGGACCTCTGTCTCTTTCAGTGCCCTCTGGAACCCCAATTAAACATAGATTTTTCCTTCTGAGGCTGTCATTTATTTCCCTTAACCTATTATCATGATGTTTTAATTGTTTTTTCTCTTTTTTTCTCAGCTTCCTTCCTTGCCATCAACTTGTCTTCTATGTCATTCGTTCCTTCTTCTACCTCGTTAACCCTCGTCATTAGGTCCTCCAGTTTCTCTTGCATCTTATTTAATTCATTTTTAATTTCTGCCTGATTAGATCTAAATTCTGCAGTCATGAAGTCTCTTGAATCCTTATGCTCTTTTCTAGAGCCACCAGTAAGTAGGTTTATAATTGTTCTGCATTGGCTTTCTGACATTGAAGTGTAATACAAATTTTGTAATTTTGCGGGAGAGAATACTGTTTCTGATTCTTTCTTTTATGGTGAGTTTTTTCTTCTAGTCATTTTGCTCAGTGCAGAGTGGCCAAAAACAAGTTGTACCAGAATAAGGAGAAAAAGAGAGGATAAAAAGGGGCGGGGAAAGAAACAGTAAACAAAAAACAAGGGAGAGTATCCTCTGATTCTATATACTGTAAATCCCTCGACTTCCCCTGGAACTTTCTAGCACTATTTGGTCAATAACTTGCTTTTCCCCTGTCCTTCAAGCTGGTCTTCTGGGGGAGCGGCCTGCGGTGCTGATTCTCAGGTGTGTGCACCTGTGGGAGCTGCCCAGCCTCTGCCATGTGCATGACTCAGTGGGAGCTGTTTATTTTTTCAGGCCCCTGCTCATTCCCAAGTACAAGGTGACACTAGGAAGGGGAACAACAGTTGTGGCGGCTAGCTCTCCAGCTCTGGAGTCAGCTCCCACAGTAACTACCACAGCTCCCAGTCTGCAGGGGCCTGGATGCTCTGGGGCGTGGGGGCGTGGATCTGCACAGCTTGGGGCTGCCCAGCGGTAGCAGTGCCCTTGCTGCCCTGTGTCCTCTTAGCCTCTGCCTTTCCCGGGGGGAGCACCAGATCTTGGGCTGTGTCCCCCATCGCCCTTGGCTCCGGGGCCTGCACCGCTGGAATCACGCTCCCGGGGCTGTGTAGCCCCCTCCACATGGAACCCCTGCCTGAGCTGCGGCCTCAGCTTCTCTCAAGGCCTGGCTGGGCGCTCTGCAGCCCTTTAGGGAGCTCAGCCCACGGTGTGTGGTGCGCTCTCCCCCTGGGCACAGTTCCTCTGTTATTTCCTCTGGGAGTCTGAGGGCATCCCTGCCCCTTCTGGGATCCTGCCTGACCTCCTTGTGAGTGCCTTTCTGTCCAGGAAGAATGGTAAAGCTCCTGCTTCTCTGGGACTGGGCTTCCTGTCCTAGGGGCACTTGCTGCAGGGCCTTAACTCGGCTCCTCGCAGGGGCTCCTCCCCCTTGGATGCTTTTTTATTTCTTTTTTTTTTTCCGTCTTCCTACCTTGATCGAAGCGTGAATTCTCCTCACTCTAGCATTCCAGCTGTTCTCTCTTTAAATCTCAGACCGAATTCGTAGGTTTTCAGGATGACTTGAAAGTTATTTAGGTAATTTGGTGGGGACAGGTGACTTGGGGGCCCTACTCTTCAGCCATCTTGCCCCCATAAAATATTCTTGGATGCATAGTTTTCCCATTCAACACGTTGTAGATATCATGCCCCATTTCTGTGGCGAGATCTGTTGCTAACCTTATTTTTCTTTCTTTGTAATTTAGGGACCTCTTTTGCCTTGCTCCTTTTATTTTATTTTATTTTATTTTTTATTTTTGCCTTGCTCCTTTTAGTATTTACCTTTATCCCTATATTTTGCAAATTTAACTATGATATATCTTGGTGTTGGCTTTTTGATTTTGTTGATCTTGATGAGCATTCTCTTAATTCCTGGATTTGGATGTCTATTTCCTTCCCCAGATTAAGGAAGTTTTCAGCTATGATTTCCTCAAATAAATCTTATTTCCCTTTTTACCCTCTCTTCTTCTTCTTCTGGGATGCCTGTGGTATGAATGTTATTATGCTTCATATAGTTGCTGAGTTCCCTAAGGCTGTATTTCTGATACAATATTTTTTCTTTCCTTCTTCTTTTCAATTTCAGTATTTTCCACAATTTTATCTCTTTATCCCTTATTTGTTCTTCTACTTATTTCCTGCTTGTGGTCTTTATATCTAGTCTTTTCATATCTCAGTTATACAGCATTTATTATAATGGTTGGGCTAGATTTTAGGTCTTTTATCTCTGTAGTAATGGACTGCCTGGTGTCTTCTATGCTTCTCTCAAGCCCACCGAGTTTCTTTGTTATTCTTGTTTTAAAATATGGCTCAGACATATTACTAATATATCTGCCAATTAGTTCCTTGGCTATGACCTTTCCTTATTCTTTATTTTCACATGGATTCTTCCATCTTGGCATTTTGTCTTCTGTGTCTTAAGAAAGCCTATTATTTTTCCTGCTCCTGAGAGTAATGGCTATATTAAGAAGAGATCCTATACTGTTCAGGGCCTGGTGCTTCAGGAAGCATTTCTGGTTTATGCTGTGTGTACTCTGCTATTGTTTTGGCTATTCTTTTCCCCAGGTCAGTCCTCTGCATAGTTTCACCTTACCTTCCATGGAGAGTGTTTAGAACTTGTCCAATGTGTGGTGAGTTTTAAGTAAGTATGCTTTATTTTGCATGTTTAAAGAGGCCAGATACCATTTCCACTAGATCTGAAGGTTTGCAATACTTTATGGTCAGTCAGTTTGGTATGTACTCGGGAGGGGGTGTTGTACTGATCTTCTAGAGTAGGGGCCTACTGCTACTTTGGTTCTCAGGAATACTTGCTCTTGTGAAAAAGCACCTGTAGAGCACATGGAAGACAGGGTTCAGTGTAATTAGTTCATGCCTCTACTGTGATTGCTATGCTGCTCACTGAATCCCAACTGTGCTGATGGTTGGGAGGGAGATGATATCAGTTAGTACTCTTGTCTTCTGAAGAGGGATGTTTTCACCCATAGCTGTTCAGTTCACCCTCACAGAAGAGTGAACAGTCTCTCCTTGTGTGTCCCAGGCATCCCTCATATCCCTGCTTTCCCTCTTTCTCTGACCTGTCTGCCCACCTGGTGGTACAGTGCTCCTGTGTTTTATCCACATACCAGCTGGTTTTCAAGACCCCAATGATAGGAACCCAGCATGGCCTTGACCCACACTGATCCTCAGAAGAGTGTCTGGTGCTGGATTGTCTCAGAAGGGCAGTCATACAAGTATACAGGGGCTTAGAATTTACAGTAAAAACAGCAAATGCTAGTGTTTAGGTTAGCTGACCTCAGCAGGTGTCTTGGCTCTTATGCTAATGAGCAAGGCAGTGCAATGGCACCTGCCAACTCTTTTATCCCCTGAAGGGCAGTGCCATTTCTTCCAAATGCACTCCATAAAGGGTAACTGTCTCTCCCTGTATAATCTCAGCTCCTCTTGTTTTCCCAGTTAGTGGTTTTCAGGAAGTGTTCTTCTTGTACAATCCCCTGTGCATTCCTCACTCTTTCTTTCTTTCTCTCTCTTCTCTATCACCAGGGCTCCCTCCATTCTGCAGCTCCCGTGATTCTTTTCTTCCCCAAATCACGTTTCTGTATTTCCCAGCATCCATGACATGGCCTCTTTTCTCCCTGTAGTTGTGCAATTTGTTCTGTCAGTCCTCTCATTGATTCCTTGGATGTTCAAAATAATTGATTTGAGATTTATCTAGCTCTTTTTATGAGATGAGGCAAGCATGGGATCCCCTTACTATCCTACCATTTTAACCCTTCTCCCTTTAGCTGTGAAGGTTTTCAAGTGGGTACCTGGAGACAACTTCTTCATAACTAGTGCTTCAAATATGTTTGGGTAGTATTTGTATTTTTCAGAATACTTTGGTGTTTTTTTTTAATTATTTATTTATTCACAAGAGAAAGAAAGACAGAGAGAGAGAGGCAAGGACACAGGCAGAGGGAGAAGCAGGCTCCATGCAGAGAGCCTGACATGGGACTCGATCCCGGGACTCCAGGATCAAGCCCTGGGCCGAAGGCAGGCACTAAACCACTGAGCCACCCAGGGATCTCTGATTTCAGAATACTCTGAAGGGTTTTATTAGCAGTGCTAAAGCCTCTGCTAGCAATAAATTAATATCTGTAATTTTTATGAATGAAATACAGAAGTTCTGGGTAAGATTTGTTTCTAAAGTTTCAAACCTTTTCAAAAATTGTGATAAAGTATATGAAGTGCATTATCTTTTAAACTAGAATCACAAAGATTCTAGTATCCATGCAGATATTTGAATAAGTAATAGCATTTATGGGGGTGTAAATTTACTATTTTATTACAGTAAATAGCGTCCTTATTTGCTAAGATATATTCTTTTTAAAAAAGATTTTATGTATTTGACAGGAGGACAGGGAGGGGCAGAGGGAGACGGGCAAGCAGACTCTACACTGAGTGGAAGCCCAATGTGGGGCTCAATCCCATGACCCTGAGATCATGACCTGAGCTGAAACCAAGAGTCAGATGCTCAACTAACTGAGCCAATCAGGCTCCCTGCTAAGAGATATTCTAATTAATACAATTTTTGTTTATTAGTAAAGAAGAAATATATGTTCACTTTTTGATATGCATCAATTTGATCAACCTCCTAAGGTTTACTTCATGGATGTCCTTTTCTTATACCTGTGTTGCAAAAATTAATATATCTCCAGAAATACTTTATTCTTTATAAAAGCAAACACATGATATTTATCTACTAATATTTTTTGTCTCCTGAAGTCTAAAAATGATCCTGACTTAAAATAAATTGGGTGGAATTTGTGTGATGTGAATTGTTGAGCTATACCTCATTATTTATTAGAGCCTTTGTGGTCCCTACTGTTATTTACATAAGCCAGTTATATAGGTATTTTGATATTAGCTTTACAGGTTTGTACTCGTTTGTTCTTATAGTACACTTCAACTAGGAAAATTATATCTTGAATTTTATGTCAATTAGGTACTCATTATTCACGTCTAGTAATTGTTAAAGCCAAACATTAATATTTTTAGTCTTTTATAAATGAAATGTCCATGCTGCTTGTTATGTAATTCCTACTGTTAATGTATTATAATATTTTCATTCTTTTTATGCCTAAAAACTTTAGCAGTGGGTTTATTTTTAAGTTTTAAGTTTTTATTTAAATTCCAGTTATTTAAAAAATAAATAAATTCCAGTTATTTAACATACAGTGTAATATTAATTTCAGGTGTACAATATAGTGATTCAGTATATCCATATAACTTTTGTATTTTCAGAATACTTTGAGCACCCAGTGCTCATCAAAAGTACACTCCTTAGAATATAAATAATATTGAAAGGTAATAGAAGGGAAGGGAGAAGAAAGGGGTAGGAAATATCAGAAAGGGAGACAGAACATAAAGACTCCTAACTCTGGGAAACGAACTGGGGGTGGTGGAAGGGGAGGAGGGCGGGGGGTGGGGGTGAATGGGTGACGAGCACTGCAGGAGGCACTTGACGGGATGAGCACTGGGTGTTATTCTGTATGTTGGCAAATTGAACACCAATAGAAGTACACTCCTTAATCCCCATCAACTATTTAATCCATTCTGCCACTCATCTCCCCTCTAGTAACCATCAGTTTATTCTCTATACTTGAGTCTGTTGCTTATTGTGCCTCTTTGTCTCCTTTTTCACATTTTGCTCCTTTGTTTTGTTTCTTAAATTTCACATATGAGTGAAATCACATGTTATTCATCTTTCTCTGACTTATTTTGCTTAATATAATACTCTCCAGTTCTAGCCATGTAATTGCAAATGGCAAGATTTCATTCTTTTTATAGCTGAGTAATATTCCATTGTGTCTATATACCATAACTTCTTTATCCATTCATCAGTTGATGAGAACTTGGAATGTTTCCATAATTTGACTGTTGATAATGCTACTGTAAAGATCAGGGTGCATGTATTCCTTTGAATTAGTATTTTTGTATCCTTTGTGTAAATACCCAGTGCAACTGCTGGATCATAGTGTAGTTCTATTTTTAACTTTCTGAGGAACTCCATACTGTTTCCAGAGTGGCTGCACTCAGTTGCATTCCCATCAACAGTGCAGTTGCACTCCCACCAACAGTGCAGAAAGGACTCCCGTTTCTCCACATCTACATCGACACCTGTTATTTTCTGTGTTGTTGATTTTAGCCATTCTGACAGGTGTGAGGTGATATTGCAGTTTTTATATGTATTTTCTTGATGATCAGTGATGCTGAGCATCTTCTCATGCATCTGTTATCCATCTGTATGTCTTCTTTAGAAAAATATCTATTCATGTTTTCTGTCTATTTCTTAACTGGATTTTTTTTGTTTTTGGGGTGTTGAGATTCTTCAGTTCTTTATATATTTTGGATGGGACCCCCTTATCTGATATGTCATTTGTGAATATCTTCTCCCATTCCATAGGTTGCCTTTTAGTTTTGTTGATTGTTTCCTTTGCTGTGCAGAAGTTTTTGTTTTGTTTTGGTTTTTGTTTGTTTTGGGGCTTTTTTATGTAGTCCCTACAGTTTATTTTTGCTTTTGTTTCCCTTGCTTCAGGAGACATATCTAGAGAGAAGTTGTTTTGGCCAGTATCAAAGAGGTTACTGCCTCAGTTGTGTTTTAGGATTTTTATGGTTTCCTGTCTCACATTTAAATCTTTAATCCATTTTTTGGTCTTTAATCCATTTTGTGTATCATTGTGTATGGTATTAGAAAGTGATCCAGGGATCCCTGGGTGGCGCAGCGGTTTGGCGCCTGCCTTTGGCCCAGGGCGCGATCCTGGAGACCCGGGATCGAATCCCACATCAGGCTCCCGGGGAATGGAGCCTGCTTCTCCCTCCGCCTGTGTCTCTGCCTCTTTCTCTCTCTCTGTGACTATCATAAATAAATAAAAAATTAAAAAAAAAAGAAAGTGATCCAGTTTCATTCTCTTGAATGTTGCTGTCCTGTTATCCCAACACAATTTGTTAAAGACACTCTTTTTTCATTGAATATTCTTTCCTGCTTTGTCAGAGATTAATTGACCATAGAGTTGTGGGTTCATTTCTGGGTTTTCTATTCTGTTCTATTGAACTATGTGTCTTTTTTTTGCCATTACCATATTCATCACTACAGCCTTGTAATATCACTTGATGTCTGGAACTATGATGCCTCCAGCTTTGCTTTTATTTTTATGATGGCTTTGGCTATTTGGGATCTTTTAGGGTTCTATACAAATTTTAGGATGGTTTGTTCTAGCTTTATGAAAAATGCTGGTGGTGTTTTGCTTGATTGCCTTAAGGGATTGCATTAAGTGTGTAGATTGCTTTAAGTAGTATAGACATTTATACAGTATTCTTGCAATTTATTTTTCAACAAAATCTATTAACTTCATGAGGAAACTCACATGAATATGTGATAAACATATTATTTGATATTATCATCACTAGCTCCAAGACATGAAACAGCTACATCAATTACTACATGAAAAATTAATGAAACCTTCAGAATGTATCAAATAGGTTTTTGTCATCCAGAAATATACTACTCTTTCCAAAACATATAAGGCTTGGATGTAAAATATAAGTTCATCTTGCTTTCATTAAAGTATATATTGTCTTACCATCTTTTGCATGTTAAGGAAGTAGTTATCATAGATATTAAAAGCACAAGCTCTAGAGTAAGAATACCTACTATACTACTTACTAATTTTGTGATATTGGGTAACTTACATTTACCTTAGCTTCCTCATCTTCAAAATTAGAAATAATATCTACCTTATAGAGTCAGCGTCAAGATGAAAAGACAGTATTCTGTGTAGTACAATATTAATCTTAAATTTTGATGTGTGTCTGGTTTTCCTAAGGAGTGAAAACTTATTGGAGTCAGAGATCATATCTTCAATCTTCAAAGTTGTTTTTTTTTTTAATGACCCATCTGACTCAGTCACCCTATTAATAGCCATTTACTCAGTGCTTGCTAATTGCAAAAGACTTTGCTTTAACATTACAGTAATCTATTATTGAAAAGATTTAAATGATCTAAGTTTTTACATTGTCAATATTTGTGAGATTATTGGAAATACAACAACTATCTTTTGGCTGAGAAAACTGGGTTTCTACTGAATAATATCAGATAATGAATATTTCTTTCTCAGGTTCTCATGCAACAGGGCTATGATGCTGCTTGTGATATTTGGAGCCTGGGTGTCATTTTTTATACAATGTTGGCTGGGTAAGAAGCTTATATATTTAAAATAATATACATCATAATTTGAATTTCATCTATCTACTTTTATCTGGAAAGAAATGGACAGGTAAAAATAGCCTTGAGTAAAGTGCTACCAACATTTTAAAATATTAGCTATTATTTATTTATAGAAAGTGAAAACAAAGTAAGGTGTTTGATGAGGCACTATTCAGATTTATAATTAAAAGAATTTTCAATTTGAAATAAAACATTTAAAAATAAAGCATATATTTTTATTTTGGTATTTTATATTCCATGCATTAAGTATTTGAATTCTGGCTCTCCTGGTGATAGAGATTAAGTAAGACTGAGCATTATAAAAAATATAAATAGTAACAGAATACTAAACTATGGAAACATACACAGCAGCCTTCCAGAAAAAGATAAATACTAAAAAATGTAATAATTGGATTATGTTAATGTTGGTAATTTACAAATAATATAAGTGCTGTTTTAATAATGAGTAGCACATTTATTTAGGAATAAAAATTTATGGCTCTAGAAAAAGGTTTAGCAGTCTATTATAAAGAATAGAATTTGAAGAATTATAATATATACTTAGGTCTGACTTTTTAAAGAAGGCATTTAGTGTAATTTAAATATACTTGACATAATAGGAACATTATAATTATGTTATGAATATTGTTTTTTTTTCAAAGATTTTATTTATTTATTCATGAGAGAGAGAGAGAGGCAGAGATATAGGCAGAGGGAGAAGCAGGCTCCTCATAGAGAGCACAATGCAGGACTTGATCCTGAAACCCTGGGATCACACCCTGAACCAAAAACAGACACTGAACCGTTGAGCCACCCAGGCATCCCTGTTATGAATACTGTGATTCTGAATTATTTATGGACTTGGTAGTAATTACATATATCAGTATATTTTACTAGTTTTAGATATATTATATACTTATGCCAAAAATTTAGTTCTAGAGCACAAGAAGTACTAAAGCTAAGAGTAAAGTTTGCATATGAACTGCAGTTAGCCCTATTGTTTTCAAACCATGGGATACCCTTTCTAGATTGCTGCTTTCAAATATTTAGTTTATAACTAACAAAAAATGAACTTCTGTGTAGATGTATTTAGATGTGTTTAGTGTTATCTCTACTTAATTGTTACATGAGAGAATTAAGGTATTAGCATATTAAGATATCTTCCTCATATTTCTTAACCATAAGCCTTTCTACTCCCAAATTTGAATACCATTTTCAGTTCCCTCTGTTAGAATCTTACAAAACTGATAACTTGTTATTCTATAACTAATTTTAAGCAACTTTAACTATATAATCTGTTTTCAACTATAGTTATATTGATATAAATATTTAACCCATTGTTTTTAGACATTAATTAAAATATTATTAACCTGTTCCCATGGATAATACTGATAAAATGCTAAGGAATACATTTTAACTAATCAATAAATACATTCTAAATATATAAACTTGACAATTTCTTCATAGGTATATTTGGTTTGCTAACTTGTGCCTGGGAGAATTAAAAATTTACCTATTTTATTCTGGTCCAACTTTAAACCTATAGCTTTACATGAAATGCCACCTTTATTTTACATTGATTAACTGATCAAAGTAAAGATTGATGTAAACAAGACTATTAAATAATTCATTATGATTAAGTTAAATGAAATATAAAATTTGATATGAAGAGTGAAGGAAAATATTAGATGATACTCTTAGTTTACTCTAGTAAATATTTGCATGTTGTCTTATACTCATCACTTTCAACTAGATTTAATTTGTATGTTAGGCTCTAATGTCTATTAAAATCTATTTTATTAATAGCTACACTCCATTTGCTAATGGCCCCAATGATACTCCTGAAGAAATACTGCTACATATAGGCAATGGCAAGTTCTCTTTGAGTGGTGGAAATTGGGACAATATTTCAGATGGAGCAAAGGTATAAATCATAAATATCTTTGGTTTTGTTGAATTCAAATTAAATTGCTAAAATCTTTAAGTTATAGCTTACTCTGTATTTACAGATTCTGATGGTGTTATATGTCAGTATTTGTTTTTAAGTCAAGTCACGTTTATATATGGATTGAACAAGGTGAAGGCTGAATTTTTTTCTGACACACTTGGGGACCATATTTCTGTCATATCAGTTTATATGTTTTCAAGTAGTATAAACCGTCTTCAGTATTAATCAAAACTAAAAATGTAAGCCTACTGGGGAAAAATATATATTTAACAACTAAAGCTGACTTATGTATTTAGTGTAATTTTACATATCATTTCTTCTTTTGCACGCTGACTAGTAATTATGCAGTTGTTTTTAAGATTTTATTTATTTATTCATTCATGAGAGACACAGAGACAGAGAGAGAGAGAGGCAGAGACACAATCAGAAGGAGAAGCAGGCTCCACGCAGGGAGCCCGACATGGGACTTGATCCCGGGCCTCGAGCATCTGGCCCTGGCCTGAAGGCGACGCCAAACTGCTGAGCCACTCGGGCTGCCCGCAGTTTTTATAATGTTAATTTATTCTTTGAAAAGATACAAACTTTTTCTCCGTAGCTCCTAGATATTTATGATTGATAATTTAAGGCTGTCCAATAGTGATATAATGCAAGCCACATATGTAATTTAAAAATTTCTGGTAGCCACATTATAAAACAAAAAAAGAAACAGGTGAAATTATTTTAATGATATGTTTTATTTAACCTGGTATATCTTTAATATATCATTTCAATATCTAACCAGTATAAAAAATTAGGAAGATATTTTAATATCCTTTTTTTATACTAAATCTTCAGAATCTGGTTTACAGTTTATATTTAGAGCCAATATAAATTTGGACTATCCAATTTTTTTAAACCTTTAAAATTTTTTTTCATTAATTTTTAATTTGCATGTAGTTGACACACAATGTTACATTGGTTTCAGGTATACAGCATAGTGATTCAGGAAGTTTATACATTATGCTATACTCACCACAAGTTGGACTACCCACATTTTATTTATTTTTTTTAAAGATTTATTTATTTATTTATGATAGACATAGAGAGAGAGAAAGGCAGAGACACAGGAGGAGGGAGAAGCAGGCCCCATGCCGGGAGCCCAATGTGGGGCTCAATCCCAGGACTCCAGGATCGCGCCCTGGGCCAAAGGCAGGCACTAAACCACTGAGCCACCCAGGGATCCCTGGACTACCCACATTTTAAAAGGCTTAATAGCCACAATGGCTGGTGGCTTCCATAGTAGACAGTATAGTTTCAGTGTAACTGGCCTTATTTATTTTAGAAAAAAAAATAATATTGATAAAACCTTGACTATGAACTCTTAGCATTTATAATTTAAAAATTTTGAATTTAAAAAAAAAATCCAAAGGTAGTCAATATGTGGCATATAAGGGCTCTGAAGCTTTTAAGCTGCTATTTGAAGTTAGAAAGCCATTTAAGAAGAAGGAATTGCTTGTGTTTAATATCTGCTAATAATTCCATGTTTGAGTGAAATAATGAAAGGGATTATAAGGGAAAGGAGGGGACATAGTGGGAAAAATTAGACAGGGAGATGAACCATGAGAGACTCCTAACTCTGGGAAACAAACAAAGGATTGTGGAAGGCGAGGTGGTTAGGTGGATGGGGTAACTGGGTGATGGGCACTAAGGAGGACATTTGATGGGATGAGCACTGGGTGTTATATGTTGGGAAATTAAATTTAAATAAAAAAATAATCAATTAAAATATGCTAATAAAACATAACTGTCAAGAATACTAGTTTATCCGTATATCATGGAGTAAATCTCATATCCTAATTATAGAGTAAATAAATCACCTGTAATTACCTTCTAAACATTAGAAAAACACAGAAGGGATTGTGTTTGGAGCTTAACCATAACACAGGTTTACTTTGTGGTATAGTAGAAAAAACGCACATGATCAGAAACCAGGAGTACTGTTAGTTTTTGATCTACTAACTAGCTGCCTCAGTTTTCTCATCTATAAAATTTGGGAACTAAATTATCCAAAATTCCTTCCAACTCCAAAATTCCATGTCTTCACAGCTTGGTTTATTTGTAATTTATCATATTTCTTTTTGTAAAGTGATTGAAACTTTATATATATGATTGAAAAAAAAAAAAATATATATATATATATATATATGTTCTTATCAGTTTGTGTGTCAGAAAATGTATTTTCCCAAAGAGTAAATCCAATATTTAAAGCTGTACATATGATCCTCTTGCATTTCTTTTTAAAAATAACTAGCAATGGTGACTGTAATGCTGAAATGGAGATTCATATGACAATTATGCTTAGATTTCAGTTTTCCCTGTTTTTTTTTATGTTTAAGTCTGTATAGTGCTTAAGAAATAATAATACATAGTAAAGTTTAATTTTATTCTCACCTCCTCTTTTAGTGTGATATTCTGGAATAATAAACATAGGAAAATATATTTGGGGTTATTTTTGAAATATTTCACAGTCTTTCATGTATTCCCTTTTTATGGGTCAAGAGACTTTAGTTCTATCTGAAACTTCTGCAAGTGGTGGCAAGTGCTAAGCAAAGGAACTATAGGAACCCTCTAAAAAAAACTTATCTCCTGTACATGTTAATTTTTGTTTTGTTTTAAATTAGTGATGAAGATAAACTATTTTTCAGTTTCCAATAATTCCTTAAGCTAGCACCCCTTAGTTGTGAGAATTGTGGCATTTACTATCATCTCTTAAAAAAAAATACTTATTTGAGAGACAGAGAAAGCATGAGCAGTGAGGGACAAAGGGAGAGGGAGAATCAGACTCTCTATTAAGCAGGGAGTCTGTCTCAGGCCTCAATCCCAGGAGCCAGGATCATGACCTGAGCCTAAGGCAGATGCCTAACCAACTGAGCCCCCCAGGAGTCTGTACTATCATCTCTTGACAGTTGCTTTATTTAATTATAGTTCATTACAAGCTACTATTTGTGTCTTTTAAATAATCTTTTGCTATTGGTGAATACCACCACCAGAAACATATAGATGATTCTATTTGTCTCCTATCAGTGCAGAGTTCATAAACTTTGTCCATTCAGTTAAATGGTAGTGGGAGTGAGAGGTAATAGTTGTGTGTGTTTTATTGCTACAATAGTTTCAGATAACTCCTCACCTCCAAACTGCAGGTTTGGAGAACATTGGAATTTCTGCTTCCCTTTTGTAAAACAGAGAATACGAGAAGTATCTGGTAAACAAAGCAAAAGTAGAAGAGGCAAGAGTAATGAAAATCTCATGGTGTCACTCCATATAACACAACAATACTTGATTAATTAGAAAATTGTTCTATCTGAATTTTATATTTTAAGTAAACAAAGTTACTTATTTCAAGTACATATACCCTTGGCCAATGAAGAATTGACCAGTAGAAACTCCTATGGGATAATTATTTATGACCTCTTCCCTACCTCCTATAAAAAAAGCAACTTCTACTCTTCCTCTACTGTGTTACCATTACTATGTTGTATGTACTTTATTAGAGCACTTACAACATTCTCCTTTGCCATGTATTTGTTTGCATTGCTATTCTTCCTACTCAGCATTTAAATGTCATACTCATTTTTACATTTACTGACATACCTAGCATAATAAATACTTAATTGAATACCTTTTCATAAACTAATCTTTTCTTCAGATATACCTTCCATTGTTAATTTACACAGTAAGATTTTTCTGTCCATTGTATAAATATTTTCCTTTTTCATACACTAATGAATGCAGACCTGAAATTAATTTTCAGTCCACTACTCTTTTCATTCCACTACATGTTAGAGAAGACTTTCTGGAGAAAGAAAGGCTTTATTAGCTTGGCTTATGTGAGTTGAATGAAAGAGAGAGGTCTATAAACCTTTAATAATAATAGCAAAGGTGTTCTTGTTCACCAAATTCTTTTATATAATATAAAAATTAAGTATGCAAAACTTAACCTTTGCATAATCTATATTGCAGAGCAGTTTAACACTTAAAACCTTATACTGAAATCCTTCTAGAACTTCTAGTACAATAATTTTTATTTTGTTCTATTTTACTTTTTAGCCAAGCATAGCAATTTTAAGTCCAGGATAGTTAATATACATTGTTATCTGAGTTTCAGGTATACAACATAGTGCTTCAACAATTCTGTACATCATTACTCAACACTCATCATTATAAGTGTACTTTTAATCCCCTTCACCTATTTCACTCACCCTCAACCCATTTCCGTTCTGATATACTTTGTTTTAAACAAGTACCCTAAGTTGAAGTTTTTTTCTCAACAAGAACATTTTATAAGATTTTATTTATTTATTTGACAGAGAGAGAGAGAGAGAGCACAAGCAGCGGGAGCAGCAGGCAGAGAAAGAAGGAGTAGTGGGCACCACAAGGAGCCTGATGCAGGCTCAGTCCTAGGACTCTGGGATCATGACCTGAGTTGAAGGCAGATGCTTAACTGACTGAACCACCTAGACACTCCTCAATAAGAACATATTTTACTTGACACATACTTTACAATAGATGGTTCTTTTAAAAAATAATAATTATTCATGAGATACACAGAAAGAGAGGCAGAGACAAAGTCAGAGAGAGAAGCAGGCTCCCTGTGAGGAGCCTGATGCAGGACTCGATCCCAGGACCCCAGGATCATGCCCTAAGCCAAAGGCAGACGCTCAACCACTGAGCCACCCAGGTGTCCCACAATAGATAGTTCTAAAAGATATATATAAAACATTCCATTTAAGAAAAGTAGGATATACATTTTCTTCAAATATAGAAGAATCCCCTAGTTAAATCACAGAAAAAGAGACATAGGAAATATTACAAATTTAAGAAGGCTGAAATTATACCAAGTCTATTCCAACCACAGGGTACAGAACTAATGATCAAAAATAAAACCAAGCTGGAAAATCTATAATGTAATTA
This sequence comes from Vulpes lagopus, assembly GCF_018345385.1. NCBI lineage: Eukaryota > Metazoa > Chordata > Mammalia > Carnivora > Canidae > Vulpes > Vulpes lagopus. The sequence goes on along the minus strand of NC_054848.1, from coordinate 64,678,749 downwards.
TTAAATATTTATTATGTAAATATTAACACACTAATGCACAAGTAATGAATCAATTAAGAAATAAAACAGAAAATCAAAATATGTCTCCAAACAAAAGAAAAAGAAAATATAATATTCCAAAACCTGTGGGATGCAGCAAAAGAAGATATTAGTCTAAAATTTCTTCTATGAATGCTTTTATTAAGGAAAGTTCAGCTCTGCCCAAGTACCAAACACTGCCCCTGCAGGCAAGGAAAGACTCTGCAGCTGACTGGCCCAGAGGATAAAGCAGCCAAAACAGCAGCAGAGTGTATGTAGCACACACCAGCGACACTCCCTGAAGCACCAGACCCTGGAGACTATATGATTTTTTCTGTATAAAGCCATTACTCTCAAGAGCAGGACATATAACCGGCTCTTCTAACACAGAGAAGACAGAGATTTAGACAAAATGCCAAGACAGAGGAATTCTTTTCAAATGAAACAACAAAATAAGATCACAGCCAGATATTTAAGCAAAACAGGTATAAGTATTATGCCTGATAAAGAATTTAAAGCAACAATCATAGGGCTGCTTGCTGGGTTTGAGAAAAGAATGTAAGACTTCAGGGAGACCCTTACCACAGAGATAAAAGAAATTTTAAAAATCAGAAATGAAAAATACAATAAATGATATTTGAAACAGACTGAATGCAATGAACACAAGGAAGAAAGAGGCATAGGAACAAAAAGTGATAGAGAGGATAAAATAAGGGAACATAATGAAGCTGAACAAAAGAACAAAGAATTATGGAGCACAAAAATGGACTTAGGGAACTCAGTGACTCCATCAAACATAGTAACACTGGTATTTATAGGAGTCTTAAAAGAAGAAGAGAGAGAAAAAGGGACAGAAATTTTATTTCTTTAATAATAGCTGAAAACTTCCCGAATATGGGGATGGAAATAATCATCCAAATCCAGGAGGCATGAAGAAATCTCATCGACAAATCAACAAAAGTAGGCCATCACCAAGACATATCATAGTTAAATTTGCAAAATTTGCAACAAAGAAAAAAATTCTACAAGCAAAAGACAGAAGTCCCTAATTTACAAAGGAAGACACATAAGGTTAGCTGTAGATCTCTCAACAGAAAGTTGGCAAGCAATAATACAGTGGCATGATGTGTTCAATGTGCTGATTTGGAGAAATCTGCAGGCAAGAATAGTCAGAATAGAAGGATAGAGAAAGTTTTTCAGACAAACAAAAATGAAAGGAGTTTGTGACCACTAAACCAGCCCTGCAAGAAATATTAAAGGGGACTCTGAGTGGAAAGAAAAGAACAAAAGTGAAAAGACTAGACAGGAACAGAGAAAATATCCAGAAATAATGACAAAAAAGTAACAAAAATGGCACTAAATACATATCAATAATTACTCTGAATGTAAATAGATTAAATACTCCAACTAAAGGCATAGGGTATCAGAATGGGGGAAAAAAACCCACAATAAGACCCATCAGCATGCTGCCCACAAGAGACTCATTTTAGACTGAAAGACAACTGGAGATTGAAAATGAGGAGATAAACAGTTATCTTTGCAAATGGACATCAAAATAAAGCTACAGTAACAATACTTATATCAGACAAACTAGAATGTAAACCGAAGACCATAACAACAAATAAAGAAGGGTACTCTATATATAAATATAAAAGAGACTATCCAACACTTGTAAATATTTATGTCCATAACTTGGGAACATTTAAATATATAAAACAATTGATAACAAAGTAAAAGGAACTCATTTACAATAACATAACAATAGTAGGAGACTTTAACACTCCACTTAGAGTAAAGGACAGATCATCTAATGGGGAGAAACAATGGCTTTGAATGACACACTGGACCTGATGGACTTAACAGATACATTGAGAACATGTCATCCTAAAGCAGCAGAGTACACATTCCCTTCAAGTGTACATGGGACATTTTCCAGAATATATTGCATCCAAATCAGGCCTTGAAGAATACAAAAAGATTTGGATCATACAATGCATATCTTCAGACCACAACATTATGAAACTTGACGTCAACCACAAGAAACAAAATTGGAAAGACCACAAACACATGGAAGTTAAACAACATGCTACTAAACAATGAGTGGGTCAACCTGGAAATCAAAGAGGAAATAAAATAAATAAATAGAAACAAATGAAAATGAAAACATGACAGTTGAAAACATGTGGGATGCAGCAAAAGTGGTTATAAGCAGGAAGTATAGAACAATACAGGCCTATATCAAAAAGAAAAAAAAGTCCAAAATAAGCATCCTAACAATACACCTAAAGGAGCTAGAAAAAAGAAATATCTAAAAAAAAAAAAAAAAAAAAAAGAAGAAGAAGAAGCCTAAGCCAGAAGAAGCTAGGAAATAGTATAGAGCCGAAGTAAATGATACAGAAACAAACAAACAAAAAGCCTAAGCCAGAAGAAGCTAGGAAATAATATAGAGCTGAAATAAATGATACAGAAACAAACAAACAAACAAACAAAAAAAAAACAAAAACAAAACAAAAAACCCCACAACGGAATAGATTAATGAAACCAGGAGCTGGTTGTTTCAAAAAATTAATGGAAAAAAAAAAAACTAACCAGACTAACCAAAGAAGAAAAGAGAAAGGGCAAAAATGAATAAAATCACAAAAGAGTGAGGAGTAATAACAACCAACACCACAGCAATACAATTATATGAGAATATTATGAAACATTTATGCCAAAAAATTGGACAACCTGGAAGAAATGGATAAATTCCTGGAAACATATAAACTACCAAAACAAACAGGAAGAAAAAAAACATGAAGAGACTAATAACTAGCAAAGAAATTCAGTCAGTAATCAAAAATCGCACCCAACAAATGTCTAGGACAAGGGGACGCCACAGATGAATTCTACCAAACATTTAAAGAAAAGGAAATACCTTTTCTTCTCAACTATTCCAAAAAATAGGAATGGAACCGAAACTTCCACATTCATTCTGAGGCCAGCATTACCCTGATACCAACACCAGATAAACACTCCACTAAAAAAGAGAACTATAAGTCAATATTCCAGATGAAAATGGATGCAAAAACTCTAAACAAACTACCAGCAAATCAAATTCAATAGTACATTAAAAGAGTCATTCCAGGGCATCTGCTCGGAAGTTGGTTAAGCATGAGCCTTTGGCTCAGTTCATGATCCTAGGCTCCTGGGATTGAGCCTCTTATCAGGTTCTCTGCTTGGTGAGGAGCCTGCTTCTCCCTCTCCTCATGACCAAATGGGATTTTTTTCCTGGGTTGCATGAGTGGTTCAATATTCACTGTACTCTGAAAACTATGAAACACTGATGAAAGAAATTAAAGATGACACAAAGAAATGGAAAACATTCCTGCCCATGGATTGGAAGAATACATATTATTAAAATGTCCATACTACCCAAAGCAATCTACATTCAATATAATCCCTATTAAATAAATACCACCAGCAATTTTCATAGAGCTAGAAAAAACAATCCTAAAATTTGTATGGAATCACAAAAGACCCTGAATAGCCAAGGCAACCTTGAGAAAGAAAAAAAAAAGCAAAACTTTAGGGGTTACAAATGCAGACTTAATGTTATATTACATACTAAATAGTGTAGGAGAGTTCCCCTTTCTCCACATCCTCACTAATACCTGTTTCTCGTGTTGTGATTTTAGCCATTCTGAGTGATGTGAGGTGATATCTCATTGTAGTTTGATTTGTATTTCTCTGATGATCAGTGATGTTGAGCATTTTTTCATGTGTCTTGGCCATCTAAATGTCTTCTTTGGAAACATTTCTAGTCATACCTTCTGCCTATTTTTAATTGGATTGTTTGCTTTTAAGGTGTTGAGTTTTATAAGTGTTTTACATATTTTGGATATGAATCGATTCTTAGATCATTTGCAAATATCTTCTCCTACCCCATGGGATGCCTTTTAGTTTCTATGTTGATCATTTACTTCACTGTGCATAAGCTTTTTATTTTGATAAAGTCCCAATAATTTATTTTTGCTCTTGTTTCTCTTGCCCCAGGAGACATATCTAGTAAGAAGTTTCAATGGCTGATATCAAAGAGGTTTCTGCCTGTGCTCTCCTCTAGGATTTTGATGGTTTCCTGCCTCACATTTAGGTCTTTCTTTCATTTTGAATTTGTTTTTGTGTACAGTAGAAGAAAGTACTCCGGTTTCCCTCTTCTCATTGTCACTGTCCAGTTTTCCCAACACCATTTGTTGAAGAAATTGTCCTTTTTTCCATATAGTTATGGGTTCATTTCTGGGTTTTCTATTCTGTTCCATTAATCTATGTGTCTGGATTGTTTTGTTTTGTTTTGTTTTGTTTTGCTTTGCTTTGTTTTGTTTTGTTTTGCCAGTACCATACTGTATTGCTCACTGTAGCAGTATAATATATCGAAGTCCACAACTGTGATGCCTTCAGCTTTGCTTCAGTTTTTCAAGGTTGCTTTGGCTATTCAGGATTTTTTTTTTGTTCCATACAAATTTTAGGATGGTTTGTTCTAGCTCAGTGAAAATTGCTGATGGTATTTTGATAGGGATTGTAGTGAATATGTAGTTTTCTTTGGGTAGTATGAACATTTTAAAAAATATTTATTCTTTCAGTCCACTAGCAAGGAATGTTTTTCCATCTCTTAGTGTCATCTTCAATTTTTTTCATCAGTGTTTCGTAGTTTTCAGAGTTGTAGAGTACGGATCTTTCAATTCTTTGGTTAGGTTTATTCCTAGGTATCTTAATGGCTTTGGTGCAATTGTAAATAAAAGTGATTCCTTGATTTCTACCTCTATTTTTTCATTATTGGTGTACAGAAAAGGAACAGATTTATTTGTATTAAATTTGTATCCTGTGATTTACTAAATTCATATATCAGTTCTGGCAATTTTTGGTGGAGTCTTTTAGATTTTCCATACAGAGTATCATGTCATCAGCAAATAGTGGAAGTCTGACTTCTTCCTTGCAGATTTAGATGCTTTGTATTTCATTTTGTTTTCTGATTCCCATGGCCGGGACTTCAGTAACATGCTAAATATAACAGTAGAGAGAGTAGACACCCCTATCTTGTTCCTGACTATAAAGTAATGATTTTCAGTTTTTCCCCGTTGAAAATGATATTAGCTGTGCATTTTTCATATATTATCTCTATCAGGTTTGGTATGTTCTGTCTAACCCTATTTTGTTGAAGACTTTTATCATGAATGGATGTTCTACTTTGTCAAATGTTTTTTTTTACGCATCTATTGAAAGATTATGTGGTTCTTATCATTTTTTATTAAAGTGGTATATCATGTTGATTGATTTGCAAATATTGAACCACCCTTACAATCCAGGGATAAATCCCACTTGATCATGGTGTATGTTCTTTTTTATGTACTGTTGAATTTGGTTAGCTACTATTTTGTTGAGAGTTTTTGCATGTATATTCATCAATGATAGCAGCCTGTATTTTCTTTTCTTGTAGTATCGTTATATGGATTTAATATTATGGTAATACTGGCCTCATAAAATGAGTTTGGGAATGTTCCCTGCTCTTCAGTTTTTGGAAGAGTTTTAGAAGGATAGGCATTAATTTTCTTAAATGTTTAGTATATTTACCAGTGAAATCATCTGGTTAGGATTTTCTGTGTTGGGAGACTTGATTATTGCTTCAGTCCCCTTATACATTATCGGTCTGTTCAGGTTTTCTTTTTCTTCATGATTCACTTTTGGTGGGATATGTATATCAAGGACTTTATGTAGTTCTTTTAGGTCATCCAGTTTTTTGACAGAAGTTTTCATAATAGCCTTATGATCCTTTTTATTTCTGTGGCATCATTTGTAATGTCTCCTTTTCACTTTTCACTTAATGTATTTGAGTCTTCTTTTTTACTTAGTCTAACTAAAGGCTTATAAATTTTATTTATCCTTTCAAAAGGCTAGTTCTTAGTTTTCTTGACCTTTTCTATTATTTTTCTGGTCTCTATCTCATTTATTTCTGCTTTGATCTTTATTATGTCTTTCCTCCTGCTCTTGTGCTTTGTTTTCCTTTTTTCTAGTTCCTTCAAGTATAAGGTTGAATTATTCAAGATCTTTCTTTTTTCTATTTTTTTTCTTTTGAGATCTTTCTTTTTCTTAATGTAGGCATTCATTGCTATAAACTTTCCTTCTTAGACCTCTTTTTGCTGTGTCTTATAGGTTTTTGCATGTTTTATTTCAATTTTGCTTTATTTTAATTTATCATTTGATTTTTTTCTTTGACCCATTGTTTGTTCAGCAGTTCTATTGTCTTGGTATTTGATTTTTTTCTGACAAGAAGTCTATTATTTTTATCTTTTTTCACTATATGTAATATGTCTTTTAAAAAAAAATCTCTATTTGCCTTTAAATTTTTCTCTGCCTTGGATTTTAAGAAATTTGGTTTGTTTTTAATATATTGTTCTTCTTGTATTTGGATTTCATTGAACTTTTTGGATCTGTGAGTTTATGGTTTCTGTAAAATTTGGAAATTTTGGTAACATTATTCCCTCACATATTTTTTCCCTCACATATTTTTTCCCTCACATATTTTCCTTCCTTTCTTTCCTTTTGGGACACCAATTGCATTTGTGTATTATGGTGCTTGATGTCTCACAGCTCACTGATGCTCTGTTCTTTTGTTTGATTTATACTATGTTCCTTTTTGATAGTATCTATTGCTGTGTCTTTACCAATTTTTTTCTGTCATATCAAATTTTCATTCATTTTATTTTTTGTCTCAGATTTTTGTTTTTATCCCTAGAAATGTGACTTGTGACTTTTTATATCTTCTATGTCTCTACTTTTTAACATATGGAATGGAGTTATAATGACTCTTTTAATGTCCTTATCTGCTAATTCTAACATATGTATCAATTATAGGCCAATTTTGATTGATTGGTTGATTTCTTCTCATATGTTATTTTTCCTCTCTTCTGTATCTCTGGCAATTTTTTATAAAAAGCCAGATATAGTGAATTTTACCTTACTTTACGCTGGACACCCTTGTATTCTTATACGTATTCTTGAGCTTTATACTGGGGCACAATTAAATTAGGTGAAACAATTTGATAATTTGGGTTTTTAATTTTTTTTAATTTTTTTTTATTTATTTATGATAGTCACAGAGAGAGAGAGAGGGGCAGAGACACAGGCAGAGGGAGAAGCAGGCTCCATGCACCGGAAGCCTGATGTGGGATTGGATCCCGGGTCTCCAGGATCGCGCCCTGGGCCAAAGGCAGGCGCCAAACCGCTGCGCCACCCAGGGATCCCCTAATTTGGGTTTTTTAAAAAATATTTCTTAGGCAGGACCAGAGCAGTGTTTAGGGCTGCACACTACTTAGGCAGGTTGCATCCAAATACTCTACCAAATACTCCATGAATTTTGAGATTTTCCTGTCTGGCTTGTGAGAACAGGCAATATTATCTATCCTCGTGAGTTCTGATATCTCTCTAACACTTTCAAATAGTTCTTCCCACAGATATGAGTTTATCAGTAATCTTCTGAATATTTGAGAAAGACCCTCTATAGGTCTGTAGTCTTTTTTTCTGCTCCTCTCACCACTCTAGGAGTCACTCTTGTAACTCTGGTTGGTCTTTCCTGACTCTCCATTCTGTCTCATCCACTCAAGGAAACTGCCAGGCTCTTCCTGGGTTTCCTTACCTACACAACAGCCTGAAAACTCTCAAGGTGGTAAGTTTGGGCAATTATAAGGCTTACTTTATTTGTTTCTCATCTTTTAGGAATCACTTGCATTGCCTAATATCTGATCTCTGGAAATCTATTGTTTCCTCTATTTTATGGTTGTGTTTGTGGGGGTGCGGGGGGTGTTGTTTCAAACAGGTGGGAGAATCCAGTCTCTGGTATTCTATGTTGGCTAAAGGCAGAATTCCTTTGACTATTGAATTTTTATTATTTTTATGACTATCAATTATGTCTGTTTTATTGAAGTAATTTAATGTTATTTTCTAAATTATTTCCCCATCATTTTTGCATATTTGTCCTTTTTCCAATAGATTTTTTGATTGGTTGTTTTATCCTTCCACATACTTCCATTATTCTTCAAATTCTGATATTTAGATTCTACTTAGAGGTTTTAGTTTCACTACTTATGCTATTCATGAAACATTCACAAATGATGACTATTTTTTGAGATGATGCTTGACGGGCACTGAGGCGGACACTTGACGGGATGAGCACTGGGTGTTTTTCTGTATGTTGGCAAATTGAACACCAATAAAAATTAATTAAAAAAAGAGATTTTACTTTTCCTTTTTCTAAAAGATGCTTGATAGAGGTAGTCTATATTTAAAATTGTATTTTATTATCATGTTATATTTATGACTTGTTATTGCAATAGAGATAAAGTAAGCATATCCATAGTCTATGAGAGACATATGATACTCTGACCACTAGAATGCCAGCAGTCATATGCCAACCATGGATCTATGTTTTCCTCTCTTTATTATCTTATATTTAAACCCTCAGCTATTGAGCGTATTAACAACATGCGACCTTCCCTTTGTGTTGTTTGATTCTACACATACCCTTATACTTTAGGACCCAGCTTATTAGCACAAATCTATACCTCTTTTCTCCTCTTGACTATTTAGCACATTCCAGGATAACCCCTGCTACTTTACATTTTCTTCCTCTCTTACTAACTACATTCCAGTTGCACAGATTTGGTATCCTCTGATTTAGAAATTATAAATATGGGTTTACCATATATCAAAAAATCTATTTGGAGATTCTGATAGTTAACTGTGCAGAGTATATAGGTTTGGTTTTTCCTACATATAGGTCAAACAAAATAGATAACAAAGCTACTAATGCTTTTATATTTTGAGAAAATGTGAAATAATGTATTTTACTAAAACCTTTATTGCTATATATTTCATATGTGTGTATATACATATATACATATATATTGACATATATATATATATATATATATATATATATATATATATTGTCATTTTCATTTAGGATTTGCTGTCCCATATGCTACATATGGACCCACATCAGCGTTACACTACAGAACAAGTATTAAAACACTCATGGATATCCCACAGAGACCAGTTGCTGAATGATCAGCCAAATAGAAATGATATGTCACATGTCATTAAGGTAAAACAAACATATCTTTTATGTGCCTCCTGAATTACTGATAAAGCCTGTATACTATTCACTGACAACACATATGATGATCTTAAATACCTTTATCTTTTAAAGGTGTATTTATAGATTGTTTTTGGTTTTATTATTGCTTCTTTTAAATAAAAAAACATGGATTCTTATTAATCTTCTCTACCTATTACCTTTCTGATGATTAATAAAAATTATTTGTATTTGATTTACTTTTGAGATACTGGGGCTAGAAGTGTATTAAATGCAAGTTTCATATGGAAAGAAAATGTTGCTATTGGTTCCTAAATTAATAACCACGGTGCAAATTCCCATATTTACAGACAGTGAACCTAGATTTAAGATTTTAGTTTTTTATGTATTCATCTGTTGATGGATACTTAGGTTGTTTCCATGTCTTGGCTATTGTGAATAATGCTGTACTGAATATGGGAGCATGGAGATTCTTTGAGGATAAATGAATAGTGATGTACATATATACAATGGAATATTTTGCAGCTTTAAAAAAGGAGATCCTACCATTTTCAACATGGATAAACCTTGAAGACATTATGCTAAATGAAATAAGCCAGACACAGAAAGAAAAAGAATACACAAGCTCTCTAATATGTGGAATTTTTTAAAAGTCAAATATATAAAAGCAGAGAGTAGAAAGGTTGCTACCAGGGGTAGGGAAGAGGGGAAATTAGGGATATATTGGTCAAAGTACAAAGGTGTAATTATATAGAATGAATAAATCTAGATATCTAATATGCATTATTATCAACTACTGTTTTAATATTGGAAATTTGCTAAGAGTAGATTTCACATGCTTTCATCACAAAAAATGGTAACTATGTAAGGAGAAGATATGTTAGTTTGACTATAGTAATCACTGTACTATGTATATGTACATCAAGATATGTTCTATGTCTTAAATATATACAACTTATGTTAAAAATTAAATTATTAAAATATTTAAAACAAATATATCAGTGATGAAAGACTGATAAAAAGAATTCATTTTAATATTTTAAAAATTTGTAGTAGACATAGTCATTGAAATGAAAAAATATACAAGTAAACAGGTATTAATTCATGAAGGGAACATCAATGCATAGATCAAGTATACGCAATTATTTTCCTCAGAAATAAGGTTGTATTCTACTGAAATCTCTAATGATATAAGGTGTAATTTTTTTACCTCCAGAGATTGTTATTCAATTTCTCTTATTTCTCCTTATTTTAGGGAGCAGTAGTCACCACATATTCTGCCCTGACTCACAAGACCTTTCAACCAGTCCTTGAGCCTGTTGCTGCTTCAAATTTAGCTCAGCGACGGAGCATGAAAAAACGTACATCAACTGGCCTGTAAGATTTCTAGTGTTTCTCAGCCATACTGGATGAAGAAAAATTAAATGTGTGGTTTTTGCCTAATCTTAAATCAAAGGCATCATATTCTGCTATATCACTTGAATATTCTGTTTAAACCTCCTTTTTTTTTAGGGAGATTAAAAAAAAAAAAAAACAGGCCAACAGTATTCAAACAATGTTGTTTTGCAGTAGTGACTAAGTGTTTAAGTATATAATTGGTGTCTACAAGGTCCTAACAATTTCTCTGCACACTAACTTGTAAAGTTCCTTTCAAAAAAAATTCTTAATAGTTTTTCTGGTCTCATAAAATAATGATTTAGGGAATCATTATCAATTATCAGGATGCAAATATAATAGTGTAATGCCAATATTTTTGAACATCAGATCCTGAAGAACAGATTTTTTAAAAAGGAAAAGGGAACAAAAAAATGTATTGTAGAAGCTTGTTATCATGTACAACCAAGAGGCTACATTCATTTGTGCTAATATGTGAACTCCTCATATGCTTGGTGCCAAAGTTTTTACAGAATATTTAAATCACAAATTATGTGTGCACACAGACATATGTATTATCCATACATGTCCTCATCTAGAAAAAAAGGTTTCTACAAGCCCTCTGTAAATTTTACATCTAATTGAATTGCAGTACAAGTGAGGAATTTTTTAGCCAAAGGCTTTATATTGGTCTTGTAATCTACTAAATAGGTTATAGTTAAGCCTTTGAAAGTAAAGTACATGTGTTGCCACTACGTTCATGATACGAATAAGCTGAATAAGCTGAATTTCAAGTTAATCAATTGGATTTAACCATTACCTGTCCCTTTTATAATGAACTACACTGTTGTTTTTTTTGGACTTACAAAATTGAATTACAGTATAGCATATTAGTTTACCTGGAATCCTATGGTAATATAGTTTAAATTTTATTGTAATGGACTTGTGGGCTTAGCATACATGATACAGTATAATGCATTTCAGTTAACTTCAGACAATGCTACAAAGAGATAAAATTTGAAAAGGAAGTAATATTAATGATTTACACAAAATATGAACACATTTTTAATCATATTTATAAAAAAAGGTCTGACAAAATTGGTCTTATTAAACTTACTCAGAACCACTAGATAACATATATCGTTTTCTCTAAATGGTGGAATTTTAAAAAATCTTTTCATGTTGTTGAAGAAAATACTGTTACTACTAGTACTAGTACTACTACTACTACTACTAACAGAAAGAACTCATGAATGTAAACTGGAGAATGTTATAGTTTTGTTTAGTGAATATAAGTGAACTACTTGTTATGTGCTAAGTGTACTGTTTACTGTGTATTTTATTTTGCTTAATTCAGAGAGAAAGTTGATTACTGAGCACTGAAGTATACAATTTAGGCTAGAAGACTTGTAACTTTGGTATTCAATAAAGGAAACTACATGTATTCTCTTTATAATGTAAGTGATATATATTCTACATACAAAATCTGTCTATTGGATGTAATGTATAAAAGTATATACCATTAATTTGAGATGTCTTTTTGCTATAATTGAAAGACATTAAAAAATCTAATGCCACATGGAAAACATTACTTAGAAATAGACCAGTATCATATCTTGTGGATTTTTATTTCCCAATTTGGCCTTTTCCTTCCTCATTTTGCTTTATTACTAGAAGTACTTGCATGTAACAATCTGTGTCCATATATTCTGACTTACTTTCCTCTTGTCATCTTGTTTGTGCTGTTATGACTTCTTATCACAATGAATATGACAAAGCAGGGTATTTGGTATGAACTTTTCAGAACAGAGACACTATTTCCATGTATGCTTTTCTATTAATACCATTAGGAAAAGTGGAATTGGAAAATGTAAAATATCACAAAATAACTTGCAATCTTTCCATAATCAATATATTTTTAAGTGGCTGATCTTTATTAATTTTTCAGTGAGGTTGCTCAGAAGGGTAATAGCATACAGTCCTTTAATGAAGGGAGCACAATTAGAATTAAACAATGAATAGCATGATTTTTCATTGCTCAGTGAGGACTGACAAATGATAAAAAAAAAATACAGATATGCTAGTGGATTTTCCCAATAATTGTGTAAACCATTTCTGTCGGAAAGTTCATATAAAGTAGGTTAAAAACATTAGTAAGGACAACTTTATTATAAGGGAAATCTTCAAACTACATACTCTTATTTTGTAGAAGGAAACCAGGTAGGGATGCCTAATCATGTCCATTTTGTCTAGAGAAAAAATGTAGATGTGAAGAGGAGCTTTTTTGGAGGGGCTTCTATAAATGCTTAACCAGTAAAAGCAAATCCTTTCTATAAAATTTTAGAATATTGTGGTTTCTAATGGATTCATGAACAATTAATTTACATTGCTTTTCTTTTCTTTCTAGTTGATGGTTCTTGCTAGTATTTAATGATAGCACAATTTGGAGTTTTTATCATTCTGGAAGGGAGGGGATATTGTATTTTTTTTCTCAGAGGGAAAACACCAGGTTTTCCCAAGTAGACTAATAATTTATTATCCTAAAGCATATATTATCATGAATAAACTCAGGAAACCTTTAGTAAGATAATTTAAATGCAGTGGTGATAATTTTCTGGGGAATAATGGTTTCAGTTACTTCATGAAAATCAAACTTGAGCCTATTTTGTTAGACCTGGAAATGCCTAAACTTTAATTTTTGTAATTTATTGCCATTGGTAATTACACATACACATTTGATAGAACCTCTGGCTAACTCAAAGGGATTTATCATGTATAGGCAACCCACAAACTTAATAACAGATGCTTGGTATTTACAGTGTCTCCTTATTGAAACATTATGTTAAGATAGTACTGCTCACAGAAAGCTACTCATACTGATTGAATAGTATTTTCCTGAAAGTATGAGACCCTTTGTTTATGAAAAGGAAAAGAACTGCCTAACTTGGCCTTAAGATCAACCAGAAAGCTTGGGTTTTAAATTAGGCAAAGAATGTCTGTGGCATTCTATGTATTCTCTTTCTCCTGTCTTTCTAGTCCCACGTGCTATCCTACTTGAATACCTCATAGAGGACTCCATAATTAAAGCTTCTTCCAGAAGGATTCTGTGCCCCAAAAGCACCTCATACCCTTCGCCTTCCCCAAATCAGAACTTTCATTCTCACAAAGCAGCTATATTCAGCTAAAAGGGTGAGAGTGATCTCATTTAAATTAATTCTTTTTTTTTCTGTTAGTGGCTAATAAATAATTGGCATTTTTCAAGGAAAATTTCCATTAATCAATTTCTAATTGCTGGACTTTTAGGCCATCTAACCAGATAAGAATAATTGTTTATTATTATTATAAGGGAAGCTATTTCTAGGCAAGGAATTTACAAGTATGCCCAGGATCAGATTATCCCATAAACTGTTTCTTTTCTATTTCACCCTTTCTACTTCTCAATATACTTTTTCCCCTCCAAGAAACTTCTAAGTTTTTTAATTACAATGAACTTATATGACAGAATGGTGTGGAGGGAGACAGTTGTTAAGTGCATATTTATTTGTACTCTTATTTCACATATTACATAGCCTATAACATAAGGAATCTCCAGCTACCCTAGCCTCTACTCCTATTGTATCGATAAACAAGAGTACAGAAAAGTTGAATGGAAACTATCAGTGGAGTTTAAGTGTGCAGATCCTTTGTCTGCATTTCAGGACACAGAGTTCCTCAACATTACTTCTCAACAAGAGTGTAAGCCATATTTAGTCAACTGCAATTAAACTCCTTTAGAAAAATTTCTTTTATGTTGAAGCTTATTTAGGTATTTTTGGTGTATATCTCAATTTAAATAATTGCTGAAATTAACAGAAGAATTCAGCAAGTCTGCTATCTGCCTTCCTATGCAAGAGTGCAGTGGAATTGATAGTGGTTATTCACAAAGACATACTCCTGAATGCACTGTTCCTGGTTTTATTCTTACAATATAGTGAAATCCATCATATCATTTGAATAAACTGATAATGCTTGATCATCTAAAATTCAGTTTGGTTGCTAATACTTGAAGGTATGAAAGAAAAATACAAAGGGAAAGTATTTTTAGGATATAGAAATTCAAATTTGTTTATATATATTCTACAAATTATGTACCAGCAAGAAATCTTAGGTAAATGCTCAGAAATAGATATATATGTGATTGGCAAGTTAAGATTTGTTCTATATTCATATTTCTAAACCTTGGACAATAGAGCCTTCTTTGGATGGCTGTTTAGCTTTCATACTATTTATCTAATTATGTGAACTAATTTACTCTTCAAAAGTATTTATTAAACATCTAATTTTATGTAAAACAGTTTTAGAGACTGTACTAAGTGCATTAGTTTATTAATAAATTTCCATAATGTGACCAGCAAGAAATCTTAGGTAAATGCTCAGATATAGATATATATGTGATTGGCAAGTTAAGATTTGTTCTATATTCATATTTCTAAACCTTGGACAATAGAGCCTTCTTTGGATGGCTGTTTAGCTTTCATACTATTTATCTAATTAGGTGAACTAATTTACTCTTCAAAAGGTATTTATTAAACGTCTAATTTTATGTAGAACAGTTTTAGAGAATGTACTAAGTGCATTAGTTTATTAATAAATTTACATAATGTGACTAATTAGATTTATTTGCTTTTTTTCTTTCCTATCAAACTAATATTACTCAGGTCATATTTGAGTTCTCTTTTTATATCCACTCTCTCTGAAATTGATGCCACTAAAAGCAAAAAACTGTAAATTTGTTTTTTAGTACAATATTTTTTTTTAACTTCACAAAATCATTCTAGCAAAAACAACCACCGTCCGTTTTAAAAGTTATACAAGAAAACTTGTCAGCATGGTTTGGAAATGAGAATTTATTTTGTATTAAATTCCATAGTACAAAAAAGAATAGGTTTTTCTGTATTTGTTTTTTTAATAAAAAATAAGTATTATTGGTAGTTGTGAGTTATGTAGGGTTTATGCAGAGAGAACAAAGTTTGAGATTATAGTTACTATAAAAAAATGTCTTGCCTACACTTTCCATATACTTCGGGATTCCTAAACATATTTTCTGGTATAGAAAATATGCTTATTGGCATTTTATTGCACTTCTCAAGGCAGAAATTGAATTGTGTGTGTTAAACTGAAATTGTGTGTACTTAAAAACATGTACTTTAAAAGTTGCAAGTTTTAGAACAAAGGGGTTCCCGTTGTTCAGATAACTGTATTTTCTTTTTCTGACTACATTATGGAGTTTATACTATCATTTTTTTTATAAACGTTTTCTTTAAAGCACTATTTCTTTTCACATTACAGTTTTCAATGTACTTTTTTTCGTGTAAAATCAAACGCAGTAGTGCATTTTACAGTGTTTCTTTCCCTCACAGTGCTGCTAAAGAAATGGCTATCATTTTGAATTTAAAACATGCCAAAGATGACATAGAAATTATATTTATTTTTGTTCTTGTTAAAACTCTGTGAGCAACATTTATCACAATATAATGTTAAATTATTGACATTCTCTGGGTACTAAATAAAAAGGCTGCAACTTTCTAACATTTTACAGTTGACCTTGCTTGATTACTTATACATGTAAAACTGTGTCTGCTTTTATAGACACATGCAGCTATTTGCAGATTTTATTCAAAGTTATTAAATATTGCCTAGGATCCAATTGTTTAAAAAATTGTTTCAAGATATTTGTTTATACATACGCCTTGATATTTCCTGAACTATAATATATCCCACTTTAGAATTACTCTTCTCATGTTCCATAAGGAAGGTAATTTAAGAAAATGAAAATGAAACAAAATATTTTTAGGACTTATCAGGAGAATCCATTTGTCTGCAAGTTAGTTGAGGTGACAGCCTTTTCTTTTATTTTTGCATTGTATCTCTCTGTTAAATCTCATTGTATTGAGGAAAACATCGAATATTAATAACAATGTAAGTTGAATCACATTTGTTTTTTGTCTTTTGTTTTTCCAGTTTTTCTATTTTTATTTTTTATTATTTTTATTGAAGTTCAATTTTCCAACATATAGCATATCAACCAGTGCTCATCCTGTCAAGTGTCCCCCGGAATGCCCGTCACCAGTCACCCGAGCCTCCCACCACCTCCCATTCCACGAGCCCTTGTTCATTGCTCAGAGTTCGGAGTCTCTCATGTTATGTCACCCTCACTGATATTTTCACTCATTTTCTCTCCTTTCCCCTTTATTCCCTTTCACTATTTTTTGTATTCCCCAAATGAATGAGACCATATAATGTTTGTCCTTCTCCGATTGACTTACTTCACTCAGCATAATACCATCCACTTCCATCCACATTGAAGCAAAAGGAAGGTATTTGTCATTTCTAATGGCTGAGTAATATTCCATTGTATACATATACCACATCTCCTTATCCATTCATCTTTCAATGGACACCGACTGCTTCTACAGTTTGGCTATTGTGGACATTGCTGCTATAAACATCGGGGTGCAGGTGTCCCGGGTTTCACTGCATCTGTATCCTTGGGGTAAATCCCTAGCAGTGAAATTCCTGGGTCATAGAGCAGATCTATTTTTAACTGAGGAACCTCGACACAGTTTCCCAGAGTGGCTGTAGCAGTTTACATTTCCACCAACAGTGGAAGAGGGTTCCCCTTTCTCCACACCCTCTCCAACATTTCTTGTTTCCTGTATTGTTAATTTTCACCATTCTCAGTGGTGTGAAGTGGTATCTCATTGTGGTTTTGATTTGTATTTCCCTGATGGCAAGTGATGCAGAACATTTTCTCATGTGCAGGTTGGCCATATATATGTTTTCCTCTGAGAAATTTCTATTCATGGCATTTGCCCATTTCATGATTGGATTGTTTGTTTCTTTGCTGTTGAGTTTCATAAGTTCTTTATAGATCTTGGATACTAGCCCTTTATCTGATACGTCATTTGCAAATATCTTCTCCCATTCTGTAGGTTGTCTTTGAGTTTTGTTGACTGTTTCTTTTGCTATGCAGAAGCTTTTGATCTTGATGAAGTCCCAATAATTCATTTTTGCTTTTGTTTCTCTTGCCTTCATGGATGTATTTTGCAAGAAGTTGCTGTGGCCAAGTTCAAAAAGGGTGTTGTCTGTGTTCTTCTCTAGGATTTTGATGGAATCTTGTCTCACATTTAAATCTTTCATCCATTTTGAGTTTATCATTGTGTATGGTGTAAGAGAATGGTCTAGTTTCATTCTTCTGCATGTGGCTGTCCAATTTTCCCAGCACCATTTCTTGAAGAGACTGTCCTTTTCCCAGTGGATAGTCTTTCCTCCCTTGTCAAATATTAGTTGACCATAGAATTGAGGGGCCATTTCTAAGTTCTCTATTCTGTTCCATTGATCTAGTGTCTGTTTTTGTGCCAGTACCACACTGTCTTGATGACCACAGCTTTGTAGTACAACCTAAAATCTGGAATTGTGATGCCCCAGCTCTGGATTTTTTTCATATTCCCCTGGCTATTTGGGGTCTTTTCTGATTCCCCACAAATCCTAAGATGATTTGTTCCTACTATCTGAAGAAAGTCCATGGTATTTTGATAGGGATTGCATTAAATGTGTAAATTTCCCTGGGTACCATTGACAATTTCACAATATTAATTCTTCCAATCCATGAACATGGAATATTTTTCCATCTCTTTCTGTCTTCCTCAAACTCCTTCAGAACTGTTCTGTAGTTTTTTTTGGGTATAGATCCTTTACCTCTTTGGTTAGATCTACTCCTAGGTATCTTATGCTTTTTGGTGCAATTATAAATGGGATAGACTCCTTAATTTCTCTTTCTTCAGTCTCATAGTTAGTGTAGAGAAATGCGACCGATTTCTCGGCATTGATTTTTGGATCCTGCAACACTGCCGAATTGTATGAGTTCTAGCAATCTTGGGGTAGAGTCTTTTGGGTTTTATATGTACACTGTCATGTCATCTGGGAAGAGGGAGAGTTTGACTTCTTTGTCAATTTGAATGCCTTTTATTTCTTTTTGTTGCCTGATTGCTGAGGCGAGCACTTCTATTACTATGTTGAATAGCAGTGGTGAGTGGACATCCCTGTCGTTTTCCTGATCTTAGGGAAAGGCTCCCAATCTTTCCCCATTGAGAATGATATTTGCTGTGGGCTTTTGGTAGAGGGCTTTAAAGATCCCGGGGATAAATCCCACTTGGTCGTGGTGAATAATCTTCTTAAAGTACTGTTGAATCCTATTGGCTAATATCTTGTTGAGAATTTTTTGCATCTGTGCTCATCAGGGATATTGGTCTATAATTCTCGTTTTCTTGGTGGAGTCTTCATCTGGTTTTGGAATTAAGGTGATGCTGGCCTCATAGAATGACTTTGGAAGTATTCCATCTCTTTCTGTCTTTCCGAACAGCTTTAATAGAATAGGTATTGTTTCTTCTATAAACGTTTCATAGAATACCCCTGGGAAGCCATCTGGCCTTGGACTTTTGTGTCTTGGGAGATTTTTGATGATTGCTTCAATTTCTGCCCTGGTTATCGACCTGTTCATGTTTTCTATTTCTTCCTGTTCCAGTTTTGGTAGTTTGTGGTTTTCCAGAAATGAATCCATTTCTTCTAGGTTGTCTAATTTATTGGCATATAGCTACTCATAATATGTTTTTAAAATCGTTTATATTTCCTTGGTGTTGGTGGTGATCTCTCCCTTTTCATTCATGATTTCATTAATTAGAGGCTTTTCTCTTGTGTTTAATAATGCTGGCTAATGGTTTTCTTTTTTTTTAAATTTTTATTTATTTATGATAGTCACAGAGAGAGAGAGAGAGAGAGAGAGAGAGAGAGAGAGGCAGAGACACAGGCAGAGGGAGAAGCAGGCTCCATGCACCGGGAGCCCGATGTGGGATTCGATCCCGGGTCTCCAGGATCGCGCCCTGGGCCAAAGGCAAGCGCCAAACCACTGCACCACCCAGGGATCCCCTGGCTAATGGTTTTCTATCTTCTTTCAAAGAACCAACTCCTGGTTTTGTTGATATGTTCCACAGTTCTTCTGGTCTCTATTTCATTGAGTTCTGCTCAAATCTTAATTAACTCTCTTCTGCTGGGTGTAAGTTTTATTTGCTGTTCTTTCTCCAGTTCCTTTAGGTGCAAGGTTAGCTTTTGTATTTGAGTTCTTTCCAGTTTTTGGATGGATGCTTGTATTGCAATGTATTTCCCCCTCAGGACTGCCTTTATTGTATCCCAAAGATTTTGAACATTTTTATCTTCATTCTCATTCATTTCCATGAAGCTTTTTAATTCTTCCTTAATTTCCTGGTTGACCCTTTCATCTTTTAGCAGGATGGTCCTTAACCTCCACGTGTTTGAAATCCTTACAAACTTCTTCTTGTGATTTAGTTCTAATATCACAGCATTACGGTCTTAAAATATGCAGAGGGCAATCCCAATCTTTTGCTACTGGTTAAGAACCAGTATGGGTTTGTGACCCAGTTTGTGGTCTATTCTGGAGAAAGTTCCATGTGCACTTGAGAAGAATGTGTATTCAGTTGCATTTGAATGTAAAGTTCTGTAAATATCTGTGAAATCCATCTGGTCCAGTGTATCATTTAGAACTCTTGTCTCTTTGGAGATGTGCTTGGAACATCTGTCATTTACAGAAAGCGCTGTGTTAAAGTCTCCCAGTATTAGTGTATGATTATCAAAGTTTGTGTTAACTATGGTTATTAATTGATATACTTGGCAGCTCCCATATTTGGGGCATAAATATTCATGATTGGTAGGTCCTCTTGTTGGATGGATCCTTTTAGTATGATACAGTATCCCTCTTCATCTCTTATTACAGTCTTTGGGGAAAACTTTAATTTATCTAAGGAAGGCTACCCCTGCTTTCTTTTGAGGACCATTTGAATGATCAATGGTTCTTCAACCTTTTATTTTCAGGCTGGAGGTGTCCTTACCTCTAAAATGAGTCTCTTGTAGACAGCAAATAGAAGGGTCTTGCTTTTTTATCCAGTCTGAAACCCTGCATCTTTTGATGGGATTATTAAGCCCATTCATGTTCAGAGTTACTATTGAAAAATATGAATTTAGTGTCATCATGATACCTATTCAGTCCGTGTTTTTGTCGATTGTTTCCTTGTACTTCCTCTTTCTTGTACAGAGTCCCCCTTAATATTTCTTGCAGAGCTGATTTGGTGGCCACATAGTCTTTCAGTTTCTGCCTATCTTGGAAGCTCCTTATCTCTTCTATTTTGAATGAGAGCCTTGCTGGATAGAGTATTCTTGGGTGCATATTCTTCTCATTTAGGACTCTGAATAAATCCTACCAGCCCTTTCTGGCCTGTCAGGTCTCTGTGGAGAGGTCTGCTGTTAACCTAATACTGCTTCCCATAAAGCTTAGGGATTTCTTGTCTCTTGCTGCTTTAAGGATCTTCTCTTATCTTTGGAATTTGCAAGTTTCACTATGAAATGTCGGGGTGTGGAATGGTTTTTATTGATTTTAGGGCAGATCTCTCTATTTCCTGGATCTGAATGCCTGTTTCCCTCCCCAAGTTAGGGAAGTTCTCAGCTATGATTTGTTCAAATACACTTCCTGGTCCTCTTTCCCTTTCGGCGCCCTCTGCAACCCTAATTAGATGTAGATTTTTCCTTCTGAGGCTGTCATTTATTTCCCTTAACCTTTCCTCATGATGTTTTAATTCTTTTTCTCTTTTTTTCCTCAGCTTCCTTCTTTGACATCAACTTGTCTTCTCTGTCTCTCACTCATTCTTCTACTTCATCAGCCTTCATCGTTATGACCTTCAGTTTGAATTGCATCTCATTTAATTGATTTTTAACTTGAGCCTCATTAGATTTAAATTCTGCAGTCGTGAAGTCTCTTGAATCCTTTATGCTTTTGTCCAGAGCCACCAGTACTTTATAATGTGCTTTCAGATTTGGCTTTCTGACATCGAATTGTAATCCAAATTCTGTAACTCTGTGGGAGAGAGTAATATTTCTGTTTCTTTCTTTTGTGGTGAGTTATTCTTTCTAGTCATTTTGCTCAGTGCAGAGTGGCTAAGAACAAGTTGTACTGGAAAAAAGCGAAAAAAAAAGAGAAAAAAGAACGGGGAAAACAAAGCAAGAACAAAAACAAAAACAAAAACAAAACAAAAAGAAAAAAAAAACAAGAATGGGTATCCTCTGATTCTATATACTGTAAGTCCCTCGACTTCCCCTGGAACTTTCCATTGCTGCTTGGTCAAGAACTTGCTCTTCCCCTGTCCTTCCAGCTGGTCTTCTGGGGGAGGGCCTGCTGTGCTGATTCTCAGGTGTGTGCACCTGGGGTAGCTGCCCTCCCCATGCCAGGTACATGGCTCAGTGGGAGCTGTTTATCCTATGAGGCCCCTGCTTCCTGGCATCCCCGCCCACTTAGTCCCAGGTACAAGGTGACACCAGGAGGAATAACAACAGTGGCGGCAGCCAGCCCTTCAGTCCTGGAGTCAGCTCCTGCAGTAACTACTACAGCTCCCAGTCTGCAGAGGCATGGATGCTCCGGAGGCGGGGAGCGCTGATCTGCACAGTTTGGGCCGCCCGGCAGGAGAGTCCTTGCTGTCCTGTGTCCTCCCAGCTTCCGCCTGTCCCAAGGGGAGCTCGGATCCTGGGCTGTGTCCCCTGGCCCCCCTGGCGCCACTGGAATCATGCTTCCGGGCGGCACAGCCCCCTCCACGGGGAGCCTCCACGTGAGTTGCCATCTGAGCTACTCCTGGGGCCGCCAAACTTTTCTACAGTAAAAACAAAACCTTAGTTTTTGGGTATTGAAAAAATTATTTTAAGCTTGGTATCAAGTAGAATAACATAAATTTTTTTCTCCTCAAAATAATAATACATTTATAGGCCATGTTAGGTTATTGCAGCTATACATACACATATTGAAATAATTTTGTTAGAGGGTCAAAAATGCATCTGGATCCTGGCAATCAGAATCTATGTACTTCTTCTGCTCTTCTAAACTTCTTAAAGGTAAACAAAATAGATCCTAGGACAACTTTAGGACGTCTGCAAAAACTGTTTTCCCATTGGCCACCTCTTTATACATCTATATCCTGCTTTTGCTTCTCTCATGCTTCACATTCCTCCAACCCCTTAGTAAAATATTTGATAACCATTTATACATCAATGTATTTTAAGCAACTTATTCTCACTGAGGTATTATTTATTTTTGCATTTTCCTTTTAAGCATCAGCTACCAAAAATAAGCAATGTGTTTTTTGGTCTGTGGAGCCCTGAAATACTTCAGGCCTACCAGGCTAAAGCTAATTTAATCTTCTTAAGTTGACTTGGAGTGTATGGTAAGGTGTAGAAGAAGCAGACCACAATTTATTTCTTCCATGACTCCCCAGTGCCATTCTATATACTTGGATAGACTGAAAATATTGGGGACCTATGTCTGAGACATTTATGTCCTTTACTACTGAATTATTCTAGGATTGGAAACTGCTCTACGTAAGCCTACAGAATCCTCTCTTTCTATACCTTTCCTTCCCTTATCCCTGTGCCTCACCTCCCTAAGTACGAGTTAGAACCCAGGCCATGCCTTTTCTCTTTCTTCTTCAAGATTCTCAGATTTCTCTCATTTGCTATATTTTCTAAATATAGGTATGCTAGAATTTTATTAGTTTAAAATAAGCCACTGAATTTGACCTTGATTACTCAGATTCTGATAAAAACACATTTTCTTCATTAATACATGCATTTTTTAACTTAACAGATATATATGGTGTTTCTGTCCCAGACAATATCACTAATTTTATTTTCTTCTACGAGTTTCAAGTTGTTGGGATGCCTGTGTGCTCAGTGGTTGAGTGTCTGCCTTCAGCTCAGGGCGTGATCCCAGAATACCAGGAATGAGTCCCATATCAGGCTCCCCACAGGGAGCCTGCTTCTCCCTCTACCTATGTCTCTGCCTCTTTCTCTCTCTGAGTGTCTCTCATGAATAAATAAATAAAATCTTAAAGAGTTTCCATTTGTTTATTGTAACAGACATTTATCAATAATGCTATTAAAATAGAAATAAAAAACATGAAAATGCAAATCATGCCACTGGCAAGAGGTAATGTGTAATTGAGCATTGAATTTAGTTCTGAATTTCATAACAGGAAAGGCAATAAGAGAAACACAGCAGGTTGCATAATATGTGGCAAGAAGTGCAGGAATTCTGCAAGAGATATTTTTTGCTGATACTAATATATTAAAAGTATTTAACATAGGGTGATCTTGTGCTAAGGGCATTCAAATGAATGTCCTTAACCATGGTTTTGGAGGAAATCCATTAGGACCTTTACACTTTCAATTGCTAATACCTAATTCGAATTGGGTTAAACAACCAGAAAGGATTTATTGGCTGGATTCATATCTTAGGCAATATCATGGGGGCATTTTTTTTCCTCCATCTTTCAGATTTGTTTTCAGTGCTGGCCTATTCTCAGGATTGACATGATGGCAGGTGGCAGTAACAAATCCAAACCTTATCTCCTATCTCGTGTTCAGCTCCTGTAAACAGAGTCAACACCACAAGAAATACTTGAACAGAAAATGAGAAGAGGAGTGATCCTTCTGATGGAAATTGATGTAACCATAAGAAGAGCAAATAGACACAGCATAGCAAATAATGTCTGCTGTTCTCTTTTTGGCTACCCAATATCCTTCCCACATATACATTGTTAAAATAGCCACACTTACATAAAATGCATAGGCCACACTTCCCCAAAAAGAATACCCAAAGTCTTATTAATTAAAGTACTATACTTTTAGAACCAGGAACTCTAGGTGTTATGCAGTTCCCCCACTCAGGTATAGGGATGCCGGATAACTTATGGCTAAATTTTGTTGTTTCTCTTTAGTGTGGTTATGTATTTTCATTTGAAATTCAGTTGAGTTCATTCTAATTTAGTTTCAATCTTAGCATCCTCTTCCCATTCTTATTTAAATTGAGATATAATTGGAGGGGAGGGGCAAGATGGTGGAAGAGTAGGATCCCCAAGTCACCTGTCCCCACCAAATTACCTAGATAACTTTCAAATCATCCTGAAAACCTACGAATTCGGCCTGAGACTTAAAGAGAAAACAGCTAGAATGCTACAGTGAGAAGAGTTTGCGCTTCCATCAAGGGAAGATGATGGGAAAAAAATAAAGAAATAAAAAAGCATCCAGGAAGGAGGGGACCTGCGAAGAGCTGGGCTAAGGCAACGTGGCGAGTGCCCCCAGGACAGGAAAGCCCCGGTCGGGAGAAGCAAGAGCTTTACCAATCTTCCCAGCCAGAAAGGCAGGGAGCTAGGGCAGTATCCCAGGAGGGGCAGGGATGCCCTCAGGCTCCCAGGGGCACTAACAGAGGACCTGTGCCCCAGGGGAGAGTGTGCCACACACCATGGCTGAGCTCCCTAAAGGGCTGCAGGTGGGCCCGGGACTAGCTAGGGCAGCGGCTCTGGGCAGAGGGAGCTGCAGGGCCCCGAGAGTGCAATTCCAGTGGCAAAGGCCCCGGAGCCCAGGGCGCTGGGGGACACAGCACAAGATTCGGCACTCCCCTCGGGACAGGCAGAGGCCAGGAGAATGCAGGGAAGCAAGGACGCTCCTACCGCTGGCCGGCCCTGAGCTGAAGAGATCAGCGGCCCCTGCCCCCAGAGCATACAGGCCCCTGCAGACTGGGAGCTGTGATAGTTACTGCGCCAGCTGACTCTGGGCTAGAGAGCTGGCCTCTGCCACTGTTGTTCTTCCTCCTGGGGCCTCATAGGATAAACAACTCACACTGAGCCTCACAGCGGACTCACAGGATAAACAGGATAAACAACCACCCACTGAGCCATGCACCACGCAGGGGGCTGAGCAGCTCCCCCAGGTGCACACACCTGAGAAGCAGTAGAGCAGGCCCCACCCCCAGAAGAGGAGCTGGAAGGACAGGGGAAAAGCAAGTTATTGACCAAGCAGCACTGGAAAGTTCCAGGGAAAGTAGAGGGATTTACAGTATATAGAATCAGAGGATATTGCCCCTTGGTTTTTGTTTTCTGTGTGCTTCTCCCCGCCCCCCCTTTTTTTTCTTTTTATCTTTTTTTTTCTTTTTTTATTTTTCTCTTCTCTCTTTTTCTCCTTGTTCCACTACAACTTGTTTTTAGCCACTCTGCACTGAGTGAAATGACTAGAAGGAAAAACTAACCTCAAAAGAAAGAACAAGAAATACTACACTCCCACAGAGTTACAATATTCGGATTACAATTCAATGTCAGAAAGCCAATTAAGAAGCACAATTATAAAGCTACTGATGGCTCTGGAAAAAAAAACATAAAGCAATCAAGAGACTTCATGCCTGCAGAATTTAGATCTAATCAGGCCGAAATTAAAAATCAATTAAATGAGATGCACTCCAAACTAGAGATCCTAATGACAAGGTTTAATGAGGTAGAAGAATGAGTGAGTGACACAGAAGACAAGTTGATGGCAAGGAGGGAAATTGAGGAAAAAAGAGAAAAACAAAGATCAATAGGATAGGTGAAGGAAAATAAATGACAGACTCAGAAGGAAAAATCTACGTTTAATTGGGGTTCCCGAGGGCGCTGAAAGGGACGGAGATCCAGAAAATGTATTTGAACAAATCATAGCTGAGAACTTTCCCAACATGGGAAGGGAAACAGGCATTCGGATCCAGGAGACAGAGATATCCCCCCTAAAATCAATAAGATCCCCCCCCCAAAATCAATAAGAAACCACTCACACCTCGACATTTAATAATGAAACTTGCAAATTCCAAATATAAAGAGAAAATCCTTAAAACAGCAAGAGACAAGAAATCCCTAACTTTATTGGGGAGAAGCATTAGGTTTACAGCAGACCTCTCCACAGAGATCTGGCAGGACAGAAAGGGCTGGTAGGATATACTCGGAGTCCAAAATGAGAAGAACATGCAGCCAAGAATACTTTATCCAACATGACTCTCATTAGCAATAGAAGAAGAGATAAAGAACTTCCAAGATAGGCAGACACTGAAAGAATATGTGACCACCAAGCCAGCTCTGCAAGAAATATTAAGAGGGACTCTGTAAAAGAAAGAGGAAGTCCAAGGGAACAATCCACAAAAATAGGGACTGAATAGGTATCATGATAACACTAAATTACTATCTTTCAATAGTAACTCTGAATGTGAAGGGGCTTAATGATCCCATCAAAAGATGCAGGGTTTCAGACTGGAGAGAAAAGCAAAACCCATCTACTTGCTGTCTACAAGAGAAACATTTTTTTTTTAATTAACTTTAATTGGTGTTTAATTTACCAACATACAGAAAAACACCCAGTGCTCATCCCGTCAAGTGTCCACCTCAGTGCCCGTCACCCATTCCCCTCCAACACCCGCCCTCCTCCCCTTCCACCACCCCTAGTTCGTTTCCCCGAGTTAGGAGTCTTTATGTTCTGTCTCCCTTCCTGATATTTCCCAACATTTCTTTTCCCTTCCTTTATATGCCCTTTCACTATTATTCATATTCCCCAAATGAATGAGAACCTGCACCCCGATGTTTCTATCAGCAATGGCCACAATAGCCAAACTGTGGAAGGAGCCTCGGTGTCCATCGAGAAACATTTTAGATATAAGGACACCTCCAGCCTGAAAATAAAATGTTGGAGAACCATGTACCTTTCAAATGTTCCTCAAAAGAAAGCAGGGGTAGCCATCCTTGTATCAGATAAATTAAAGTTTATCCCAATGACTGTAATAAGAGATGAAGAGGGATACTGTATCATACTTCAAGGATCTATCTAACAAAAGGACCTAACAATCATCAATATTTATGCCCCGAATGTGGCAGCTGCCAAGTATATCAATTAATAACCAAAGTTAAGATATAGTTAGATAATAATACACTTATATTCGTAACTTGAATGTAGAGATTTCTACAATTGAGAGATATTCTAAGCACATCTCCAAAGAAATAAGAGCTTTAAATGATACACTGGACCAGGTGGATTTCACGGATATTTACAGAATTTGACATCCCAACTCAACTGAATACACATTCTTCTCAAGTGCACATGGAACTTTCTCCAGAATAGACCACATACTGGGTCACAAATCAGGTCTTAACTGATACCAAAAGATTGGGATCATCCCCGGCATATTTTCAGACCATATGCTTTGAAATTTGAACTAAATCATAAGAAGAAGTTTGGTAGGATTTCAACCACGTGGAGGTTAAGGACCATCCTGCTAAAAGATGAAAGCGTCAACCAGGAAATTAGAGAAGAATTAAAAATATTCATGGAAACGAATGAGAATGAAGATACAACCGTTCAAAATCTTTGGAATACAGTAAAAGCAGTCCTGAGGAGGAAAAACATCGCAATACAAGCATCCATCCAAAAACTGGAAAGAACTCAAATACAAAAGATAATCTTGCACCTAAATGACCTGGAGAAAAAAACAGCAAAGAGATCCTAAACGCAGCAGAAAAAGAGAGTTAATAAAGATTCGAGCAGAATTCAATGAAGAAGAGACCAGAAGAATTGTGGAACAGATTAACAAAACAAGGAGTTGGTTCTTTGAAAGAATTAATAAGATAGATAAACCATTAGCCAGCCTTATTAAAAAGAAGAGAGAAAAGACTCAAATTAATGAAATCATGAATGAGATAGAAGAGATCAACACCAACACCAAGTAAATACAAATGATCTTAAATAATTATTATGAGCAGGTATATGCCAATAAATTAGACAATATCGAAGAAATGGACCCATTTCTGGAACACCACAAACTACCAAAACTGGAACAGGAAGAAACAGAAAACCTGAACAGACCAATAACCAGGGAGGAAATTGAAGCAGTCATCCAAAACCATCCAGGATACAAAAGTCCAGGGCAAAATGGCTTACCAGGGGAGTTCTATCAAATGCTTAAAGAAGAAACCATACCTAATCTACTAAAGCTTTTCAGAAATATAGAAAGAGATGGAATACTTCCAAACTCGTTCCATGAGGCCAGCATTACTTTAATTACAAAACCAGACATAGACCCCATCAAAAAGGAGAATTATAGACCAATATCCCTGATGAACATGGATGCAAAAATTCTCAACAAAATACTAGCCAATAGGATTCAACAATATATTAAGATTATTCACCATGACCAAGTGGAATTTATCCCCGAGATGCAAGGCTGGTTCAACACTTGTAAAGCAATCTATGTGATTGATCATATCAGCAAGAGAAAAAACAAGAACCATAGGACCATCTCAATAGAGGCAGAGAAAGCATTTGACAAAATACAGCATCCATTCCTGATCAAAACTCTTCAGAGTGTTGGGATAGAGGGAACATTCCTCAGCATCTTAAGCCATCTAAGAAAAGCCCACAGGCAATATCATTCTCAATAGGGAAACACTGGGAGCCTTTCCCCTAAGATCAGGAACACAACATGGATGTCCACTCTCACCACTGCTATTCAACATAGTACTAGAAGTTCTCACCTCAACAATCAGGCAACAACAACAAAAATTAATAAAAGGCATTCAAATTTGGAAAGAAGAACTCAAACTCTCCCTCTTCACAGAGGACATGATACTCTACATAGAGAACCCAAAAGACTCCACCCCAATATTGCTAGAACTCATACAGCAATTCAGCAGTGTGGCAGGATACAAAAGCAATGCCCAGAAGTCAGTGGCATTGCTATACACTAACAATGAGACCGAAGAAAGACAAATTAAGGAGTCAATCCCATTTACAATTGCACCCAAAAGCTTAAGATACCTAGGAATAAACCTATCCAAAGAGGTAAAGGATCTCTACCCTAGAAACTACAGAACACTTCTGAGAGAAATTGAGGAATACCCAAAGAGATGGTAAAATATTGCATGCTCATGGATTGGCAGAATTACTATTGTGAAAATGTCAATGTTACCCAGGGCAATTTACACATTTAATGGCATTCCTATCAAAATGCCATGGACTTTCTTCAGAGAGTTGGAACAAATCATCTTATGATTTGTGTGGAATCAGAAAAGACCTCGAAAAGCCAGGGGAATATGAAAAAACAAAACCATAGCTGGGGGCATCACAATGCCAGATTTCAAGTTGTATTACAAAGCTGTGGTCATCAAGGCAGTGTGGTACTGGCACAAAAACAGACACATAGATCAATGGAACAGAATAGAGAATCCAGAAGTGGACCCTCAACTTTATGGTCAACTAATATTTGACAAAGCAGGAAAGACTATCTACTGGACAAAAGACAGTCTCTTCAATGAATGGTGCTGGGAAAATTGGACATCCAGAAAAAACAAAAGCAAAAATGAATTATTGGGACTTCATCAAGATCAAAAGTTTCTGCTCAGCGAAAGAAACGTCAACAAAACTCAAAGACAACCTACAGAATGGGAGAAGATATTTGCACATGACCTATCAGATAAAGGGCTAGTATCCAAGATCTATAAAGAACTTATTAAACTCAGCAGCAAAGAAACGAACAATCTAATCATGAAATGGGCAAAAGACATGAACAGACATTTCACCAAAGAAGACATAGACATGGCCAATAAGCACATGAGAAAATGCTCTGCATCACTGGCCATCAGGGAAATACAAATCAAAACCACAATGAGATACCACCTCACACCAGTGAGATAGGGGAAAATTAACAAGGCAGGAAACAACAAATGTTGGAGAGGATGTGGAGAAAGGGGATCCCTCTTGCACTGTTGGTGGGAATGTGACCTGTTGAAGCCACTCTGGAACACTGTGTGGAGGTTTCTCAAAGAGTTAAAAATATATCTGCCCTATACCCCAGCAATTGCACTGCTGGGATTTATCCCACAGATACAGATGCAGTGAAAACCTGAAACACCTGCACCCTGATGTTTATAGCAGCAATGTCCCTAATAGCCAAACTCTGGAAGGAGCCCTGGTGTCTATCGAATGATGAATGGATAAAGAAAATATGGTATATGTATACAATGGTATATTACTCAGCCATTAGAAACAACAAATTCTCACCATTTGCTTAGATGTGGATGGAACTGGAGGGTATTATGCTGAGTGAAGTAAGTCAATCGTAGAAGGACAAACATTATATGGTATTATTCATTTGGAGAATATAAAAAATAGTGAAAGGGAATAAAGGGGAAAAGTGAGAAAATGAGTGGGAAATATCAGAGAGGGAGGCAGAACATGAGAGACTCCTAACTCTGGGAAACGAAAAGGGGTGGTTGAAAGGGAGGTGGGTGGGTGGTGGGGGTGACTGGGTGTCAAGCACTGAGGGGGGCACTTGATGGGATGAGTACTGGGTGTTATGCTATATGTTGGCAAATTGAACTCCAATAAAAAAATAACGATATAATTGACATATAGCACTGTATTAGTTTTAGGTGCCTGACGTAATGATTATATATTATATTATTATATTAAATTATATATTTTATATTATTACATAATTATATGTTAATATACATTGTATATTTTTATATAATATTATGTTAATATATTATATATTATTATATTAAATATATATAAACCTTACATCAGGCACCTAAAACTAATACAGTGCTATATGTCAATTATATCTCAATTGAAATAAATCAATAAGAATGGGAAGAGGATTCTAAGATTGAAACTAAATTAGATATACATATAATATATATAATCATATATATAATATATATGTATAATGTACACATAATCATTTTAATATATATATTATTATCAGAATAAATTCATTCACCATTTATCACCACACACAGGTGCAAAGTTTTATCTACTGTTTTTTTTTAAGATTTTTTAAAATTCTTTCATGAAAGACACAGAGAGAGAGGCAGAGACATAGGCAGAGGAAGAAGCAGGCTCTCCCTGTGGAGCCTATTGTGAGACACAATCCCAGGACCCCAAGATCTCACCTTTAGCCAAAGGCAGATGCTCAACCACTGAGCCACCCAAGTGCCCCAAAAGTTTTATTTATTGTGATGAGAACTTTTAATGTCTATTCTCTTAACTTTTGTGTATACAACACAGTTTTGTTAACTATAATCACCATGCTGTACATTTCATCCCTGTGACTTATACCTGAAAATGTGTACCTTTTGAACACATTTTACCCATTGAAAAAATTTTATTGTTTGAATATGTAGAACTTCAACATGTTTCCAAAAGTCAAAGCTATACAGAAATTTATACTTCAAGAACTGTCACCTCTAACAGTATCCTGCCTACCCCATTCTCCTACTTGAAAGTAACCAAATACTGTTTTGTGGCTCATCCTTTGTGTCTCGTTATATAAAGATAAACAAATATATATTTTTTCTTCTTTCCCTTTCTTCTTTCACAAATGGTAGCATATTCTATGTGTTCTCTTGCACTTCGCTTTTTCGCTTAATGTGTTTTGGACATCCATATCAGTTCATAGCTATCATCCATATTCCTTTTGAGAGCTGCATATGTGTGTGTGCTATAGTTTATTCAAACAAACTCTTATTCTTTGGCATTTGCCTGGTTTCCAATATTTTACAATAACCAGCAATGCTGCCATAAATAAACTTGCGTATACATTTTCATATTACTGAAGTTGTATGGTCAGGGTATATTTGTAAAATGAAAATGCTTAATTAAAGGGTAAGTACAGGGGAGGGGCAAGATGGCGGCAGAGTAGGGTCTCCAGGTCACCTGGTCCTCAGCAAATTACCTAGAAAACCATCCAATCATCCTGAAAACCTACGAATTCGGCCTGAGATTTAAAGAGAGACCAGCTGGAACGCTACAGTGAGAAGAGTTCGCGCTTCTATCAAGGTAGGAAGACGGGGAAAAAGAAATAAAGGAACAAAAGGCCTCCAAGGGGGAGGGGCCCCGCGAGGAGCCGGGCTGAGGCCGGGGCGAGTGTCCCCAGGACAGGAGAGCCCCGACCTGGAGGAGCAGGAGCTGCACCGACCTTCCCCGCGGAAAGGCCTCCCGGGGAATTGGAGCAGGATCCCCAGAAAGGCGGGGATGCCCCCGGGCTCCCTGGGACAGTAACAGAGGAACTGCGCCCCGGGAGATGCGCCGAGCTCCCTAAGGGCTGCAGCGCTCGGCGGGACCCGGAGCAGCTCGGAGGGGCTCGGGCGGCGGCTCCGCGGAGGGGGCTGCGGGGCTCCGGGAACAGCTCAGCGGCGGCGGCTCGGGCGGAGGAAGAAGCTCCGCGGAGGGGGCGGCGCGGCTCCGGGAACAGCTCGGAGGGGCTCGGGCGGCGGCTCCGCGGAGGGGGCTGCAGGGCTCCGGGAACAGCTCGGCGGTGGCGGCTCGGGCGGAGGAAGAAGCTCCGCGCGGAGGGGGCTGCGCGGCTCCGGGAACAGCTCGGAGGGGCTCGGGCGGCGGCTCCGCGGAGGGGGCTGCACCGCCGGGAGAGCGAATCCAACAGCGCAGGCTCCGGAGCACAGGGCGCCGGGACACAGCCCAGGATCCGGCCTCCCCCGGGGCAGGCAGAGGCCAGGAGGGCCCAGGACAGCAAGGACGCTCCTGCCTGGAGCTGAGCAGATCAGCGGCCCCGCCCCGGAGCCCCCAGGACCTGCAGACGGAGAGCCCCGGAGCTACTGCGGGGGCTGACTCCAGGGTCCCAGAGCTGCCCCCGCCACTGTGGCTTCCTCCCGGGGCCTCACGGGGTGAACAACCCCCACTGAGCCCTGCACCAGGCAGGGGCAGAGCAGCTCCCCCAAATGCTCACACCTGAGAATCAGCACAGCAGGCCCCTCCCCCAGAAGACCAGCAACACGGACCAGTTCCAAGGGAAGTCAAGGGACTTAAACTACACAGAATCGGAAGATACTCCCCCGTGGTTTTGTTTTTTGTTTTTTGTTTTTTTTTGTTTTTGTTTTTGTTTTTTTGTTTTGTTTTGTGCTTTTTTTTTCTCTCTTTCTTCTTGATTTCTGATTGCTTCCCCCACCCCCCCTTTTTTTCTTTTTTCTCCTTTCTTTCTTTTTCTTCTCTTTTTCCCCTATTTTTTTCTTCTTTCTCTTTTTTCTTTTTCTCTTTTCTTTCCTTCTCTCTCTTTTTCTCCTTTTCCCAATACAACTTGTTTTTGGCCACTCTGCACTGAGCAAAATGACTAGAAGGAAAACCTCACCTCAAAAAAAAGAATCAGAAACAGCCCACTCTCCCACAGAGTTACAAAATATGGATTACAATTCAATGTCAGAAAGCCAGTTCAGAAGCACTATTATACAGCTACTGGTGGCTCTAGAAACAACCATAAAGGACTCAAGAGACTTCATGACTGCAGAATTTAGATCCAATCAGGCAGAAATTAAAAAAATCAATTAAATGAGATGCAATCCAAGCTAGAAGTCCTAACGACGAGACTTGATGAGGTGGAAGAACGAGTGAGTGACATAGAAGACAAGTTGATGGCAAAGAGGGAAACTGAGGAAAAAAGAGACAGGCAATTAAAAGATCATGAGGATAGATTAAGGGAAATAAATGATAGCCTGAGGAAGAAAAACCTACGTTTAATTGGGGTTCCTGAGGGCGCGGAAAGGGACAGAGGGCCAGAATATGTAATTGAACAAATCCTAGCTGAAAACTTTCCGAATCTGGGAAGGGAAACAGGCATTCAGATCCAGGAAATAGAGAGATCCCCCCCTAAAATCAACAAAAACCGTTCAACACCTCGACATTTAATAGTGAAGCTTGCAAATTCCAAAGATAAGGAGAAGATCCTTAAAGCAGCAAGAGAAAAAAAGTCCCTGACTTTTATGGGGAGGAATATTAGGGTAACAGCAGACCTCTCCACAGAGACCTGGCAGGCCAGAAAGGGCTGGCAGGATATATTCAGGGTCCTAAATGAAAAGAACATGCAACCAAGAATACTTTACCCAGCAAGGCTTTCATTCAAAATGGAAGGAGAGATAAAGAGCTTCCAAGACAGGCAGGAACTGAAAGAATATGTAACCTCCAAACCAGCTCTGCAAGAAATTTTAAGGGGGACTCTTAAAATTCCCCTTTAAGAAGAAGTTCAGTGGAACAATCCACAAAAACAAGGACTGAATAGATATGATGACACTAAACTCATATCTACCAATAGTAACTCTGA
The DNA here is from genome assembly GCF_018345385.1 of Vulpes lagopus. NCBI lineage: Eukaryota > Metazoa > Chordata > Mammalia > Carnivora > Canidae > Vulpes > Vulpes lagopus. The sequence goes on along the minus strand of NC_054848.1, from coordinate 64,644,187 downwards.
ACGTGAACGGGCTTAATGACCCCATCAAAAGGCGCGGGTTTCAGACTGGATAAAAAAGCAGGACCCATCTATTTGCTGTCTACAAGAGACTCATTTTAGACAGAAGGACACCTACAACCTGAAAATAAAAGGTTGGAGAACCATTTACCATTCAAATGGTCCTCAAAAGAAAGCAGGGGTTGCCATCCTTATATCAGATAAATTAAAATTTACCCCGAAGACTATAGTGAGAGATGAAGAGGGACACTATCTCATACTCAAAGGATCTATCCAACAAGAGGACTTAACACTCCTCAATATATATGCCCCGAATGTGGGAGCTGCCAAATATTTAAACCAATTAATAACCAAACTCAAGAAATACCTTGATAATAATACACTTATACTTGGTGACTTCAATCTAGCTCTTTCTACCCTGGATAGGTCTTCTAAGCACAACATCTCCAAAGAAACGAGAGCTTTAAATGATACACTGGACCAGATGGATTTCACAGATATCTACAGAACTTTACATCCAAACTCAACTGAATACACATTCTTCTCAAGTGCACATGGAACTTTCTCCAGAATAGACCACATACTGGGTCACAAATCGGGTCTGAACCGATACCAAAAGATCGGGATAGTCCCCTGTATATTCTCAGACCATAATGCCTTGAAATTAGAACTTAATCACAACAAGAAGTATGGAAGGACCACAAACACGTGGAGGTTAAGGACCATCCTGCTAAAAGATGAAAAGGTCAACCAGGAAATTAAGGAAGAATTAAAAAGATTCATGGAAACTAATGAAAATGAAGACACAACCGTTCAAAGTCTTTGGGATGCAGCAAAAGCAGTCCTGAGGGGGAAATACATCGCAATACAAGCATACATTCAAAAACTGGAAAGATCTCAAATTCAAAAGCTCACCTTACACATAAAGGAACTAGAGAAAAAGCAACAAATAGACCCCACCCCCAGCAGAAGAAGAGAGTTAATTAAAATTCGAGCAGAACTCAATGATATCGAGACCAAAAGAACTGTGGAACAGATCAACAGAACCAGGAGTTGGTTCTCTGAAAGAATTAATAAGATAGATAAACCATTAGCCAACCTTATTAAAAAGAAGAGAGAGAAGACTCAAATTAATAAAATCATGAATGAGAAAGGGGACATCACTACCAACACCAAGGAAATACAAACGATTTTAAAAACATATTATGAACAGCTGTACGCCAATAAATTAGGAAATCTAGAAGAAATGGACGCATTCCTGGAAAGCCACAAACTACCAAAACTGGAGCAGGAAGAAATAGAAAACCTGAACAGGCCAATAACCAGGGAGGAAATTGAAGCAGTCATCAAAAACCTCCCAAGACACAAGAGTCCAGGGCCAGATGGCTTCCCAGGGGAATTCTATCAAACGTTTAAAGAAGAAATCATACCTATTCTACTAAAGCTGTTTGGAAAGATAGAAAGAGATGGAGTACTTCCAAATTCGTTCTATGAGGCCAGCATCACCTTAATTCCGAAACCAGACAAAGACCCCACCAAAAAGGAGAATTACAGACCAATATCCCTGATGAACATGGATGCAAAAATTCTCAACAAGATACTAGCCAATAGGATCCAACAACACATTAAGAAAATTATTCACCATGACCAAGTAGGATTTATCCCTGGGACACAAGGCTGGTTCAACACTCGTAAAACCATCAATGTGATTCATCATATCAGCAAGAGAAAAACCAAGAACCATATGATCCTCTCATTAGATGCAGAGAAAGCATTTGACAAAATACAGCATCCATTCCTGATCAAAACCCTTCAGAGTGTTGGGATAGAGGGAACTTTCCTCGACATCTTAAAAGCCATCTACGAAAAGCCCACAGCAAATATCATTCTCAATGGGGAAGCACTGGGAGCCTTTCCCCTAAGATCAGGAACAAGACAGGGATGTCCACTCTCACCACTGCTGTTCAACATAGTTCTGGAAGTCCTCACCTCAGCAATCAGACAACAAAAAGACATTAAAGGCATTCAAATCGGCAAAGAAGAAGTCAAACTCTCCCTCTTCGCCGATGACATGATACTCTACATAGAAAACCCAAAAGCCTCCACCCCCAGATTGCTAGAACTCATACAGCAATTTGGTAGCGTGGCAGGATACAATATCAATGCCCAGAAATCAATGGCATTTCTATACACTAACAATGAGACTGAAGAAAGAGAAATTAAGGAGTCAATCCCATTTACAATTGCACCCAAAAGCATAAGATACCTAGGAATAAACCTAACCAAAGAGGTAAAAGATCTATACCCTAAAAACTATAGAACACTTCTGAAAGAAATTGAGGAAGACACAAAGAGATGGAAAAATATTCCATGCTCATGGATTGGCAGAATTAATATTGTAAAAATGTCAATGTTACCCAGGGCAATTTATACGTTTAATGCAATCCCTATCAAAATACCATGGACTTTCTTCAGAGAGTTAGAACAAATTATTTTAAGATTTGTGTGGAATCAGAAAAGACCCCGAATAGCCAGGGGAATTTTAAAAAAGAAAACCTTAGCTGGGGGCATCACAATGCCAGATTTCAGGTTGTACTACAAAGCTGTGGTCATCAAGACAGTGTGGTACTGGCACAAAAACAGACACATAGATCAATGGAACAGAATAGAGAACCCAGAAGTGGACCCTGAAATGTACGGTCATCTAATATTCGATAAAGGAGGAAAGACTATCCATTGGAAGAAAGACAGTCTCTTCAATAAATGGTGCTGGGAAAATTGGACATCCACATGCAGAAGAATGAAACTGGACCACTCTCTTTCACCATACACAAAGATAAACTCAAAATGGATGAAAGATCTAAATGTGAGACAAGATTCCATCAAAATCCTAGAGGAGAACACAGGCAACACCCTTTTTGAACTCGGCCACAGTAACTTCTTGCAAGATACATCCACGAAGGCAAAAGAAACAAAAGCAAAAATGAACTATTGGGACTTCATCAAGATAAGAAGCTTTTGCACAGCAAAGGATACAGTCAACAAAACTAAAAGACAACCTAAAGAATGGGAGAAGATATTTGCAAATGACATATCAGATAAAGGGCTAGTTTCCAAAATCTATAAAGAACTTATTAAACTCAACACCAAAGAAACAAACAATCCAATCATGAAATGGGCAAAAGACATGAAGAGAAATCTCACAGAGGAAGACATGGACATGGCCAACAAGCACATGAGAAAATGCTCTGCATCACTTGCCATCAGGGAAATACAAATCAAAACCACAATGAGATACCACCTCACACCAGTGAGAATGGGGAAAATTAACAAGGCAGGAAACCACAAATGTTGGAGAGGATGCGGAGAAAAGGGAACCCTCTTACACTTTTGGTGGGAATGTGAACTGGTGCAGCCACTCTGGAAAACTGTGTGGAGGTTCCTCAAAGAGTTAAAAATAGACCTGCCCTACGACCCAGCAATTGCACTGTTGGGGATTTACCCCAAAGATTCAGATGCAATGAAACGTCGGGACACCTGCACCCCGATGTTTCTATCAGCAATGGCCACAATAGCCAAACTGTGGAAGGAGCCTCGGTGTCCCTCGAAAGATGAATGGATAAAGAAGATGTGGTTTATGTATACAATGGAATATTACTCAGCAATTAGAAACGACAAATACCCACCATTTGCTTCAACGTGGATGGAACTGGCGGGTATTATGCTGAGTGAAATAAGTCAATCGGAGAAGGACAAACAGTGTATGTTCTCATTCATTTGGGGAATATGAATAATAGTGAAAGGGAATATAAAGGAAGGGAAAAGAAATGTTGGGAAATATCAGGAAGGGAGACAGAACATAAAGACTCCTAACTCGGGGAAACGAACTAGGGGTGGTGGAAGGGGAGGAGGGCGGGTGTTGGAGGGGAATGGGTGACGGGCACTGAGGTGGACACTTGATGGGATGAGCACTGGGTGTTTTTCTGTATGTTGGTAAATTGAACACCAATAAAAGTTAATTAAAAAAAAAGGGTAAGTACATATGTAATTTTATTAGCTATTACCAAAATCCACTACGTAGGGCTTATGATATTTTGCTTTCCACTTAGCAATGTCTGAGAGCACCTGTTTATTCCATAGCCTCACCAACAGAGTATTGACAGGCATTGGTATTTTTGTCAAGATGAGGAATAAGAAATAACATCTCAGTATAGTTTGAGTTTGCATTTATCTTATTTTGAGTAAAGTTGAATATATTTTCATATGTTTGTGTCTATATTATTTTGGTTTCTCTATTCCTCAAATTTTAATAATCCTTTATATAAATTAAGTCTTTTAACCATTTATCTGTTATATGATATATATTGCATATATTTTCTCCCCACTTGTCACTTTTCTTTTACTTTGTCCATGGTATTTTTCCATAAAAGTCTTAAAAATGTTTAAAATTAAAATTATCATATTTTCCTTTCATTACAGAAAGGCTTTTAATCATAGTTAGAAAGTCTTTCCCAACACTGAAGATATAGTATAACACATGTTTTCTTTTAGTACTTGTATACTTTTATATTTTTTATTTATTTCTGAGACCCTTTAGAATTTTAGTCCTGAGGGGGAAGTACATCACAATACAAGCATCCATCCAAAAACTGGAAAGAACTCAAATACAAAAGATAACCTTGCACCTAAAGGAGCTGGAGAAGGAACAGCAAATTAAACCTACACCAAGCAAAAGAAGAGAGTTAATAAAGATTCGAGCAGAACTCAATGAAATAGACACTAGAAGAACTTTGGAACAGATCAACAAAATCAGGAGTTGGTTCTTTCAAAGAATTAATAAGATAGATAAACCATTAGCCAGCCTTAATGAAAAGAAGACAGAAGAGACTCAAAATAATAAATTGTGAATGAAAAGGGAGAGATCACCACCAATATCAAGGAAATACAAACAATTTTAAAAACTTATTATGAGCAGTTTTAGGCCAATAAATTAGGCAAACTGGAAGAAATAGATGCAATTCTGGAAAGCCACAAACTAACAAAACCAGAACAGAAAGAAATAGAAAACCTGAACAGGTTGATAACCAGGGCAGAAATTGAAGCAGTCATCAAAAACCTCTTAAGACAGAAAAATCCAGGGCCAGATGCCTTGCCAGGGGAATTCTATCAAACTCTTAAAGAAGAAACAATATATATTCTACTAAAGCTGTTCTGAAAAATAGAAAGAGATGGAATGCTTCTAAAATCGTTCTAAGAGGCCAGCATCACCTTAACTCCAAAACCAAAGACCCCACCAATAAGGAAAATTATCCACCAATATCACTGATGAACACAGATGCAAAAATACTCAACAAGATACTATCCAAAAGGATTCAACAGTACTTTAAGATTATTCAACATGACCAAGGGGGATTTATCCCCGGGATGCAAAGCTGGTTCAACACTCGTAAAGCAATCAATGTGATTGATCATGTCATCAAGAGAAAAACCAAGAACCATATGATCCTCTCAATAGATGCAGAGAAAGCATTTGACAAAATACAGCATCCATTTCTGATCAAAACTCTGAATAGTGTAGGGATAGAGGGAACATTCCTCAGCATCTTAAAAGCCATGTATGAAAAGCCCACAGCAAATATCATTCTCAATGGGGAAACACTGGGAACCTTTCCCCTAAGATCAGGAACACGACATGGATGTCCACTCTCAACACTGTTATTCGACAGAGTACTAGAAGTTCTTGCCTCAGCAATCAGGCAACAAAAAGAAATAAAAGGCATTCAAATTGGGAAAGAAGAACTCAAACTTTCCCTCTTTGCAGATGACATGACACTGTACGTAGACAACCCAAAAGACTCCACCCCAAGATTGCTAGAACTCATATAGCAATTCCGCAGTGTGGCAGGATACAAAAATCAATGCCCAGGAATCAGTGGCATTTCTCTACACTAACAATGAGACTGAAGAAAAAGAAATGAAGGAGTTAATCCCATTGACAATTGCACCCAAAAGCATAAGATACCTAGGAGTAAACCTAACCAAAGAGGTAAAGGATCTATACCCTAAAAATTACAGAACACTGCTGAAAGAAATTGAGGAAGACCCAAACGGATGGAAAAATATTCCATGGTCATGGATTGGAAGAATTAATATTGTGAAAATATCAATGTTTCCCAGGGCAATTTACACATTTAATGCAATCCCTATCAAAATACCATGGACTTTCTTCAGAGAGTTGGAACGAATCATCTTAAGATATGTGTGGAATCAGAAAAGGCCCCAAATAGCCAGCAGAATATTACAAAAGAAAACCATAGGTGGGGGCATCACAATGCCAGATTCAGGTTGTACTACGAAGCTGTGGTCATCAAGACAGTGTGGTACTGGCACAAAAACAGACACATAGATCAATGGAACATAATAGAGAATCCAGAAGTAGACCCTCAACTTTATGGTCAACTAATATTTGACAAGGCCGGAAAGACTATGCACTGGAAAAAGGACAGTCTCTTCAAGAACTGGTGCTGGGAAAATTGGACATCCACATGCAGAAGAATGAAACTATAGCATTCTCTTACACCATACATAAAAGTAAACTCAAAATGGATGAAAGTCTAACTGTGAGACAAGAATCCATCAAAATCCTAGTGGAGCACACAGGCAACACCGGTTTTTAACTTGGCCACAGCAACTTCTTGCAAGATACATCCATGAAGTCAAGGGAAACAAAAGCAAAAAATGAAATATTGAGACTTCATCAAGATAAAAAGCTTCTGCACAGCAAAAAAAAAAAAATAGTCAGCAAAACTCAAAGACAACCTACAGAAGGGGAGAAGATATCTGCAAGTGATGTATCAGATAAAGGGCTAGTATCCAAGATCTCTAAAAAACTTATTAAACTCAACAGCAGAGGGGGGAGGGGCAAGATGGCGGAGGAGTAGGGTCTCCAGGTCACCCGTCCTCAGCAAATTACCTAGAAAACCATCCAATCATCCTGAAAACCTACGAATTCGGCCTGAGATTTAAAGAGAGACCAGCTGGAACGCTACAGTGAGAAGAGTTCGCGCTTCTATCAGGTAGGAAGACGGGGAAAAAGAAATAAAGACACAAAAGGCCTCCAAGGGGGAGGGGCCCCGCGAGGAGCCGGGCTGAGGCCGGGGCGAGTGTCCCCAGGACAGGAGAGCCCCGTCCCGGAGGAGCAGGAGCTGCACCGACCTTCCCCGCGGAAAGGCCTCCCGGGGAATTGGAGCAGGATCCCCAGAAAGGCGGGGACGCCCTCGGGCTCCCTGGGACAGTAACAGAGGAACTGCGCCCCGGAGAGTGAGCGGAGCTCCCTAAGGGCTGCAGCGCTCGGCGGGACCCGGAGCAGCTCGGAGGGGCTCGGGCGGCGGCTCCGCGGAGGGGGCTGCGGGGCTCCGGGAACAGCTCGGCGGCGGCGGCTCGGGCGGAGGAAGAAGCTCCGCGCGGAGGGGGCTGCGCGGCTCCGGGAACAGCTCGGAGGGGCTCGGGCGGCGGCTCCGCAGAGGGGGCTGCACCGCCGGGAGCGCGAATCCAACAGCGCAGGCTCCGGAGCACAGGGCGCCGGGACACAGCCCAGGATCCGGCCTCCCCCGGGACAGGCAGAGGCCGGGAGGGCCCAGGACAGCAAGGACGCTCCTGCCTGGAACTGAGCAGATCAGCGGCCCCGCCCCGGAGCCCCCAGGCCCTGCAGAAGGAGAGCCCCGGAGCTACGGCGGGGGCTGACTCCAGGGTCCCAGAGCTGCCCCCGCCACTGTGGCTTCCTCCCGGGGCCTCACGGGGTCAACAACCCCCACTGAGCCCTGCACCAGGCAGGGGCAGAGCAGCTCCCCCAAGTGCTAACACCTGAGAATCAGCACAGCAGGCCCCTCCCCCAGAAGACCAGCGAGACGGACCAGTTCCAAGGGAAGTCAAGGGACTTAAACTACACAGAATCGGAAGATACTCCCCCGTGGTTTTTTTTTTTGTTTTTTGTTTTTTTGTTTTTGTTTTTGTTTTTGTTTTGTTTTGTGCTTTTTTTTCTCTCTTTCTTCTTGATTTATGATTGCTTCCCCCACCCCCCCTTTTTTCTTTTTTCTCCTTTCTTTCTTTTTCTTTCTTTTTCTTCTCTTTTTCCCCTATTTTTTTCTTCTTTCTCTTTTTTCTTTTTCTCTTTTCTTTCCTTCTCTCTCTTTTTCTCCTTTTCCCAATACAACTTGTTTTTGGCCACTCTGCACTGAGCAAAATGACTAGAAGGAAAACCCCTCAAAAAAAAGAATCAGAAACAGCCCACTCTCCCACAGAGTTACAAAATATGGATTACAATTCAATGTCAGAAAGCCAATTCAGAAGCACTATTTTACAGCTACTGGTGGCTCTAGAAAAAACCATAAAGGACTCAAGAGACTTCATGACTGCAGAATTTAGATCTAATCAGGCAGAAATTAAAAATCAATTAAATGAGATGCAATCCAAGCTAGAAGTCCTAACCACGAGGCTTGACGAGGTGGAAGAACGAGTGAGTGACATAGAAGACAAGTTGATGGCAAAGAGGGAAACTGAGGAAAAAAGAGACAGGCAATTAAAAGACCATGAGGATAGATTAAGGGAAATAAATGATAGCCTGAGGAAGAAAAACCTACGTTTAATTGGGGTTCCCGAGGGCGCGGAAAGGGACAGAGGGCCAGAATATGTATTTGAACAAATCCTAGCTGAAAACTTTCCGAATCTGGGAAGGGAAACAGGCATTCAGATCCAGGAAATAGAGAGATCCCCCCCTAAAATCAACAAAAACCGTTCAACACCTCGACATTTAATAGTGAAGCTTGCAAATTCCAAAGATAAGGAGAAGATCCTTAAAGCAGCAAGAGAAAAAAAGTCCCTGACTTTTATGGGGAGGAATATTAGGGTAACAGCAGACCTCTCCACAGAGACCTGGCAGGCCAGAAAGGGCTGGCAGGATATATTCAGGGTCCTAAATGAGAAGAACATGCAACCAAGAATACTTTACCCCGCAAGGCTTTCATTCAAAATGGAAGGAGAGATAAAGAGCTTCCAAGACAGGCAGGAACTGAAAGAATATGTAACCTCCAAACCAGCTCTGCAAGAAATTTTAAGGGGGACTCTTAAAATTCCCCTTTAAGAAGAAGTTCAGTGGAACAATCCACAGAAACAAGGACTGAATAGATATGATGACACTAAACTCATATCTATCAATAGTAACTCTGAATGTGAACGGGCTTAATGACCCCATCAAAAGGCGCAGGGTTTCAGACTGGATAAAAAAGCAGGACCCATCTATTTGCTGTCTACAAGAGACTCATTTTAGACAGAAGGACACCTACAACCTGAAAATAAAAGGTTGGAGAACCATTTACCATTCAAATGGTCCTCAAAAGAAAGCAGGGGTTGCCATCCTTATATCAGATAAATTAAAATTTACCCCGAAGACTATAGTGAGAGATGAAGAGGGACACTATCTCATACTCAAAGGATCTATCCAACAAGAGGACTTAACACTCCTCAATATATATGCCCCGAATGTGGGAGCTGCCAAATATTTAAACCAATTAATAACCAAACTCAAGAAATACCTTGATAATAATACACTTATACTTGGTGACTTCAATCTAGCTCTTTCTACCCTGGATAGGTCTTCTAAGCACAACATCTCCAAAGAAACGAGAGCTTTAAATGATACACTGGACCAGATGGATTTCACAGATATCTACAGAACTTTACATCCAAACTCAACTGAATACACATTCTTCTCAAGTGCACATGGAACTTTCTCCAGAATAGACCACATACTGGGTCACAAATCGGGTCTGAACTGATACCAAAAGATCGGGATAGTCCCCTGTATATTCTCAGACCATAATGCCTTGAAATTAGAACTTAATCACAACAAGAAATATGGAAGGACCACAAACACGTGGAGGTTAAGGACCATCCTGCTAAAAGATGAAAAGGTCAACCAGGAAATTAAGGAAGAATTAAAAAGATTCATGGAAACTAATGAAAATGAAGATACAACCGTTCAAAATCTTTGGGATGCAGCAAAAGCAGTCCTGAGGGGGAAATACATCGCAATACAAGCATACATTCAAAAACTGGAAAGATCTCAAATTCAAAAGCTCACCTTACACATAAAGGAACTAGAGAAAAAGCAACAAATAGACCCCACCCCCAGCAGAAGAAGAGAGTTAATTAAAATTCGAGCAGAACTCAATGATATCGAGACCAAAAGAACTGTGGAACAGATCAACAGAACCAGGAGTTGGTTCTTTGAAAGAATTAATAAGATAGATAAACCATTAGCCAACCTTATTAAAAAGAAGAGAGAGAAGACTCAAATTAATAAAATCATGAATGAGAAAGGGGACATCACTACCAACACCAAGGAAATACAAACGATTTTAAAAACATATTATGAACAGCTGTACGCCAATAAATTAGGAAATCTAGAAGAAATGGACGCATTCCTGGAAAGCCACAAACTACCAAAACTGGAGCAGGAAGAAATAGAAAACCTGAACAGGCCAATAACCAGGGAGGAAATTGAAGCAGTCATCAAAAACCTCCCAAGACACAAGAGTCCAGGGCCAGATGGCTTCCCAGGGGAATTCTATCAAACGTTTAAAGAAGAAATCATACCTATTCTACTAAAGCTGTTTGGAAAGATAGAAAGAGATGGAGTACTTCCAAATTCGTTCTATGAGGCCAGCATCACCTTAATTCCGAAACCAGACAAAGACCCCACCAAAAAGGAGAATTACAGACCAATATCCCTGATGAACATGGATGCAAAAATTCTCAACAAGATACTAGCCAATAGGATCCAACAACACATTAAGAAAATTATTCACCATGACCAAGTAGGATTTATCCCTGGGACACAAGGCTGGTTCAACACTCGTAAAACCATCAATGTGATTCATCATATCAGCAAGAGAAAAACCAAGAACCATATGATACTCTCATTAGATGCAGAGAAAGCATTTGACAAAATACAGCATCCATTCCTGATCAAAACCCTTCAGAGTGTTGGGATAGAGGGAACTTTCCTCGACATCTTAAAAGCCATCTACGAAAAGCCCACAGCAAATATCATTCTCAATGGGGAAGCACTGGGAGCCTTTCCCCTAAGATCAGGAACAAGACAGGGATGTCCACTCTCACCACTGCTGTTCAACATAGTTCTGGAAGTCCTCGCCTCAGCAATCAGACAACAAAAAGACATTAAAGGCATTCAAATTGGCAAAGAAGAAGTCAAACTCTCCCTCTTCGCCGATGACATGATACTCTACATAGAAAACCCAAAAGCCTCCACCCCCAGATTTCTAGAACTCATACAGCAATTTGGTAGCGTGGCAGGATACAAAATCAATGCCCAGAAATCAATGGCATTTCTATACACTAACAATGAGACTGAAGAAAGAGAAATTAAGGAGTCAATCCCATTTACAATTGCACCCAAAAGCATAAGATACCTAGGAATAAACCTAACCAAAGAGGTAAAAGATCTATACCCTAAAAACTATAGAACACTTCTGAAAGAAATTGAGGAAGACACAAAGAGATGGAAAAATATTCCATGCTCATGGATTGGCAGAATTAATATTGTAAAAATGTCAATGTTACCCAGGGCAATTTATACGTTTAATGCAATCCCTATCAAAATACCATGGACTTTCTTCAGAGAGTTAGAACAAATTATTTTAAGATTTGTGTGGAATCAGAAAAGACCCCGAATAGCCAGGGGAATTTTAAAAAAGAAAACCTTAGCTGGGGGCATCACAATGCCAGATTTCAGGTTGTATTACAAAGCTGTGGTCATCAAGACAGTGTGGTACTGGCACAAAAACAGACACATAGATCAATGGAACAGAATAGAGAACCCAGAAGTGGACCCTGAAATGTACGGCCATCTAATATTCGATAAAGGAGGAAAGACTATCCATTGGAAGAAAGACAGTCTCTTCAATAAATGGTGCTGGGAAAATTGGACATCCACATGCAGAAGAATGAAACTGGACCACTCTCTTTCACCATACACAAAGATAAACTCAAAATGGATGAGAGATCTAAATGTGAGACAAGATTCCATCAAAATCCTAGAGGAGAACACAGGCAACACCCTTTTTGAACTTGGCCACAGTAACTTCTTGCAAGATACATCCACGAAGGCAAAAGAAACAAAAGCAAAAATGAACTATTGGGACTTCATCAAGATGAGAAGCTTTTGCACAGCAAAGGATACAGTCAACAAAACTAAAAGACAACCTACAGAATGGGAGAAGATATTTGCAAATGACATATCAGATAAAGGGCTAGTTTCCAAAATCTATAAAGAACTTATTAAACTCAACACCAAAGAAACAAACAATCCAATCATGAAATGGGCAAAAGACATGAAGAGAAATCTCACAGAGGAAGACATGGACATGGCCAACATGCACATGAGAAAATGCTCTGCATCACTTGCCATCAGGGAAATACAAATCAAAACCACAATGAGATACCACCTCACACCAGTGAGAATGGGGAAAATTAACAAGGCAGGAAACAACAAATGTTGGAGAGGATGCGGAGAAAAGGGAACCCTCTTACACTGTTGGTGGGAATGTGAACTGGTGCAGCCACTCTGGAAAACTGTGTGGAGGTTCCTCAAAGAGTTAAAAATAGATCTGCCCTACGACTCAGCAATTGCACTGTTGGGGATTTACCCCAAAGATTCAGATGCAATGAAACGTCGGGACACCTGCACCCCGATGTTTCTATCAGCAATGGCCACAATAGCCAAACTGTGGAAGGAGCCTCGGTGTCCATCGAAAGATGAATGGATAAAGAAGATGTGGTTTATGTATACAATGGAATATTACTCAGCAATTAGAAACGACAAATACCCCCCATTTGCTTCAACGTGGATGGAACTGGAGGGTATTATGCTGAGTGAAATAAGTCAATCGGAGAAGGACAAACAGTGTATGTTCTCATTCATTTGGGGAATATGAATAATAGTGAAAGGGAATATAAAGGAAGGGAAAAGAAATGTTGGGAAATATCAGGAAGGGAGACAGAACATAAAGACTCCTAACTCTGGGAAACGAACTAGGGGTGGTGGAAGGGGAGGAGGGCGGGTGTTGGAGGGGAATGGGTGACGGGCACTGAGGTGGACACTTGACGGGATGAGCACTGGGTGTTTTTCTGTATGTTGGTAAATTAAACACCAATAAAAGTTAATTTAAAAAAAAAAAAAAACCTCAACAGCAAAGAAACAAACAAACCAATCATGAGATGGGCAAAAGACATGAACAGAAATTTCACAGAGGAAGACATTGACATGACCAACAAGCACATGAGTAAATGCTCCACATTACTGGCCATCAGGGAATCACAAATCAAAACCTCAATGAGATACCACCTCACACCAGTGAGAATGGTGAAAATTCACAAGACAGGAAACAACAAACGTTGGAGAGCTTGTGGAGAATGGAGAACCCTCTTACACTGTTGGTGGGAATGTAAACTGCTACAGCCACTCTGGAAAACTGTTTGGAGGTTCCTCAGTTAAAAATAGAACTGCCCTACTACCCAGTAACTGCACTGTTAGGGATTTACCCCAAAGATACAGGTGGAGTGAAATGTCGGAATCCCTGCACCCTGATGTTTATAGCAGTAATGTCCACAATAGCCAAACTGTGGAGAAGCCTCTTGTCCATCGAAAGATGAATGGATAAAGAAGATGTGGTTTATGTATACAATGGAATATTACTCAGCAATTAGAAACGACAAATACCCACCATTTGCTTCAACGTGGATGGAACTGGAGGGTATTATGCTGAGTGAAATAAGTCAATCGGAGAAGGACAAACAGTGTATGTTCTCATTCATTTGGGGAATATGAATAATAGTGAAAGGGAATATAAAGGAAGGGAAAAGAAATGTTGGGAAATATCAGGAAGGGAGACAGAACATAAAGACTCCTAACTCGGGGAAACGAACTAGGGGTGGTGGAAGGGGAGGAGGGCGGGTGTTGGAGGGGAATGGGTGACGGGCACTGAGGTGGACACTTGACGGGATGAGCACTGGGTGTTTTTCTGTATGTTGGTAAATTAAACACCAATAAAAGTTAATTAAAAAAAAAAAAGAAGATGTAGTATATGTATACAATGGAATATTACTCAGCCATTAGTAATGACAAATACCCACCATTTGCCATGGCGTGGATGGAACTGGAGGGTATTATGCTGAGTGAAATAAGTCAATCGGAGAAAGACAAACATTATATGGTCTCATTCATTTGGGGAATATAAGAATTAATCAAAGGGAATAAAGAGGAAAGGAGAGAAAATGAGTGAATATATCAGTGAGGGTGACAAAACATGCAAGACACCTGTTTGAAACGAACAAGGAATAGTGGGAAGGGAGGTGGGTGGGGAGTTGGGGTGACTTGTTGATAGGCACTGAGACAACACTTGGTGGGATGAGCACTGGGTGTTATGCTATATGTTGGCAAATTGAACTCCAATAAAAAATTAAGAAAAAATGGCAATAAGTTCATACCTATCAATAATTACTTGAATGTATATGGGCAAGTGCTCCAATCAAAAGATATAGAATGTTGGAATGGCTAAAAACCCAAGACCCATCCATATCTTGCCTATAAGGGACTCAGTTCAGACCTAAAGACACATGCAGATTGAAAGTGAAGGGATGGAATAGTGTTTACCCTACAAATGGATTTTTAAAAAAATCTAGGGTTGCAATATTTATATCAGACAAAATAGGCTTTATAGCAAATACTGTAAAAAGAGCCAAAGGGCATTGTATAATCATAATAAAGCAATCCAACAAGAAGATAAACTATAATAAATGTTCATTTACTCCAAATGGGAGCACTCCAATACATAAAGCAACGAAAAACAAACATAAAGGAAATAATATATAGTAATACAAGCACAGTAGGGGAATTTAACACCCCACTTACTTCAATAGGTAGATGATACAAACAGGAAATCAACAAGGAAACAGTGACATTGAATGGCAAATTGCATCAGATGAATGAAATAAATATATTCAGAACATTCTATGCTAAACCAGCAGAATACACATTCTTTCAAGTGCCCATGGAATATTCTTCAGAATAGATCACATGTTAGGTCATTAAATAAGCCTGAACAAATTAAACAATATTGAGATCATACCGTGCATCTTTTGCAACCACAAAGCTATGAAACTACAAATCAACCAAAAAACAAGTATCTGGGAAGAACACAAATACAAGAAGGTAAAAATAACATACTACTAAACAAAGATTGGATCAACCAAGAAATCAAAGAGGAAATCAAAAACTGCTAAGTGAAATAAGTCGGTCAGAGACAAATATCTAATGATTTCACTCATATGTGGAATTTTAAGGAACAAAACAAATGGACAAAGAAAAAAAGACACAAACACAAAAACAAACTGTTAACTATTGAGAACAGACTGATGGTTACCAGAGTGGAAGTGGGTCAGTGAGTGGGTTAAATAGGTAATGGGAATTAAGGAGTGTTTGTCTGTCATGATGAGCACCAGGTGCTTCATGGAACTGTTGAGTCACTATATTGTATACTTGAAACTAATATAACACTGTATGTTAAGTATATTGGAATTTTAAAAATTTTTAACATACTTTCACTTGTTTTAATTTGCATTAACACCATGAATTAGTAAATTTGCTAAGTCATAATTCTTTTTTTTTTTTTTTAAGATTACTAACTTTTTATTCTTCTAAGACATTAAATACACACACATACACACAACCTGTCAGCATCATTTCAACAAAGAACATTTTAACACCAAAAGAGTGGATAAACCTAGCTTCATAAAAACCTTGCTATATAGCCTTACTTTTATTACATTGCCTCAAATGGGGAAATTTTTTTTTAACTTTTATTGGTGTTTAATTTACCAACATACAGAAAAACACCCAGTGCTCATCCCGTCAAGTGTCCACCTCAGTGCCCGTCACCCATTCCCCTCCAACACCCGCCCTCCTCCCCTTCCACCACCCCTAGTTCGTTTCCCAGAGTTAGGAGTCTTTATGTTCTGTCTCCCTTCCTGATATTTCCCAACATTTCTTTTCCCTTCCTTTATATTCCCTTTCACTATTATTCATATTCCCCAAATGAATGAGAACATACACTGTTTGTCCTTCTCCGATTGACTTATTTCACTCAGCATAATACCCTCCAGTTCCATCCACGTTGAAGCAAATGGTGGGTATTTGTCGTTTCTAATTGCTGAGTAATATTCCATTGTATACATAAACCACATCTTCTTTATCCATTCATCTTTCGATGGACACCGAGGCTCCTTCCACAGTTTGGCTATTGTGGCCATTGCTGATAGAAACATCGGGGTGCAGGTGTCCCGACGTTTCATTGCATCTGAATCTTTGGGGTAAATCCCCAACAGTGCAATTGCTGGGTCGTAGGGCAGGTCTATTTTTAACTCTTTGAGGAACCTCCACACAGTTTTCCAGAGTGGCTGCACCAGTTCACATTCCCACCAACAGTGTAAGAGGGTTCCCTTTTCTCCGCATCCTCTCCAACATTTGTTGTTTCCTGCCTTGTTAATTTTCCCCATTCTCACTGGTGTGAGGTGGTATCTCATTGTGGTTTTGATTTGTATTTCCCTGATGGCAAGTGATGCAGAGCATTTTCTCATGTGCTTGTTGGCCATGTCCATGTCTTCCTCTGTGAGATTTCTCTTCATGTCTTTTGCCCATTTCATGATTGGATTGTTTGTTTCTTTGGTGTTGAGTTTAATAAGTTCTTTATAGATTTTGGAAACTAGCCCTTTATCTGATATGTCATTTGCAAATATCTTCTCCCATTCTGTAGGTTGTCTTTTAGTTTTGTTGACTGTATCCTTTGCTGTGCAAAAGCTTCTTATCTTGATGAAGTCCCAATAGTTCATTTTTGCTTTTGTTTCTTTTGCCTTCGTGGATGTATCTTGCAAGAAGTTACTGTGGCCGAGTTCAAAAAGGGTGTTGCCTGTGTTCTCCTCTAGGATTTTGATGGATTCTGTCTCACATTTAGATCTCTCATCCATTTTGAGTTTATCTTTGTGTATGGTGAAAGAGAGTGGTCCAGTTTCATTCTTCTGCATGTGGATGTCCACTTTTCCCAGCACCATTTATTGAAGAGACTGTCTTTCTTCCAATGGATAGTCTTTCCTCCTTTATCGAATATTAGATGGCCGTACATTTCAGGGTCCACTTCTGGGTTCTCTATTCTGTTCCATTGAGCTATGTGTCTGTTTTTGTGCCAGTACCACACTGTCTTGATGACCACAGCTTTGTAATACAACCTGAAATCTGGCATTGTGATGCCCCCACCTATGGTTTTCTTTTTTAAAATTCCCCTGGCTATTCGGGGTCTTTTCTGATTCCACACAAATCTTAAAATAATTTGTTCTAACTCTCTGAAGAAAGTCCATGGTATTTTGATAGGGATTGCATTAAACGTATAAATTGCCCTGGGTAACATTGACATTTTTACAATATTAATTCTGCCAATCCATGAGCATGGAATATTTTTCCATCTCTTTGTGTCTTCCTCAATTTCTTTCAGAAGTGTTCTATAGTTTTTAGGGTATAGATCTTTTACCTCTTTGGTTAGGTTTATTCCTAGGTATCTTATGCTTTTGGGTGCAATTGTAAATGGGATTGACTCCTTAATTTCTCTTTCTTCAGTCTCATTGTTAGTGTATAGAAATGCCATTGATTTCTGGGCATTGATTTTGTATCCTGCCACGCTACCAAATTGCTGTATGAGTTCTAGCAATCTGGGGGTGGAGGCTTTTGGGTTTTCTATGTAGAGTATCATGTCATCGGCGAAGAGGGAGAGTTTGACTTCTTCTTTGCCAATTTGAATGCCTTTAATGTCTTTTTGTTGTCTGATTGCTGAGGCGAGGACTTCCAGAACTATGTTGAACAGCAGTGGTGAGAGTGGACATCCCTGTCTTGTTCCTGATCTTAGGGGAAAGGCTCCCAGTGCTTCCCCATTGAGAATGATATTTGCTGTGGGCTTTTCGTAGATGGCTTTTAAGATGTCGAGGAAAGTTCCCTCTATCCCAACACTCTGAAGGGTTTTGATCAGGAATGGATGCTGTATTTTGTCAAATGCTTTCTCTGCATCTAATGAGAGTATCATATGGTTCTTGGTTTTTCTCTTGCTGATATGATGAATCACATTGATGGTTTTACGAGTGTTGAACCAGCCTTGTGTCCCAGGGATAAATCCTACTTGGTCATGGTGAATAATTTTCTTAATGTGTTGTTGGATCCTATTGGCTAGTATCTTGTTGAGAATTTTTGCATCCATGTTCATCAGGGATATTGGTCTGTAATTCTCCTTTTTGGTGGGGTCTTTGTCTGGTTTCGGAATTAAGGTGATGCTGGCCTCATAGAACGAATTTGGAAGTACTCCATCTCTTTCTATCTTTCCAAACAGCTTTAGTAGAATAGGTATGATTTCTTCTTTAAACGTTTGATAGAATTCCCCTGGGAAGCCATCTGGCCCTGGACTCTTGTGTCTTGGGAGGTTTTTGATGACTGCTTCAATTTCCTCCCTGGTTATTGGCCTGTTCAGGTTTTCTATTTCTTCCTGCTCCAGTTTTGGTAGTTTGTGGCTTTCCAGGAATGCGTCCATTTCTTCTAGATTTCCTAATTTATTGGCATACAGCTGTTCATAATATGTTTTTAAAATCGTTTGTATTTCCTTGGTGTTGGTAGTGATGTCCCCTTTCTCATTCATGATTTTATTAATTTGAGTCTTCTCTCTCTTCTTTTTAATAAGGTTGGCTAATGGTTTATCTATCTTATTAATTCTTTCAAAGAACCAACTCCTGGTTCTGTTGATCTGTTCCACAGTTCTTTTGGTCTCGATATCATTGAGTTCTGCTCGAATTTTAATTAACTCTCTTCTTCTGCTGGGGGTGGGGTCTATTTGTTGCTTTTTCTCTAGTTCCTTTATGTGTAAGGTGAGCTTTTGAATTTGAGATCTTTCCAGTTTTTGAATGTATGCTTGTATTGCGATGTATTTCCCCCTCAGGACTGCTTTTGCTGCATCCCAAAGATTTTGAACGGTTGTATCTTCATTTTCATTAGTTTCCATGAATCTTTTTAATTCTTCCTTAATTTCCTGGTTGACCTTTTCATCTTTTAGCAGGATGGTCCTTAACCTCCACGTGTTTGTGGTCCTTCCATATTTCTTGTTGTGATTAAGTTCTAATTTCAAGGCATTATGGTCTGAGAATATACAGGGGACTATCCCGATCTTTTGGTATCGGTTCAGACCCGATTTGTGACCCAGTATGTGGTCTATTCTGGAGAAAGTTCCATGTGCACTTGAGAAGAATGTGTATTCAGTT